>NC_137970.1:58009822-58670697 GCF_963924665.1 Micromys minutus | reverse complement strand
AGCATGAACAGAATAACTAGTTAAGACATCAAATTTGTAACAAGTATCTCTAAACAATTAGAAGCCAGGAATGAGATGGTTTCTAAATGCTATCAAAAACACAGAAGGAATAATTATCAGTCATAATGAAGTAAGTAGGGAACAAATTAAAATGGTGTATAAAACCAGCATGAAAAGGCAGAAAAAGATAACGAAGAGGAGAAAAACAGTGACTATGGTGAATAATGTTGTAAATTTGCTAAGAAAAAAATGTCATTTAACCAAATTTGCAACATGAAAAAATTATATACCATGACGGAGTGACATTTAGTCCTAGCTTGAATGGACATCTTCCAATACCAAAACACAACCATTGTACAGAGAATAAAGGGAGAAACCATAATAACCATATTTAATCTACCAAAAAGCATTTGAATTTGAAAATATTCTGTGTCATTTCACAATAAAATACTCAACAAACTAAGACTAAAAATGACTTTGGTAGACCAAAGGTCAAATATGATAACCTTAGGTTTAATGTAGTCATTGTTGAAAGATTTATTACTATTTATCCTAGGAATAAATTAAGGGCACTCACTTTGGCTATTTATCTTAACTATTGTTAGAGGTCTTAGGCAAGGTAAGTAGAATAATGAAAAAAATGCGTAAGATATTGAAATGAGCCAAAGAATTTAAAAGTCTCTTGTTAGATGGCATCAAACCTTTTAGAACTGTCCCATTTTACACCTAAAAGTAGTGTTAATAAAGTAATCATGTTTGCTGGATAGAATAAACATGAAAAATAAGTTAAAATTTTAAACAATGACAATGAATACTTAGAAAACTATCTTAAAAATAATCTTTTTATAAAGCATGGAAATAATATCTTAACAACAAACTTAACCATGAAGACTAAAGGCTGGCATACTGTAAAGTTGCTTCAGGAAATTAAATCATGTTTCATTGCTTCTACAAAAACATTTAAAAAGATAAATTCGAAGGTTTACACACAAATGATAATGTCTAAGGAGATTAAACTGTAATTATCTTGCTTTATTACTCATTGTATACATCTATCAAATTACCACATAACTATGTATAATTCTTGTATGTCATAAATATATATTTTCTTCAAAAGTAATTCACCAACAAATGGCCATCTCCTTTTCATTGACTACAGGGTTTAATATTAAGATGTCACAATCTACAGATTAAAAACAATAAATTATCATAGTCTCTCTTTGCACAAAGAGATGAGTAAATCCTACAATTTGTGTCAAATATAAGCATATAATAAGTAGCTTAGATATTGCTGAAAAAGAAGAAATTATAAATCTTCTACCTTTTAAGATTCAAAATTTACTATGGCTGGATATGATAGCATTCCATATACTTTTAAGCACAGGACTTGGGAGGTCAAGGCATCAGGCAGATCTACTGGAGTTTAAATAAAGCCTGATCTAAATAGAAGTTCCTCAGAGTGTGACCTTTTATCACAAACAAACAATAATGAAACATTTTTAGGACAATTCATAGTAATCAATAAAGCATAATATTGGCCTCTTTTTAGACAAATAAATAGATAATAATAGAAACATAAACCCCCAAATAAAATCCTATTATAGAAACAAATAATTTTTTACAAAGATACAAGTCTCATTTGGTATAGAACATTCAATAAATAGCGTTGAGAAAGCAAATAAACACAAACTCATAACATTGAGCCATTGCTTATAAACTTATAAGAATGAAAAAAAAAACATTAGACTAAGACCTAAACTTATTGTATAAATCTGTAGAATTGTTAAAACAAATGAAATCATGCCTTATATCATTGATTTAAAACAAGGACACACACATATGCATATAAGTATTAAAAGGACAGGCAGCAAAAGAAAATATACATTAATTAGATTTCATCAAGATTGCATGTAGGCAGGTTTCTAACGGTCCAAAAAATACCAGTTGAGCATGAAAAACACAAATAATCAGTTTGACTGGCTCATTTCAATGCATAACATTTAAAACTGTAAAAACTGTTTTACAGAAAATTGCATGCCTTTTTCTCTTTTAGGGGCACATGGATAAAGAGTTCTTTAGTATAAGAAAATGGAAGTTGCTTTTATAAAAATTTAAAGAGAAGTTTCTGCAAATGAGTTGTTCAGGATCGGAAAAAAAATATGTAATCCTCAAATTACTGAGGTTTTATATATTATTTACATTAGTTGCCAGGTCTATAAATTTGAATGTCCTGCCTATCTACATTGCTTTCGCTTTCTGCTTTCCTCTTCTGTAAACATATCCCCTGTTTCCCAGCGGGTTAAAACACAGATGGCTGCCTTATTGTGACAGAAGCAAAAATGCTACATTAATGTTTAACGGGATTAAAAATTCTCTTAGCAGCAGTGGCATATGTTACCAGTTAATTGTTGTACTGGAAGTTTCCCTGCTGTTTGAAAACATTGGTTCATTTTACATGCTTTCTGCAGAGCAGTATGAAATGTCATACTTGTTGGGGAAAGTTTTAAATTGAGTTTGACAAAAATTAGGCATAAAAAGACAATCATTTACTATGTCTTTGAGGACTTAACTAAAAAGATACAATAAGACAAGGCTGAACAAGATGATACATCAAGAGGAAAAGACAAAAATTCAAGAGACATACCTGCTCCCTCAGTTATTAGTCCCACAAAATCACCAAGTTAATATCAATAACATATATGCAGAAGACCTGTTACAGACATATGTAGGATTTGTGGTTACCACTTCTGCTTTTTTGTGTCCATATGTGCCCTCACATGATTCAATCAGTGGTTCATGTCTTTCTGCTATGCATCATCCCCTGTGACTTCTATAATCATTCCTCCCCTTCCTCTGTGGGATTCCCAAGGGGCAGGACCCAATGGAGAAAAAGAATCTAAATAGCACTCACTTTTTTAAAAAAAAATCTTGAATACAACCAATGACCCAAGCTCTAAAATCAACAATTGACAAATGAGACCTCATAAAATTGAAAAGACAAAGATACTGTTAATAGGACAAAACTTCAACCTACAGGTTGGAAAATGTTTTTTACTAACCATAATTCTGATAGAGGGCTAATATCCAAAATATATAAAGAACTCAATTCTTGCTCTTAAAGCATGATCCATTGGAGTTCTGTTTAGGAAATTTCCCCCATGCCAATAAATTTGAGGCTCTTTACTACTTTCTTCTCTACTAGATCCAGTGTGTCTGGTTGTATCTTGATGTTCTTGATCTTTCTGGACTTGAACTTTCTTCAATGTGACACATATGGATCTATTTTCATTTTCTATATACAGACTGCCAGTAGGACCAGCACCATTTATTACAGATGCTTTCTTTTTTCCATTGTTTATTTTTGAATTCTTTGTCAAAAATCAAGTGTCTATAAGTGTGTGGGTTTACGTTTGGGTTTTCAATTCTATTCCATGGATTAACCTATTTGTCTCTGTACCAATGCCACACAGTTTTGTTTTATCACCATTTCCTGTAGTATAGCTTGAGGTCTGGAATGGTGATTCCTCCAAGAAGTTCTGTTATTTTTAAGAATTGTTGTGCCTAAACCTGGGTTTTATTGTTTGTTTGTTTGTTTCTTCAGATAAATGTGAAAATTGTTCATTCCATGGCAGTGAAGAATTGTTTGGGAATTTTGATGGGCATTGTGTCGAATCTGTAGATTGCTTTTTGTAGGATGGCCATTTTTACTATGATGATACTACCAATCCAGGATCATGGGAGATTTCTCCATTTTCTGAGGCCTTTTTCACTTTCTTTCATGAGAGCCTTAAGGTTCTTTCAATGAAGATACTTTCATTTGCTGTGTTAGAGTTACCCCAAGATATTTTATCATATTTATGACTATTTTGAAGGGTGTTATTTCTCTATTGTCTTTCTCAGTCCATTTATCATTTGGATAAAAGAAGGCTACTGATTTAAGTTTATAATCAGCCACTGGCTGATGTTGTTCACAGCAGCAGGAGTACTCTGATAGAATTTGTGGGTGACTTATGTACACTTTCATATCCTCTGCAAATAGCTATGCCTTGACTTCTTTGTAAAATTGTCTTATTGCTCTAGCTAGAATGAGTACTATATTGAATAGGAAAAAAGGGAGTGTGTATCTTTGTCTTGTCCTCGGTTTTAGTGGGATTGCTTCAATTATCTTGCCATTTAGTTTTATGTTGTCTACTGGTTTTCTGTATATTGCATTTATTATTTTTAGGTATGTGTCTTGAATTTAAGATATGTCCAATACTTTTAATATAAAGGGGTGTTGTATTTTGTCAAATAGTTTTTCAGCATCCAATGAGATAATCCTGTGATTTTTTTTCCTTTGAATTTGTTTCTACAGCTGATTACAATAACAGATTTTAATATATTGAACCAATCTTTCATCCCTTGGGATATTTGTGGTGAATGATAGCTCAGGCTCCATGATCAAGAACTGATAAATGAGACCTCATAAAGCTAAAAGCTTCCATAAGGCAAAGGACATAGTCAAGAGGGTGATTTGGCAACACACAGATTGGGAAAAACATTTCACTAACCTCACATCTAGTAGACTGCTAATATCCAAAATATATAAAGAGCTCAAAAAGCTAACCTCCAAAAAGAAAAAAAAAATCAAAAAATGGGATGTAGAGCTAAACAGAGCATTTACAACAGAGGAATCTTGAGAGTCCAAGAAGCATTTAATAAAATAATAAACATCCTTAGTTATTGGGGAAATGCAAACCAAAATGACCCTAGGATTCCACTTTAATACAATCAGAATGGCTAAGGTCAAAAACTTAGGTGACAACACATGTTTGTGAGAATGTTATGAAAGGCTTTGCAAACCGGTATAACTGCTCTGGAAATAAATCTGGAGCTTCCTCAGAAAATTGGAAATAGACATACCTGAAGACTCAGCTATACTACTTTTGGGCATATACACAAAAGATGTCCCATCATATCTCAGGGGCACATGCTCCACTATGTTCAAATCAGCTTTGTCTATAACATCTAAAAGTTTACATCCAATGAGTGAACAGAAGTCAGGAGCCTCTGTGGTTACATAAGGAAAGGGCTAGAAGAAGCTGAGGAGCGTGACCTTATAAGAAAATCAGGAGTTTCAACAACCCGGAAACCTAAAATCTCTCAGACATTGAGCCAACAACCAGGCAGCATGTAGGAGCTGGTCTGACACCCCTGGGACTCATATACAGCAGAGGACTACATGGTCTGGCCTCAATAGGAGAAGATGTGCCCATCCTTTGAGAGACTTGAGGCTCCAGGGAGTGGAGAGGCCTAAATGCAGGGGTGGTGAAATCCTCTGAGAGACAGGGTGGAGGAAGAATGGCATGAGGAACTGTGGAAAGGTAGACTTGGAGGCAGGCAATGACTGGATTGTTAAGAAAATATTAAAGTAACAAGAAAGAAAAAATTCAAGAAGTTAGACTTCAAAAAAAAAAAAAAGAAAAAGAAAAGAAAAGAAATAACCCAATCAAAAAATTGGGTACAGAGCCAGAGAATTTTCAACAGAGGAATCTTGAGTGGCAGAAAATATGTAAAGAAAGTTCAAAATCCTTAGTTATAGTGAGTCATTTTGGCACCTCTGAACAGTTGATGGCAGAGTAATATTAATATTATCCCAGGACATGTTGGACCTAGCCAAGGCAGGAATCTGGCCTCTGTGCTATGCCCTGTAATGGCTATTATCTAGCACATCTACATCTATAGCTCTAGGCAGGCTCTAAGAATAAAGCTAAAAGGAAGTACATCTACATCTGAAGTTCGGGCAAGACCTTTTAGACTGTGGTAAAGGGAAGTACATTATATTTGATGCTCCAGGCAGTATCCTTAGAAATGCATCTTAGGGCCGGGTGGATTTCTGAATGCAGGCACAGCAGTATCCATTTTTGTCTCTGACCTTTTTCACTTGACCTCCAAGACTGTTAACTAGTGTGATCCCTGTCTCAGAACAGTAGTTACCATTTTTGCATGTAATTAAAACGGTTTAAAAATGGACAAATAAAGCAAAACTTCACTTCAACCATGAGGTTTTAACTTCAATGCTGGCCAAAGTCATATTGCAGCTTTAACAAACTTGTCTTTTTCTTTCAATCCTTGCTCCAGTTCCGGGTGGACCTCTTGAGAGTCTGAGCTGGTCTCGGACACTTAGTCATCAGGGAAATGCAAATCAAAACCACTCAGAGATTCCAGTTTACACAAATCAGAATGGTTAAGATAAAAACTTAAGTGACAGCACATGCTGGGAAGTATTTGGAGAAAAGGGAATACTCCTCCATTTCTGGTGGGATTGCAAACTGGTACACCACCCTGAAAGTCAATCTGATGGTTCCTCAGAAAATTGGAAACAATTGTTCCTGAAGAACCAGTTATACTACACGTGGGTATATCCCCAAAAGATGCTCCACCATACCTCAGACACATGCTCCACTATGTTCATAGCAGCCTTATTCATAATAGCCAGAAACTGGAAGCAACCAAGATGTCCCTCAACTGAAAATGGATACAGAAAATGAGGTTCATTTACACAAAGGAATAAGATTCAGCTCTTAAAATGACATCATGAGTTTTGCCAGCAAATGAATAAAACTAGATAGTATCATCCTGGGTGAAGTAATTCAGACCCAAAAGGACATTTATGATATGTACATACTGATAAGTAGAAAATTAGCATAAAATTAAAAGTACCAAAGACCCAAAGAAGTTAAAAAAAATAAAAAGGAACAAGTGAGGATGCTATAATCCCACTTAGAAGAAGAAACAAAATAGTCACGGTAAGCACTGGGCAGGAAGGACCTAGGTTGGTTAGGAGAGGCAGAGGGAAAATGGGTGCAGGGTCAGATATGGGGTGGAGACAGGACAGAAGCACCTGAGGACTCTGGAACTGTACTGCTTCAGGATGTGGAGAGGCAAGGGGAACCTCTAGAAAGTCCCAGAGAACTGGAATGTGAGAGGATCCAAGGTCTCAGTTGGGATGAACTCAGTAAAATACCCACAGTGAGGAGATGGAGCCTGAAGAAACCACCTCTAGTATATAGACAGAGCTCAGAGTGGAGAGATGGTTTCATCAACTTCACTTCAAATTTTGTGAATCAGAAATGATCCTGACAAAAAGAAATACAGGAAGAAAATCAGAGCAAAGACTGAAGTAAGGGCCCATCCAATGACATACAAAACCTAGGCCACCATTACTGACACCGGGCTTTACTTGCAGACAGAAGACTAGTTTGACTGTCCTCTGATTAATTGGACCATTAGCTGACCTAGACAAATGCAGATACAGCCAACCATTGGACAGAGGTCAGGGCCAGCTATGGAAAAGTTAGGGGAAGGATTACAGGAGCCAAAGATGATGTTAAGCACATTGGATAACAAACAGTGTCAACCAACTAACCTGGACCCTAGGGAGCTCCCTATGAGTAAGCCAACAAACAATACAAGAGCATACATGGGATTATCTATATCTCCTGGTACATATGTAGCAGAGGAATGCCTTGTCTGGTTTCAGTGAGAGACAATGTGCCAAAACATGTAGAGACCTTATGGTCCAGGGAATGGGGACAAGTGTGTTGGGGAGGGTGAGTTGGAGAGTAGGTGGGAGGGTGGGTAAGGGAGATGGGCAGGTCTGGGAAGGGGTAGGGAGTATCCTCTCAGAGGCAAAGGGGAGTGGAATGGTGAATAGAAGACTTGGAGAAGGTTACTGGGAAGGGGGACAACATTCGGAATGTCAATAAATGAAACAATAAAGAAACAACAAATAGAACTTTTAAAAACACATTAGTCAAAAAATCTAATATGGAATTTTATGGATTTTGAAAGTAGAAAACTGAAAACTTATTCATAATATATGAGAAAATGGTACAGTAATATTTCAAGCAAAATGTAGAAAAGAGGAAAATCACAATGTTCCTATAATTGAAAATGAAATATAGTTGAAATCAATTGTATGATAAGATAAAATTGTATTGTAAGAAAGTAGAAAAAGACTATCAATCAATACATTAAAAAGAAGAAAAATGATATACATAATAATAAGAATTTAGAGAAAAAGCTAGATGGGGAGAAGGTTTGGTGGAAATTATGGAAATACATTATTCATGTATAAAATTCTTAAAGTAGAGGTAAAACATTGAAGATAATGTCTTTGCAATAAAAAGACTATAATAAAAATATGACTATTGACATCACAATAAAGAATAAAATCAAAGAAAGAAGCAAAGAAACAGAACAAAAAAGTTTGTCCTTTTGATTATTTAATATTCTTTTAGGATATAACATCACATAAGAAACTAATTTTATATTTGCATATTTTAACATATGAAAAGAATTATAAATAATATCAACAGCTATAGCTGTAGAGTAATTTAAAAATTTCAAAGTGAAGGAAACTTACTTTAGAATAAATAAGTAATTTAAATAGTCTAGTGTGGTTTAAATAAAGTAAAGTATTTTGGCTAAAATTCTTTCTACAAAGTACTCAGAAATACTGGTCTGTTACTAACAAAGTTTACAATACATTTGATGAAGAAACATCCTACTCCTAAGTACAACTAAAAACAAAAGTTTATATTTCAACTCATTCTATGTGGCCAGAATTCCAGTTGGTATATTATGTTAAAATGAGACAAATGTTTGTAAACTAAAGAAAAATATCTCTCAAAGGTATTCATGCCAAATTAAAATGAAAGAACTACATATTCAAAAATAAGAATAAAAGATGTAAAAGTAAATTTAATCTTATGAGAGACATGGAGGAAAGAATATATGTGCCAGAGACATGGAGGATACAAGGAGAATATAGACCACTGAATCAACTAAGCAGGGCTCATATTGGCTTATAGAGACTGAAGCAGCAAGCATGGGGTCTGCGTGGTTCTGCACTAGGTTCTTACTTTTTATTTTATCTAGTCAGCTTGGTGTTTTGTAGGAGCATGTATTTCTGACTCTTTTACCTCTCTTTTGGAACTTTTTTTTTTTTTTCTATTGGCTTGCCTTGTCCTGCTTTGACATGAGGAATTTTCTTACTATACATTGTTTAGTTGTATGTGTTTGTCGTCTCTTAAATGCCTGTTTCTTTCTGAAGAGAATGGGATGGGGACTGGATTTGAGGGAAAAGGGAGGTAGGAATTGACAGGAAATAGTGACGGGAAAGAAACTGTGATCAAGATGTATTTTATGAGAGGAAAAACTGTTTTCAATTAAAAAAATAAATGAATACCAGAAAACAGAAACTAAGAAGTAAAAAGCAGTGTCACAAATGGGTCACTTATTTGGGAGTTTTTGATCCTTGTGTTCCTGCAGACTCTCAAAGTATACAGTCTAACCTCCAGATTGTGTTAGTAAACTTTTCTTGCTGAAGATACCACATACTTGAGAATACTGAGAAATCAAGCAGGTATTGACATGGAAGAATAATTTTTTTAAGTATCTTTCATTCTGCTAGAAAATGCTACTATGCAAGCTACCATAGGGGGAAAAATAATTATCAGGCAATCAGTCTTACCCCACTGAGCACTCTGTTGCTAAAATATTGACTTGGGCCACTTACCCACTTATAAAACACTGGTACAAACAATATGAATGCAACTGTACTGGGTGGTTTTGTTTCAACTTGATACTAGCTGGAGTTATCACAGAAAAATGAGACACAGTTGAAGAAATATCTTCTTGAGGTCCAGCTGTAAGGCATTTTCTCAACTAGTGATCAAAGGGGGAGGACCCAGCCCATTGTGGGTGGTGCCATCCCTGGGTTGGTGGTTCTGAGTTCTACAAGAAAAGCAGGCAGAGCAAGCCAGGGGAAGCAAGTCAGTAAGTAACATCCTTCCATGGCCTCTGCAACAGTTCCTGCTTCCTGACCTGCTTCAGTTCCAGTCCTAACTTCCTTTGGTGATGAACAGCAATATTGAAGTGTAATTTGAATAAATCTTTTGCTCTCCAACTTGCTTCTTGGTCATTATTATTATTATTATTATTTGCAGGAATAGAAACCCTGACAAAAACAGTAACCAAACAGTTTCTGATTGTGTTTTAGTCCCAGTCTACAAGATTACACCAACTTTTTATAAACATGGCATAAGACCTAGGAATGAATCTCCTACTACTATTTTAGTACATAGATAATATTGCTTCCATATCATCAAATTTTATGAGGATGATTTTCTCTAAGTTTTTGTTTGAATTCCTGAGTTTTTCTGTTTTTCAATTTTATTGGATATTCTCTGTAATACACTTCAAATGTTATACCTTTCCCCCCACTGCCCTCCCTTTTCCTCCTCAATTTGCTTCCATGAAGGTGCTCCCTCTCCCAAGAAAAGCACAAAAACATAATTCTACCTTTAACAACAGACTAGCACAAAACAACAATCACTATGCCTTAATATCTGTTAGCATTAATGGACTCAATTCCCCAACAAAATGACATAGACTATCAGAGTGCATACATAAACAGGACCCAGCATTTTTTGCATAGAGGAAACTTATCTCAGCAACAAAAACAGAGACTATCTCAGAGTAAAAGTTTGGGAAAATCTTTCCAAGCAATTGGCACCATGAAAAAAGCTGGAATAACCATTCTAATATTGAATAAAATAGTTTTTTAGCCAAAATTATGAAAAAAAATAGGATAGGAAACTTATTATTCATCAAAAGAAAAATCTAACAAGATGAACTCTCCATCTTGTCCTCGTGTTTCCCCTTCATTTCTGATTTTGTTAATTTGGATACTCTCTCTGTGTTCCCTTGTTAGTCTGGCTAAGTGTTTATCAATCTTGTTGATTTCCTCAAAGAATCAATTCCTAGATTTGTGATATCTTTGGATACCTCAGTCCTGCTAAGATAGGAGAACAAAATACTCATGGGAGGAAATAAAGGAACAAATAGAGGAAATGAGATTGGAGAAAAGATCATCCAGAGACTGCCTCACTTGGGGATCTATCTTATATGCAGCCACTAAATCCAAGCACTATTGCTGATGTCAAGAAGTGCTAATTGGCAGGAACCTGATATAGATGCCTCCTCAGAATCTCTCCCATCTAGAGCCATACTCATACAGATGAGGATGTTTGCAGCTAGCCATCAGACTGAATACAGGGACCTCAATGAGATATCTAGAGAAAGGACTGAAGGAGCTAAAATGGTCTGCAACCCCGTGGGAAGAAGAAAATGATCAACAACCAAACCCACCACAGCTCCCTCATACTAAAACACCAACCAGTGAGTTCACATGGAGAGACCCATAGCCCCCGTTGCATATGCAGAAGAGGATAACACTCTCTGTCATCACGGGGAGGAGAGATCTTTGGTCCAAGAAGGCTCATTTTCCCAGTGTAGGGGTATATGACAAGGCACTGAGGTGGGAGAGGGCGGTTGGAAAATAGAGCAGCTTCATGAAGGCAATGTTACCAATAAGGGTTATAGAATTGGGGGGGAAAGGAGATAACAACTGAAATGTAAATACAGAGTATCCAATAAAACATTTTTAAAAGAGAAAGATATTTTATGCTAAATTTAATACTTTTTAAAGAAAGCTATTTCTTAATAATCATTATGTAAGATTTTAAATATGATTTCTAAGATAATCATGAGAAATTTCAAATGACGAATCATCATTTGATATCCCCACAATTGCAATTCCCTATATTCTAACATGGGTATTGTGAGAAGAAAATAGTAGAGTGTCTGTGTACAGATACGTATGCTTTTCTGTGCATGGGGGTATGGTATCAGTTGAATTATGTGGCACAATATCCATACATTCAAGAGCTAATCCAAATATTACTATGTAAGCAGAAACTTGAGGAGGTAATTGATATCAAATGCATGTATAATAATAGAGTTTTATTCTGATGAGATTTGTTCTCATATGGAATTCTACAGACATCAATCAATGATATGTTAGAACACAGTGTTAGAACACAGTGAGAAGGTAGGCACTGGATAACCAACATAACTGCCTTGCCCTAAAATGTGACATTCTCAAAATCTCAAATTACCCAAATTAGACATACTCATCTCAGAGTTCTAGCCTCTAGAATATTGGGAAATATATGCAGTTTAGCAACCAATGTTATTTTTTAATAGAGCTGCAACAACAACGAATTATAGGTGGAAAACCCAATACAATGAGGGAAAATACAGCCTAGTAAATATAAGAACACTCCTAAACAAGAAAACTAAAAAAAGAAACAGACACAGACACAACTCAACCCAAAAAAGCAATAAATGCAGGAAACAGAAACAACTATTCCTTGATATCTATTAACATAAATGGACCCAACTCCCCAATAAAGAGACATAGACTATCAGACTGGATACATAAACAAAATCCAGCCTTTTGCTGCATACAGGAAACTCATCTCAGAGACAGAGACAGACACTATCTCAGAGTAAAAGGGTGGGAAAAAAACTTCAAAGCAAACAGCTCCAAGAAGCAAGCTGGAGTCGCTATTCTAATATCGAATAAAGTAAATTTCCAACCAAAAGTTATCAAAAAAGATAAGGAAGGACACTTTTTACTCATTACCGGGGAAATCTGTCAGGAGAAACTCTCAATCCTTAACATATATGCTCCAAATAAAAAAAGCACCCACATTCATAAAAGAAACCCTACTAAAGCTCAAAAAATACATTTCCCACCACACAATAATAGTGGGAGACTTTAATACCACACTCTCACCAATGGACAGATCATGGAAACAGAAACTGAACAAGGACACTGCAAAACTAGCAGAGACTTTGAACCAACTAGAATTAATAGATATATACATAACATATTATCCTAAAGTAAAAGAATACACCTTCTTCTCATCACCCCATGGCACCTTCTCGAAAATTGACCACATAAATGGACACAGAGCGAGCCTCAGTGGATATAAGAAGATTGGAATACTCCCATGCATCCTCTCAGATCACAATGGTCTACGGCTGGTCTTTAACAACAACAAAGACAACAAAAAGCCCACATACACATGGAAACTAAACAACGCTCTGTTAAACGATAGCAGGGTCAAAGAAGAAATAAAAAAGGGAATTAAGGATTTTCTAGAATTCAACGAAAATAAAAACACAACATACCCAAACATATGTGATGCAATGAAAGCAGTACTGAGAGGAAAACTCATAGGCCTAAGTGCTTTCAAAAAGAAACTGGAGAGAGCTTACATCAGCAACCTGACAACACAGCTAAAAGCCCTAGAACAGAAGGAAGCAGATATACTCAAAAAGAGTAGATGGCAAGAAATAATCAAAATTAGGGCAGAAATAGACCAAATAGAATCAAAAAGAACCATTGAAAAAATCAACAAAACCAAGAGTTGGTTCTTTGAGAAAATCAACAAGATTGATAAACCCCTAGCAAGACTAACTAGAGGGCAAAGAGAGACTATACAAATTAACAACATCAGAAATGAAAGTGGGGACATAACAACTGAAAATGAGGAAATTCAAGAAATCATCAGATACTACTACACAAACTTATACTCCACAAAATTGGAAAATCTGGAGGAAATGGATGAAATCCTAGACAGATAAAAGATCCCAAAGTTACACCAGGACCAAGTAAACCATCTAAATAACCCTATAACACTTAAAGAAATAGAAGAAGTCATCAAAAGTCTCCCAACCAAAAAAAGCCCAGGTCCAGACGGGTTCAGTGCAGAATTTTATCAGACATTTATTGGGGATATAACATCAATACTCTACAAACTATTCCAAAAGATAGAATCAGATGAAATACTACCTAACTCGTTTTTTGAGGCTACAATAACCCTCGTATCTAAACCACACAAAGACCCTACAAGGAAAGAGAACTTTATACCAATCTCACTTATGAACATTGATGCAAACATACTCAACAAAATCCTTGCAAACCGAATCCAAGAACACATTAAAAGGATCATTCATCATGACCAAGTAGGCTTCATCCCTGGGAAATAAGGAAATCTATCAATGTAATCCACCATACAAACAAACTCAAAGATCAAAATCACATGGTCATCTCACTAGATGCTGAGAAAGCATTTGACAATATCCAACACCGCTTCATGTTAAAAGTCCTGGAAAGAACAGGAATCCAAGGTCCATACCTAAAGATAATAAAAGCAATATACAGCAAACCAACAGCCAACATCAAACTTAATGGCGAGAAACTTGAAGCAATCGCACTAAAATCAGGGACTCGACAAGGTTGCCCACTCTCCCCCTACCTATTCAACATAGTACTGGAAGTCCTGGCTGGAGCAATTAGACAGCAAAAAAAGATCAAAAGGATACAAATCGGAAAGGAAGAGATAGAAACATCACTCTTTGCAGATGACATGATAGTGTACTTGAGTGACCCCAAAAATTCCACCTGAGAACTCCTAAAGCTGATAAACAAGTTCAGCAAAGTGGCTGGCTACAAAATTAACTCAAACAAATCAGTAGCCTTCCTATACTCAAAGTACAAACATGTGGAGAAAGAAATTAGGGAAAAGATACCCTTCACAATCCTTACAAAAACTATGAAATACCTTGGTGTGACTCTAACTAAGCAAGTGAAGGACCTGTATGACAAGAACTTCAAACATCCAAAAAAAGAAATTGAGGAGTATTTCATGAAAATGGAAAGATCTCCCATGCTCATGGATTGGAAAGATCAACATCTTAACAATGGCCATCCTACCAAAAGCAATCTACAGATTTAATGCAATCCCCATCAAAATTCCAACCTAGTTCTTCATGGAATTGGAAAGATCAATGTGCAATTTCATATGGAATAACAAAATACCCAGAATAGCTAAATCCATCCTCAAGAACAACAACAACAAAAAAAAAAAAAAAAAAAAAAAAAAAAAAAAAACATCTGCTGGAATCACTATCTCTTACCTCAAGCTATATTACAAGGCAAGTGTGCTGAAAACTGCATGGTATTGGTACAGAAATAGGCATGTGGATCAATGGAATAGAATAGAAGATCCAGAAATGAGCCCTCATGTATATGGTCACCTGATTTTTGACAAAGGAGCAGTAAACATTCAATGGAAAAAGGACAGCCTATTCAACAAATGGTGCTGGTCCAACTGGCACTCAGCATGCAAAAGAATGAAAATAGACCCTTTCTTATCTCCTTGTACAAAGCTCAAGTGTAGGTGGATAAAAGATCTCCACATTAAACCAGATACACTGAAACTATTAGATGAGAAAGTAGGGAAAACCTTAGAACACATAGGTACAGGAGAAAATTACCTGGACAAAACACCAATGGCTCAAGCTCTAAGGTCAAAGATTAACAAATGGGACTTAATGAGATTGCAAAGTTTCTGTAAGGCTAAAGACATCGTCAAGAAAACAAAATGGCAACCAACAGAATGGGAAAAGATCTTTACCAACACCACATCAGATAGAGTCCTAATATCCAAGGTATACAAGGAACTCAAAAAGCTAGACACCAGAGAATCAAATAACCCTATTCAAAATGGGGTACAGAGCTAAACAAAACATTCTCAGTTGAGGAACACCGAATGGCCGAGAAACATCTGAGGAAGTACACGACATCCTTAGCCATCAGGGAAATGCAAATCAAAACAACCCTGAGATTCCACCTCACACCAGTCAGATTTGCCAAGATCCAAAACTCAGATGACAGCAGATGGTGGTGAGGCTGGGGAGAAAGAGGAACACTTCTCCACTGTTGGTGGTGTTGCAAACTAATACAACCACTCTGGAAATCAGTCTGGCGATACCTCAGACAATTGGATATAGTACTACGTTAAAGACTCAGCTATTCCACTTTTGGTCATATACCTCAGAGACACTTTAATACACAACAAAGTTATATGCACCACAATGTTCATAGCGGCTCTATTTATAATAGCAAGAAGCTGGAAAGATCTCAGATGTCCTTCAGAAGATGAATGAATACAAAAATTGTGGTACATTTACACAATGGAATACTACTCCGCCACCAGAAACAATGACTTAACCAAATTCTTAAGAAAATGGCTGCATCTAGAAAATATCATCCTGAGTGAGATAACCCAGTCACAAAAGAACAGACATAATATGCAGTCACTGATATTGGGATGCTAACCCCAGAGGCTTGCACTCCCCCAGAAACAACTCACAGACTGTATGAAGTCCAGGAAATAAAGAAAACAAAATAAAAAAATATTTACAAAACAAGAAGTCTTTGACTATTTCCATGTTCCTTTTTGTTTTGCATGTACTTTACGCTTATTGTAACTATTAGGTTTTCAATGCATACTGTCAAGCCCTTGAAAAAAATCAAGTTCTGACGAAAAAAATATATTCACATGGTTTTATGTAAAAATTATTTCAATGTCTGAAAAAACATTACTGAAAAAAATGTATAATTTTAAGGAAAAAATGTTTAAAATCTGTACATTTATCTTTGTTTTGTAAAATAAAGTTGTTAAAAAATTTAAAAACATTGATATTTGCAGTATGCTAAGAAAATGAAATCTGCAAATCTAATACTGTAATATGATGCTTGTAACTTATATCAGTCACTATATTTGAATTGATACTTTATAAAACATTTTTTTAAACTGTTGTGTTATCATTTTCGTTGAATTCTAGAAAGTCCTTAATTTCTTTCTTTATTTCTTCTTTGACCCTGCTATCCTTTAAAAGAGCGTTGTTTAGTTTCCATGTGTATGTGGGCATTTTGTTGTCTTTGTTGTTGTTAAAGACCAGCCGTAGACCATGGTGATCTCGATGAAGGCTTGTTCTGTGTTCAATTATGTGGTCAATTTTCGAGAAGGTGCCATGGGGTGGTGAGAAGAAGGTGCATTATTTTACTTTAGGATAGTATGTTCTGTATATATCTATTAATTCTAGTTGGTTCAAAGTCTCTGCTAGTTTTGCAGTGTTCTTGTTCAGTTTCTGTTTCCCTGATCTGTCCATTGGTGAGAGTGGGGTGTTAAAGTCTCCCACTATTATTTTGTGGGGTGAAATGTATTTTTTGAGCTTTAGTAGAGTTTCTTTTATGAATGTGGGTGATTTTTTATTTGGAGCATATATGTTAAGGATTGAGAGTTCCTCCTGACAGATTTCCCCGGTAATGAGTAAAAAGTGTCCTTCTTTATCTTTTTTGATAACTTTTGGTTGGAAGTTTACTTTATTCGATATTAGAATAGCCACTCCAGCTTGCTTCTTGGAGCTGTTTGCTTGGAAGTTTTTTTCCCACCCTTTTACTCTGAGATAGTGTCTGTCTCTGTCTCTGAGATGAGTTTCCTGTATGCAGCAAAAGGCTGGATTTTGTTTATGTATCCAGTCTGATAGTCTATGTCTCTTTATTGGGGAGTTGAGACCATTTATGTTAATAGATATCAAGGAATAATTGTTTCTGTTTCCTGCCATTTTTGCTTTTTTGGGTTGAGTTGTGTCTGTGTTTTTTTCTTCTTTTAGTTTTCTTGTTTTTACTAGACTGTATTTTCCCTCTTTGTATTGGGTTTTCCACCTATAATTCGTTGTAGTGCTGGGTTTGTGGTCAGATATTGTGTGAATTTTGATTTGTCTTGAAATATCTTTGTCTCTCCATCGATGGTGATTGATAGTTTTGATTTGTATAGCATCTTGGGCTGGCACTTGTGCTCTTTTAAGGAGTGCATGATGTCTGTCCAGGCTCTTCTAGCTTTCATAGTCTCTGTTGAGAAATCGGGTGTGAGTCTGATTGGTCTGCCTTTATATGTTACCTGACCTTTTTCCCTTACTGCTTTTAGTATTCTTTCTTTACTTTGGGCACTTGATGTTTTTACTATTATGTGTTGGGAGGTATTTCTTTTCTGGTCCAACCTATTTGGAGTTCTGAAGGCTTCTTTTATGCTCGTGGTCATCTCATTCTTGAGGGTAGGGAAGTTTTCTTCTATGATTTTGTTGAAGATATTTACTGTGCCTCTTAGTTGATACTCTTCTCCCTCTTCTATTCCTATTATCCTTAGGTTCGGTCTTCTCATTGTGTCATGGATTTCCTGGACATTTTGGGTTAGGAGCTTTTTGTTTTTTGCATCTTCTCTGGCTGTTTTGTCTATATTTGCAATGTTGTCTTCTGCCCCTGAGATTCTCTCCTCGATCTCTTGTAATCTGTTGGAAATGCTTGCTTCTGTGACTCCTGATTTCTTTTTTTGGTGTTCTGACTCTAGGGTTATCTTTTTTAGTGCTTTCTTTATTGTGTCAATTTCTGTTTTAATTTCCCTCTTCCATTCCTTTATTTCTTTGGTTCTGTTTTCGTCTAGTTCTTTGAGTTCTTTGAGTGTTTTTCTTGTTTCTTCTTTAAAAGCTTCTGAATCTTTTTGCTTTTCCTCCCTTTCTTGTTTAAGTAACTCTATCAGCGTCTTGAGGCATGATTTCAGGTCTGTGTCTTCTTTCTCTGGAGTGTTTGGAATTCCGATGTTTGCTACTTTTGGAGAGCTGGGTTCTGGTTTTGCTAGATTGTCTTGGTTTCCTTGGGATATACTCTTTCTCTTTCCTCTTGCCATTTTGTTGTCAGTGATATGTTCTTGCCTTTCCCTTGTATCTGGTCTGTGTCCCTGGTACACTTTCCGTGTGCACTCCGCAGAGATCTCTCTACTCCCCGGCCGCCCAGGTTCCGGGTGGCAGCTGGGCCAGGCTCCGCTCTGCGTACTGAAGTCGCCTCTGGGTGGGAACAGATGTTCCTTATAAAACATTTTTATACATAAAAAATAAAAAGACAACCATCCAACATTTGAAAAAAAAAGAAAGAAAACAAAACAAATATATTTACAAAACAAGAAGACTTTGACAATTTTCATGTTGTGTTTTGTTTTGCATGTACTTTAAGCTCATTGTAACTATTAGATTTTCAATGCATACTGTCAAGCCCTTGAAAAAATTAAGTACTGACTAAAAAATATATTCACATAGTTTTATGTAAAAATTATTTTAATATCTGATAAAACAGTACTGACAAAAATGTATAATTTTAAGCAAATAATGTTTAAAATCTGTACATTTATCTTTGTTTTGTAAAATAAAGTCATTTAAAAAAAGAATCAAATTATCTTTCATATATATGAAAGTACGGACATTCATCATGATATAAATTTTTATATAATTAAATGAATTAAAATATTTTTTAAATATTAGCCATTGTTCTCTTTGATCTTAAAAGTAGAGGTTAGGGGAAAATGGAAGAAAGTCTTCTCTTTTCTTTTCACATGTGATTAGCAAAACTTTTATAATTAGAATTATCATACTGAATTTATTCATTATTTGGATAGAATAATTTTACATTACACAACTTTAGGCAATTTCTTAGAAACTATATATTTCCAACTTATATATTATGTTAAGAATTGACAACTTTTGTCTTATTATATGTCCAGGGTTTAAGGCTTATCACTATAAAGTTTATCTGAATACCCCACCTTTTGAGTTAAACAATAACTTAGCTGAGTGTTGGAAAAGATTCTGTTGTACCATTGTATTCAATATCATAACTAATTTTAGCATAGGATCGGTTCAGTGGTTATGTACAAGCAAAGTTAGTATGTGTCATAATGGATACATCATACATACACATCATATACACACATTTATTTTGCCCTTTCTTTTTTTTTACCAAAATCTCATTCTCCTTCCCAGACAGTCTGTCTCTTATTTTCTAGTGAACAAATTTTATCTATTTGTTCTATTCCATATGTGAGATAAGACATACAATACTAATCTATTCATATATGCTAAACACTTTAAACTGGCAAGTTTGAGATGTCCTCATTGTTCGTCTCAATGATAGTTAATAGTTCATTCTTTCATGGTTAAATCATATTCTATCTATCTATCTATCTATCAATCTATCTAGCTATGTGTTTTATTAGTCTTTTATTTTCATATGGACATATTACTGTGGGCATTGAAAAAATAAATGTAAGCATTCTGGTTTCACATGTGTTCACTGACTTTATTTTTTTTAAATATTGTGTCTAGTTTGTTACAAATGAGTGTTATAGTAAAGCCATTTTTATGGTGAAGAAATCTTTGTACTTTGCAAATAGTCAGACTAATCTGAGTCTCCATAACAATACACACAAGGTCTCTTTTCCACACAACCACACACCAGCATTTATAAATTACTCTTTTTTTATTATAGTTGTACTGACAGGTATGATATGGTGTCTTGGTAAAGGATTAACTTATATTTCATTACAACTCTATTGATAGGTATGACATGATATCTTGGTGAAGGATTAACTTATATTTCCCAGATGACAAAGGATGTTGAATATTTGTCAATATATTTATTGACCACCTGAGCTTAGTCCTTTGAAAGGAGGCTATTCATAATCTCACACCATATGCCATTTAGACTATATATAACTTATTTGAATTTTTCACATGTTATAGTCATTAATTCCTAGGAAGATGAATAGATATCAAATATTTTCTCCTAATAAGTAAGATGTTTATCCTCTTTATAATTTATGCTCTTTGGTATACAGAAATATCTAATAGAATAAAGTCCAATATGCACGGTTTTAACTTTCTAGGTCAGCTGTTATAGTCACACTCTGGTAATCATTACCTATGCCAATAGCCTAAGGTATTGGCCATGTGTTTCCTCTTAGGAGTTTCAAAGTTTTCTCATAATAAGATCTTTATGCACATTGATTGAATATCGATCAGAGTAAGAGATACAGACATAGTTCTAATTTTTTACACGTGATTTTCCAACTTTACCAGTACCAGTTATTGAAATTAGGTGAAGGTGCCAACACTTATGTTTTCAGATACCTTTCTTTTAGAAATATTTCACTGATACAAATAAATTTTTGTGTTTAAAAATTAAAATTTTGTTTTACATTGTGTTTTCATCATTTTACTATTGTGGCTTTTGAGTTGAGAGCTATTACTTAGAATTCACAGTTATTTATTATTTTCCTTTGTAATGTATACATTATGTTTTATTTTTAGTAATTGTGCTATGGTGTTTACTAGCCAGATACTTTCCATGAGGTTATATATTTAATTTTGTAAATCAGATGGTTGTAAAATCACCTTTTAACTTCGATATAATTGTGTTTGATATTTGACTACTACATTCATTATTAAGGAAAAAAATATACTGTGCCTTCCTAAAGGACATACTAATTAAGTTTTATAAGGCTACCACTAAGTGGCAGTGCAACAACAGTCTTATGTACAATATTGACATACATCTCTGCAGTTCAGATATCTTTTAAACGATATTTACACGAATGAGTACGCTTATATTATCAATTTCCCACAAAATAAATCCTAATGCTTAATTGCTTTATAACCATTTTAGACATATTTTAATAATTTTGACATTTAAAACTCATGTTATGACCCAATGTAACTTCAAAGAAAGAAAACAAATCACGTGTTTGAATTTGTACAAATAACTACATATTTGACATATCTACTAAGCTTTAAATATATTTTCCCAGTGATAGGTGCTAATCGGCAGAAAGGTATAATTTACCTTTCAAAGTAAGGTTAATTTGCTGTGATATAGTTAGAAATGAATGAGGTCATAGTTGGGTTTCAAAAGGCATATTGAAATGTGTTTATATGTTCCAACTACTATAAATGAATCTACAAATATCATAAATTTAAATAGAGTTGGCTGTATTTTACTATAATACAAATTAATTCTCCATTTCATAACATAATTTATGTATACTATCACTCATTTAGGGTTAGTTAATAGTATTTAAATTTTGTCACATTTTTGTTGCTGTCAACTTGTTGCAATTTAGTCTCAGGGAAAAATATCTATGTCACCTTTTCAATTCTGTGTTCTTTAAATCAGAAACCCCACAATAGATGTTCTTAACTAACAGTACTTAATATTGAGACCTAGATGATTTCAAACCCACATATGTTGATCTGAGAGATAAGAGAGCTTTTGCAGGACCTCTAAGGAAAAATAATGCTTATGAAGACTTGTTCTCTATTAGTTGAAAGACAAAAATTCCTGCAAAGAAGTGAGGCATGTGTTTGCTTTCATAAATCACTACAAAACAATAAGTAAGTGTCAAGAGGAAAATTTCACCGCAAAATCATAGTTTTGGTTTACTATGTAATGATTCCTATGTTAACCTAATATGTAAGCATGTATTATATCAGTAACTTTAATTTTTCAGATTTTAATGATTTGTTATGATGTATGTTGCTAAAAATTAACCTTTCAAAAATTTTAACAGTGTGAATGTCCTTCTGTATTCCAGCAGTGTTCATTTCCCATAAATCTGATTTATGTACTATATTAAAACCAACTTTTCCTTATTTGAGCAGTAAGCTGTCAATATATAAAACCTAAATAGCTTGCAAAATGTGGTTCTCAACATATCATTATGCAAAAAATCAATCTAATAGTAATGACTTTTACATTATAGAAACTGAATTGTACACTAAATAAAACTTATTTTTAAACAAATGCCATATATTAAATTTAGTAACAATAATGTGATTAACTATAGTTTCACATACACATGAAGATAATAGACAATAGCATATGCTCTACTGTGTCCAAAATTAATAGAGATGTTAGGAGATTACAATTTACATAGCAAAACATTCACTATATGCTCATATGGTAAAATTCAAATTCTTATACTTCCAAATTCAACCTGGGTACTCTTTCTCATTTTTACTGTATTGTCTATGATAGCAGCTCCTAAATCCAGTATCTACTTAAAATTATTTTATATTAATTAAAAATAATACTAAATATATAATCTTTTCATTTATATTGGTAATATTTCAAATTACCTAAACCTGTATTTAATGACTAGCTTTTGCATAGAGAATATACAATAGAAAAAGTCTGTATTATTGTATAAATTATAATTAGACAATATCAATCTACTTACCCTAAACAATCGCACCGACCTCGATGTTACCCTAATATAGATCAGAACTCTGAAATATACACCTCTATGCATTATCCTATATTAGTGTATAGTAGTAATATCAAAATATATATTTTGGGGAGTATTACAGCTGGTAATATACATATCTAGTACTGTAGAAAACATAACAGAGTAGGCCATCAATTTTTTTTTAATATACAAAAACATGTTCCTCTTGAATATAGGACTGCACTATTGCACCTTTAAGGGTACCTTGCAATTCTGATTATTGTTGTGCTTCATGGGTTTCACAAGTTGGTAGTAGGTGTATGCATTTCTTCCCTCCATTGGCAGCTTCTAGCGCACCTTCTGACATTTTAATAGCTCTACCTCAGGAAGGAAGCTTTCAGTCCAGATCCAGGTCTATTTTTCCAAGTCCTATACCTGCTGATGATGTCTAAAGGATTCTTAGAGTGGAAGGTATATATAATTTTTCCCCAGTAGGAGCCACTTAAATGGTTATCTATAACCAAGTAGTTATCCCTGAAATCATGTGTATGCAAGCAACACTGATGAGGCACAGGTCTTATTTATATATTTCTATATAACAAAAGCTGAACTACAGGATTTGGGTTTTACTCCTGCATTTTCATTTTATTTTTCTTTGATTGTTTTTGATGTTTGAGTATTGCCCTTTTTAAATAGGAAAATATATAACTGTTTATTTTCCTAAAGGAATCTATACTTAAGAGATTAGATTTTTTTAAGACATTGGACTTTTAAAATATCAAAAATATTTAAAGACTGTGACCTACTTTTTAAGTTGTGGTGTATTTTATATTACAGAATAACATGAAATCATGGAAACTAGGAAATGGCAATCTATTATTTAAAAGTGATAGATTTGTGTGTCAGATTTTCAACGAATGCAGTTTCCTACATAGCATTAATTTTCAACATCTTAAGGCCTAGAGTCATCTTAAAGAAAAGCTTTAATTGATGATTTTCGAGATTTGATTAGCCTGTAATCATGTCTATGGTGGATTTATTGGATGTTTGTTATTTCTTCAATGGAAGAGAATCCATCCCATTGTGCAAATATATATATATGCATATATCACAATATTTGTGTATATGTGCATGTGCATGTGTACGTGCATGTGTGTGTTTTAATTAATTATGAACTAGAGAGAAAATCACTAGGCAGTTTTCTCTATGGTTTCTGCTTCAAGCTTGCACTTGAGATTTTGCTCTGACTTCCTGCAATTCCTATAATATGTAAGATAGAATGAACACTTTTCTCCTAAGTTCTTTTTGGTTGATTTTTATTAATTTTAATCAGAGCAATATAAAAATAATCTAGGAATATATGTTTTTTTCTCAAGAAAACCTCATAATTTCACGGAAATATGGTTCTAGTAAAAGCTTGTCTTGGAAACAATTTCTGTAAGTCAATCACAAAAAGCAAAGGTTCCTTTGGTTGTTAATTAGTATTCTACAAGAAAATGTCTCCTGGGTCAAATATGTTTAGAAATAATAGGATAATCAAAAATAAATAGTTTTACATTATAGAATTCACAAAGCAATTACATTATTCACAAAGCCTACACACCCATATATTAATTATCTTATTAGAAATACATTTATTCTGAATTGTGTTTCTTATATACACTTGTATGTGTGACATTCCATTAGAGTATCATTGACTGACCAAAGGCTACCCTTGTAACATTGATTTGGCCTGTCCCAAGAAACTGCCAATAGCTTCTTAATTAGGAGGTGGAATTTCATGACCACCTACTATCTCCTTGATTGGATTTGTCTGTCTTGAGCTTCAATGGGGCTTATTGAATCTCTGAGCTTATATTTGTACCCGACTTGTCATGTCACTAATAAAGTTTATTAAAACTATCCAGCATCCCTTCCTCTTGAAATCTTTCTGCCTTTTCTTCTTCATCCATCCCTGACCTTATGGAGTAGTGAGAATGATATAGGTACATCACTTACAACTAAGCATTTCAGAGTTGTATTCTCTGCAATTTTTCTAGTTGTCTTTGTGTTAATTGAATCTATTAAATTTAGACATTTCTCTGAAGGGTTAAGAGTCAGATTAAACTATGAGTATAACAAGATTAGTAGTTGGCTTAAAACCATGTCTGTTTAGCAGAAAAACAATAATAGCTTCTACTCTGGGGCTTGATCTTTATATGGTACTTATTTGATATAAGTGAGTTGCAGCAAATGAAGCGAGCCATGAGCTTCATTTGCTGCAACTGACTTATAACAAATAAGAAAGCAATTGCTTAATCTTATGATATTAATTTCACTATTTTAGCAGGAGTCATGCCTTACAAGTCTGGTATTCTAGGGTTCGAATCTGATTAAAATTAATGATTACTATCTTTCTTTGGTAGTGTCTATAGCACTATGAAATATAGCCTCTAAAGTTGACTCTTCCAGGTGAATACCTTGATTTCTCCATGTTCTATATCTCAGTTAAATGGTATTGATAGTTTCAGCAATAGAGTTTATGAGTTCTAGCTAGGCAACAACTAAAAAGGAAGTAAAAGTAAACTGTCTATTAAATTAAGCTTTTTCTTAGGATGCTATATCTAATAGAGATATTCTCTCCACATAATAAAGTAAGTCCATTCCAAAATTTGGGCAGAAGTCTCCCGCTCTACCAGCAGTCACACTGGTACTAGGAACACGAGGTACAACACAACCCACCTCCCACTAACACTGCTTGGAGCATACCCAGTTATCGTCAACAAAACCGCCTCTTCTTGCCTCTGTATCCTGACCCACAAATCTGGTAAAGGACCCTTGCTTTACTGGAAGCCACGATAATACTAAAATACCCAGGCCCAAAACTCTAACAGATGTCCCTGTTCTTATGAAGCCAATCTAGTACTAAGTACCCCAGAGATCAAGCTGGTACTCAGAACCCCAGAGTCTACGTAGGTATCTGGAACCCCAGATTCCAAGCTGGTAGCAAGAACATACAGGCCATGCCAGTTGCCAGAAGCCAAGAAACTCAAATGTAAGATAGCACCCAAAACTCCAGCAGAGAAATCACACTGGACTTAAAGATTCTGTGGTCACCAGAACCACAGGCCACTCAGGCCAGAAAGCCAAAGAGAAAACAGGAATCAAGGGAAAATAAAATATCCATCCAAAAGATATATGGAAAAAATGATGGCTAGACACCATGTTAAGAACATAATCAACAACAACCAGAGTCCAGCTTTCCTCCTTCAGCAAGCACTGAATATTCCAACTCAGCTGAAACACAAGAAAATGGCCTTAACGCCAATCACATAAAGTTGATAGAGGACCTTATAGAGGAAATGAACAAATCCCTTAAAGACATTCTGGAAAACACAAACAAACAGATGTAATAAATGAAGAAAACTGTTCAAGACCAGGAAATGAAAATAGAAGCAATGAAAAAATACAAACTAAGGAATCCTTACAATATAAGTAAGAGAAAAGGAACTACAGATACAATCATCACCACAGAATAAAGTAAGTCATTTTGATTCTCTCTCTTTCTCCCTCCATTCCTCCCTTTTTCCCTTTGAGAGTGTGTGCATGTGTGTGTGTGAGTGTGTGTGTGGGGGGGAGGGTGTATGTTAGGTTTTTATATGACTTTTAGAAAAATCACTGAGTATAACTTATACCTCTATTTATTTGTCATTATAGCCCTCCCTCCCATTCTCCATCTAATTTAACCATCCCCATTCCATCTTTCCAATTTACCTGCCTCTCCCCACCTTAAATAATCACATTCTCTCTCCCCTCCTTTGAAAGTTCACTTCCCTACATGGTACTATACTAATTTCCAGACTTCCAATGGTATTACAAATGAAACACATGTATCTGAACACTTAAATCTGAACGTTAACAAATAATTAAAAATGTGCAATGCTTGCCTTTCTCAGTTTGAGTTTCGTAGTATGAATGTTCACAGGTCCATTGATTCACATGCAAATTTGATGTTTTTTTTCCTTTATAGCTGAATAATATGTCATTGTATAAATGAATCCATAGTTGAAGGTGTGGTTAAACAAAAATAAATCTATAAAATTAATCCACCTCACACACACACACAAATCCAAGAACAGATAAAGCATAATTTTCTCATTAAATACAGGAAAGAGCTTTGGAAAAAATGCAATATTACTTTATGATAAAGGGCAAGAAATTTTAGGAAAATTTGAGACATACTCCATGTAATAAAAATAATATTTACCAAATTTGTAGCCAACAATTTGCTCAATACTTGTTCAAAGTATTTCCACTAAAGTTAGAAGCAAGGCAAAGATTTCCATTATGTGCTTCCTCCCCATTTTTGTTCAATAGAGCATCTGTAGTCTTAGAATATAAGACAAAAAAAAAGATATACAAATAGAAAAGGAAGAACTCAACATAGAATTTCTACATGTTATTTAATTCTCTATATAAAATACTCCAATGATTCCATCAGAAAATTAATATAGCAGATGAATACAATTACATGGAAACAAGATATAAAATTAGCTCACAAAATGTAATAGACTTTGAGTATTCAAATGACAATAAAATTAAAAAGAAATCAGGGAATGAATACCATTAGTATATGCATAGGTAACTAAATGCTTTATTTAGGAGGAAATATAGCCAAAGAAAGAAAGACCTGCACAGTAAAATTGTTAAACTACTTGAAAAATAAATTGGAGAAGATACAAGATGGAAATACCTCACATGCATTTGGATTGATAGGATTAATATTGTGAAAATGTCCATATTACCAAAATCCTTTTATGAATTCAATATAATCCCCATCCCAAATGACTTACAAAAGCACACTTTACACATCAAAGTATTTATTAAAAATGTCTCATTTTTATTTCTTTCTGTATATTTTTAGGAACTGAAAAGGTGACAAGAAATGGTACATGTAGGAAACTTTATTTTTTATCCTTTGATTACACATAAAGTTACAGACATCTCCCAGATATTAAAATTACTAGTACACTAAGGAAACAAACCAACTGATCTATTTCTGTCCATTGGTATCTAATTGCTCTGAATAGGTTTCAGAAACTATTTCAAAAGGAAAGCATAATCATGAAAAGCGAAATGTCATTAAAGATGTGGTAGCAATTCTCTGAATAATTCAATCAGGATAAAACACTACATTTTTCTTCAAGTTCCCATTTTAGTAACATATCAATAACTTTTTATAAGCAAATTCTATGAATAAGTAGCATATGTGGTTGCACGTTATATAATACTGATTCTAAAACTGAATTATTATTTGAAGATTAATAATGGTGCTCTTAAATAATATTTATATCAGAAATGTTTATGGTTATACCACCTGTGGATTATTTTTCGTTGAAGATTAGTTCAATGGGTCAAGCTGCAAAATATACTGAGTGATGTATTACAGACTGAGAAAGAAAAATATCAAATGTTCTTACTCATAGGTGGATCAGAGCACTGAATTTTAAAATTTGTCTATTTAATTTGGCATACCTGTAGAATTCAGAATACTAAGAACGGATCACTGGTGCAAGTAGTAATAGAACACAGCTTATGTGAGGAGGAAAGGGAAATGGTGAGGTTTAAGTAGAAAGGGGAAAGGTGGCTAGGGCAGAGGAAAGCATATTCACATGATACAAATTTAAGAAGAATTAATGAACTTTGTTAAATTTCTAATGATCTCTTCAGAGTTAATGATATCATAAACAACAAATTTGTGCCATTTAAGTCAATTGTTATTTGATAGTTGCAATTGTTTGGAAATTATGTGATAACAGATTGGTCTTCTTGGTGCTACTGGGAGGTGATGGGAGCATAAAGTATGAATGTATACTATCAAATGTGATGCTAATTAGGGGCTTTTGTTGAAGGGCATGGACTTTAACTCCTTTCTATGTTTCATTTCTTATTGAAGAAGTGAACTGATTTGACTGACAAATTATGTCATTATTGGTTGTAAGTGATAAAGCAAGTTCACCATAGAACGGGACTCTCCAAAAATTCCATGTTGTCTCAGAAGAAGAGGAAACAATATCTATCAGGAAAACATAAAGAGAAACTTAGGTATTTCAAAACAAAAGAAAGAAGAGGAGGCAGAGAAGGAGGAGCCAATGAAAAACCAAAAGAAACATGGATGCATAGACACACACATTTTCATACAGAAGAATCCAATAAAAACACAGAATGGGAGGCAATCATATATGTGCAAAGTACTTGTAAGGTTTAAAAACAGGCATACACACACACACACACACACACACACACACCACATATATATCCTGAGATATCTATTAAATATCTATTAGAAAAAGAGCCTCCAAATATGTCATTGAGGTCATTTTATGTTCCCCATGTATTGCTAGGCAAATGTTATGCCTTGAATGTAGTTTGCATCCCCAGAAACAATGTTGGGGTGAACTAATTCTTTATTTGTGAGTGATTATCTATTGCAGATAGCTTCGTGGTTAGGGACAAATTCTTGCGTCCACTTCTCCTCTCATTGCTGGGACCCCATCTAGTATAGACCTATGGAGGTCCTGTGCATGCTGCCATAGTTTCTGAGGCTAATATATGCATTCAATCCTACTTTCCTTATAGAATCTTGTCCTTAGTGTCCTATATCCCTACTTAGTTTTAAAATCTTTCCTCTTCTTCTGCAGTGTTTCCTGATCCCTGACAAGGAGGATTTTATGGAGAAATCACACTTAGGACTGAGTGTTCCAAGACATTTCTCTCTCTGCACATTGTTCACTTGTGGGCCTCTGTATTTGTTTTCATCCATTGCAGAATGAAGCTTCTCTGATGATCTATGAGTACCACATAACGTTATTAGGAGTCATTTATGGCTATGTTTCTTTACCAGAAGAGTAGTATTGGGTTTTCCTATAGGTCCCTGACATTTCTGTTCTCAGGATTTTGGTGACACAACAGGTATGGAATTCATTTCATAGAGTAGATATTAACTACAATTAGATAATGGTTGGTTACTCAAAAGCTTTGTGCCACTACTGTGCAAGTGCATCTGGCAAACAAGCCTTCTTCATTGTGGATACTGTTCATTTGTACTTTGGTACCATATATTCTAGTACAATAAACACTAGTTAATAGGGGTAAAGGTTCTAGGTAGGCACCAAGCTTGAATTCTGCATGTGCAATGAGTTTTGTATGTGCTGTCTTCAGTAATAGAAACTTGCCATCAGTTCATGCAGAAAATCAAATAACCTTGGGAATATTCTCAGTTATTTGGAAGTTGCAATGGAGTCCTTTTGGAAGTGGAAGCTTCGTTTGATAAGGAGGGATATCTACATGGGGTTCTACCTCCATTATTTGATATTTGCAGTTTGATTGTCTTTATACATGTATATATTTTAGGAAGTATCGATTGTATTAGATTCTATACAATCCCTCAATGGCTCTTAGCATTAGCTATCCCTCCCCCATATTGCCTTACTTTTCCCTTTACTTCTTTTCAGTTTGATTCTCCTGTTCCTGTCCCCTGACTTGTACATCCATAGCTATATATTCTCTTTCCCTTCCCTGTGAGATCAACAGCTACACACAACATAGCCTTTCTCTATACCTGACATCTGCTGTTATATCTATTTTAGCTCATTTATTAAAGCATTAACAGCTAATATTCACACATAAGAATATACATACCATATTTTTTTAGGACTATGAGTTACTTTACCTGGCATCTGAGACCAGCCCACTCAAACAACAGGTTCCCCAGGGCAGGAGTGAATATTGAAAGAAAAAAGAGATTACTTTATAATCCCACCAAATAATGTACACTTAATAGGATAATCTGTGGTATTTCATAAACATATATAATGCTCAAATCAATATTTGTATATCTATGTCTTAAAATATCTACCATATATCTGTATTGAGAGCATTCATATAGAATAAATGTTATAAACAAGACTGATGATAACACATTCTTATGAGCACAGAAAGAGGTTCTGTGTACAATGATAATGTCATTATAAATTAATATAGTTCTTATGGAAAGTAGCATGAAGTTTTGTCAAACATGAAAATTGAATTGTCATTTTATTCAGCAATGCTGTGAGTAGGCATATGAAATGAATTTGGCAATTTTAATGGCTACCTGCATTCTCAAGTTTATTGTCCATAAGAGCATTTATAGAAAGACAATTAGGGTTTAAAAACAATTAAATTCTGGAATTATAGTTTCACATTTATGAGCAATGTGTACTCTTTCAGAGGACCATACTTCACTTCTCAGTGCCTATGTATGGTAGCTAACAAGCATACATAACTCCAGATTCATACGATCCTGAATCTTCTTCTGCACTTTGTACGCATAAAGTATATATGAAAATATAGAGAGAAAACACTCATGCACATTAAGTAGATACAAATAATATATAAATAAAAATAAATACCACAATTACATAAACATATACAGAACTGTATATTAAAATCTTAACTGAGACTTGTCAGACACAGTCTAATACCCGCATGGTTTTATTGTAATACTTAAAATTTTTGAATTAATTGGGTTCTTACCATCTAACAAGATTGTAAATTCAAGACACATGTTCTTACTTTGAGTCCAAGGTATGAAATGTGTTTAGATTATGTCACCAAAAGAATAAAGATTCCTTGATGCATTAAATAAGTGGGATATATTCTTATTTACTAATATATTTATTAAAAACTATAAAGTATTACTTCAGCTATAAGGAAAGTTTAGTAATAAATTGATCTTAATATTTATCAGTATTCAGAGTTGGAAAAATATAAATAAAAACAATTCTCAGTGAAATATTAGGAGTAGTGATCTTGTGAAATTTCTTAATAATATTTACCATTTTTAAACTTGTACCCTGCATTCATGATAGATTTCTTCTTAATTACTTGAGTATGTGTTCAACTCCTAATAACTTTGATACACATTTAATCTTTTCTAATTATTTAGCTCACAGACTATAATTTACTTACTTGAACATGTTTTATTTCTAAAATTTTAGTTGGTTTACTCAGTTCACTTACAACAAAATAGTCTCAAGCTGTTATGATATTTTAAAATGTAGAACTCATAGCAATATTGGTTTGTTTTTTTAGTTTCTTACAAATTGGTGACAAATAAAATTTATAGGGTTTTTAAAAAAAAAAAAAAAAAAAAAACCCAAAGTCTTCTGTGTTTTGAGGATGTTAGAAACAAGCAAACATTTTTTTCCATGTTAACATGGAACAAATAAATCATTTTTACTTGGCTTTCTATGAAATAAAATTTCAATTGTGAATAAAGGCTGAGAAGCCTTGTCACAAGGTATTTTACGCATTTATTTCTTATTCTAGCAAATGTCTTAGTTTACTTAATGATTATAATCTCACACTGATTGCTTGCATAATTTGCTTATTTTATAGTACTTAGTAATCTATTGTTTTATAAGTTTGAGAATTTATTAAACATTTTATTGCCTTGTTCAATTTTTCATCAGTTTGTTTTATAGTTTTCATTCAAGAGTCTTCTTCAGAATCCAGGGACACAGACCTGGTGAGACTGAACAGGGAGTAGCCATGGAACAGAGAGTTCTGTACAGAGAGGTCTGTGCTGAGCGCTCAGAAAGTGCGCCACTACCCTCCTCCCGATGGGTTCAGGGGAGCAGAAACCCTGCCTTAGGGTCTGTTTCCACCCAGCAGGCCCATGTATGCAGAACAGGTGACCAGGCCATCTGCCACTAGGAACAGAGGAGATCCAGGGACACAGGCCTGGTGAGAATGCACAGGGAGTAGCTGGGGAACAGAGAGGTCTGTGCTGAGCTCTCAGAAAGTGCACCCCATCCCCCATTGGTACAGGGGAGCAGGAACTATGACTTAGGATCTCTGTTTCCACCCAGAGGACACTGTGGGCAGAACAGGCACTCAGGCCATCTGCCACCAGGAACAGATGTCATCTGAATTTTTGATCTTAGCCATTTTGACTGGTGTGAGCTGAAACTTTCCCTGTAATAAGTAAAAAAGTGTCCTTCCTTATCTTTTTTGATAACTTTTAGTTGAAAATCTACTTTATTCGATATTAGAATGGCTACTCCAGCTCGCTTCCTGGGGCTGTTGCTTGGAAGGTTTTTTCCCAAACTTTTACTCTGAAATAGTGTCTGTCTTTGTCTCTGAGAATAGTTTCCTGTGTGCAGCAAAATGCTGGATTCTGTTTATGTATCAAGTCTGATAGCATATGTCTTTTGATTGGGGAATTGAGTCCATTTATGTTAGCAGATATTAAGGAATAGTGGTTGCTGTTTCCTGCTATTTTTGTTTTTAGAGGTAGAATTGTGCCTGTGTGTCTTTATTCTTTGGTTTTCTTGCTTAGGTATTTTTCTGTTTTTACTAGGATGTATTTTCCCTCATTGTATTTGGCTTTCCACCTTTAATACGCTGTAGTACTGGGTTTGTGGTCAGATATTATGTAAATTTAGTTTTGTCTTGGATTATTATCTTGGTCTTTCCATCTATGATGATTGAGAGTTTCGCTGGGTATAGCAGCTTGGGCTGACACTTGTGTTCTCTTAGGGTCTGCATGATGTCTGTGCAGGATCTTCTAGCTTTCATAGTCTCTGTTGAGAAGTCGGGTGAGATTCTAATTGGTCTGTCTTTATATGTTTATTACATGACCTTATTCGCTTACTGATTTTACTATTCTTTCTTTGCTTTGGGCACTTGGTGTTTTGACTATTATGTGTCGGGAGGAATTTCTTTTCTGGTCCACTCTATTTGGAGTTCTGTAGGCTTGTTTTGTGCTCATGGTCATCTCATTCTTAAGGGTAGGGAAGTTTTCTTCTACAATTTGTTAAAGATATTTACTGTGCCTCTTAGTTGGTATTCTTCTCCCTCTTCTATTCCTATTATCCTTAGGTTTGGTCATCTCATTGGGTCCTGGATCTCCTGGACATTTTGGGTTAGGAGCTTTTTGGCTTTTGCATCTTCTCTGACTGTTTTGTCTATGTTTTACATGTTGTCTTCGGCCGCTGACACTCTCTCTTCCATCTCTTGTAGTCTGTTGGAGATGCTTGCTTCTGTGACTCCTGATTTCTTTTTTAGGTTTTCTACCTCCAGGGTTGTCTCTTTTAGTGATTTCTTTATTTTTTTTCCATTTCCATTTTAAATTACTTCTTCAATTCCTTCATCTCTTTGGTTCTGTTTTCCTCTATTTATTTGATTTCTTTGAGTGTTTTTCATGTTTCCTCTTTAAAGGCTTCAATTTTTTTATGTTTATACTCCCGTTCTTGTTTAATGATTTCTATCATCATCTTGAGGTATGATTTTGGGTCTGAGTCTTCTTTTTCTGGAGTGTTTGGCATTCCACTGTTGGCTGTGATGGGAAATCTTGGTTCTGGTGTTGCCAGGTTGTCTTGGTTTACATTGGGTAAGTTCTTTTGCTTTCCTCTTGCCATCTTGTTTTCTGTGATTGTATGTGGAATTGTTGTCAGTGATTGGTTACTCTCCCATGTACCTTACCTGTGTCCCTGGATCTTTGCTGTTTCTGGTGGCAGATGGCCTGAGTATTTTGTCCGGGCCCTCTAGGTGGAAACCAATTCCCTTTGGTAGAGTTTCTGTTTCTCTGAAACAATCTGGGGTGGGGAATGCACTTACTCATGCTGGACCCATACCTCTCTGCGCCCTGGCTATTCGCAGCTCAGTCCCACCAGTCTTGCATCTCTGGATCTCAGCTGTTCCCGGTGGCAGATGGCCTGAACATTTCATAGACATTATTTTTACAAGAGAAATATTCTAAGAGAGAATTAACAAATGAGCCAAAGTGAAATCTATGAAGCCTTTCATTGAAAAGGCACCAAGAAAAGCTACTAGCTGACACCTAGCCAAGCCCATTATTAATGTTGTGCCTGGGTCAGCAACAGCTGGCAGGGGAGTTTTACCCTCTTGAGCAGTGTGGCCTTATGAATGAAAGAGAAGCTGACCAAACTATAGTGGCAGGTCCTGGTGCTATGTACATAGTAGATGAAGAGATACTCAGTGGAGGGCTGTCTGTGGAAAAGAAAATAAAGGTGCACTGCAGAAGCAGGAAACTTAGATAGCTAGAAACAACTTTAAGTGAATAACCTGATTAAATATCCTACCTTAGTGAGTGGAAAAAATAAATCTGCGATCTAGCCAGGAAAATAATACCTAGCAACAAAGATAAACAAAAACCTTGTCAGGGCTTTCCTAAGGGATCAACAGAAATTTCCATGAAAAAATTATCACCAATAGGCAAAGTCACAGTTGGAATTGGCATATTCCAAGGACTGAAGAATTTATGCAAAATTGGACTTGCCCACATTATTTCCTAAAAACAAGGAAGAAAATACTTACTTGACAATTTTGAACTGCTGAGACCAGCTGCTGTGCCTACCTCTCATTCTCCCATGTCTTGAGATTCTACTTCACACAAATACCTGAGAGCATGGGTGAATCCACATTAATCCAAGGACAAAAAACTCTGAATGAAATTTATCATGCCTTTAAACTAATTTTATTTGAAAATTGTTATTTAAATTTTATGGTAATTATTTTAATTCAGATATGAATTTTCTCATTTCTGTGTCTGTTCTATACAGTTTTATCTAGCATGGCTCAAACTTCTAACCCATATACTTTCCTAACCCTTCACTATTTCCTCTCCTCCTTTTCACATTTTCTTCTTCTTACCTTTTAAATTGTTGTTTCTCTTTTATTCTGAAGAATGATATACTTGCTTGCTTCTTAATTAGTATGACTCTTAGTACTTAAGGACTTCATCATAAATAGTATCATAACACACTTGCATCTTATTACAATTATTATTGTAAACATATTTTTCTTCTACTGAACATTCACCCAAATATGTAATCAGATTATTGTATCTAATACTGCTATTTGTTACCTTTTAAACTGTAGAGGAGTAAAGAAAACTCAATAGGACTAACATAAAATGAAACAAATGAATCAACACAATAAAATTGAAAACCACAGGTTAAATTCCTGCCAACAGTTATACAAAATACAAAAAAAAAAAAAAAAAAAACAAAAAAAAAAAAAACATAAACTATGCACTTAGAGCTGACCATGTGTCACAGCTGGTTGGGGGAGACCTGGCTTCAAGATTCTCTCCATTTAGTTTGATGTGGGCTACTAGTTTTGCTATATATTGCTTTTACAATGTTTATATATGAACCTTGAATCCATAATCTTTCAAAGATTTCTAACATATTGGGCTGTTGAATTTTGCCAAATGCTTTCTCAGCATCTAATGTGCTGTGCTATACTTTAGTTTTCATTTAATTCTAAAGTGTCATTAATTTCTTTCTTTGAGTTTGCTTATGTAGTGGATTACTTTGGTGGATTTCCATACACCGAACAATCCCTGCATCCCTGGGATGAAGTTTACTTGATCATCATAGATGATCATTTTGATGTGTACTTAGATTTGGTTTGTGAGATTTTTGTTGTGTATGTTTGCATAGATATTCATAAGGGAAACTGTTTTAAAGTTTTCTTTATTTGTTGTTTTTTTTTGGTTTAGAAAACAATAATTATGGCTTCATAGAAGGAATTAGGTAGTGTCCCTTCCATTCTTTTTCTCTACCCCTTCCCGCCCCCTGCCTGATCCTTCCTGTTTCTGCCCTACCCACTGTCATTTCATTCACACAATTTATTCCATTATTTTTCTACCCAGGGAGGTCCATGAATCCATACTAGAGCCCTCCTCTTTACCTAACCTCATGGGGGACTGTGGATTGTAGCTTATTTATCATTTAGTTAATTGTTAATAATCTTCTTCAATAAGTGAATATTATATGTGTCTTTGGGTCTTGGTTACCTCACTCAGGACATTTTTTTTCTATTTCCTTTCATTTGCATATAAATTCCATAATTTCATTTTTAAACAGGTGAGTAATAAATACTCCATTATGTAAATATACCATATTTTCTTCTTCCATTTTTCAGTTTAGGGATATCTAGGTTGTTTTCAGTTTTTGGCTATTATGAACAAAACTACATTAACATATGGGCAGAGGACTCCTAGGAGTGGCCAACCAATGTTTGGTTTAACTTGTGGCCCACTGCACTAAAGGGAGCCAGTACCCTTTGCTGATTGGATGGTCAAAAACTAGAGATTTGATAGCCCAGATACCTAGGGTAGAAACAAACAGGACTGTATAAAAGGAAAAATAATAAAAATAAAAAACAAAACCATGTCTATACTCATAGATCAGTGGCTTGTCTAAGTTTCATCAGGGAGCTTTCCTCCAAAAGCAGATGGGGGCAGGTACAGAGATCCACAATCAGGCATTATGTAAAGAGTCTAAATTGCAAGATGCCATCTGGTCACTCCTCTCAGAGATCAAGGAACCCTACAGAAGAGGAGGAGGAATAATCATAGAAGTCAGAGGAGACAGAGGGCACCAGGAGAACATGGCCCACCAAATTGACAAGGTACCTGCTTGTTTTGGAGCAATGTTTCTAGAGTCTAGAAAAGTGGAAATAGAGGTGTTTGTCCAGTCTTAGAGTTGGCTGTTTCATTTTTTATTCAGGGTCTGTGGAACCATCTGAGGTTAGGTTAATAGGAACAGATCCAATAGAAGTGTCTATGTCAGCGAGAGAAGACTGAAGCACCTGTATGTTGCTTCTCTGATGCTATTCTAGATGTAATGAGTACCTGGGCTTGGCAAGATGCTGGAACACACACCTGAATACCTTCTGGGTAAAGACTAAGTTCGTTTGGAAGAAAAAAAAAATGTATGAGCAGTCTTAATGCTGCCATTCTTCCTTTTCTATTATCATAAAAAGGAGGGAAAGGGGAGGTGGAGGCCAATGGTGAAAGCGGAATGGGTGTGCTGAGTCTCATTAGCTACTTCCTGCTGTCTTGGGGCTTCGGAGTGGTGCAGCCGGCTTTCACCATCAGGGTCCACTTGGCAAATTTTTACATCAGGCTTTTCCATGGACAGCAGCAGGTAATCCTGTAACAGGAACTGATTAATAGTTTGGTTATTTTTTTTATCTGTCGTTGAAGGAATGTAGAAACAAGATTGATATGGTTTGGAGCAAATAGTCAAATGGTGAGATAGGAGTGGTCAGAATGGAGATCCTCTTTCCATTTACCAGACCATCAGCAGTTTGTATAGTTTTAGAGATTTGAAATTTTCTAGGAGACATCTCAGTGGGGAGCCCAGTGATATGTTCTGAAACATTGAGTTTCCCATTGGTAAAAAAGGGGGAGAAAGGGGCTACTGAGTTATCTAAAAGTGGCATCCCAGTGGATAATCTCAGCAGAGAAAACTCTGCCTATGCCCAGGGGTCCAGGGTTGTCACTTCTCTCCTGGTGGCTGTGACAAGTCCTGAACCTGACAGAAAATGCCCCAGCCAGGCCTAGACTTCATCGAGAAAACTGTCTGCAAAAGCCCTGAGGGAGGGGGTTGAGCGAGAGACATTCCTGAGGAAGTCTTCCCAATGGCCAATGCCTGTCTCAAACCTGTGGCTGCAGAGAACTAACCCTCCTTGCCTGTGAAGGGTGACCAAACCTTGTTTGGGAAATTGGGGATTCTCTCTGCCAATCAGAGTGGTAATCCCTATTAAATGGCTGAGGTTTATGTGGGAACCGTAGCCATGATCTGGTATCAGGAAAGTGAAACTGTGTGACTGATCTATCTCAGTGGCCCACACAGTGGGAGCAATTGTCATGAAAAGAAAGAAAAAAGTTAAATATACATTTGAAATCCACATTTGAAATCTAGAGGAATCACACCCTTTAAAATAGGTAGTGAGCCTTAGGTAGATATACTTATCTGGGCGGAGTCTTATTTGGTCCATGCGAGGTAGATCTGAGTGGGTGTCCTGTAGCTTATAAGTTTATAAATGAGATAACAAAATGAGTTAATAACATAAACATTTTTTAAGTTAATTTTTTGTTGAGCAGAAGAAGCAAGAATTATATATTTGGATCACATAATGGAAAAGGAAGTTTAGCAGGAGGAAACATGAAGCATTAATAGAACCTGAGTTTAAGCAAAAGAATAACCAGTCATATCTGTAGGCACTTATATCTGAACTAGTTTTTAGAAAATAGAAATCTGTTTCTTTCATTAGTCAGGCTGCAGTTACCTTAGCTATCAATATAGCCAGTAATTGGGCTCAGAATAAATAAAACTTTAATGTAGCAGGCATATCAATTAAAAAAAAATGACAGAGTCTATCAGCTAAGAGTTCCCCTAGATCTCTATTGTTTTCACAGCAACTTGGACACATTGGTTTGGCTTTTGAGCCCAGAAGACACAGGACCTTTTTCCTGTGGAGTGGATACATAGTATGAGAACTGACTCACCTTGTTTTAGACAAATCATTTGACCCAGGGGGAACCATTTTTTTTTCCCACTCTGTTTCTCGGTGGTTATCACACCACAATCTAGAAAGCTTTTTGAATCAGCATTTGTACCTTCTGAGCCCTTGTGGGGGGCAACTGTCAACTGATTTGGAAGAATCTGTCACTCATGGTTTGAATATTAATCATTAACAGATTTCTGACAAGATTGAGGGCTCTATTTAACAAATTATAACTTAATGGCAATTCTAAAAAGTTATAAAGAGAAAATAACTTTGAAAATAGTAAAGAGGAATAAAAACATCGTGTTGTGTCTGACACAGGCACTAGTGCACACAGGTGGGAGAATCCAGTTGATGACCCTAACACAGGTGGTGAGCATGGTTCTGTGACAGTGGAGCAGGGCTAGGGCAGGTCCTGCTGCAGCCGAAAGGCCATGGGCCAGTGCTGTCCCAACCCTCAGTGGGCAGAGGAAAGTCCCAGTCTAACGCAGTGCTGTCAGCAATGGCAGGGGACCATATGCTCAGCTAAGTGCTACTTTCAGGACACTTGCCTGCCCATAGGCTCCAGGCTGATAGTTCCAGATTCCTGCTACGGGCCAGGTACTCCCTGACCCCTCGGTGGGTGGAGATAGTGGTGGGGCCCAAACAACCAAAGCTGTGCCTCCCACAGGACCAGATGTGTTCCCGCCAGCTCCAGGTTCACTGGCTACACACTCGGCTGTAGGGCTTAGCCTGTCCTTGCTACACAAACCTGGGAGTCTAAACAAAACAAAAATCAAAGGCAGGAAAAGCACATAAAGTGTTAGTAAAAATATCTGTCCTCAGGGGCAGCTCCAAGCTCAGGAACTTTTCTCCGGCTCCAAGTGGACACTTACTCTGACCAGTGTGGGAAGGGAGCTTACAATTTCTCTAAAGTTTAGGCTAGTGAGCATTGGGATGCGAACCTGCAGAGTTTCCCATTCTGAGTCATGGCACCAATGAAAGGAAAAAGAGATATTGGGTCTTGAGGAAATCTAATCTCCTCATATGGGTCACCAATGGTGTTAAAAGATGTCATCCTGTGTTTTGGCACCGAAATTAGGAAAGGGATGAAGATAGTGTGTGTTGGGGGAGGTATATGGCCTATGCAGTGAGGCCTGGGAACAAGGGAGATTCCTCTGGCGACCCATGTTTGGAATCTCTTACCCCTGAAGGACCAGCCACAAAACAGCATAGTAAAAGATAGAGTTTATTCAGGTCAGGGGAAGTTAAGAGGGTAGTAGAGGCAGAGAGAGAGAAGAGAGGAGTAGAGAAGTATTGGAATAGAGGCCGGACTTGAGCACATGGAGAGAGAGGGTGAAATGGAAGGGGAGGAGGGGCAATGGTGGGAGAGCAAGAGAGAATAAGAGAAAGCGAGAGAAGAGGGTCAAGTAGCCCCTTTTATGTTGTCGGGCAACTGGGTCAGAGCGTATCTGGCTGTTTCCAGGTAATTCAGGGGTGGGGTTTAGCTGGCTGTTGCCAGGTAACTCAGGGACAGAGTTTACAGAATCCCAACACTTTGCATATAAGTTTCGATTGCTACCTTGGTATTTTATGGGAATCCTAACATTGAAAGTAGCTGTTTCTCTGATTCTTGGGACTCTTTTTCTTCTGTGGTGTTTCCTTGTCCAAATTCTATATGAGGGCTTTTGGGTTGTCTTATTATATCTTGTTCTGTAATGTGTGGCTGTTGCCTCTAAGAAGCTTACTCTTTTTCTAAAGAGGAAATGGAGAAATAATGGATCCAGGAAAGATGAAAGATAGAATGGAAGGTAGGCCGAAAGGAGTAGAGGGAGTAGATGGAGGAGAACTGTGGTCAAGATATATTATATGAGAGGGCACAGAACAGGGAGCAGCCCATCTGCCATTCGGATCAGCAGCTCCTAAAGCTTTAAAGATTGATGAGTAGGAGATCTGGGCAGCCAGGGAGCAGAGAGATCTCTGCGGAGTGCGCACAGTAAGCAAACTCCCAGGCCTGCCTGATCCAGGGACCAGGAACACAACTTTGGAACTTCTGTTTCCACCCGGCAGCGACTTCAGGGTGCAGAACAAAGCGCGGCCCATCTGCCACTCGGATCAGCAACTCCTAAAGTTTTAAAGACTGGTGAGTAGGAGATCTGGGCAGCCAGGTAGCAGAGAGATCTCTGCGGAGTGCACACGGTAAGCCCACCCCAAGCCCTGCCTGATCCAGGGACCAGGAACAAAACTTTGGAACTTCTGTTTCCACCCAGCGGCGACTTCAGAGCACAGAATAGGGCCCGGCCCACCTGCCTCCCTTTCCCCCCAGCAGCAGCTCCTAAAGGCTTAAAGACTGTGACCAGGAACACAACTTTGGAACTTCTATTTCTACCCGGTGGCGACTTCAGGGCACAGAACAGGGCTCGGCCAATCTGACACCTGGACCAGTGGAGATCCAGGGACACAGACCAGATACAAGGGAAAGGCAAGAACATATCACTGACAACAAGATGGCGAGAGGAAAGTGAAAGAGTATGTCCCAAGAGAACCAAGACAACCTGGGAATACCAGAACCCAGCTATCCCATAACAGCAAACACTGGAATGCCAAACACTCCAGAAAAATAAGATGCAGACCTGAAGTCATACTTCAAGATGCTGATAGAGATACTTCAACAAGAACGGGAGGAAAAGCAAAAAGCTCCAGATGCTTTTAAAGAGGAAACAAGAAAAACACTCCAGGAACTCAAAGAACTAGAGGAAAACAGAACCAAAGAGATGAGGGAATTTAAAACAGAAATTGGCACAATGAAGTAAACACTAAAAGAGATAACCCTAGAGGTAGAACACCTAAAAAAGAAATCAGGAGTAACAGAAGCAAGCATTTCCAATAGACGACAAGAGACGGAAGACAGAATCTCAGGGGCAGAAGACAACATTGTAAACATAGACAAAACAGCCAGAGAAGATGCAAAAAACAAAAAGCTCCTAACCCAAAATATCCAGGAAATCCAGAAAACAATGGGAAGACCAAACCTAAGAATAATAGGAATAGAAGAGAGAGAAGAGTATCAACTAAGAGGCACAGTAAATATCTTCAACAAAATTGTAGAAGAAAACTTCCCTACCCTCAAGAATGAGATGACCACGAGCATAAATGAAGCCTTCAGAACACCAAATAGGTTGGACCAGAAAAGAAATACCTCCCGACACATAATAGTAACAACACCAAGTGCCCAAAGCAAAGAAAGAATACTAAAAGCAGTAAGGGAAAAAGGTCAGGTAACATATAAAGGCAGGCCAATCAGAATTACACCCGATTTCTCAACAGAGACTATGAAAGCTAGAAGAGCCTGGACAGACATCATGCACACCTTAAGAGAGCACAAATGCCAGCCCAAGCTGCTATACCCAGCAAAACTATCAATCACCATAGATGGAGAGATGAAGATATTTCAAGACAAATAAAAATTTACACAATATCTGACCAAAAACCCAGCACTACAACGAATTATAGGTGGAAAACCCAATACAATGAGGGAAAATACAGCCTAGAGAAAACAAGAAAACTCCTAAACAAGAAAACTAAAAGAAGAAAAAGACACAGACACAACTCAACCCACAAAAGCAATAATGGCAGGAAACAGAAACAACTATTCTTTGATATCTATTAACATAAATGGACACAACTCCCCAATAAAGAGACAAAGGTTATCAGACTGGATACATAAACAAAATCCAGCCTTTTGCTGCATACAGGAAACTCATCTCAGAGGAAAAGACAGATACTATATCAAAGGAAAAGATTGGGGAAAAAAAAGAAAACTTTCAAGCAAACAGCCCCAAGAAGCACACTGGAGTGGCTATTCTAATACCGAATAAAGTAAATTTCCATACAAAAGTTATCAAAAAAGATAAGGAAGGACACTTTTTACTCATTACCAGGGAAATCTGTCAGGAGGAACTCTCAATACTTAACATATATGCTCCACATAAAAAAGCACCCACATTCATAAAAGAAACCTTACCACACAATAATAGTGGGAGACTTTAATACCACACTCTCACCAATGGACAGATCATGGAAACAGAAACTGAACAAGGACACTGCAAACCTAGCAGAGACTTTGAACCAACTAGAATTAATAGATATATACAGAACATATCATCCTAAAGTAAAAGAATATACCTTCTTCTCAGCACTCCATGGCACCTTCTTGAAAATTGACCACATAATTGGACACAGAACGAGCCTCAATCAATAAAAGAAGATTGAAATACTCCCATGGATCCTCTTAGATCACCATGGTCTACGGCTGGTCTTTAACAACAACAAAGACAACAAAAAGCCTACGTACATATGGAAACTAAGCAACGCTCTGTTAAATGATAGCAGGGCCAAAGAAGAAATAAAGAAATAAATTAAGGACTTTTTAGAATTCAACAAAAACGAAAACACAACATACCCAAACCTATGGGATGCAATGAAAGCAGTACTGAGAGGAAAACTCATAGGCCTAAGTGCTTCCAAAAAGAAACTGGAGAGAGCTTACATCAGCAACCTGATAGCAAAGCTAAAAGCCCTAAAACAAAAAGAAGCAGATATACCCTAGAAGAGTAGATGGCAAGAAAGAATCAAAATTAGAGCAGAAATATACCAAATAGAAACTAAAAGAACCATTGAAAAAATCAACAAAACCAAGAGTTGGTTCTTTGAGAAAATCAACAAGATTGATAAACCCCTAGCCAGACTAACTAGAGGGCAAAGAGAGAGTATCCAAAATAACAAAATCAGAAAGGAAAGTGGAGACATAACAACTGAAACTGAGGAAATTCAAGAAATCATCAGATCCTACTACAAAAACTTATACTCCACAAAATTGGAAAATCTGGAGGAAATGGACGAATTCCTAGACAGATACAAGATCCCAAAGTTAAACCAAGGCCAAGTAAACCATCTAAATAACACCTAAATAAATAGAAGAAGTCGTCAAAAGCCTCCCAACCAAGTAAAGTCCATGTCCAGACGGGTTCAGTGCAGAATTTTATAAAACATTTATTGGGGATATAACACCAATATACTCCAAACTATTCCAAAAGATAAAATCAAATGCAATACTACCTAACTCATTTTTTAAGGCTACAATAACCCTCCTACCTAAACCACACAAAGACCCTACAAGGAAAGAGCACTTCAGAACAATCTCACTTATGAACATTGACGCAAAAATACTCAATAAAATCCTTGTAAACCGAATCCAAGAACACATCAAAACGATCATTCATCATGACCAAGTAGGCTTCATTCCTGGGATGCAGGGATGGTTTAATATAAGGAAATCCATCAATGTAATCCACCGTATAAAAAAACTCAAAGAACAAAATCACATGGTCATCTCACTAGATGCTGAGAAAGCATTTGAGAATATTCAACACCCCTTCATGTTAAAATACCTGGAAAGAACAGGAATCCAAGGTCCATACTTAAACATAATAAAAGCAATATACAGGAAACCATCAGCCAACATCAAACTTAATGGCGGGAAACTTTAAGCAATCCCACTAAAATCAGGGACTGGATAAGGCTGCCCCCTCTCCCCCTACCTATTCAACATAGTACTGGAAGTCCTTGCTGGAGCAATTAGATAGCAAAAGGAGATCAAGGGGATACAAATCGGAAAGCAAGAGATAAAAACATCACTCTTTGCTGATGACATGATAGTGTACTTAAGTGACCCCAAAAACTCCACCAGAGAACTCCTACAGTTGAAAAACAAGTTCAGCAAAGTGGCTGGATACAAAATCAACTCAAACAAGTAAGTAGCCTTCATATACTCAAAGGACAAACATGTGGAGAAAGAAATTAGGGAAAAGGTAACCTACACAATTGTTACAAAAACTATGAAATACCTTGGTGTGACTCTAAATAAGAAAGTGAAGGACCTGTACGAAAAGTACTTCAAACCTCTAAAGAAGAAAATTGAGGAGGATCTCATAAAATGGAAAGATCTCCCATGCTCATGGATTGTAAAGATCTACAAATTAAAAATGGCCATCCTACCTAAAGCAATCTACAGATTCAACACAATCCCCATCAAAATTCCAACACGGTTCTTCATGGAATTGGAAATATCAATGTGCAATTTCATATGGAACAACAAAAGACCTAGAGTAGCAAAATCCATCCTCAACAACAAGAAAACATCTGCGGGAATCACTATCCCTGACCTCAAGCTATACTACAAGGCAATTGTGCTTAAAACTGCATGGTACTGGTACAGAAATAGGCATGTGGATCAATGGAATAGAATAGAAGATCCAGAAATGAGACCTCACATATATGGTCACCTGATTTTTGACAAAAGAGCCGTAAACATTCAATGGAAATAGGACAGCCTATTCAACAATGGTGCTGGTCCAACTGGCATTCAACATGCAAAAGAATGAAAATACACCCTTTCTTATCTCCTTGTACAAAGCTCAAGTGTAAGTGGATCAAAGATCTCCACATTAAACCAGATACACTGAAACTATTAGATGAGAAAGTAGGGAAAACTTTAGAACATATAGGCACAGGAGAAAATTTTCTGAACAAAACACCACTGGCTCGAGCTCTAAGGTCAAAGATTAACAAATGGGACTTAATGAGATTGCAAAGTTTCTGTAAGGCTAAGGACATTGTCAAGAAAACAAAACATCAGCCAACAGAATGGGAAAAGATTTTTACCAACTCCACATTAGATAGAGGCCTAATATTTAAGGTATACAAAGAACTCAAAAAGCTAGACACCAGAGAATCAAATAACCCTATTAAAAAATGGGGTAGAGAGCTAAACAAAATGTTCTCAGTTGAGGAATATTGAATGGCTGAGAAATATCTGAGGAAGTGCTCCACATCCTTAGCCATCAGGGAAATGCAAATCAAAACAACCCTGAGATTCCACCTCACACCAGTCAGATTGGCCAAGATCCAAAACACAAATGACAACAGATGCTGGTGAGGTTGCAGAGAAAGAGGAACCCTTCTCCACTGTTGGTGGGGTTGCAAACTAATACAACCAATCTGGAAATCAGTCTGGCTATACCTCAGAAAATTGGACACAATACTACCTGAAGACCCAGCTATTCCACTTCTGGGCATATACCCCAGAGACACCTTAGTACACAACAAATATATATGCTCCATAATGTTCATAGCAGCTCTATTTATAATAGCCAGAACCTTGAAAGAACCCAGATGTCCTTCAGAAGATTAATGGATACAAAAATTGTGGTACATTTACACAATGGAATACTACTCAGCCACCAGAAGCAATGACTTGACCAAATTCTTAAGAATATCGCTCCATCTAGACAATATCATTCTGAGTGAGATAACCCAGTCATAAAAGAACAGACATAATATGCAGTCACTGATAATGGGATGTTAACCCCAGAGGCTCGCCCTGCCCCAGAAACGACTCACAGACTGTATGAAGTCCAAGAAATATAGAAAACAAAACAAAACAATACAAAAAATCTTTATACAACAAGAAAACTTTGAATATTTCCATGTTATATTTTGTTTTACATGTACTTTATGCTCATTGTAACTATTAAGTTTTCAGTGCATACTATCAAATCTTATAAATATCAAGTACTGATTTAAAATATATTCATACGGTTTTATGTAAAAACTATTTTAAAATCTGAAAAAAAAGTACTGGCAAAAAGGTATTGTATAATTTTATGCAAAAAATGCTTAAAATCTGTACATTTATCTTTGTTTTGTAAAATAAAGTTGTTAAAAAAAGATATATTATATGAGAGCAAAACCAATCTTTAATATAATTTTTTGAAAAAGTAGTACATGTATTATGTGTATCATAAGATACATACTATATATATATATATATATATATTGAATAAATCAAGATAATTAACACATCTTTCATATTATCCTTTTATGACATTAACATTTAAACTTAATTTTTATTAATTTTGATCACCAGGGTCGATATTCAATTTTTGACATATGTTACATATTATAATTTATTGTAGTCAACATTCTATGAAATACGTTGCTAAAGTGTATTTGTCCCATTATTCAATATATACCCATTATTCATCCATCTCATTCATCAATCCAACCATTCTAGGTTCTATTAATTGTTTTTAATTTTACTTTAAATATAAATGATATTGTGTGTTTTTCTTTGTTCCTTAACTATTACACAATGAATATAGTTCAGCATATTGACCTATATATTCTCATATGTGTATTTTTACTATGTTATAGGACTTGTAGTATAAAATTCACTAAAATCTTCTACTATTTAACACAAAACTAATATTGCTTTTTTTTTGTGGTCTAGGCAATCTTTGTCATCATCCAGTATTCACAGCACTCTAAAAACCATGAAAAATTTGAAAACAGTAATTTTTGAAAAAATATATAAGCAACACAGTGATATTTACCTTGCAGGCTATGATTTTTAGAGAAAAAATGAATGAAAGAATGGGAAGGTCATTATATCAGCAATATAAAGTTTGTTAAAATTTGTCAGAATTTAACTTTAGAAAGTAACTATTTCTATTCTTGCATTCTATCATATCCACAATTTTTATTTTATTAGTTTTTATTGAAATGATTCTTTTTTACTTACTTATTTTACATCCTACTCATTGCTCCCTTCCCTGGTTACCCTCCTCCAACATCCTTCTCCCATGTCCCCTCTGCTTCTTCTCTAAGCTGCCCATGAAGGCAACAGCTTTGGGGATAACCCCTTACCCACTTGTTCAGGACCCATTTGAAGACCAAGCAGCACAACTGCAACATAAATTGGGGGGACCTAAGTCTAGACCACATATGTTCTTTGGATGGTGGTATAGATTCCGGGAGCCCCAAGGAGCCAGGTTAGTTGACTTTGTGGCTTTTCTGTGGAGTTTCTATACCCTTAACGGTCAGGAATCATTCCTCCTATTCTTCAATGAGTCCCCAATGTCCTTCCATTGTTTTACTCTGGGTGTCTGCATGCTTTGGAGACAGCTGCTTGGTAGAGCTTGCCCATGGGATGTGCCTCAAGTAGGGTTGATTATTGGTTGGCCATTCCCTCAGTCTCTGCTTTATCCCCTCGTGCCTGTATTGTAGACAGGATACATTTTTGGTTGTAAGTTTTGTGGGTGGGTTAGTGTCTCTATTGTTCCACTGGGGTTCCTGCCTGGCTACAGGAGGTGGCCTATTTAGGTTACATATCTGCAATGTAGTGAGTCACCACAAATGCTATTTCCATTAATTCTTGGTTACCTCCTTTATCCCAGGTCTATGTCTAGTCCTGGAGATGACCCCCATCTCCTCACCCTCATCAGTTACAGATTTCCATCCATTTTCATGGCCATTTACCATCTCTACTCTCTTTTCCCACACTTGATTGATTCTGAACTCCTTATTCTTCTCCCCATTCTCCTCTATACTAGTTCCTTCCCTCTATCTGCCTCTTATGACTATTTTATAACCCCAACGCTCCCCATGCCCATCTAACTAAGAATCAACCATTCTCACTTGGACCTTCCATCTTGTTAAGCTTCTTTGTGTCTGCTTAGTTTAGAATGGTACCTGTATTGTATAGCTAACATCCACTTATAAGCAAGTATACAACATACATGTCCTTTTGGCAATGGGTTATCTCATTCAGGGTGATAATCTCAAGTTAAAACAATTTGACTCCAAAATTGACTATGTCTTTGGTTTTTTTGTTTGTTTTTCATAATTTTTATTGGATATTTTCTGTATTTACATCTCAGATGTTACTCCTCCCCTCTACTCCCAGATCCCTCTCCCTTCTCTTGCTTCCGTGAAGGTGCTCTCACTCCCAATCACCCACTCCTACCTCAGTGCCTTGACATTTCCCTATACTGGGAAAATGAGCCTTCACTGGACCAATGGCCTCTTCTCCCATTGATTCCAGACAATGCTATCCTCTTCTACACAAATGCACCTGGAGCCATGGGTTTCTCCATAAGAACTGACTGATTAGTGTTTTAGTCCCTGGGAGCTGTGGAGGGTTTGGTTTGTTGATACCGTTGTTCTTTCCATGGGTTTGCAAACCTTTCCACTTCTTCAGTCCTTTCTCTAGCTTCTCCATTGGAGTCCCTGTGCTCAGTCTGATGGTTAGCTGCAAGCATCCTCATCTGTATCAGTATGGCTCTGATAGAGCCTCTGAAGAAGCATTTTCTTTATTCATTCTTCAGTTTTGGAATATATAGGTGGTTTCCTGTTTCTTGATATTATGAGTAAAGCTTCTATGAACATGATTGAGCAAGAGTCTTTGACAGGTGTTGGAACATAGGGTACAAGTCCAGGAGTTGTATATCTGGGACTTGAAATAGAACTACTCCCAATTTTCTGATAAACCACCAAAATGATTTCCAAAGTGGTTGTACAATTTTCCACTCCCACCAACAATGAAGAGTATTCTCCTTGTTAAAAATCCTCTCCAGCAATTGCTATCTCGAGGTTTTTTTTTTTTTTTTTTTTTTTTTTTTTTTTTTTTTTTTTTTTTTTTTTTATTTTAACCATTTTGATGGGTATAAAATGAAATAACAGAGATGTTTTGATATGAATTTTTCTGATGATTAAGGACTTTAAACATTTCTTCAATGCTCTTTGGCCATTTGAGATTCCTCTGCTGAGAATTCTGTTTAGTTCTGTACCTCATTTTTTTTAAACGACTTTATTTTGCAAAACAAAGATAAATGTACAGATTTTAAACATTTTTTGCTTAAAATTATACATTTTTGTCAGTACTGTTTTTTCAGACATTAAAATAAATTTTACATAAAACCATGTGAATATGTTTTTTAGTCAGTACTTGATTTTTTTCAAGGGCTTGACAGTATGCATTGAAAACCTACTAGTTGCAATAAGCGTAAAGTACATGCAAAACAAAACGCAACATGGAAATAGTCAAAGTCTTCTTGTTTTGTGAATATATGTATATTTTTTGTTTTCTTTATTTCTTGGACTTCATACAGTCTGTGAGTTGTTTCTGGGGGAGTGCAAGCCTCTGGGGTTAGCATCCCACTATCAGTGACTGCATATTATGTCTGTTCTTTTGTGACTGGGTTATCTCACTCAGGATGATCTTCTCTAGATGCAGCCATTTTCTTAAGAATTTGGTTGCTCTTCCGCCGCCATTTTAAATCTAGCTCCATACAATGCTCCACCGCCGCTTCTGCCGGGACCCGGACTGCGCGCCAGCACCCCCTTGCCGACGGCTCCGCCACCATGGAGGACATGAATGAGTACAGCAACATAGAGGAGTTCGCAGAAAGATCCAAGATCAACGCGAGCAAGAACCAGCAGGATGACGGTAAAATGTTTATTGGAGTCTTGAGCTGGGATACAAGCAAGAAAGATCTGACTGAATATTTGTCTCGATTTGGGGAAGTTGTAGACTGCACAATTAAAACAGATCCAGTCACTGGGAGATCAAGAGGATTTGGATTTGTGCTTTTCAAAGACGCTGCTAGTGTGGATAAGGTTTTGGAACTGAAAGAACACAAACTGGATGGCAAATTGATAGACCCCAAAAGGGCCAAAGCGTTAAAGGGGAAAGAACCCCCTAAAAAGGTTTTTGTGGGTGGACTGAGTCCAGATACTTCAGAAGAACAAATTAAAGAATATTTTGGAGCCTTTGGAGAGATAGAAAATATTGAGCTTCCCATGGATACAAAAACAAATGAAAGAAGAGGATTCTGTTTTATCACATACACAGATGAAGAGACAGTAAAGAAATTGTTAGAAAGCAGATACCATCAAATAGGTTCTGGGAAGTGCGAAATCAGAGTTGCACAACCCAAAGAGGTGTACAGGCAACAGCAGCAGCAACAGAAAGGTGGCAGAGGGGCTGCAGCTGGTGGAAGAGGTGGTGCTAGGGGACGCGGAAGAGGTCAGGGCCAAAACTGGAACCAAGGATTTAATAACTATTATGATCAAGGATATGGAAATTATAATAGTGCCTATGGTGGCGATCAGAACTATAGTGGCTATGGCGGCTATGACTATACTGGGTATAACTATGGGAACTATGGATATGGACAGGGATATGCAGACTACAGCGGTCAGCAGAGCACTTACGGCAAGGCATCCCGCTGGGGTGGCAATCACCGGAACAATTACCAGCCCTACTAAAGGAGGTCGCTGGGAGAGCAGGTGTAAAGAAACCATCTTTACAGGACGACATTGAAGATTGCTTGGTCTTCTGTTGACCTAAGATGATTATTTTGTAAAAGACTTTGTAGTGTACATGACACAATTGTGTCCAACTGTATATAGCTGCCAACTAGTTCCTTTGTTTTTACCTTGTCCTTTGCTACCTGTGTTATGACTCAATGTGGATTTATGTTTATACAAATTATTATTTGTGTGGTTTTATGTTAAACCTCAAATAAATGCTTCCTTATGTGATTGTTTTTCTGCGTCAGGTACTGCATAGTTCTGTGGAAATGTAATTTTATAAAGAAGCAATAATTAAGGCGCAGCTTATTTTGTAGCGGGGGTATTGGTCCACAGGAAGAAACTGGTCGTGTTATCCCCTTGTTTCTGGTTTCTGTATTATTCTGTACTTAGAGTCTAATGCTTCATTTCTCTGATTCATTCCAAACCTTTTGAATAATGTTTTCCCCCTGGGTATGTGGAAACTGACACTAGGCTGTGATTGGTGGACTTGCTCTCACTGTGGTGTGCTTTCAGATTATGGTTCTAAGAGAAGCACCTTGCTGGGCTAGGGCTGCACCTCACTGGCAAATGTTCTTTGCCTGAGCACAAATGATGCCCTTGTTTCTATCCCATCACCTTAGAAAGGAACCTGTTCGCTACCACAAAGCTTGTTAACTGGCTACCTTTGCTTTGTGCCTATCTGACAAACCAAGTGTCATTCACAGATGACTATTAAAGAGTGAGTTTGGTGGTTTGTTAGAGTAGAGGAGTGCAGGAGACAGATGCTGTCAAACTGTTTGTTAGCCAGGGGTTCCTCAGATCTATCTGGGATTGTCCACTAAGATTGGGTGCAGTAGGGCGAGGTTTAGGAAAGTTAACAGTAAGTCTGTCCCGCCATGGTGCACAAGCTAAATGGATTTAAACTGTTTGCTGTTCAGGAAGGGAGTTGTGGAAAGTCATGGTGTATCTTGTGGTGCATTGAAAACGTGAAGAATTTAAGAATAATACAAGTTTTAAGTTTTTCGGGAAATGTTGGGCTTAGAGGTCTCCATGGTTCCACAAAAGCTTCTGGGTTTGGGGTACATGTTTAAAGTACTTGGTCTTAGACCAGTATGAGCTTTTTATACTGATAACCTTTTTTAAATGCCTACGACTTCATTCTGTGATACTTGTGCTTGCTAGACTGTCAAGTTAGCATGCCTTGGCCTGGTTATCTTCTGACCAGGTACCAATGTTGGCTATTAAAAAGAACTGTTTGTTTCAGCTTACAGCCAGGAAATAGAAGGGAGGTCATTTCACATTCTGTTAGTAGGTGCAGTATCCAGAGAAAGAAGTACTTGTGAGTTCAAGCTTACAATTAGGTAACAAGTTGACATTGAGATTGTCATTTCCCCTCTGATGAAAAATGAATAAAATCTTTTTAAAATAAAATCTCAGTTAAATCTTTATGTATGACCTTTTTTTTTTTTTTTAAGATTTTTATTGTCTATTAGTACACTGTAGCTGTCTTCAGACACACCAGAAGAGGGCATCAGATCTCATTAAAGATGGTTGTGAGCCACCATATGGTTGCTAGGAATTGAGCTTGGGACCTAGAAGAGCAGTCAGTGTTCTTAACCACTGAGCCATCTCTCCAGCCCTATACATGAGTTTAAGAATTAAAGGGTGAGAATGTTCTTGGTGATTGAGGTGCCTTGAATTTTGGGAATTTCTTTAAATAACAGGAACAGACTGGTTTATTTTCACAATTATCTTGGCTACTTTGAGGCTCGTGTCGTTGGGCTACTAACATGAGTAACTTACTGATCACTGTTTTGTTTTTTTTTAAGCTGACAGGGAGTCTTTAATAAGAATACAGATACAGCAAATTTCAAGCCATAACCAGGACTTGTTTTCATCATGAACCAAATGGACATTAATTCAATTTAATAGGATACCTTTAAAAGGACTGGGTTGCTATTTCACATTCAAGACAATCTGGGGTTGGCAGTAACCCTTGGTTGGAGAGTGGAATCAGATTATTACCTGTTTATCTCCCTATCCTAGATCTATTGATAGGCTTCCAAGTTCAATTGAGTTCTGGTCTCAATAAGCAAAGGCTGGCAAGTTGGCTCGCCTGAACCTCTGAGGCCCTTCGGAAAATGTGAAGAGTTAACTTCACATCTGCTATGCAGCATGCATTCAAAAGAGCAATCAAGAAAGTAATCTTGACAACAACTTCCATTCCAAAACACAAGTGCACCGTGACCACTCAGAAGGTGGTAACACAAGATACCTGCGCATGTACGTGGATTCAGCAGTGTCAAGCAGTATTAACAAGGGTTATTATGAAAAATCCCTCTTTAACCTTAGCCTGCTGGCTGTTGTCACCTATGACCTTGGGACTGATGCAGCCTCTTGCCTTTGCAACCAGATGCATTCCTATAAAACTTGGGATCACCAGAAAAAAAAAAAAAAAAAGAATTTGGTTAAGTCATTGTTTTTGGTGGCTGAGTAGTATTCCATTGTGTAAATGTACCACAATTTTTGTATCCATTCGTCTTCTGATGGACATCTGGGTTCCTTCCAGCTTCTGGCTATTATAAATAGAGCCGCTATGAACATTGTGGTGCATATATCTTTGTTGTGTATTAAAGTGTCTCTGGGGTATATGCCCAGAAGTGGAATAGCTGGGTCTTCAGGTAGTACTATATCCAATTTTCTGAGGTATCGCCAGACAGATTTCCAGAGTGGTTGTATTAGCTTGCAACCCCACCAACAGTGGAGAAGTGTTCCTCTTTCTCCGCAGCCTCGCCAGCATCTGCTGTCATCTGAGTTTTGGATCTTGGCCAATCTGACTGGTGTGAGGTGGAATCTCAGGGTTGTTTTGATTTGCATTTCCCTGATGGCTAAGGATGTGGAGCACTTCCTCAGATGTTTCTCAGCCATTCGGTGTTCCTCAACTGAAAATGATTTGTTTAGCTCTGTACCCCATTTTTAATAGGGTTATTTGATTCTCTGGTGTCTAGCTTTTTGAGTTCTTTGTACACCTTGGATATTAGGCCTCTATCTGATGTGGTGTTGGTAAAGATCTTTTCCCATTCTGTTGGTTGCCGTTTTGTTTTCTTGACGATGTCCTTAGCCTTACAGAAACTTTGCAATCTCATTAAGTCCCATTTGTTAATCTTTGACCTTAGAGCTTGAGCCATTGGTGTACCTCATTTTTTAATTGGGTTATTTGTGTCGTTGTTGTTTAAGTTCTTGAGTTCTTTGTGAATTTTGAACAGTATCCTTCTGTCAGATGTAGGGCAGGTGAAGATTCTTTATCAATCTGTATGTTGTCATTTTGTACTGTTACCAGTGTCCTTTGCCTTATTGAAGTTTTGCAGTTTCATCAAGTCCTATTTATCAATTTTAATCTTAGCGCTTAGGTCATTGGTGTTCTGTTCTGGAAATTGTCATGTTTATCTTTAAACTTCTCTTTACAAAAATATGACTTTATTCATGTTATTTTATGTCTACTCAATTTTAATGAAAATTACTATATTGAAAACTATAGAATAAAAAATGTATATGTTAAAATTCAAATATGTTCTTGTCAATTAATTTAAAAGAGGTAGATTCTAGACTGTAAACATTGATCTTTTATTCACAGGCCAATTCACATTGTGATCTTTTTCAAGAGAAGTTAATAGCTTACACCAGTGTATACATTCATGGAGCACATACAAAATGTCATAATGATTATTGTTATGATTTGTAGTATGTAAAAATCAAAGAACAAGAATTATAAAATAAAACCTTTAAAGTTGCAGTGCATTTACAGATAATATTATGTAAGTAAAAAAATTTGAAACTTAATAAAGTAAAACTTATCTATCATAGCATACAAGTTCACTATGAAATAATCTCTATTATGTTAAGGAAATATCTACTCTCAAATAACACTATAAAATAAATCATTTTGGAGTAATAACAGATATCTATAAAGGAATAAGAAAATGGTTAATCATTAATCTGTGCATTAATGAAAAAAATTGAGATAATAACCCAAATTCAATGTATTTTTCTTTAATTTTAAATTATTTATTTGTATGGATTATTATGCAGTCAGATATGTTAACATATACCTATCAAAACAACTTATGAAATTAAGGTAAAAGATTAGATGTTCCAAGCCAGCCAGATCATTGTTTGTTATAGGGCTAACTAGTTATTATTTCATCATCAAAAGAGACATGGATCAAACATGTAAAGGGGCAAAATCATTTGCCACATTATTTTGCTAGTGAAAATGTAACCTAATTACAGATGTACACATGATACAGAAGCAAAAGTTTCTTAATCATCTTTTATACTGAATGAATTGGGTTGGTACTCCTCTAAGATACACAAGGATGTTAATTACATAAGAGATCAAAAGTGCCAAATTAGATTTTAAATCTTGTTTTTTTTTTTTTTTTTTTTTTTTTTTTTTTTTTTTTTTTTTTATGAGCACATCAGCTTTTTTCTATTTCAAGTAAAATTTTAGACTGATTACATGGGTAACTTTATTCCTGAGTAGGAATACTGTGTAAGTTGTAGTCAATTTTAGAAATTCCTAATGCTATGGCTTTCACTATTTATGTTAATGATTCTCTAGTATAACACTTAAGGGTAAAATAAAAAATGACAAAGAGTTTTGTAAATATGTCTGTGTTATGCAGGCCTTTCACAATTTAAAATAATTTAATACGAGAGAATTTTCTAAAAGAAAATGTGTGTATAAATGTTACAAATAGAAGAAAGGACACCTGCTACAACCTACCAATATCTATTTTATGCAAGAATGTAATAAAGGTACATCACACTATTCACCCATTGTTAAAGCCTATAAGATCATTAGTAAAGGCAAAATATTTGGAAATTCTCTTGTTTGTGTTCCTGTTCTTTAGAGCAATAAATGTGCACATAAACTTTAAGTTTCATTTTATCAGTAATTACTAATCAGAAAACAGGCTTATTAAGAGGAAAAAATCTTCTATAAATGAAAGGTACAGTAAATGTTGACTATAGCTTTAAATAATATTTCTCAAAGTATGTTTTTATTCATGAAAGAAACAAGAGCTTAAGCATCCCCTGCTGTCTTGTTGTTTGACATCCACTATAGCCCATCTGCCTATTGATTGGTAGGAAACTCCAAATGGGAATTTTCTCTCATTAATCATGTCATATCACAGGGATTAGGAAAAAAAATCCTTTTATGCTTCACAGCAGACGTCCACTGCCCAGTAAGACAAGTGAACAAATGTAATATGGATAGAATATCTTCACACTAATTAAAGGTCATCTGCTATAAAATTGTGCACAGAATTGTTTAAATTAGACAACAATCATTAGTTATATAATGAATCACATGAGAAATCTCCAGCTTTTCCATTTCCCATTATTTTCTTATTAATGGGACAATTAAAAATTCAAGTAAAAATATATAGTCCATATGTGCTTTTAAATGCCACATTATGGCATTGAACTTAAAGAATAAAATGTTGCACATTCAACACAATAAAAAATTGTATTGACCTTATGCTTTCCTTTTCTGTATTTTATGCCTTAAATTTCATTATTATTCATTATTCATTTAAGTAGATGAAAACCACTCTGAAGTTATAATAATATATTTGTATATTGATCAGCATATTTTGTATGAATTTTAAATTATCTATATAACTCATTCCAAATTCAACTCTTTGAAAAAGAGCTTTTCAAAAGGCAATTAATCATTTTAGCCACCAGAGGCCATAAGAAGTGTGAAAAGGGTTCATAGGTGATAGTTTCACAACTTTTCTTTTTCCAATATTCTAAATGTCCTATTCAATCAGAATTTTGCCACTAACAATGATCTTCCCTTCATACACAGGCAACATTTTCTACTTGGAATGGAAGAGAAATTACTATGTACAAATATTATAACTATAGTCTTCCTGATTAATAATTTCAGAGCATTAATGTATCAAAATGCTGTATAAGTTTTATTATTTGCATTATTAAGTTGTATATGTGTCAATCTGAAATTGTATGTGGAGAAAATAATAGCTGATGTTAAAAATTAATTAATGCTAATAAAGCACAAATAAGCTGACAAAAACTAGAATATTTGCAAAAATAATGTAAACATAATCTATTGCTTACAATTCCCCACATATTAGTGCCTAACCACACAAACACACAAACACACACACACATCACAAATACACAAACACAATCTGATAAGCTTAATTTTAAGATGAAAATCTATATGTATACCTCTTTCTTGTATTACCTTGTGCTCAAATATGTATAAGCAATATCACTCCAATAATTTAACTACAATATATTGAACAGGCCATGCAGGCCATGTTATATAATATTTAATGAGTTTATCTTGAATGAATAAAAATCATTATGAATCAGCCTGGACTAACCAGGTGAACCTATAAAAGACAGAAGGAACAGCAGATGTTTTCACTAGGCTTTGAAGAACAATGTCATATTTGAGAGAATGTCATATGGTAAGGCACAATAGGGTGTCCCTAAGTGCTAAGATCATTACTAAAGCCTTAATATAAATATTAACCAGGGTGTATTGGTTAAATAAAGTTGGCTCCAAGACCTTGGTAAAACTAGTTTCTTCTAAAAACTCAATAACTACTACTCAGACCAGATAAAGTGTACCTAAATATTTTATGCATAGATTTACAATTCACAAAAGATAATAATGTATTATCATAAGCATCTAAAACTGTAACAATTAGTTATATCACAATTTAAAATGAAAAACTATATATGTATATTCATGTGTATACTTCCATGTCATGAACTATCTTAACACTTAGGAGACTGATTCAGAAATGTCACTATGACTTCATGGGCAATCAGGAAAACAATACATTGAAAAAATAAAATGTCATATAAATAAGAGACTAAATGGAGCATCAGATGTTTGAAGTTTACATATCATCATCATCTATAGCTATCAGAGGATGGGGTAGTAACAGAAGTTGTTTGATGAATCAAGGTTTTCTTGTTATGTTTCTAAAAGACATACTTCATGTTTTATCTTGACAGGAGAATGATAACAGTCTCTGAAAGATAGATCAACTTCTGGTTTTCCATCTGTGATCTGTTAAATTTTCCATTTTGAGATTTCCAGGGAGGAGAGCCATACCAAGTGGGTTACTCTTATGTCATTATATTTAGGTAGGTAAAAGATAACTCAGAGAAACACTCTTCCCAGTATCACCATTTCCAAAATAATCTCAGTTCATTTCAATCATTCTTTTTTAGGAATTTGCTTCCTAATCCTCTTAAAAACATAGTTTCTTTTGATTTGCATTTCCCTGATGGCTAAGGATGTCCAGCACTTCCTCAGATGTTTCTCGGCCATTCGGTGTTCCTCAACTGAAAACGTATTGTTTAGCTCTGTACCCCATTTTTAATAGGGTTATTTGATTCTCTGGTGTCTAGCTTTTTGAGTTCCTTGTATACCTTGGATATTAGGCCTCTATCTGATGTGGTGTTGGTAAAGATCTTTTCCCATTCTGTTGGTTGCCGTTTTGTTTTCTTGACGATGTCCTTAGCCTTACAGAAACTTTGCAATCTCATTAAGTCCCATTTGTTAATCTTTGACCTTAGAGCTTGAGCCATTGGTGTTTTGTTCAGAAAATTTTATCCTGTGCCTATGTGTTCTAAGGTTTTCCCTAATTACTCAACTAATAGTTTCAGTGTATCTGGTTTAATGTGGAGATCTTTGATCCACTTACACTTGAGCTTTGTACAAGGAGATAAGAAAGGGTCTATTTTCATTCTTTTGCATGCTGAATGCCAGTTGGACCAGCACCATTTGTTGAATAGGCTGTCCTTTTTCCATTGAATGTTACTGCTCCTTTGTCAAAAATCAGGTGACCATATACATGAGGGCTCATTTCTGGATCTTCTATTTTATTCCATTGATCCACATGCCTATTTCTGTACCAGTACCATGCAGTTTTAAGCACAATTGCCTTGTAGTATAGCTTGAGGTCAGGGATAGTGATTCCCGCAGATGTTTTCTTGTTGTTGAGGATGGATTTTGCTACTCTAGGTCTTTTGTTGTTCCATATGAAATTGCACATTGATCTTTCCAATTCCTTGAAGAACTGGGTTGGAATTTTGATGGGGATTGCATTGAATCTGTAGATTGCTTTTGGTAGGATGGCCATTTTTAAGCCAGTCAGATTGGCCAAGATCCAAAACTCAAATGACAGCAGATGCTGGCGAGGCTGTGGAGAAAGAGGAACACTTCTCCACTGTTGGTGGGGTTGCAAGCTAATACAACCACCCTGGAAATCTGTCTGGCGATACCTCAGAAAATTGGATATAGTACTATCTGAAGACCCAGCTATTCCACTTCTGGGCATATACCCCAGAGACACTTTAATACACAACAAAGATATATGCACCACAATGTTCATAGCAGCTCTATTTATAATAGCCAGAAGCTGGAAAGAACCCAGATGTCCTTCAGAAGATGAATGGATACAAAAATTGTGGTACATTTACACAGTGGAATACTACTCAGCCACCAGAAACAATGAGTTAACCAAATTTTTAAGAAAATGGCTGCATCTAGAGAATATCATCCTGAGTGAGATAACCCAGTCACAAAAGAACAGACATAATATGCAGTCACTGATATTGGGATGCTAACCCAGAGGCTTGCACTCCCCCAGAAACAACTTACAGACTGTATGAAGTCCAAGAAATAAAGAAAACAAAACAAAAAAATATTTACAAAACAAGAAGTCTTTGACTATTTCCATGTTGCGTTTTGTTTTGCATATACTTTACGCTCATTGTAACTATTAGGTTTTCAATGCATACTGTCAGGCCCTTGAAAAAATCAAGTACTGACTAAAAAAATATATTCACATAGTTTTATGTAAAAATTATTTTAATATCTGACAAAACAGTACTGACAAAAATGTATAATTTTAAGCAAAAAAGTTTAAAATCTGTACATTTATCTTTGTTTTGTTAAATAAAGTCGTTTTAAAAATATAAATAAATAAATAAATAAATAAATAAATAAATAAATAAAAAACATAGTTTCTAATACCCTCTAAACTTTATTAACTTATCCAGTGGCTACACTGGAGTTAGAGAATGTTTACTTATTTAACTTATTTCATAATAAAACAAATGATGGCCTATAATCTTTCCTTTCATGGATTTTTGTCGTAAGTAAATATTTACTAATTAAATATACAATAAAACGAATGGAATCATTTCAAACTATTGGACTAATATTACTTATGAGCATAGTTGAAAAAATCTTCAATAAATTACAGGCAAAAATTTAACAACTTACTTGAAGTATCATTAACAATATTTAGCTGAAATTTATTTAAGAAATAAAACATGGTGTGATATATAATACAAATATATAATATATCACATAAACAGAATAAGGAATAAACTCATTAAATTTTGTATAGACAACACTTTAGTATAATGATGCTTATGTATTGAAAACCCTTTGTTAATATCCTAATGAAAAATAAAATTCTTAAAATATTTTATCTAAATTCTGGAACAAGAAAACTGTGTCCTTTCACACTGTTATGGTTTATCACAGTATTAATGGCCTTAGTCAGAAAATTGAGGAAGAGAAAGAGATGAAAGGAATAAAATATGAAGAAAAGACAACATATTCTGCTTTATTGATAAAATAATCCTATATAAAAGAAAAGGCTAGAATGGGGACTAATAAGAAAAAACTAGATAAAACTATTGGATTAACAAGTGAACATAAAATACACCGTTAAAATAGAACAGTGATTGCTAGACCAACTATGTCTTGAAGAAGTATAGACTGATGAAGGTGCTAGATATTGTCAGTTAGAAGAAATATTTGTTATGTCTTATAACACAGTAAAACAGCAATGATTCTCAAAATTCATCATGTATTTTATGACAAACTAAAAGTGTTTCAAGGCCTGAAAGTTAAAGAACTATAAAAGTAGCATATTTTTTTCAAAAAAGAAACATACTTTTTCAAAAAAGAAAAAGAAATACACACACATTTATTCTGATTTGGTCTGTATACATTTTATATGCTTATTATATATCACAATCTATACAAAGCATGCATAGTTATTAAATGGAAATTTTCAATTGTTAAATTAAAATGTTAAATTTTAAATTACAATTATCTCTATGCCAGAAAAATGGCTCAACACGTGAGAATGTTTGGTACAAATAACAAGCACCCACATGATAGGAGAGAGATAACTCCACCAAGTCATCCTCTGAAGTCCATATGTTTGCTGCATCCCTTCAAACTTGCACACCGTAAACAAATTAATAAATGTAAAAGCCAACAAAATCTATTAGCTAGAATATGAACATGCTCACTAGCCCACACCTTGATTCTAAGGTATTTTGAAAGAGACAGTAACTGATTAATGGATAATTAAAAATGTGGTAGATACACATTTTATTAAGAGGTAAGAAATATTGAAATCCTTAAATTTGCACCAAATTGATTGGATTTGAGAAATATGCTGAGTGTGACAACTTAAACTGATAGACAAACACCAAATATTCTCTTTAATGTGGATTTATTTGTTTATCCTGGAGTATGTGCACAAGTGTCTTAGTCAGGGTTTCTATTCCTGCATAGACACCACGACCAAGAAGCAAGTTGGAGAGGAAAGGGTTTATTCAGCTTACACTTCCACATTGATGTTCCTCACCAAAAGAAGTCAAGACTGGAACTCTCGCAGGTGAGAAAGCAGGAGCTGATGAAGGCCATAACGGTATGTTACACACTGGCTTTCTTCCTCTGGCTTGCTTAGCTTTCTTCCTTCCTTCCTTTCTTTCTTCCTTCCTTCCTGCCTGCCTTCCTTCCTTCCTTCCTTTCTTTTTTTCTTTCCTTCTTTCTTTCTTTTTTGTATTACCACAATATTTACTTTATTTTTTTTCCTATCGGGGCCATTTCTATTCAAACCACAATGCTTACATAAATCCAGTTTGTCAAAATACATTGAGTTTTATAAGTCATTTACTTTCTTCATTTTTTGTTAGATTTCATTCTATAGGTTTCTTTTTTATCATTATTATTTTTCTTACAACTTTATTTTTTAAAAAAATCAGAGATACATGCACAGATTTTTAAAAGCATTTTGGCATAAAGCTATATGAATATATTTTTTTCAGTACTTGATTTTTTAAAGGTTTGACAGTATGCATTGCTTTCTTATAGAACCCAGGTCTACCAGCACAAGAATGGTACCACTCACGATGGGCTGGGCCCTCCCTGCTTGATCACTAGTTGAGAAAATGCCTTACAGCTGGATCTCAAGGAGGCAGTTTTATACTGAGTCTCCTTTCTCTGTGATAACTCCAGCTTGTGTCTAGTTTGCACAAAACCAGCCAGAACAACAATTAAGAAAACTAGAAAAAGGACGTTGGAGGAGATTAAGAAAAGAAGATAGTAGAATAGAAGATACATGACACTAAAAGGGTTTGAAAAAGTCATGTGAACAAAAACGTTATTTTATAAACTTCCTAAAAAATATGTATTCACTGCAAAGAGAGAAATTTCTGAAGAGGTTGAGTACTCCACTCATATATAGGTATAAATATATATTTAGGGGTTGCTTAATACTATGTCTGTTTAGCAGAATAATATTAATTTCTCCTCTAAGGTCAATGACCTATCCAGTCATAAATTGTTGATCAAGTTAACGGTAGCAAAGAAGGCTTCCCTCTTGATAAACAGGCTTTAAATTCAGTGAAAAGGTGTATGGCAAGTCACATTAACATTTGGGCTATTGAACCAATGGACAAAAATCACTACGCTGGTGGTTATTGTAGATGGAGAGGCACCATCATTCCAGACTAAACTCTTTTTATATATGTATATGTTTTAGAAAGTGTTTCAGATAGTAGGTTTTCATATGGCTTTTTCAAAGTTTTTGGAAGAGGTTTGGAAAGATTGAAAGCTCCAGAGGTAGGAGAGGGCTGCATTTTGCTTGTCATGCTAAAAAAAAAAAAAACTTTTACAGTACAGTGTTGTTGAGTACATGGTCGCACAGAGGCTATGATCTCATACATAAGATCTTCAGTAGACTAAGCCAGTCAAATTTTAGCATGGATGAGAGAGGTCCTTAGAATGTCCAACCTCTAACTGTAAGTTTATTGACAAGTGGTGACTGCCAGAAATGGAAAGAGTATATCATTTTGCTTCAGGAATGGGACCCAAAATAGGTTTTTCATGATCTAGAGGATGGTCCTATATTCATAATGTCATCACTAAGTAGAATCTGTAGCTTTACATTTTGTATGATGCTAAGAGGGAAAAATAATAGTTGTGATATAGAAGGATTTTGAGGAGAGGAAGTGAAAGAAAGTTGACTAAAACACATTATATACATGTGTAAAAAATAATTTAATAGGAATTACCCTTCACAAGGAGGAAGTGCTCTTCCCATAAAACAGGTAGTCAAACAAAAGGCCCACAGATATAAAATATCTCCCTTTAAGTTGTTGGTCAAGGGACTCTGAAAAGGCCCACATATAATATAGACTATCTCTATTCCTATTGGGTACCCAACAGAATATGACAGAAGCATTATTTCTGAAGATACAATACACTTTGGTCAAGAGATACAGACAAATCAAGCTGATACTGACTTAGAATTATCTCCCATTCTAGCTATCTCCAGAAGGTATGATCCAGGTTATTGTGGAAGAAAAGTCATGAAATTTCTTTCCACATGTGAATCCTGCAAGATATGATATTGTTGTGCCTGGCAAGATAAGTTCAATAAGACAGTAATATCATGAATGTTAGAGGATAACTAGAAATTGTCTTGTTTTAAGGCCTGTTCTACAAGAAAAAGTCTATAGCTGGTACTATAAATACTGTAGATGAACAAAGGCTGAGGTGTTGTTCCATAAATGAAGTTACTATTATTTGCAAAATGTTTATACTCAAATAACCTCTAAATTAATATTTCTATACTCATATATTAGTGCAGCTCCAATTTTAGAAAATCTTCTGATCATAAATCAGTCACTTAGATTTTAGAACAACCAAAACTATAAAAATATATGTGAACCAGAAACATTACAAATATACAGGAGCTTAATTGAGCAAGGTTTCAGCTTATAGATACTCTGTTAATACAGGACTCTAATTTTGAGGAAAACATAGTAAATGGCATATACCATTAAATCATTGCTATTCCAGAATACACATAGGATTCACTTTATTTATTATTTGTAGTAACCCCAAACTGGAAACAACCTTAAGTGAATAATTTATAAAGAAAATTTGGTACATTTACATAATACAACACTAATTAGCTATTAAAAACAAAATCATTGTGTAATATGTAGGTAAATGGGTGAAACAAAAGTATTCTGAGTCAGGTAACCCAGAGTCAAATTGACATGAATATGTACTCTTATAAGTTGATACTAGGTATAAAGTACAAAATAAACATGCTACAATCCGGAGACACAAAAGAGCTAAGTAACAGGGAGGGTTTGAGGGGAGATGCTTGAATCTCATTAAGGAAGCCATATAAAATAGATATCAGAGGCAGACAGAGGAAGAGAACTAGGTTGGAACAGGTTTTGAGGTGAGGAATGTAACAGGAATGGGGATAAGCTGTGAGGAGGGGAAGTGGGAGAGGGATGGAAGAGAGAACAGAAATAATAGGGGTTTCATATCTAGGATGGACTGTAGAACTGGGAGGGGGCTCTTGATAGTCTATAGTGACACTAGCTGAGTCTCCTAGCAGGTGGAGATATGAAGACTGCAGTGGTGACCTCATGTATACAGTAGGGAAAGCGACTTCCAATGTGGGGAGGGTGAGGCCAACCCACTCACAAAACCTTCAATCCAAATTTGACAAGCCTACAAGATGGGACAAAAATGGAGCAGAAATTGAAGGAATGGCTAACCAATGATGGTCCCAATTTCATACACACTCCATGGGAAAGAACCAACCCCGGCACATTAATGATATTGTGCCATGCTTGCAGATAGAAACCCAGTGTAATTGTTTTCTGAGAGGCTTCATCCAAAAGCTGATGGAAACAGATGCAGAGACCCGCAGTCAAACGTTAGGCAGAGTTTCGGGAATTGGAGGAAAGATTGAAAAAGCCAAAGTGATAATGGATACTTCTAGAAGACACACAGAGTCATCATGCAGCCTCACAGAGACTAAACCACCAACCAAAGATCATGCACAGGCTCGACAGAGACCTCTTATTCATTTGTAGCAGATATGCAGCCAGGTCTTCATATGGGTCCCCTAACAATTCTGAATCTCTTGCCTGCCTGACTTTGGCTCCCCTTCCCCTAGCTGCTGCCTGGTTAGTCTTCAGTTGAAGAGGTTGCACTTAGTCCTGCTCTCACTTGATGTCCCAGGGCAGGTTGGTACCCTCAGACATGTTGGTGGTGGGGTTTCCTTTTCTCAGAAGAGAAGTGGAAGGGTAATGGGGAAGGGTTATGTGAGGGTAGAACTTGAAGGAAAGGAAGAGGGCAAGCTGAAACATGAATGTTAAATGAATGAATGAATGAATAAATAAATAAATAAATAAATAGATAAAGACAAATTACTATATTTTAATTAATCCAGTTAATAATTAATTTACTCTTTAATATCAATCACAAAACAGACCTCATAAATATCACTATGTAAAAAGTCTGGTAAGGTACTTAGAATAAAGTGTGTTGACTCTTTAGGCATCACATAGTAGTTTGAAAGATTATATAAATGGTACCAAATTTAATTATTAAAATATTATTTTGTATAAGAAATATAAAAATATTTGTTTCCCTTTTAACTGTCATATTTGTGATTAATAACTTTCTGACCAAAGTTCTGTTTTGTCTAAAACACTTTCATGCTAATGAGAAAAATGAAAGCAATTGAAAATTGTTCTGCTATGAGTGAACAGGTGAGGTAAGGCTTCCTTACAGTGATGATACCGTGGCAGATGAAAGGGACAAACATATTCTTGAAAGAAGGCCAGGTTCTTAATGGAATTTGACCATGTAAAACTTGTTAAAATCCCAATAGAACATCAAACGCCACATTATAATATACTTGAAGAAATGTCTAACATCCTACTCTCAGGACAGTATATTCTTCTAATCTTCCTAATCTGATTCACAGTGGGAATAAAAAGATGTTTAGGTTGAACCACTCCACACAGCACTCTAAATGTGAGGTGAAACCTGCATAACTCTAAGGATGAATTCTTTTTCTGTAACTGAAACACCCATCCAACTTATATATGAACAATAAGAAATGTTTTTTAAAGAATTGGTTAAAACATAATTTCACTATTAATTGATAAATGTTTGGAAGCAACATGTAAATGGTATGAATGAGTTCTGGGAGCATGACAGAAAGAATAAAACCGATCAATAAAATGTCTTACTTAATGAACATGGAAAGGGCAAGGATGTAGAATGTGTACTAAAGGTAGTAATGGAAAAGTTCTAGATAAATAATGGGCTAGGATTTCTATAATATATTATATTTTAAAGTCATATCAACTTCTCTAAGGCTGTTTTTGTCATCTATGCTCAACTTCAATCAGCCATCCTCAAATGTTCATTTTTTATCTTTATCAAATATGTTCCCATTTCTTAATAATGTGCTGCAGAGTTCAGACTCCATCTCTGAAAAACATGAATCTGTGTTTATTTAGTAGCCAAATATTTGTCTATTTTTAACTTATTCAGTTCTGTTTGTTTGTTTCCATGATTTTAAAGCAACGATCATCTTTTAGAAGGTCATTAGCACCTTAATATTTTGAATGTTATTTCCATCTAACTTGACAAACATGGAAATTTTTTCTGTACTTCTTTCCTAAAATTGAAACTGTTTCTGCTACATGCTAAGAATTTTTCTTATATACATTGGCTTAATAATGTGACACCTTGAGTGGGAAGTGAAATATGTATGAGGTAAAAACTCAACCAGTTATAATTGCTTTGAAAGTGTAGTCAAAGTCAAATAAGAGGCTTTATTATTCCCTAAAAATCATTTTACACTGCCTGTTCACCTCAGTCTATGTTGTTTATTTTTCTAGGCAAATATTCAAAGCTTGACCACAAAAATGCTGACACCCTTTTTTACAGTAGCTTGTGAATTTCTCTCAACAGACCAAAATGAACGTACAACCCTAATATGTAGTTTGGCATAATTCCAGCATACTACTTTCAAACAATATTTCTTTGAAAGAATGTTGAGAATCACAATACCAAACTACAAAATTTATGGAGAATATGTTTTTAATAGTTCTAGTCACTTAGATAAATTGATGAAATTCATCACAAAAGGCAAAAAAAAGTAATATGTAATCTAAAATATCTCACACCTAATGTGGTGGCACAAGCCTGTGAATTTGAACTTGTCGCTGCAAAATGTCCACAAGTTTGATGCCAGTCTGGGATCACAGCAAGGTGAGATTACAGTATAGGCATCTTATAATACAGAATGAGGCCCTGTCTCAAAAGAAAGAATGGAATAAAAATATATCTCAGAGGAGGGAAGAATGAGGACGTTGATTCTGTCTCTTCTATTCATGGGCTACACGTGAAGAAAATTTATTACTGTTTATTCCTCTTTTTCCCCCCTATTTCAAATTTATTGGATATTCTCTCTATTTATATTTCAAATGTTATACCCTACCCCCCCATTTACCTCATCCTCCACCTCAACTTGCTTCCATGAAGGTGTTCCCTCTCTCAATCATGATCTCCACCTCATTACCTTGGCTAGTGATGATGTTTTTCTTTCCATGAGGGTGCAAACCTTTCTGTTCTTTCAGTCCTTTCTCTAGCTCTTTCATTGGGGTACCCACATTCAGTCTGATGTTTATCTTTTCAAGCATCCTCATCTGTACCTGTATGACTCTCCGAGAGCCTCTGAGGAGACATCCATGTCTGGTTTCTACCAGTAACACGTCTTGGCATCAGCAATAGTGCTTGGGTTTGGTGGCTGCATATGCAATGGTTCTGCAGTTGAGGTAGTCTGTGCAGATCTTTTCTTCAATCCCTGCTCTTCTATTTGACCTTGATATCTGCGGTTGACAACATGGGCCAGAGTGAGGACAAAATATCTTGCCACACATGTTGAGGCAAGGACGAAAAACAATACCCTGTCCCAGAAGAGGGTCCAAGGCCGCCCTTTCTGAGAACTTGAGGCTTGTCCCCAGTTCACCCTGGCTTCACTTAAATCAACCAATCACCTCCCTGTAACTATGCTTTTGCTTCTGTACCTTGCTTCTGCCCCTCAAGCTCTATAAAAAGGGGACTGCCCCTTTGTGCGGTGCGCAAGTCCTCCGAGAGACTTTGCTGCCCCAGGTACCTGTGTATCTGAAATAAACCTCTTGCTGTTTGCATCCGAACTGCGTGGTCTCGCTGCTCCTTGGGAGGGGTCTCCTCAGGCGGAAGATACCCTCCGGGGGTCTTTCAAGAACAAATCTCTATCCCTGACAATGGGGACTGATAATTGCTGGCTGCTAGGAGAGCCCCTATTAAGTTATCCATGCTCCAGTTCATGCATCTAACAATATCTAGGGACCCAAAAATTGGCCTTAAATGATGTTTAAAAAAGAAAACATGGGTATATAGGGAAGAGAGTTAGATCTGGTAAGAGTTACGAACATGTATTTGGTTAACATGTTATACAAAACTCTAAAAATTTAAAAAAAGAAAGAAAAGATAAAATAGAGCATTAATTTCTTCTTTGACAAGATACAGTAGAAGAAGGCAAAGGCCCTCATATTGAGACTGGCTGAGGTAATACAATGGAGAAAGAGTCCCAAAAGCAGACAAGAGTCAAAGATATACCTGTTCCCACTGGTAAGAGTCTTAAAAAAGCACCAAGCCATAACAAACATGCAAAGAACCTGGTACAGTCCCAAGTAGGCCCTCCTTTGCCTCTACAGTCTCTAGGATCCCCTTTGAGGCCTGCTTTGTTTAATCAGTGGCTCATGTTCTCCTTTTGTCTTCTGTCACCTTTAACTTCTACAATTTCACCTTTTCATTATCTCTTCCATGGTACTTCCAATAGAGGACTACAGTTTAGACTCTCCCTGCATAATGTCTAGCTGTGGGTCTCTGCACCAGCTCCCATACACTTATGACAACTGGAAAAGGCATCACTCCATGAAAATAGCAGAATATAATTAGACATCATTCACTGTTCATTGATTCATTCATTCATTGTGCCAGTCATGTTTGGTTTTACCCTAGGTCTCACTGAGCTATTCTATCACAGGTCTTAGAAACATTGGCAGTTTATGACATGGGTTTCAAGTTAAACCCAACAGTAGTTAACCATCACTGCAAGATGTGTACCACCATTGCTCCAGCATCTCTTGCAGGCAGGACCAATTGTAATTTGAGGGATTTATGGCTGAGTTGGTATCCAGGTTTCTCTTTTGGTAGACCATAAAGTATCTTCCTATACCAAAGAGAAAAGAAAGAAGAGATAAAATCTCTATACAGGAACCAGCTCAACCTCTCTATATTCAGTGAGCTCTGTGATGTTGTTCTTAGAAATGGGATATCACTGTCATTTATTCAGAGAGCAATTTTCTGTCCTATCCATCACCCTGGCACCCTACCAGACCACTTCAGCCAACAGCTTGACAGAATGCAACTAGACCTACTACTGAAAGACTTGTCTAGATATAAATGATGGCCATTTTATACTCCATATCCTCCACTAGTGGGCATCCCCAGTAGAGTCAGGCCCAAGGATTCTAGGAATTTCTTATGGCACAAAGTTTCTATCCACCCAAATGCCCCTAAATTCTAGCCATCACTTCAAGCACACACTCTCCTGCTATCCTTCCTCAGATATTTTGTACCTCTTCCCTCTCTGCCCACCCCAAGTCCACCAGCAAAATCAATTCTATTTCCTCTACTAGGGAGAGCCTTATGTGCCCTTCAGAGCCCTCCCATTCTCTTGAACTAACTACTTTGGGTCTGTGGATTTTAGCTTGATTATTATTTATTTATTGGATAAATTCCACTTATTAGTAAATGCACGCTATATGTGTCTTATTTGTTCTGGGTTACCTCATTCAGATTGATTTTTATCTAGTTCCATCCATTTATCTGCACATTTCATGATATCATTTTTAAAGCTGAGTAATACTTCATTCTGTAATATGTCATATTTTCGTTATCTATTCTTTGGTTGAAGAATGTCTAGTTTATTTGTTTCATTTATTTATATATATTTCCCAACTTGGATACATTATTTTTTTTGTAAATTTTGAAACATTTAAATAATAAATGCAAGAAGCTGGAGAGATGGCTCACTGAATGCTCTTCCAGAGGTCTTAAGTTCAGTTCTCAGCAACCACAGGGTGGTTCACAACAATCTGTAATAGGATCAGATGCCCTCTTCTGATATGTCTGAAGATAGCAACACTATACTCATATACATAAAATAAATGAATCTTAAAAAAACAATAAATACAAATGTGTCTTACATTTGAAGGCAATACTGTCATTATTTCTATTCTTAAATTTTATTGTACTTCTATTTGTATGTTTATATGTGTGTGGGGATGTGCTTGCATGTACATTCCATGGTAATATGTAGAAGTTAGAGGACATTTCTTATTGAATAATCCATATATTTACATTTAAATGTTATCTCTTTTTCCCCTACCCTTTCCCCTTTCTCCTGGTTAGATGAAGATGCCCTCATTCCCTCCTACATTAACACCCTGGAATTCCTCTATACTGAGGAAATAAGCCTTCACTGTACCAAAGGCAACTCCTCCTATTGATACCAGTCAATGTCATCCTCATGCTTCATATGCAGCTGGAGCCATGGGTCACTCCTTGTGTGCTCACTGGTTGGTGATTTAGTCCTTGGGAGCTTTGGGAAGGGGGGCAGAAGTCTGGTTGATTGACATTGTTGTTCTTTCTATGAGGTTACAAACCACTTCACCTACTTCAGTCCTTTTTCTAACACTTCCACTGTAGTCCCCATGCTATGGTTCAATATATGGAGGAAATCAATGTAATCCATTATATAAACATACTCTAAGGAAAAAAAATACACATGATCATCATTAGATGAGAAAGCATTTGAAAATATTCATCAACCCTTCCTGATAAAAGTCTTGGAAAGATTAAGAATTCAAAGTCCATACCTAAACAGAGTAAAAGATACAGCAAACCAGTATCCAATATCAAACTAAATGAAGAGAAACCAGAGGACAACTTTTCAGATTTGACTTTCTTAAAATCAAAGAACTCAGAAGATGGAAAGATTTCCCACGCTCATGAGAAGTAAGATTAACATAATGAAAATGGCAATCTTAACAAAAGCAATCTACAGATTCAATGAAATCCACTTCAAAATTCTAATGCAGTTTTTTGTAGACCTTGAAAGAGAAATTTTCAACTTCATATGGAATAGCAAAAAAATAAATAAATAAAAATAAAAAATCCAGGTTAGCAAAAACAATACTGAAAAACAACAACAACAACAAAATCCCTTACTGAAAGGCTTTACTACAGTGCAATAGTGATATAAACTGCATGGTATTGGTACATAAATATGCAGTTTGATCAATGGAATCAAAGCAAAGTTGAAGAAATAAACTGACACATTGATAGATACTTGATTTTTGAAAAAGAAGCCACAACATACAATGGGGGAAAAAAGCCTTTTCAACAAATGGTGCTGGTATAACTGAATGTCTTCATGTAGAAGAATACAAATAGATCCACACTTATCATTGTTCAAAACATTCAAGTCCAAGTGGATAAAGGTCCTCAACACAAAACAGACACACTAAATCTCATAGAAGAGAAAGTAGGACATATGCTTGAATATATTGGTTCAGAAGACAACTTCCATTTGAAAAAAGTCTTTGTGTGGGATATTTCATGTATAAACATTTCAAATGTTATTCTGTCCTCCCTTTCCTTTCCCCCTACCCTTGATTCCATAATGATATTCCCACTCCCAAACACCCACTGACACCTCATCACTCATACATTCCCCTACACTGGGGAAATGATCCTTCACAGAACCAAAGGATTCTCCTCTTATTGATGCCAGAAAATGCCATCCTCTGCTACATACGCTAGAAAGAATGTGGAGCAAGGGGACCACTTCTCCATTGATTGTTGGAGTGTAAAATTGTACAACCACTTGGAAATTAATTTGGCAATGCCTCAGAAAACTGGCAATAGTACTCCCATAATACACAGCTATACCAATCCTGGGCATATACCCACATGACAGTCCAACATTCCATAAAGACACTTGGTCCACAATGTTTGTATCAGCTTTATTAGTAATATAGCCAGAAACTGGCAACAACTTAGGTGACCCTCAGCTGAAGAATGGATCAAGAAAATGTGGAGCTTCTACACAGTAGAATACTATTCAACTATTAAAGTAAAAGACAAAATGATTTTGCAGGCAAAAGGATGGAACTTGAGAATATCTTCCTAAGAGAGGTTACCCAGTTCCAAAAGAATATGCATGGTATGTACTTACTGGTAAGTGGATAAGTAACCATAAAATACAGGATAGCCATGCTAAACACCATAGACCCAAAGAATCAATACAAGAAAGAAAGGCACAAGGGAGGATGCTTGAATCTCATTTAGAAGGAGAGATAAGATAGTAATAAGAGGCAGATGGGGAGAGGAAATAGAGAATAGAACTGAGGGTTTCAGGATCATGTGTGGGAAGGGCCAGATGGTCATAAGAATGAAGGGAACTCTACAACTGACAAGGATGGGGAGGAAGAGGCAGTTTCTGGATGCAACACAGATCTGGGATAAGGGGAGCACCCAAGAAAAATGGGTATGACCCTAGTTATGATTCAAAGCCTGGGGAAATGGACATGAAATGACCACCTCCAGTAGCTATGCAGCAAACCCAATAGAGTTATAAGGTCGACAACCCACTAACAAAACATTCTACCCAAAATGTATCCTATCTACAATAAATACAAGGACAGTAATGGAACAGAGACTGAAGGAATAGTCACCAACTTGAGACCCATCCCATGGGCAAGCACCAATCCCTAACACTATTAACAAGAATTTTGTTATGTTTTCAGACAGGTGTCTAGCATGGGTATTCTCTCAAAAGCTCCACCCACAAGTTGACTCAGAAAAATGCAGACATCTAAAGCAAAAAAAAAAAAAAAAAAAAAAAAAAAAAAGTGGATGGAGCTTGGGGCCTTTTATGGAAGAACAGGGAGAAAGATTGTAGACACTTAAGGGGATAGGAACTCCACAGGAAGAACAACAGAGTCAACTAACCTGGACCCTCATGGCTTTCAGAGACTTAGTCACCAATCAAAGAATATATACAGGCTGGATCTAGGTCTCCCTGCACATATACAGCATATATGCAACTTAGTCTTTATATGGTTCCCAAACACCTAGAGCAGGGGCTATCTTTTTAAAAATTTATTATCTGTATTAAAAATTTTAAAAGATCATGTGAGTGTGAGTTGGTAGTGTGTAACTGCATGTGGCATGCCCTACATAAGGGCACGTGCTCACATATGTTAAAAGAATGTGTGATTTCCTGGAAATGGAGTTCCATGGTTCAGAGATGCCTTCTTAAAATCAAAGTCAGGTCCTCTAGTAGAGCAACAAGTGCTCTTAACTGCTAGGTCATCTCTTCAACCAGAAGCACAGAAATTTTTAATTCATATGCAGTAAACCCATAGTAGTAATCCTCAGTATATATACACATTCAGGAATCACCAATAAGATTAATTTACAAGCTGTGTGTATGTCATAAAGATTTTCTAAGAAAATTAGTATTTAAAAAACCAGTTGCTATTTTCTTAAATATGTTAATTTTGTCCTGAATATTAAGCCATTAAATGAAATTTTTTCATGATGTATTGGAATATATGTGAGAAATTTCATACTCTTAAGTTTGAAAATGGCTTCATTATATTTTCAAACTATCCTAAATGACTTACAAACAAACTATAAATTTAATTTCAAAGACTAAAACAGTTTGCATTCTACCCACACTAAAATTATACGAATTTTACTATACTAAATTATACTAATATTATACTAAGCTAATTATTTTGTTTATATTAATTTTATTATCTCTAACATTTGATCATATGTAAACATAATTAAATTATTCGTATTTGTACAGTTTTTTGCTCTTGTGGCATACATGTAAACTTCTGTATGGATGTGCATGAACACAGACAATTATGTGTCTTTAAGTGTGTGTGTGGAAAAATTATCTCAGGAATTCACTAGAGCACAGGTGTTCCATAGCATAATTTGCAACTCCTTATGTAACAATGCAACTACTATAAACAGAGGATAGGCTGACTAATAAACGACAAATATGTGTTAAGCAAGCAAATTCTACACATGTCAGACTTTATATTTTCTCAGATCTAGCACTCCATGTATACATTCAAGAGTTATTTATGTGTACAGTTAAAAAGTGCATTTTTTTTCTGGTGGAAAATGAATTCTTAAAGGATAAGAGCTGTGTTTTCCTATCTTGGTTATGAAGAATATTCAAAAATATTGGTATATTCATTACAACTATTACAGTTTTTAAAAGAATTTTATAGAAAAATAAAAAAATTAGTTCATTATGAATATGACATAAATTAATAGCTGTCATGCAGAACAGGCGCTCAGGCCATCTGCCATCAGAAAAAGCAGAGATCCAGGGACACAGGTCTGGTGAGAAGGCGTTCCGAAGTAGCCGGGGAGCAGAGAGATCTCTGCTGAGCGCGCAGAAAGTGCACCCCACCCCTGCTTGGTTCAGGGAAGCAGGAACCCTGCATTGGGCTGTCTGTTTCCAGCCAGCGGCCCTTGTGTGCAGAACAGGATCTCAGGCCATCTGCCACCAGGAACAGCGAGATCCAAGGACACAGGCCAGGTACAAGGGAAAGGCGAGAACCAATCACTGACAAGAAGACCATGTATAAACACAGACAACAAGATGGCAAGAGGAAGGCAAAAGAACGTACCCCAGGGAAACCAAGACAACCTGACAACACTAGAACCCAGATATCCCATCACAGCACACAGCGGAATGCCAAACACCCCAGAAAAAGAAGACTTAGACCCAAAATCATACCTCAAAATGATGATACAGATCCTTAAACAAGAACGGGAGAAAAAGCATAAAGAATTAGAAGCTTTTAAAAGGGAAACACGAAAACCACTCAAAGAACTCAAAGAACTCCAGGGCATCAAGTCTCTCCAGGATTAAGTACATCCTCTCCCATGAAGACCAGACAAGGCAGCCTTCTGTTACATATATGGGGGAGGGGGCTGTATGCTCTTTGGTTTGTTGCTCAATCTCTGGATGTGCCCAGGGTTCCAGGTTAGTTGACACTGTTGGTCTTCTAATGGGGTTGCCATACCCTTCAGTCCCTTCAGTTCTTCTCAGAACTCTTTCCAGTGATTGGTTATCTGCATTTGTTTCAGTCAGCTGATAGGTAGGTCTTCTCTGCAGACCAGCATGATAGGCTATTATCTGCAAGAACACCACTGTATTAGTAATTGTGACAGAGATTGGTGCCTGCCCATGGGGTGGACCTGTTGGTCAGCTATTCCTCTGCTTCATCTTTCTCCTTGCATTTCTTTTAGACAAATCCAGTTTGGGGTCAAAAGCTTTTTAGGTGGATTGGCGTCCCCATTCTTCCACTGGAGGACTCTTCTGACTACTGGAAGTAGTATACTTATGGGTATTAATTTTTTGTGAAATGGTTTCTCTGTCCCTTCTGATATAATCTTATGATGTTAAATTTCCAGCTTATATATTCAATTTTAGATAATGAGTAGTATGTATCTATGCCTTATATTATAAAATGACTTATAAATCTCGAATAACTACTGAGACCTACAGAATTCTAATAGTCAACATCAATTCCAAACCTATTTTACATGAAAAATATATATTCAGATCAGAGGATTCATGAGCTATTCACATTAGAATTTTTAAGTTTGAGGTAATGAATATTTTCAAATTGTTGTAAAATTTCTAAGAAACATTATTTTTTTTATTTCAGCTCCACCATTATTTGTTAGCAGAATTGTTTGAAGATGCATATAAAATTATTTTCTTATAGTTTTAAAAGCGATAACACAGCATTTTACCTGTAGAAAGACATAAATGATTATAACCAAAGCAGGGGCCACATATAGATAGAACCAATAGATACTCCACAGGACGTTCATCACTTCCACTTAATTTTCTTTTTATTTCATATTCTATGTTTTTACTTGAGCAAATGATACAGCAGTTTTTAATTTGACAGTAATGGATCAGAGCAGGGACCTTTACCAATATGTTACATAATTCACTCTCTATATATAATCCTTGGTTATAAGATATTTTAGTTTTGTCGGAATACTGTAAGAATAATTGTTGTGTTTTGACCTTTAAGTCACAATATTTTAAAAACTATATAATATGGGGCAAGATGGTTTTGATTTTAAGTAAATCATTGAAAGAAATGTATATGTGTAAAAATGAACAGAAAACGGTTAAGTAAATAATCTACCAAATCTGGTTTAAATGTCAATATTAAATTAAAAACCTCACATGAATTGGTAAATTATCATTCAAGTACAGTTCTTGCTCTCAAATAGTACACATTTCATGAATAAAATATTAGTCATTCTTATTATTTATGATGTTTTAGAATATTTCAAAAATATTTTATGTCTTAAAACACAAAAAAATTGTTATATAACTTTTGCCACAAATAAGTACAGTTGAAATTATTTTGGATTATATTCCCCCAATGAATTCCTTTTATATGCATAAATGCTACCTTCATAGGTCTTATAAATTGTCCTCAATTATGATTTTGTGTGAAACACACTTTTGAGCAAGTCCTCCAAGTCCTTTCTTCTTGGCTTACAAGGCTACCAACGATGGCCTGGAGACACTTTCACTTCTTTATACTAATTAGAAATTAGTCATTCTCAGTATGGGATAGTTAATAATACATATCATTTTACTATAATATAAATAAATACCACTTTATGTATCTGATATTTCTTTATATGTAATCTGATATAAATTATTTTATATATAATTTAATATGTAATCTGAAATTTCTTTAGTTCCTTAAATCAACATAATCTGAGTATGTCTCTATAATTTCAGAATTTCTTTTTTTTCAGAATTTCTTTATAACTTATTGTTTCTCACTTTCTTTCAATTTCCCATAATGGCAATGAAGTACTTCAAAAACTGGCATTGCCAAAAAAAAAAAAAAAAAAAAAAAAAAAAAGACAGAAATGATCTAATGTCTTGCATTAAATAGTTTCTGTTGACAATATTTTCAAATACAGTGTCTTTTATGATCTAGAGTCTCACTTCATTTCATTTTGTAATATAACTGAATTAATTACTTTAACAAAACCCCAATTCAACTCAAACAAAAACCTCTCATTATATGAGGCTCTTTAGACTTTCTTTGACTCAACTATTCTGATTGAAACTTTACTAAGTGATTCAAAACTTGTTTAATACCTACATGTACATTTTAATTCTGCACATGTACATTGATATACAGCTTATAGCAACCCTATGTGTGCCTTGATCTAAGGATGTTATATGATAAAGTATATGCTGTTAAGTAATATATTATATGGGGGTATTTAAATTGCAAGGCAATATTAGAATAATGTCTAAAACTTAGAAAATACTCAAATGCTTTATCAAGTATATATATATATTATCTGGCTAATTTAGAAAATTATGAAAAAAAGCTATGGAAAATGAAGTCACCAATTATAAAAAAAGATAAGACATGACTGAGTATATATAAAACTTATTTAAGCATGGTAGTTATGTCATTATGCCCTTGAAAGAAACCACAGTCACCTGGATGAATTTTAATAGCAATATTCATTCCATCGTTCTTATAAAGCAATCTTTTAAAAATTGAGTGAACAAATAAAATAGTTGACTATGGATGCCAACTTACTATGTACCAACTCTTTATACAGTTCTTTGAGCAAATACATCTATGGAAATTCATCATATTCCAACTGTGTGTTTATGAAACATTATTATTTTTAACAAGAATACTGTCACTTTTCTCATAAATCTCACCATGAATCAATAAACAATGTGTTGCACTCAACTGATACTGAACTGAAGGATTATCTTGGTAGCTGTATTCGATGGAAAACTTTCAGCATTGGTTTTAAGGCCTACAGGACATAAAAAAAAAATCCTGGGTCACAAAAAATAAACACATTAAAGTTATCTTCAGATATTTACTGAAATCAGCCTTTCAGCTTAGCTGAAAAGGGAATGAACTCTGCTAACTTCTTAAAATGAATTAACAAGCCTTCCCTAAAAGTGTTATTAACCTCATGACAGGCAGTTAATTAACCACATACCAAGGGGGGCTGATAATAACCGATGTAGCAGAATTTCTTGAAGGGCTGTTTACCAGAAGAGAAACAAAAATACAGTAATTATTTGCTTGTTAGCAATTATCATAATGTAACCTCAAGTTGCAAGATGAAAGAAGGTAGATTTTCAACTAAAGCTCCTTTCTGCCACCAGAATTTATTGACAGTAATTGGGAGTCTGTTTAGGAAAAGGGCTTGGCCCAAGAGCCTTCAAAACAATTTCCAATTTCTGTGGCAAGTTTAAACATAGGGAAAAATGTTTTGAATGCAAGAGTTGGGAGTTAGAATAAAAAACATAGAAATATCTACTTCTCTGCATGTGTTATAAAATACTCATATGTAAGACATTTGAATAAGTTCATAAAAGAAAACATACAATTGTCTCATTAAACAATACTTAATCTAAGTGGTAAAAGAAATTATATTTTATTAGTCCTAATAATATAATCAAAGAACAATGAAATTCTAGAACATCCATATTTTTTAAAATATATTTTTTTATCAGGCTAAATAAGTTTATAGAAATTTCCCTAAATTAACAGATATCTTAGCCTTTGACAAATGATTATTCTGGGGTGATCATTTAGTTCTAAACCTCAATTTTATTTTAAAATTATTTACAAAGATTTGTATGTTGAATTGGACTTTATATTTCTGATATAATACTCAATGGATCACAACATAATTGTCTTTCTATATGCCTTATACAGGTTTTGGCATGGTAGCAAGGATATTTACATATATCTTTATAAATGTTATAGATCTGTGGTATCATTTTATGATTTATTAATTTTTAAAAATTAAAATATAACTATATCATTTTTCCTTTTTTTCTTTCATGCCTCTAATCCCAATCATACATACCCCTTGTTATGTATCAAATTAATGACCTTCATTAATTGTTGTTACAATATACAAAAACAATACTATTTTTATTTATATGATTTTATATATGACCACTCTCTCTTTCATGTTGCAGTAAATATTATATATATATATAAAATATTTATATATATAATATATATATATATATATATATATATATATATTGGTTTATCTCTTTACTGGCCCTAAGGTCTCACTCCTCAGGCCCTACTCTTATATGCAGTCACACGCTCCTCTGATGCCGTTTCTGAGCAACCAGCCCAACTTGTCTGTACAACTCCCTTCACAGGCAGTTTCCTACCACCTGTTCTCTGTCTCTGTCCTGGGGGTATTTCTGTACCCCCAAATCTCACACAAACACAACTCTACAGCCCAATAGCTTTTCATATAGGTTTATATGTTCAATTCTCAATCCACAAACCCTCTACACAAGACTACATCAAATAGACAAAGATACAAACTGCCCTTCATATAAGATGCTAGACCTACAAAATTCTTAATGTTCATGGCTATTTAATATCAATTAATATTACCTGGGTCTAGCTGGTCCTTGGGAAAGTCCATGTTGCCACAGCAATCTTCACGATCAGTCCTCTGACCTCCTCTGAGCACTCAGCCCTCTCTACTTCTCTCACCCTGCAGTCACTGGCTTTCTTTATTTTACTAATTAAAATGGGAAGGTTCAGTTGGATTCATGTGACTAGGCAGCCCTTCTTGGGGAAGTGGAATTAACATTAAAATACAACAACTTCAGGACAATCTACACTTGTACAACAATATAAGTATGCAAAAGTATACAACATACATATATTTATATTTATATATTTACATATGTGTGAGTTTGTGTATTTTCTTAATCAGGCTAAACAATTTAACTAAGATTTTCTTAAATTAAAAGATATATTAGAGTTGACAAATGATTATTCATATATATATATGTGTGTATAAAGTCTCTATTGGTCAACCAATAAGGTGCTCTTTCTTGTAACAGTATATTACTTCTTTTCCCAGTAGGCCTTAAATGCCTATAATTCTTTGTCCAGAAGTCCTATGAAATTTTCTCCCATTGATATTATCATATACATTAACACCACTATTATTCTAGTCCTGTTCATACAACCCCTTTTTAGGAGACCATTTCGACATGTACTTCCTAATATTCTTCCTATTACAAACTTTCTAGACTGTCTTCTGTCAGAGTTCCATGAGCCATAGATAAAGGAGCTGTGCAGTATATCTATCAATTGAGAATAGGCTATAAAAAATCTCTTGATATCTGGATTATGTTTCTTGAATTTCTGAGGCATTCTCTATTTGATGTAAAAAGAGCCTTTTTTGATAAGAGGTGGTAGCTATATTTATTTGTAGGTATAAAGATAAGCTTTTGAATGTAGTAAGGAATTATTCAGGTCTAGCAAAAATGGTAGTAGTACATTCCTTTCTAAGGTCCATGAAATTATAAGTTCTAGGAAGCTGGCTAGATTTCAAATACCAGGTATTTCCCCCCAATGTTATTGGATATTCTCTGTATTTACATTTCAAATGTTATACCTTCTCCACTCCCATGGGCCTTCCTCCTCCCCCCTCAACTTGCTTCCATGAAGATGCTCCCTCTCCCAATCACTCTCTCTTTCTCAGAGCCTTGGCTGTTGATAATACCAGGTATTCTTTATCTCCTTTTGAGTGGGCCTTAAATCTAGTTAGACTGCTGTTGGTTACCAAAACATGAGTGCCAATTTCTTCATCTTTACAATTATCTTCCCATACTGATAAATTTCATGGATCATAGATGTTCCAGCTATGTAGGACATTTTAATTGCTTCTATCCCTTGGCAGGGTACACAGTAATTTACGGTACCGTAGAACTTAGTGAATGGGAATGAGATTTTCTGGAAGACCCAGAATGAATCCTTGAGTTCTGATTTGACAAATTCATAATTCAATAATGAGCTATTTAATCTCCTTGAGTTCCTATGCTTACAAGAGATTTGCTTGATGTCAATTTTAAGGTGTTTTGAATTATAATCACGTAGGATAGTCATTTCAATTTGTCTGAATTAGTTAATATTTGATTATGACACAGAATGTGATCTACTTTAAAGAAGCTTCTGTGAGCTAATGAAATGACGCATATTTTGATGCTTGAGTACAAAGATATGAAAATTTCTCTTGTTTGCTTTATACATGATATTAGTTTTAAAATGTTTTCTGATTATTTTTGTCCAGATGATCTATTGGAAAAAGCAAAGTATTGAACTTAGCTACTTTTAATGGGTTGATATTGATCTGCATCTTTAATTTCAGTAGTACATCTTTTAAGAAATTGGGTAACATAGAGTATATAGATATGTGGATACATGCACACACAAACACACACAAACACACACATACACACACACACACACACACACACACACACGAAAGATAGTAATATTGTCTTTGATAATTTTCCCTTGATTGCAGTGAGGTATCTTTCATTTCTTTTGATTTTGTACAGTTTTAGGCCTATTTTCTTAGATATTAGGATAGCAAAATTTCCTTGGCTTCTGATACTACAGGACTAAAGTACTTTTGTCTGTCTTCAGTCTAAGCTGGTGTCTACATTTAAATATATATTCAATACCTGTCTATTGAGGTGATAAGACAGCATGACCAAGACAACTTACATAAGCAAAAGTTTTGAAGGGGCTTATAATTTTGAAGTGTTGGAGTCTGTGACATCTATAGTGAAAATGTGGTAAGAGGCAAGCAGTGATGAATCTGGTGCAGTATCTAAAAGTTTACTCCTTAATCTATAAGCATGAGGCAGAGTGGCTTGTAATGGCATAGGCTTTTAAAATTGCAAAGCCCATCCCCAAAGACACACATATTTATTTTTTATTCATATCAATATATTTTATTTTTTAAACAAATTTGTTATAAAAGAAAAAAGATGAGGGACCAGGAACCCAGTGGCTTTGGGGCTCAGAACAAGGCTCGGCCCATCTGCCACCTGGACCAGCAGTTCACAAGGGTTAAGGCCTGGTAAGTAGGAGATCTGAGCATCCAGGAGGTAGAGAGATTTCTGCCAAGTGCGCACATAAAATTCACCCCTGCTCTGCCTGACCCAGCGAACAGGAACCTAGCACTGGGACCTCTGTTCCCACCCAGCGGAATTGAAGTTCAGAACAGGGCTCGGCCCATCTGAAAAATGGACCAGCAGTTCCCAAAGGTTACGGCCTGGTGAAAAGGAGATCTGAACAGCCAGGGAGCAGAGAGATCTCTGCCAAGTACACACAGAAAGCGCGCTCCTGCCCTGCCTGATCCAGGGACCAGGAACCAAGCATTGGGACATCTGTTTCAATCCAGCAGTGAAAAGAAAGCACGCCCCTACTATGCCTGATCCAGGGACCAGGAACCCAGCATTGGGACCTCTGTTCCCACCCTGCGGCTTTGGGTCACAGAACAGGGCTCCGACCAGCCTCCACATGGAACAGTGGAGATACAAATACACAGATCAGGTACAAGGGAAAAGCAAGAACATATCACTGACAACAAGATGGCAAGAGGAAAGCAAAAGATCATATCCCAAGGAAACGAAGACAACCTGGCAACACCAGTACCCAGCTCTCCCATCACAGCAAACATTGGAATGCCAAACACTCCAGAAAAAGAAGACACAGACCTAAAATCATACCTCAAGATGATGATAGAGATCCTTAAACAAGAACAGGAGGAAAAGCCAAAGAGTCAGAAGCTTTTAAAGAGGACACAAGAAAAACACTCAAAGAAATCAAAGAACTAGAGAAAAACAGAACCAAAAAGATGAAGGAATGGAAGGAGAAATTTAAAACAGAAAATGACACAATAAAGAAAACACTAAAAGAGATAACCCTAGAGGTAGAACACCTAAAAAAGAAATCGGGAATCACAGAAGCAAGCATTTTCAATAGACTACAAGAGATGGAAGAGAGAACCTCGGAGGCCAAAGACAACATTGTAAACATAGACAAAACAGCCAGAGAAGATACAAAAACCAAAAATCTCCTAACCTAAAATGACCAGGAGATCCAGGACACAATAAGAAGACCAAACCTAAGGATAATACGAATAGAAGACGGAGAAGAACATCAACTAAGAGGCACAGTAAATATCTTCAACAAAATTGTAGAAGAAAACTTCTCTACCCTTAAGGATGAGATGACCATGAGCATAAAGGAAGCCTTCAGAACTCCAAATAGGTTGGACCAGAAAAGAAATTCATTCCGATGCATAATAGTCAAAATTCCAAGTGCCCAAAGCAAGGAAAGAATACTAAAAGCAGTAAGGGAAAAAGGTCAGGTAACATATAAAGGTAGACCAATCAGAATCACAACCGATGTCTTAACAGAGACTATGAAAGCTAGAAGAGCCTGGACAGACATCATGCAGACCCTAAGAGAGCACAAGTGCCAGCCCAAGGGGCTATACCCAGCAGAATTATCAATCACCATAGATGGACAGATGAAGATATTTCAAGACAAATCTAAATTTACACAATATCTGACCACAAACCCAGCACTACAACAAATTATAGGCAGCAAAACAATACAATGAGGGGAACTACATCCTAGTAAAAGCAAGAAAACTCCTAAACAAGAAAACTAAAAGAAGAAAGAGACACTGACACAACTCAACCTACAAAAGCAATAATAGCAGGAAATAGAAACAACTATTCCTTGATATCTATTAACATAAATGGTCTAAACTCCCCAATAAAGAGACATAGGCTATCAGACTGGATACATAAACAAAATCCAGCATTTTGCTGCATACAGGAAACTCATCTCAGAGAGAAAGACAGACACTATCTCTGGGTAAAAGGTTGGGAAGAAAACTTCCAAGTAAACAGCCCCAAGAAGCAAGCTGGAGTGGCTATTCTAATATCGAATAAAGTAAATTTCAACCCAAAAGGTATCAAAAAGGATAAAAAAGGACACTTTTTACTCATCACAGGGGAAATCTGTGAAGAGGAACTCTCAATCCTTAACATATATGCTCCAAATACAAAAGTACCCACATTCATAAAAAAAAAAAAAAAAAAAAAAAAAAAACCCTAATAAAGCTCAAAAAACACATTTCGCCCCACACAATAATAGTGGGAGACTTCAATACCTCACTCTCACCAATGGACAGATCATGGAAACAGAAACTGAACAAGGACATTGTAAAACTACCAGATACTATGAACCAAATGGAATTAATAGATATCTACAGAACATAACATCCTAAAGTAAAAGAATACACCTTCTTCTCAGCACCCAATGGCATCTTCTCAAAAATTGACCACATAATTGGACACAGAAAGAGCCTCAATCGATATAAGAAGATTGAAATACACCCATGCATCCTCTCAGATCACCATGGTCTAAGGCTGGTCTTTAAAAACAATAAAGACAACAATAAGCCCACATACACATGGAAACTAAACAACTCTCTGTTAAACTATAGCAGGGTAAAAGAAGAAATAAAGAAAGATATTAAGGATTTTCTAGATTTTAATGAAAACAAAAACACAACATACCCAAACCTATGGGATGAAATGAAAGCAGTACTGAGAGGAAAACTCATAGCCCTGAGGGCTTCCAAAAAGAAACTGGACAGAGTATACATCAGCAACTTAACAGCACAGCTAAAAGCTCTAGCACAAAAGAAAGCAGATACACCCAAGAGGAGTAGATGACAAGAAATAATAAAAAATAGGGCAGAGATAGACCATATAGAAACAAAAATAACCATCAAGAGAATCAACAAAACAAAGAGCTGGTTGAGAAAATCAACAAGATTGATAATCCCCTAGCCAGAGTAACTAGAGAGCAAAGAGAGTGTAAACAAAATAACAAAATCAGAAAGGAAAATGGAGACTTAAAAACTGAAACTGAGGAAATTCAAGAAATCATTGGATCCTACTACAAAAGCCTATACTCCACAAAGTTGGAATATCTGGAGGAAACAGATGAATTCCTAGATAGATACAAAATCCTAGAGTTAAACCAGGACCAGGTAAACAATATAAATAATCCCATAACACCTAAAAAAATAAAAGAAGTCATCAAAAGCCTCCCAACCAAAAAAAGCCCAAGTCTAGATGGGTTCAGTGAAGAATTTTATCAGACATTTATTGCAGACATAACACCAGCACTGTCCAAACTATTCCACAAGATAGAATCAGATGGAATACTACCTAACTCATTTTTTGAGGCTACAATAACCCTCGTTCCTAAAACACAAAAAGACCCTACAAGGAAATACATCTTCAGACAAATCACACTTATGAACATTGATGCAAAAATACTCAACAAAAACCTTGCAAACAGAATCCAAGAACACATTAAAACTATCATTCACCATGACCAATTAGGCTTCATCCCTGGGATGCAGGAATGGTTTAATATAAAGAAATCTATCAATGTTATACACCATATAAACAAACTCAAAGAACAAAATCACATGGTCATCTCACTAGATATTGAGAAAGCATTTGACAAAATTCAACACCCCTTCATGTTAAAAGTCCTGGAAAGAATAGGAATCCAAGGTCCATACCTAAACATAATAAAAGCAATATACAGCAATCCCACAGCCAACATCAAACTTGACGGTTGGAACCTTGAAGCAATCCCACAAAAATGAGGTTCTCAACAAGGCTGCCCTCTCTCTCCCTACGTATTCAACATAGTACTTGATGTCCTGGCTAGAGCAATTAGATAGCAAAAGGAGATCAAGGGGATACAAATCGGAAAGGAAAAAGTAAAAACATCACTCTTTGCAGATGACATGATAGTGTACTTAAGTGACCCCAAAATTTCCACCAGAGAACTCCTACAGCTGATAAACAAGTTCAGTAAAGTGGCTGAATACAAAATTAACTCAAACAAATCAGTAGCCTTCCTATATTCAAAGGACAAACTTATTGAGAAAGAAATTAGGGAAAAGATACCCATCACAATAGTCACAAAACTATGAAATACCTTGGTGTGACTCTAACTAAGCAAGTGAAGGACCTTTATGACAAGAACTTCAAACCTCTAAAGAAGGAAATCAAGGAAGATCTCAGAAAATGGAAAGATCTCCCATGCTCATGGATTGGAAGGATCAACATTTTAAAAATGCCCATCCTACCTAAAGCAATCTACAGATTCAATGCAATCCCCATCAAAATTCCAACCCAGTTATTCATTTAGTTGGAAAGATCAATGTGCAATTTCATCTGGAATAACAAAAGACCAAGAATAGTGAAATCCATCCTCAACAACAAGAAAACATCTGCGGGAATCACTATCCCTGACCTCAAGCTATATTACAAGGCAATTGTGCTGAAAACTGCATGGTACTGGTACAGAAATAGGCATGTGGATCAATGGAATAGAATAGAATATCCAGAAATGAGCCCGCAAGAGTATGGTCACCTGAGTTTTGACACAGGAGCTGTAAACATCCAATGGAAAAAGGACAGCCCATTCAACAAATGGTGTTGGTTAAACTGGCACTCAGCATGCAGAAGAATGGAAATAGACCTTTTCTTATCTCCTTGTACAAAGTTCAAGTGTAAGTGGATCAAAGATATCCACATTCAACCAGGTACACTGAAACTATTAGATGAGAAAGTAGGGAAAACCTTAGAACACATAGGCACAGGAGAAAATTTTCTGAACAAAACACTGATGGCTCAAGCTCTAAAGTCAAAGATTAACAAATGGGATTTGTTGAGATTGCAAAGTTTTTGTAAGGCTATAAACATTGTCAAGAAAACAAAATGGCAGTCAACAGAATGGGAAAAGATCTTTACCAAATCCATACCTGATAGAGGCCTAATATCCAATGTATACAAAGAACCCAAAAAGCTTGACACAAGAGAATCATACAACCCTATTAAAATGAGGTTCAGCGCTAAACAAAACATTCTCAGTTGAGTAATATTGAATGGCTGTGAAACATCTAAGGAAGTGCTCAACATCCTTAGCCATCAGGGAAATGCAAATCAAAACAACCCTGAGATTCCACCTCACATCAGTCAGATTGGCCAAGAGACAAAACTCAGATGACAGCAGATATTGTCGAGGTTGCTGAGAAAGAGGAACACTTCTTCACTCTTGGTGGGGTTGTAAACTGATACAACCACTCTGTAAATCAGTCTGGCAATCCCTCAGAAAATTGCACATAAAACTACCTGAAGTACCAGCTATTCTACTTCTGGGCATATACCCCAGAGACACTCCAATATACAACAAAGTTTCATGCAACTCAATGTTCATAGCACCTTTATTTATAATAGCCAGAAGCTGATGTCCTTCAGTAGATGAATGGATACAAAATTGTAGTACATTTACACAATGGAGTACTACTCAGCCACCAGAAACAATGACTTAACCAAATTCATAAGAATATGGTTTCATCTAGAGAATGTCATCCTGAGTGAGATAACCCAGTCACAAAAGAACAGACATAATATGCAGTTACTGATATTGGAAGCTAACACCAGAGGCTTGTACTGTGCCAGGAACAACTCAAAGACTGTGTGAAGTTCAAGAAAAAAAGAAAATAAAACAAAAAACAAAAAAAAAAACAACAACAAAATAAAACATCATGCTCAATCTTTAAACACCAAGAAAATGTTGACTAATTCTGGGTTACCTCCTGTTTTACATGTACTTTTTGCTCATTGTAACTAATAAGACCTTAATGCAGAGTATCAAACCTTAAAAAAAAAAAAAAAAAAAAAAAAAAAAAACAAGCCAAGCACTGGCACAATTGTATTTGTATACATTTATGCAAAAATGCTTAATTTTTTTTATCTTTGTTTTTTAAAATAAGGTTAAAAAAGTAAGACTAAAAAAAGGAACAGAGATAAATATACAGATTTTTAAAGTATTTTTGCATATTACTATATGAATATATTTTGTCAGTACTTAATTTTTTAAAGGTTTGACAGTATTCATTGAAATCTTGCTAGTTACAATGAGCGTAAAGTACACGTAAAACAAAATGTAACATGAAAATTGTCAAATTTTTCTTGGTGTGTAACGATTAAATAAAATGATTTTTAAATACCAGGAATTGCCATGTGGCTACATTCTTAGCTCTTGAATTATTAACGGTTTAAGGTCTAGGTGTACCACACTCTGAGAGGGTACTATACACTTATTTCTTTTTCTCTAAGAAGGACTGTGGCCTTACTTTTTTTTTTTCTTTTCTTTTCTTTCTTTCTTTCTTTCTTTTTCTTTTTGTTTTCTTTTTTTTTCAATTAGGTTCATATGGTCTGTGAGTTGTTTCATGGGAATTCAGAGTTTTCTGGGGCTAGTATCCAGTTATCAGTGACTGCATATTATGTCTGTCCTTTTGTGACTGGGTTATCTCACTCAAGATGATATTCTCTAGATACATCGGTTTTCCTAGGAATTTCATAAAGTTATTGTTTCTAATAGCTGAGTATTACTCCATTGTGTGAATGTACCACAATTTCACACTTCTGTTAACAAGGCCACATTCCTTAATCTTTTCCAAAAAAGTCCTACAACTTGTAACCAGGTAATCAAATATATAGACCTATGAATCTATTATCATTCAAACCTTGATATTGTGGCCTGTGTTCTATGATTAAAAGCATGGACCAATGAATATGTAATATTTTCCTAGCTTTAACTCCATGGTCCTCCCATGTTTTGCTCAAGAATGTGTCTTATAAAACTCATAATATTTTCTTTTTATAGATTTAGCATAAAATCAAGACTGCAAGGACAACTATAATAACATTAATAATGACTTGTTACAATATGGAAGTCAAGTAGAAATTTCCAGAATCAAAGGAAATATATACTTGATGGTCCAATATTAAGTGGGAGAGTTACAAGGTATTTGCCAAGAAATAATATAAAATAAATTTTAGGTTCTCAATTTATTTCCCAAAATAGTGTAAGATATTTTCTCAGGCAATGAAAGTATCATCATACTGACAATGATGGTTGATACAAAAATTATCTGCGTATCGTATGTGAAAGAAACCTGAGCATAATAAACATTTAATTTAATCTACAAAACTCTATTTATTAAATATGTATTCTTTCATTGAATTATTGAATAAGATGTTATAGGAACTATGAAGTTGTAGGATACATGTTTGGATATAAGGTTCTGAATCTGATTTGGCAAAAATAAATGTAGTAGCAGTAAAAATCTCTCATCACGGAGAGAGAGAGAAAACTAATAAAAATGCTAGATGTTTCTAAGTAAGTTTTAAAATAGCTTGCTATCTTTGTGGAAATAAATGCTTAATGGAGACATGATATGAATTTGTTTGCTTTATTAAAAAGCTATATGAAGAATATGATCATGAATTTAAAATGCATCCAATCTGTTATGTGATGTTTAACCTTCTCTGAGTGATGGAATTTGTTGAAGTTATCAGATGGTCCCTTGATTTTACAAAATTCAAGCAAGTGAACTTTCTAAGCAAAGTTTGAGGATGTAAAATATAGATAAATATACACAATCCAGAGCTCCCATTAGCAGCAATCATTAGCAACAGCTGTACATTTTAAAACATAAACATAGGAAAAAGTGGTAGAGGATCATATATCTGTCTTTTTCACAAAAATGTTAGCATTCTGATTTGTTATAGACAGTGATTTCTCTGAAGAAGAAGCTTAATAAAAGACCTATTTATGTGGTAATGGTCTGAGTGATTAACTTCAATGAGAAGTATTTCCTGGAGCCCAGTTACATTGTTGAATCATAAAAAGTAGTTTCACTCAAATCATAAAAAAATACTGTATTGCAGTGATGAAAACTGTGACACAATAATCAATGTATTAGCACACCAGTGCTGAGTGTATTAATTTAAAAAATTGAAATTATTTCTTGCAAATATTTATATTAAATCATGATGATAATCTAAGTGTGTCTAGTAAATGTAAAATTAAAAATATTAAATTATGTCTAAATGTAAGGTGGTTACATAAGTAACATGCAATTTTTATTCAATAAACACTTTTACATAGATTAATGAAAATGCATATTTAATAATTAAGACTTATGATAAAATTGAAAGAAAATTACCTATTATAAAGTAAAAATAATAAATTTTTGGCATCAGAGGAATAATAATGGAATGTTAAATATGTTGACCGTTAATACATCTATGTAATAATTCTTTTTTAAGCATTAGAGATAATAAAACACAAAACCTTCCAAAAGGTGCATAGAAGACAGAAAAGAATATTAACAAATGAAATATTTAACATTTAGCATAGAAACCAAAGAAGGAGTAATTACCAATTAACTGAAGAAGAGTATGTTGAAGAATAAAAATTAATACCAATTTTGATTCCCTGGTAAAATTCCAGTAATACTAAAAACCTAGTAAGAAATTTCATAAGATTCCACAAAATTGTATAATATCTTTTGAAGATATAGCTATAAATTTCTCACTGAAGTATTAACAACTGTTATAAACATCTGGATGGCTGGAAGATGGCAGAAATCGGGGAGAGCTAGCATGAGGCACTCTGAGAGGGAGAACTTGGAGGGGACAGTTGGAATGTGAGTAAATAAATAAATAATTTTTAAACTATTATTCTTTAATTTTTTTTTTAGAGTCCAGTGATTATCCCCTTCCTGGTCTGTCCTTCTACAGTTCCTCAGCCCATTCCTCTCCCTTCTGGCTTAAAGAGGATATCCTCCCTACTATATTACACCTCACCACCCCCTGTTGTCACAAGTTTCTCCAGGGTTAGATGCATCTTCTCTCACTGAGGTCAGATCAGGTTATATACATGTCAGGAGTCTCATATTAGCTGTTGTATGCTGCATGGTTGGTGGTTTAGTGTCTGAGAGATCTCAGTGAGTCCAGGTTAGTTGAGACTGTTAGTCTTCCTATGAACTCACTCTCCTCAGCTTCTTTCAGCTGTTTTCTAATTCATCCACAAGCTTTTGTCCATTTGTTGGGTAATAAGTGTCTGAATCTGACTTGTATAGTTGCTTATTGGACCTGTCAGAGGGCAACCATGCTAGGATCCTATCTATAAACACAAGTTAGCATCAGTAATAGTGTGAGGCTTTAAAGCATTTACTTGAGCTGGATCAAAACTAATTAGATATTGTTGAAATGTACCTCTTATAGTGAAAGTCATATATATAAAACAGTACAACAGCTACAATGAAGATGAAAAGGGAAGGGGTAAAATAATTTTTTTATTAATTTTAATTTTTTTTTATTTTTTTATTTTTTAAAACGACTTTATTTAACAAAACTAAGATAAATGTACAGATTTTAAATATTTTTTGCTTAAAATTATACATTTTTGTCAGTACTTTTTTTTCAGACATTAAAATAAATTTTACATAAAACCATGTGAATATGTTTTTTAGTCAGTACTGGATTTTTTTCAAGGGCTTGACAGTATGCATTGAAAACCTAATAGTTACAATAAGCATAAAGTACATACAAAACAAAACTCAACACAGAAATAGTCAAAGTCATCTTGTTTTGTAAATATATGTATATTTTTTTTTTGTTTTTGTTATTTCTTGGACTTCATAGAGTCTGTGAGTTGTTTCTGGGGGAGTGCAAGCCTCTGGGGTTAGCATCCCACTATCAGTGACTGCATATTATGTCTGTTCTTTTGTGACTGGGTTATCTCACTCTGGATGATATTCTCTAGATGCAGCCATATTCTTAAGAATTTGGTTAAGTCATTGTTTCTGGTGGCTGAGTAGTATTCCATTGTGTATATGTACCACAATTTTTGTATCCATTCATCTTCTGAAGGACATCTGGGTTCCTTCCAGCTTCTGGCTATTATAAATAGAGCTGCTATAAACATTGTGGTGCATATATCTTTGTTGTGTATTAAAGTGTCTCTGGGGTATATGCCCAGAAGTGGAATAGCTGGGTCTTCAGGTAGTACTATATCCAATTTTCTGAGGTATCGCCAGATTGATTTCCAGAGTAGTTGTATTAGCTTGCAAACCCACCAACAGTGGAGAAGTGTTCCTCTTTCTCCGCAGCCTCGCCTGCATCTGCTGTCATCTGAGTTTTGGATCTTGGCCAATCTGACTGGTGTGAGGTGGAATCTCAGGATTGTTTTGATTTGCATTTCCCTGATGGCTAAGGATGTCAAGCACTTCCTCAGATGTTTCTCGGGCATTCCGTGTTCCTCAACTGAAAACGTTTTGTTTAGCTCTGTACCCCATTTTTTTAATAGGGTTATTTGATTCTCTGGTGTCTAGCTTTTTGAGTTCCTTGTACACCTTGAATATTAGGCCTCTATCTGATGTGGTGTTGGTAAAGATCTTTTCCCATTCTGTTGGTTGCCGTTTTGTTTTCTTGACGATGACTTTACCCTTACAGAAACTTTGCAATCTCATTAAGTCCCATTTGTTAATCTTTGACCTTAGAGCTTGAGCCATTGGTGTTTTGTTCAGGAAATTTTATCCTGTACCTATGTGTTCTAAGGTTTTCCCTACTTTCTCATCTAATAGTTTCAGTGTATCTGGTTTAATGTGGAGATCTTTGATCCACTTACACTTGAGCTTTGTACAAGGAGATAAGAAAGGGTCTATTTTCATTCTTTTGCATGCTGAGTGCCAGTTGGGCCAGCACCACTTGTTGAATAGGCTGTCCTTTTTCCATTGAATGTTTACTGCTCCTTTGTCAAAAATCAGATGACCATATACATGAGGGCTCATTTCTGGATCTTCTATTCTATTCCATTGATCCACATGCCTATTTCTGTACCAGTACCATGCAGTTTTCAGCACAATTGTCTTGTAATATAGCTTGAGGTCAGGGATAGTGATTCCTGCAGATGTTCTTTTGTTGTTTAGGATGGATTTCGCTATTCTAGGTATTTTCTTATTCCATATGAAATTGCACATTGATCTTTCCAATTCCATGAAGAACTGGGTTGGAATTTTGATGGGGATTGCATTGAATCTGTAGATTGCTTGTGGTAGGATGGGCATTTTTAAGATGTTGATTTTTCCAATCCATGAGCATGGGAGATCTTACCATTTTCTGAGATTCTCCTCAATTTCTTTCTTTAGAGGTTTGAAGTTCTTGTTATACAGGTCCTTTACTTGCTTAGTTAGAGTCACACCAAGGTATTTCATAGTTTTTGTAACGATTGTGAAGGGTACATATTCCCTAATTTCTTTCTCCACATGTTTGTCCTTTGAGTACAGGAAGGCTACTGATTTGTTTGAGTTAATTTTGTACCCAGCCACTTTGCTGAACTTGTTTATCAGCTGTAGGAGTTCTCTGGTGGAATTTTTGGGGTCACTCATGTACACTATCATGTCATCGGCAAAGAGTGATGTTTTTATCTCTTCCTTTCTGATTTGTATCCCCTTGATCTCCTGTTGCTGTCTAATTGTTCCAGCCAGGACTTCCAGTACTATGTTGAATAGGTAGGGGGAGAGTGGGCAGCCTTGTCCAGTCCCTTAATTTAGTGGGATTGCTTCAACTTTCTTGCCATTAAGTTTGATATTGGCTGTTGGTTTGCTGTATATTGCTTTTATTATGTTTAAGTATGGGCCTTGGATTCCTGTTCTTTCCAGGACTTTTAACATGAAGGGGTGTTGGATTTTGTCAAATGCTTTCTCAGCATCTAGTGAGATGACCATGTGATTTTGGTCTTTGAGTTTGTTTATATGGTGGATTACGTGATGGATTTCCTTATGTTAAACCATCCCTGCATCCCAGGGATGAAGCCTACTTGGTCATGATGAATGATCGTTTTGATGTGTTCTTGGATTCGGTTTGCAAGGATTTTGTTGACTATTTTTGCATCAATGTTTTTAAGTGAGATTGGTCTGAAGTTCTCTTTCCTTCTAGGGTCTTTGTGTGGTTTAGGTACAAGGGTTATTGTAGCCTCAAAAAATGAGTTGGGTAATATTCCATCTGATTCTATCTTTTGGAATAGTTTGGCGAGTATTGGTGTTATATCCTCAATAAAAGTCTGATAAAATTCTGCACTGAACCCGTCTGGACCTGGGCTTTTTTTTGGTTGGGAGGCTTTTGATGACTTCTTCTATTTCTTTAGGTGTTATAGGGTTATTTAGATGGTTTACTTGGACCTGGTTTAACTTTGGGATCTTGTATCTGTCTAGGAAATCATCCATTTCCTCCAGATTTTCCAATTTTGTGGAGTATAAGTTTTTGTAGTAGGATCTGATGATTTCTTGAATTTCCTCATTTTCAGTTGTTATGTCCCTACTTTCCTTTCTGATTTTGTTAATTTGTATACTCTCTCTTTGCCCTCTAGTTAGTCTGGCTAGGGGTTTATCAATCTTGTTGATTTTCTCAAAGAACCAACTCTTGGTTTTGTTGATTTTTTTCAATGGTTCTTTTTGTTTTTATTTGGTTTATTTCTGCCCTAATTTTGATTATTTCTTGCCGTCTACACTCTTTGGGTATATCTGCTTCCTTTTGTCATAGGGCTTTTAGCTGTGCTGTCAGGTTGCTGATGTAAGCTCTCTCCAGTTTCTTTTTGGAAGCACTTAGGGCTATGAGTTTTCCTCTCAATACTGCTTTCATTGCATCCCATAGGTTTGGGTATATTGTGTTTTTGTTTTTGTTCAATTCTAGAAAATCCTTAATTTCTTTCTTTATTTCTTCTTTGACCCTGCTATCCTTTAACAGAGCATTGATTAGTTTCCATGTGTAATTGGGCTTTTTGTTGTCTTTGTTGTTGTTAAAGACCAGCCATAGACCATGGTGATCTGAGAGAATGCATGGGAGTATTTCAATCTTCTTATATCGAAGGAGGCTCGTTCTGTGTTCAATTATGTGGTCAGTTTTCGAGAAGGTGCCATGGAGTGGTGAGAAGAAGGTGTATTATTTTATTTTGGGATAGTATGTTCTGTATATATCTATTAATTCTAGTTGGTTCAAATTCTCTGCTAGTTTTTCAGTGTCCTTGTTCAGTTTCTGTTTCCCTGATCTATCCCTTGGTGAGAGTGGGGTATTAAAGTCTCCCACTATTATCGTGTGGGGTAAAATGTATTTTTTGAGCTTTAGTAGGGTTTCTTTTATGAATGTGGGTGATTTTTTATTTGGAGCATATATGTTAAGGATTAAGAGTTCCTCCAGACAGATTTCCCTGGTAATGAGTAAAAAGTGTCCTTCCTTATCTTTTTTGATAACTTTTGGTTGGAAATTTACTTTATTCGATATTAGAATAGCCACTCCAGCTTGCTTCTTGGAGCTGTTTGCTTGGAAGTTTTTTTCCCACCCTTTTACTCTGAGATAGTGTCTGTCTTTGTCTCTGAGATGTGTTTCCTGTATGCAACAAAAGGCTGGATTTTGCTTATGTATCCAGTCTGATAGTCTATGTCTCTGTATTGGAGAGTTGAGACCATTTATGTTAATAGATGTCAAGGAATAGTTGTTTCTTTTTCCTGCCATTATTGATTTTGGGTTGAATTGTGTCTTTGTTTTTTTCTTCTTTTAGTTTTCTTGTTTAGGAGTTTTCTTGTTCTTACTAGGCTGTATATTCCCTCATTGTATTGGGTTTTTCACCTATAATTCGTTGTAGTGCTGGGTTTGTGGTCAGATATTGTGTGAATTTTGATTTGTCTTGAAATATCTTTGTCTCTCCATCGATGGTGATTGATAGTTTTGCTGGGTTTAGCAGCTTGGGCTGGCACTTGTGCTTTCTTAAGGAGTGCATGATGTCTGCCCAGACTCTTCTAGCTTTCATAGTCTCTGTTGAGAAATCGGGTGTGTGTCTGATTGGTCTGCCTTTATATGTTACCTGACCTTTGTCCCTTATGGCTTTTAGTATTCTTTCTTTACTTTGGGCGCTTGATGTTTTTACTATTATGTTTTGGGAGGTATTTCTTTTCTGGTCCAACCTATTTGGAGTTCTGAAGGCTTCTTTTATGCTCGTGGTCATCTCATTCTTGAGGGTAGGGAAGTTTTCCTCTACGATTTTGTTGAAGATATTTACTGTGCCTCTTAGTTGATACTCTTCTCCCTCTTCTATTCCTATTATCCTTAGGTTCAGTCTTCTCATTGTGTCTTGGATTTCCTGGACATTTTGGGTTAGGGGCTTTTTGTTTTTTGCATCTTCTCTGGCTGTTTTGTTTATGTTTGCAATGTTGTCTTCTGCCCCCAAAATTCTCTCTTCGATCTCTTGTAATCTATTGGAAATGCTTGCTTCTGTGACTCCTGATTTCTTTTTTTGGTGTTCTGACTCTAGGGTTATCTCTTTTAGTGTTTTCTTCATTGTGTCAATCTCTGTTTTAATTTTTCTCTTCCATTCCTTTATTTCTTTGGTTCTGTTTTCCTCTAGTTTTTTGAGTTCTTTGAGTGTTTTTCTTGTTTCTTCTTTAAAAGCTTCTGAATCTTTTTGCTTTTCCTCCCTTTCTTGTTTAAGTAACTCTATCAGCGTCTTGAGGCATGATTTCAGGTCTGTGTCTTCTTTTTCTGGTGTGTTTGGAATTCCGATGTTTGCTGTTATGGGAGAGCTGGGCTCTGGTGTTGCTATGTTGTCTTGGTTCCCTTGGGATATACTCTTTCTCTTTCCTCTTGCCATTTTGTTGTGAGTGATATGTTCTTGCCTTTCCCTTGTATCTGGTCTGTGTCTCTGGTTCTCCACTGGTTGAGGTGTCAGATGGGTCGAGCTTTGTTTTATGCCTCAGAGTCTTCGGGTGTGAGCAGAAGTTCCAATGTTCTGTTTCTGTTTGCTGGATCAGGCACAGCAGGGCAGGGCAAGGCATGGGGTGCACTTTCCGTGTGTACTCCACAGAGATCTTCCTGCTCCCCTGCAGCCCAGGTCTCCCACCCACCAGTTGCTCAGCCTCTACGAGCCTCCGTTCCGGGTGGCATATGGGCCAGGCTTTGCTCTGCGTCCTGAAGTCGCCTCCGGGCAGAAACAAAAGTTCTTATTTTCTGTTCCCAATCGCAGTTGCTCAGCTTCTATGAGCCGCCGATCCGGGTGGCAGGTAGGCCAGGCTCCGTTCTGCGTCCGGAAGTTGCCTCCGGGTGGAAACAGAAGTTCTAATTTTCTGTTCCCAATAGCTGGATCGGGCAAGGCGGGGCAGGGCAAGTTATGGTGTGCACTTTCTGTGTGCACTCCGCAGAGATCTCTCTGCTCCCCTGCAGTCTTGGTCTCCCCCTCAACAGTTGCTCAGCCTCTATGAGCCACCATTCCGCGTGGCAGGTAGGCCAGGCTCCGCTCTGCGTCTAGAAGTCGCCTCCGGGTGGAAACAGAAGTTCTAATTTTCTGTTCCCAATCGCAGTTGCTCAGCCTCTATGAGCCGCCGATCCCAAGGTAAAATAATTTAAGTTATGAAAAAAACAGTTGTCAACATTCTACATAGTATTTAAATTATACACTGGAAAAATTAGAAGGTAGAGCTAAATAAAAAAAATAAAATTATTTATATCTGTAAGTTACACAAACAAATGAATGTATAATCCTAAAATTTGATAACAAATTAAAAATTTAAAAAGAGGCCATTTGCCACTGGGAACAGAGGAGATCCAGGGACACAGTCCTGGTGAGACTGCACTGGGAGTGGCCCATTGCACTGGGCTGAACACACAGAAGGCCCCAGTCCCCGATTGGTTCAGGGGAGCAGGAACTCTGCAGTAGGGTCTCGGTTTCCACCCAGAGGGTCCGTGCATGGGGACCAAATGTTCAGCCCATTTGCAACCAGGAACAGCGAAGATCCAGGTACATGGGAGAGACAGGAAACAAAAACTGACAACAAGACCACAAATAATCACAGAAAACAAGATGGCAAGAGGAAAGCAGGAGAACTTACCCAATGGAAACCAAGACAACCTGGCAACATCAGAACCCAGCTCTCCTATCACAGCAAAGAGCATAATGGCAAACACTCCAGAAAAAGAAGACTCAGACCTGAAATCATACCTCAAGATGATGATGGAGATCCTTATACAACAATGGGAGAAAAAGCATAAAGAATTAGAAGATTTTAAAGAGGAAACATGAAAAACACTCAAAGAATCAAAGTTCTAGGGGAAAACAGAACCAAAGAGATTAAGGAAGCAAAGAAGGAATTTAAAATGGACATGGAATCAATAAAAAAAAAAACACCAAAATAGACAAGCTTAGAGGTAGAAAACCTAAAAAAGAAACCAGGAGTCACAGATGCAAGTATTTCCAACAGATTACAAGAGATAGAAGAGAGAATCTCAGGGGCCAAAGAAAACATTGTAAACATAGACAAAACAGCCAGAGAAGATGCAAAAAACAAAAAAACTCCTAACCCAAAATGTCCAGGAAATCCAAGACACAATGAGAAGGAATAGAAGAGGGAGAAGAGTATCAACTAAGAGGCACAGTAAATATCTTCAACAAAATCGTAGAAGAAAACTTCCCTACCCTCAATAATGAGATGACCACGAGCATAAAAGAAGCCTTCAGAACTCCAAATAGGTTGGACCAGAAAAGAAATAACTCCTGACACATAGTAGTCAAAACACCAACTGCGCAAAGCAAAGAAAGAATACTAAAAGCAGTAAGGGAAAATGGTCATGTAACATATAAAGGCAGACCAATCAGAATCACACCGATCTTCTCAGCAGAGACTATGAAAGCTAGAAGATGTGGGACAGATATCATATATACCCTAAGAGAACACAAGTGTCAGTCCAAGCTGCTATACCCAGAAAAACTCTCTATCACCATAGATGGAGAGACCAAGATATTCCAGGACAAAACTAAATTTACACAATATTTGACCACAAACCCAGCACTACAACAAATTATAAGTGGAAAAACCAAGACAAGGAGGGAAACTACATCCTAGTAAAACAAAAAAAATACCTAAGCAAGAAAACCAAAAGAAGAAGAACACACAGGCACAATTCTAAATGAAAACGAACTAAAAAAATACATTGCATGCCACACAATAATAGTGGAAGACCTGAACACCCCACTCTCATCAGTGGACAGGTCATGGAAATGGAAACTGAACAAGGATCCAGTGAAACTAGCAGAGGTTATGAACCAATTGGAATTAATAGACATCTACTGAACATTTCATCCTTAAACAAAAGAATACATCTTCTTCTCAGCACCTCGCAGCACCTTCTCCAAAACAAGCCTCAATACATATGAGAAAATTGACATACTCCCATGCATTCTATTAGATCAACATGGTATAAGGTTGGTCTTTAATAACAATAAAGACAACAAAATCAAATATATACATGGGAACTAAACAACGCTCTATTAAACAATACCATGGTCGAAGAAAGAATAAAGAAATTAAGAATTTTCTAGAATTTAAGGAAAATGAAAACACAACCTACCCAAATATATGGGATGCAATGAAAGCAGCACTGAGAGGAAAACTCATAGCTCTGAGTGTTTCCAAAATGAAACTAGAGTGAGCATACACCAGCAACTTGACAGCACAGCTGGAAGCTCTAGAACAAAAGGAATCAGATACACCCAAGAGGAGTAGAGAGCAAGAAATAATCAAACTCAGAGCAGAAATTGACCAAATAGAAACAAAAAAAAATCCATTCAAAGAATCAACAAATCCAAGAGCTGGTTCTTTGAGAAAATTAGCAAGTTTAATAAACCTTTGGCCAGACTAACTAGAGGGCAAAGAGAGAGTAGTCAAATTAACAACATCAGAACAGAAAGTGGACACATAACAACTGAACCTGAGGAAATTCAAGAAATCTTCATATACTACTACAAAAGCCTATAATCAACAAAGCTGGAAAATCTGGAGGAAATAGAGGAATTCCTAGAGAGATACCAGATACTAAAGTTAAACCAGGACCAGATAAACCATCTAAATAATCCAATAACACCCAAAGAAATAGAAGTAGTCCTCAAAAGCCTCCCAACCAAAAAAGCCCAGGTCCAGATGGGTTCAGGGCAGAATTTTTTCAGACATTTTTATGACAACCTAATACCAGTACTTTCCAAACTATTCCACAAAATAGAATCAGATGGAACACTACCTAACTCATTTTTTGAGACTACAATAACCCTCGTTCTTACACCACACAAAGACCGTACAAAGAAAGAGAACTTAAGAAGAATCTCATTTATGAACATTGATGCAAAAATACTCAACAAAATCCTTGGAAACCAAATCAAAGAACACATTAAAATGATCATTCACTATGACCAAATTGTCTTCATCCCTGGGATGCAGGGATGGTTTATTATACGGAAATCCATCAATGTAATCCACCATATAAACTAACTCAAATAGCAAAATCACATGGTCATCTCACTAGATGCTGAGAAAACATTTGACAAAATTCAACACCCCTTCATGTTAAAAGTCTTGGAAAAAACAGGAATCCAAGACCCATACTTAAACTTAATAAAAACAATATACAGCAAACCAATAGCCGACATCAAATTTAATGATAAGAAACTTGAAGTAATCCCACTAAAATCAGGGACTCAACAAGGCTACCCACTCTCCCCCTACCTATTCAACATAGTACTGGAAGTCCTGGCTGAAACAATTAGACAGCAAAAGGAGATCAATGGAATACAACTTGGAAAGAAAGAAGTAAACATATCACTGTTTGTAGATGACTTGATAGTGTACATAGGTGACCCCAAAAATTCCACCAGAGAATTTCTACAGCTGATATACAAGTTCAGCAAAGTGTCTGGATATAAAATTAACTCAAACAAATCAGGAGCCTTCTTCTACTCCAAGGACAAACATGCAGAGAAAAAGATTACCCTTCACAATAGTCACAAACAATATGAAGTACATTGGTGTGACTCCAACTAAGCAAGACCTGTATGACAAGAACTTCAAATCTCTAATGAAAAAAATCAAGGAAGATCTCAGAAAATGGAAAGCTCTCTCATGCTCAGGGATTGGAAGGATCAACATTATAAAAATGACCATCTTACCAAAAGCAATCTGGTTCAATGCAATTGCCATCAAAATTCCAACCCAATTCTTCATGGAGTTGGAAAGATCAATGTGCAATTTCATCTGGAATAACAAAAGACCTAGAGTAGCAAAATCCATCCTCAACAACAAGAAAACATCTGCGGGAATCACCATCCCTTACCTCAAGCTCTCTTACAAGGCAATTGTGTGAAAAACTGCATGGTACAGAGATAGGCACATGGATCAATGGAATAGAATAGAAGATCCAGAAATGAACCCTCATATATATGGTCACTTGATTTTTGACAAAGGAGCTATAATCATTCAATGGAATGGGAAAAGCTCTTTACCAACCCCACATATGATAGAGCCCTAATATCCAAGGTATTCAATGAACTCAAGAATTTAGAAACCAGAGAATCAAACAACCCTACTAAAAATGGAATTACTATGATATTTGTATATACCAATGAAGAGCTAATAAAGAAGTCATATTTATAATAACTACCAAGTTAAAATATGATAAACTTAAAAATGACAACATTTTTTCTGTTAAAAATTGTTCAACACCGGTGAAATGAAGTACACAAAATTAAGAATTGTCTTCTATTTATAAATTCAAAGAAATTATCCTCACTATGATTCTATTATCAATATGCATTCTGCAATATCTGTATTGAAAGATCAAAAATATTTTTCACCAAATAAATTCCTTTAGTTCAAAAAAACACAAAAGACCCCATTGGCATTTTTTTGAAGAAGAAAGAATAGTTCACAGAACCCTAGTCTTTGTCTCTAAATTAATGTCTATTAATAGTTTAAAGATGGCAAATCTAATCTTGGTTGTGTAACCAATACTGAACCCACCTAGCTCCAATGTATAGATACCCCCAAACTAAGCTCACATGGAATCCGAATTAATCATAGTAGATCTCAAGAAAAAATGCATAGGAATGAACATGAGAGTGAGATTTGAACTCAGGTTGGAGTGTAAACAAGAGAAGTAGAGAAGTGGGGTGTGAGAGCGCTCAATATGGATAGTATAAAAGTGTAAAATTGTTCTAAAAATTCAATTACACTAACTAAATTCATAAGTAAAAATCACAAGAAAATCTTATGAACCAATACTATCCTGAGCAAATGGAGCAATATTAAAATTTCACAATTTTACTACAAAATATGTTATACTGATGTAGAATAGAAAACATCTTGATACTAACATAAAGAGGCAAATACAAAAATGATGAAAAATATGTGAAGATAAGTACAGCAAACACTCTGCCAACAAAATCACAATGACTAGTATATAATAGACAGTACATTTAGTAAATGATGCTGGAAATGTATATTCTATTAGATATCATATTGTACATAATAAGTAATATATATATATATATATATATATATATACATGTATATATTTCTTTGAGAACTTCATATAATATTTTTGTCATATTTCTCCACAAATTATCTCTTCCCATACCCATTTCTCTTCCCTTCCTACCAAATTATTTATTTACCACTGTTTGAGTACTTAGAGACCTGGGCTCAATAGATGGTTCAATGGGTAAGAGCACTGACTGCTCCTCCAGAGGTCCTGAGTTTAAATCCCAGCAACCACATGGTGGCTCACAACCATCTGTAATGGTGCCCTCTTCTGGTATGTCTGATGACAGCTACAGTGTACCTATATATAATAAATAAATAAATATTTTAAATAAATAAATAAATACTTCAAGACCAATTGATGTTGTCAAAATACTTTTGGAAGCATGGTCTTTCACTGAAACATGCTTGACCACCCACATGCTGCAATCTTAGAGAAACTTGTCTCTTTCCTTGACAATAGATCAATGGTCAGAGATGGGACTGTTTGTAAAATTTCTTTCCCATTGTGGACTTGACCTGGCTTGTGCATGCACAGGTTTGTGAGAATTCTGTTGCAACATTGAGTGAGTTCATTTGTGCAGCTCCTTTGCTGTGTCTAGGATATATTTCATTGTACTCATCTACTGCCTGGATCTTACATTCTTTCCTCACCATATTTAAAAATGAGTCATTAACCTTGAGAGGGACATTATGGTATAAATGTTCCCTTAAGTGCTGAAAATTCTGTAGTTTTTAATTATCATACTATCTAGTATGGATCAATTTGTTAATCACCATCTAAAGAAAACAGAAGTTTCTAATAGGAGGACTAAGGGTTTCATTGATCAGTGTATATTATGAAAAGTCATTAAATGTTAGTTCAATTCTATATCCACTTTACCATGTAATGATAGGTTCTCCTTTAGGGTCTATGACCTGCCTAGTCATAGGATACAACCAAATAATTATTCAGGTATCTATTTTGTCTTATGGAACATGGCTTAAATGAAACTACAAAGTAGTCAGTTACCCACATTATATTCAGCCAGTATTAGTCAAGTAATCTAGTCTTGGCAGAACCACCATTGCTGAATGTCATATGCATTATGAAATCTAGCCAGTAACGATAAAACTTACAGACCTCTAAAAGGATAAATTTTCCATGTTCTGTGACTCAGCAATAGGGTCTTGTCAATTTCTGGTGGGTAACCAAGAACAAAGGTGATAACCTGTAATATTGGGGAACTGTGAGATCTCACTTTGGGTATATACATAAGAATTATATAGGTGGATTCTATGGCAAACACTTCTGGTTCTTTTGATTTACTTATTTTTGAATGATAATATAATTATGTCATTGTCTCCTCCACTATACTCACTCCACATTCTCCCATTTGCTTTCTTTAAAACTCATAGCCTCTCATTGTTGCTACATACATACATGTATAACCTGCTCAGTCTGTATAGTGTTATTTGTATGTATGGTTTTAGGGCTTAATGTTTTGTATTGTGTAACCAATTGGCATATTCTTCCATGGAGAAGACAATGTCTCCCACACTACGCATCCCTTAGTTTATACCCAATTTGACATGTCAATTGTCATTGTTCAGTTCATGTTAAGACAGTCATGTGCTATAACTTTGAGGAATCTCCACGCTGATTTCCATAGTGACTGTCCAACTTTGTATTCTAGTTTAAGTTTCGCCCTTTGCTAACATTCATATCAATGTTTCTAGTCATTTTTTTTTGTTTTGTATTGTTTCCTCCATAACGATTCTGTGTAGATTTATGTTAAGATGATACATGATTGCAAAATGAAGAAATAGGCAGAGAAATGGTAGGAAAACCGAAGAGAAACACAGTATTGAGGGAGAAAAAACAAAATGTAGTGGGAGAAAGCAGACCTGGATCCAGTTGGCCATAATTGGCATTAGGTAGAATTGAATATTTTTAAGGGATAGGTCTTTTATCTCTTATAGAAGTGTTGTTTATATCCTTCTCTATTGGATATAATGTTATTGTGTAGAGGGTTTGTAGGTTGAGAATATAATATTAAACATCTATGAAAAGCTATCGGGCAGTAGAGTCATGTTTGTGCCAAGCAGTGGGGTAAAGAAAAACTCTTGGGCAGAAGCATCAGGGCAGGTAAAGTGAACTGCCTGGGAAGTAAATCTCATGAAGAGTGTAGCTTGTGGACCAAGTGGCAGAGTCCATGCATTCAGCTCCTTACTAGAGCAGCATCCTCGGTGTGAAACCACGGCATCCAGTAAAGAGAGGGTGATAGGAAATAGCAAATATTAATTTGCATTTATATGATGTATAAGTTCATTGAGTACATTTAAAGATTTTTTAAAGCTATTTGCCTTTCATCTCTTGATTTCTGTGGAGAACATATTTCTATTTCCAAGAAGGAATCTTTTTGCTACATCCTCACATGGCAAAAACAGAAAAAGAAAGTGGGTCACTCCAGCCTGTAAATTTAATGTCTCATTTATGTAAGCTCCAATCTCATGACATAGTTAATTTTTAAAGCCCCTCCTCTTAATAATCTCAAAATCAACCAAGGGAAGAGGAAGCTCACATAGTATACAAAAACTTCATGGAGGATCAATAACCAGAATATACAAAGAACTAAAAAAAATCAAATAATCAAGAAAACAAATGACACAATTAAAAATTAGTCTATAGATCTGAACCAAGTTCTCAAAGGAAGAAATAAAAGTAAATAAAAATATCTTAAGATTGTTCAACACCATCATCAGTAAGGAAAATGTAAATTAAAACAACTTCATGATTTCATCTTTGCCATGGTTTCAATATGCTTGATTAAGGGAATGGCACTATTTAGAGGTGTGGTCTGCTTGGAGTTGGTATGCCACTGTAGGTGTGGACTTTAAGACCCTATCCTAACTGCCTGAAAGTCATTCTTCCACTTACAACCTTCAGATGAAGATGTAGAACTCTCATCTCTGCTTGTACCATGCCTGACATGCCTGCCTGGATACTGCCATTCTCCAGCATTGATGATAACAGACTGAACCACAGAGCCTGTGAGCCAGTCCAATTAAATATATTCCTTTGCAAGACTTGCCTTGGACTTGGTGTCTGTTCACAGCAGTAAAACGTTAACTGGGACAATCTTATTCCAGTCATGATGACTAACAACAAGAAAATATTTGAGGGACTAGAGAGATTGCTCACTGATTAAGTACATTGCAATTGGACCAAAGTCCACTGCAAAAACAACTAATGTGCAATTTCAATACTCACATAAGAAGAAACATATTTACTTATTTTACTACATGGAATAAAAACGCTCTTCATCAGTTCTACCAACTGAGGACCAATATTCAAACATCTGAGCCCATGTGGGACAATTTGATTCAAATAATGACAACAGGGAAGTTGAACTCATGAAATTTCACCAACATGATAACTTAAACTAGAGGAGAAAAACAACAATATCCAGTTTACATGATGATATTGATAAAAAAAAACTCACAGAACTTTTCCATTAAATAAAGAACTATGGGTAATCAATGTCTGACAAGAGGAGAACGAGTCATCTTGGAGTAAAAAAGAATAAGAAAAATCTATAAAGTATTAGAAAAAATAACATTGAAAAAAACTTGAAAATTATTTCTGAAGGAAAAAATATCATGAGGTTATAATAATAGCTTATGGTACTAGATAAAAACTTATGAAAACTGATGATCAGTATAAACATTATCTTAAAATTGTTCATGTTCTAATACAATATCAATAATGATAAAAATGAACATTTTTCTTAAAGGTTATCTTACTATGCAAATATTTGCCATGACACATGAAAAATGCACCTCAAGGAAAAAAATGATTTTATGATTTGGATTCTAAAATTAAAAAAAAAAAACAAAACAGCTTCTAAACTTTTTGATGAGCCATGATATTTCTGAATGTTGTACACTAGAAACATATGCAAGAATATGACTGAGAAGCCACAGTTTTTTTCCAAAAGTTGGCAACATTATAAGCTCAAAATTATGATGAGTCTATTTTGAAATATTTATAATTTAATATGGTTGAAGTTAAGGCAGTAAGTAATTTCAGAAATTTTTCCCTTGAGCCACATAGTTCTTTTATATGTAATTATTCTGAGTACATTAGATAAGGCTTTTTCCCACAGCTATATACTCATCTATAAATCATTAATGAGGCAGTTAACTAAAACAAAACATATAAAAGATTTGCATTACACAGCAGAAACAAGTTTTAATTGTCATTTAGTTATTTTTTTTCTCTTGGAATAATAATTTCAGGTGATTTAGAGAGAGAAAGAGAGAGAGAGAGAGAGAGAGAGAGAGAGAGAGAAAGAGAGAGAGAGAGAGAGAGAGTTTGGAAAAGAAAAGGATTATAAGAAACAGTAATAAAATATAACAAAATATAATAATAAAATAAAACAAAATTATCACATCAAAAGTGGGAAGACAAACCAACAGGATGAAAAGAGCCCAAAAGTTGGCACAAGAATCAGAGAGCCAAAATCAAGAATCCCATACAAATGTTAATTGGGAAGGCACAATATATATGGAATGGACCTGGTACAAACTCATGTAGGCCATATGCATGCTGTTTCAGTTTCCTGTGAATTTCTATGATATGTGCATATGTTGATTTGGAAGGCCTTGTTTTGAGGTCCTGCATCCCCTCTGGCGCTAAACTACTTCTGTCTCCTCTTCAAAGGGGCTCTCTGAATTCTTAGGAGATATCCCATTTAGGGCCATGTGTTTCAAGGTCATGCACTCTCTATACAATATCTGGGTATGGGTCTCTCTCTATATTTGTTCCAATCTGCTGCAGAAGGAAACTCCTCTGATGATAGATGAAGAAGGTACTGAGTATAACAAAATGTTATTAGGAGTCATTTTATCATTTTGGTGTTTTGGACCAGCATTATTATTGTTTTTGTTTTATTCTTTGATTTTTTAAAATTTTTTATTCGATATTTATATATTTATACTTCAAATGTTATCTCCTTCCCCCCCTCCCACGCCCCCCACTTCTTAATTTCATGAAGATACTCCCACTACAAACTACCCTCTCCCATATCATCATCCTGGCATTCCCCTACATGGGAGAAATGAGCCTTCATAGGACCAAAAGTTTCTCATCCTATTGATGTCAAATAATGACATCCTCAGCTATATATGTGGCTGGAGCCATTTGTCTTTCCATATGTACTCATTGGTTGGTGTTTTAGTCCCTGAGAGTTCTGGGTGTGTTGGTTGATTGATATTGTTGTTCTTCCTATGGTGCTGAAAACCCTTCAGCTCCTTTAGTCCTTCCTCTATTTCTCCATTTGGGTTCCCGTGGGCAGTCTGGTGGTTAGCTGCAATCATCCTCTTCTATCAGGGCCTCTGAGGAGCCTTCCATGTCCATATCAGGTTCCTGCCAGTAAGCACTTCTTGGCATCAGCAATAGTGACTGTGTTTGGTGGCGGCATATGAGGCAATCTCTGGACAATCTTTTCTTAAATCTCTGCTCCACTCTTTATCCCTGTATTTCCTCCCATGAGTATTTTGTTATTATAAGGGAGCTCTAAGAAAGACTGCAACAATTGCACTTTGGTTTTCTTTTTAAAATTCATATGGTCAGCAGCTTCTCTTTTATTGTGTTTTTTTTTCGGGGGGGGAGGGTGAAAATATCTGCATCTAACTTTTTCAGCTGTTTATTGGTTTTTTCAGAGGGCAGTCTTGATAGGTCCTGTATAGTGAGCTTTTCATAGCCTTAGTAACTGTGTCAGTTCTTGAGCTGGATCCCCTTTTGGGCCTTTACTTGGACCTTCTTTTTCTCAGGCTCTTCTTCATTATTCATCCCTGAAGTTTTTGTTTCTTTGTTTGTTTGTTTGTTTTTTGTTCGTTGTTTGTTTTTTTTTTCTGACAGGAAAAATTATGGATTAGAGTTTTGACTGTGGGATAGCAACCCCATCCCTCATTTGATGACATTTCTTTCTTCTGGAAGTGGACTCTACAAGGTTTCTCTCTCCACTATAGGGCCTATTTGATTGTGGTGAATAAAGATTTGATGTCTTGGATTTAGTTAGCAAAACATTTATTGAGTATTTTTGCATTGATATTCATAAGCACAAATGGTCTGAAGTCTTTTTTTGGGGGGGTTGGGCCTTTGTGTGTTTTAGGTATCAGGCTAATTGTAGCTTTATAGAATGAATTAGGTAATGTTCCTTCTGTTTTTAGTTTATTGAATAGTTTGGGGAATATTGATATCAGGTCTTATTCTGAAGAACTGGTAGAATTCTGAACTAAATCCTTCAAGCCCTGGGATTTTTTTTTTTTTTTTTTTTTTTTTTTTTTTGGGTTGGGAGAGTTTAATGACTTCTTTGCTTATGAAATATAGGCCTATTTAGATAGTTTACTTGCTCTTGATTTAACTTTGATATGGCTATCTGTCTAGAAAAGAATCCATTTCATCTAGATTTTCCACTTTTATGAGTATATAATTTATTGAATTTACTCAGTTTCTGTTATATCTCCCTTTTCTCTTTTGATTTTGTGAATTTGGATGCTGACTCTGGGCCCTTTAGTAAGTTTTTCTAAAGCTTTATCTATTTTGCTGATTCCCTCAAAGAAACAGCTTTTGGTTTTGTTGATTATTTGTATTGTTCTCTTTGTTTCTATTTGGTTTATTTCAGCTCTAAGTGTGACTATTTTCTGATTCTGTTCCTTTTGAGTGCAGTTGCTTCTTTTTGTTCTAGAGCTCTCAGTTGTGCTTTTAAGTTGCTATTCTAAGATCTTTCCAGTTTCTTTAGTAGAGAACTTGGTGCTATGAATTTTCCTCTTAGCATTGTTTTCATTGTATTCCATAAATTTGGTTATGATGTGTCACTATTGTCATTAAATTCCAGGATGTCTTTAATTTTTTCCCTGACCACATTACCATTGATTAGAGCATTGTTCAGTTTCCATGTTTCTGGAGGCTTTCTGTTGTGTTTGCTGGTCTTGAAGACCAGCCTTAGGCCATCATGTTCTGATAGAGTACATGGGATTATTTCAAAATTTTGTGTCAGTTGAGAATTGTTTTGTGACCTATCATATGGTCAGTTTTGGAAAAGGTACCATGAAGTGCTGAGTATAAGGTGTATTCTTTTGTTTCAGGATGAAATATTCTATAGATATATGTTAAATACAATTGTTTAATAACATCTATTAGTTTCACTGTGTCTCTTTCAATGACCTGTCAATTTGTGAAAGTGGGGTATTGAAGTCTCCCACTAATATGTATTTCACTGTGGATTTTGAGCTTTAGTAAAGTTTCTTTCATGAATGTGGGTGCACTTGAGTTTGGGGCATAGATTTCAAAATTGAGACTTTCTCTTGGTAGATTTTTCCCTTTAATGAATATAAAGTGTCCTTCCTCATCACACTTGAAAACTTTTGGTTGTAAGTCTATTTTATTGGATATTATGATGGCAACTCCAGCTTATTTCTTGAGGCTATTTGCTTGTAAATCCTTTTTCCTTCCTTTTACTTTGTGATATACCTGTCTTTGTTATTGAGGTATGTTTCTTACATGGAGAAAAATGCTGTATTATATTTACCTATCCAGTCTGTTAACTTATTTTTATACGTGAGTTTAGTTCATTAATATTGAGAGATATTAAAGATTAACATTGGTTGCTGTTATATTTGTTTTTGTGCATGGCCTTATGTGCTTGTGATTTTTTTCTTCTTTTTGGCTTTATTGTAAGATGCTAGATACTTTGTCTTTTCTTTGGTAGAGATGTTCTCATTTCCTTGTGTTGAAGTTTTCATTATAGGATTGTCTATAGGACTAGATCGGTCGATATTTCTCCTGTGGAGCATTCCAACTATTGGGGGGGTCTTCAGAGAAGCAGACAAGCTCCTGGTTTGTTGCCCTGGCTACAGTAGATCTCCTGGAATGGGTTCATACACTTGGGTCTTCAGAGGAGCTTCACACTGTTGTCCTATGTGAAGCTGTTCTCTGGGGTGGGCGGCTCTGGACTGTAGTTTCTGTTTTCCTGTTTGTAGTTAAATCCAGAGCCTTTCTATCTTTTGGGTCAGTTAACCTTTGTACCACTGAGCCCCTGGGATGACTTAAGACAGAGGTTGAAGTTGCTCACTTGCCCTTTGTACAGAGGTACTCCTGGTATCACTTCAGGCTGTGGTGTCCTGAGTACAATGGATCTCCTGGGATATCTCCAGGTGTGGTGTCAAATGCCCTGGGTGCAGCAGATCTCCAGGGATACCTCAGAATTTGGTATCAAATGCTCTGAGTGAAGCTGTTCTTCAGATATGCCTCAAGACATGGAATCCTCTGGGGAGTAGTCAGATGCTATGAAAGCAGTGGATCCTCTCATATGCCTCAGGATATAGCCTCTTTCATGGAGCATACTCGTTAGCTGTCTACCCCAGGAGAAAGGGTGAATCAGAAAGGGAGTGGTATTCATCAGATTGGGTGGGAGAGGCTTGGGTGTATGGTGGATCCCCTCTATGGGTATCCCAGAAGAAGCTGTAGGACTCCAATGGGGAAAGTTATTACCAAATGCTCTAGGTGCAGCTGATCATCTGGTATGCTTAAGGATCTTCCAGGGAGGAGACTATCTAGCAGAAAGTCCCAGGAGAAAGGCTCTATACTTGATCATAGAGCACAAGCCCTTGGTGTTCTCTTCAGGAAAATTTCCCATGTAACTATGTGTTCTAAGTTTTTCCCCATTTCATCTTCTATTGATTTTGGCATATCCGGTTTTATTTGGAGTTCTTTGATCCACTTGGACTTGAGCATTTTTCAAGGAAGTAAGAGTGCATCAGTTTACATTCTTCTACATACTGACTGCCAGTTGAACCAGCATCATTTGTTGAAAATGCTGTCTATTTTCCCACAGGATTGTTTTAGATCCTTTGTCAAATATCAAGTGGGCATATGTATGTGGGTTGATTTCTGGGTCTTCAATTTATTTCATTGATCTAACTGCCTGCCTCTTATCAATAATATGTAGTTTTTATAATGATTGCTCTGTAATGCAGATTGAGGTCAGAGATAGTATTCAGTCAGAAGTTATTTTACTGTTGAGTATATTTTTTGCTATCCTGATTTGTCATTGTTGTTGTTATTTCAAAGGTATTTGCTCTTTCTAACTCTATGAAGAATTGAGTTGAAATTCCGATAAAGATTCCATTGAATCTGTAGATTGCTTTTGGTGAGATGGCCATTTTTACCACATTAACCCTGCCAATCTATTAGCATTAGAGATCTTTCCATCTTCTGAAACCCCCTTTAATATTTTTTTTCTTGAGAGTCTGGAAGTTCTTGTCATACAGATCGTTCACTTGTTTGGTAAGGGTCACATCAAAGTATTTTATATTATTTGTGACTATTGTGAAGGGTATCTTTTTCTGATTTTTTTTATCAGCCTGTTTATCCTTTGAGTAAAGGAAGGCTACTGATGTGCTTGAGTTAATTTTATATTCAGCCACATTCCTGAAGTTGTTTATCAGATTTAGGAGTTTTCGGGTGGAATTATTGGTGTCAATTAAATATACTATCATATCATCTGTTAATAGTGCCATTATGACATTTCCTATTTTAATTTGTATCCCTTCAACCTCCTCTTGTTGTCTAATTGCTCTGGCTAGGACTTGCAGTACTTTATTGAATAGGTAGAGAAAGAGTTAGCAGCCTTGTTTAGTCCCTGATTTTAGTGGGATTGCTTCAAGTTTCTCTCCATTGAGTTTGATATTGGCTACTGGTTTGCTGTATATTGCTTTTACTGTGTTTAAATATGGGCTTTAAATTCCTGATCTTTCCAAGACTTTTATCATGAAGATATGTTGAATTTTGTCAAATGCTTTCTCAGCTTTTAAGTTGGAAATATTTACTCTTCTCTATAAATATTGGACTCAAGTTTTGTCTTCTCATTGTTTTCTGGATTTTCTGGATGTTTGGGGTTAGAAGCTTGTTGCATTTTGCATTTTGTTCACTGTTGTATCAATGTTTTCTATGGTGTGTGTCTTCTGCCCCTGAGATTCTCTCTTCTATCTCTTGTATTCTGTCTATGATTCTTGTATCTATGACTCCTGATCTCTTTGGTTTTGTTTTCATTTTTAGATCCTGGATGCTTTTATTCAATTCCTTCTTAGGTTTGGTAGTGTTCTTCAGCATTTCTATAAAGGAGTTATTCATGTCCTTCCTCAAGTACTCTATCAACATCATACGATATGGTTTTCAATATAAATCTTCCTTTTCCGTTCTGATATGGTATCCAGGACAAGCTGTAGTTTGAGAACTGGTTTCTGATAATGCCAAGTAGCCTTGGTTTCTGTTTATGTTCTTGTGCTTGATTCTCACCATCTGATTTTCTCCAGTGCTACTTGTCATATTTTTCTGTGACAGGAGCCTGTCCTTCGTGAGATACTGATTGTATCAGAACTCTCTAGAGTCCAGGTTTCTCTGGGATCCTATGATCCTGGGATCATGAGTATGTCAGATATCCTGGAAGTCAAGCTGCCTCTGAGATACTGAAGTTCCATTGTGACCAAGCTCCTGTTGTTTGTGTGTCAGAGTTTCAGTCCTCCTTGGTATGTACTAACTCCTAGGAGTCATGCTTCTTCTATGGTCCTGTAATCTTTTGATCGTGGGAGTGTTAGCACACCTATGATCCTGTGCTCCTGGGAGTGTTAGTTAGATCACCTGAATAATGCACTTCCTCTGGGTGTTGTGTAGATGGGTGTGGAACCAGAGCCCAAAGTCTGATTAGGGCACAAGTTTAGACCAGAAGGGACTGTACCACTGGCTGAGTGGGAGTTTCTTCATCCATGGATCCTGGGGGAACCTGTTACCCCAGTTATTGGGACAGATGTTGTGTCCTTCTCGCCTGTGATCCTGGTTATTTTAGAGCACCTAGTTGAAGGGATTCCTCTGGGAATTGTGGAATTCTGTGTGGAACCATTGCCCACAGTCTGCTCAGGGCAAAATTTCAGACCTGGAGGGACTGTTCCTTTAAGTGCAGTCTTTATTGTCGTTTACACCTATTATTCTAAGGTTTGATCTTCTCATTGTGGCCGGTATTTCCTGGATGTTTTTGGGTTAAAAGCTTTTTGCATTTTGCAGTTTCTTTGACTGTTGTATCAATACTTTCTATGATATCTTCAGCTTCTGAGATTCTCTATTATATCTCTTGTATTCTGTTGGTGATGCTTGCGTCTATAACTTCTGATCCCTTTTCTAGATTTTATATCTCTAGTGTTGTCTTGCTTTTTGATTTCCTTACTATTTCTATTTCTATTTTTAGATCCTGGATGGTTTTGTTCAATTCCTTTACCTGTTTGGTTGTGCTTTTCTGTAATTCTTTAAGGGATTTCTTTTTGTTTCCTCTTTAAGGGCTTCTACCTATTTAACTGTGTTATCCTGGAGTTATTTATGTTTCTTAAAGTCCTCTATAATTATCATGAGATGTAATTTTAAACCCAAATCTTCCTTTTCCATTGTGTTGGGGTATCCAGGACTTCCTGTAGTGGGAAAAATGGTTTCAATGATGCCATGTAGCCTTGGGTTCTAATTATAGGTTCTTTAGCTTGCCTCTTGCCAACTTGCTATCTCTGGTGTTAGTTGGTCTTGTTGTCTCTGATTTCTGCATGTTCTACCTGTGTGCCTGAGAGTGTGTTATCTGTGGTATGCCAGCACTCCTGGGATTCTAGATTTCTCCAGGCTGCAAAGAGGTACAGAGAGCTATGAACTTAGATATGTAAGTCCTTTTGGGAGACCACTTCTAGGAGAGGTTCAGGGAGTTGGAGACCAGAAGGCTCCTGTCCATGTTTGTTTTGTGATTACTTTGCCCTTTGCACTTCTGGCAGGTCCCTCTTTGCCCTGTTATAGAGGCAAAAGTAATGGACTTACCTGTGATCTTTGAGTGACAGCACACCTGGGAGACCAGCTCTGTCTGGGCAGGATTTATGTACTGAGGCCAGCAATCAAAGAGAATCAGTTTCTAAAATCTGAGTCCAAGATCAAAGACGTTATTTTTAAGATCAACTTCCTTCAGCTGCTGCAGCACTTGCTTACAGGCCCAGCTACTCAGGAAGTAGACATTGGAAATGCTTGTGGTTTCACTTCCTCTAGAATCATTATCAGTACCAAAATTTGTATTCCTATTAGTCATGATATTCTAAACACTCAGAATAGAAAATTAATACATTCATGAGTATGTATGTAGAACTACTCAAGCCATAGATATTCTGAGTATGTTGTCCAGTTAACAAACCAGAAAGAATCTATTCTGTTGTCTTTATTCCAAATGTTAAAGATTCAGCTTCTTCTCCAGAAACTTCAATGATTTTTCTTAAGGCAACTGTCGAAATGAATGAAGTCCACACCACATGAAGTATGATCTGCTATACCTAAAGTCTACCATGTTGAATATTTAAATGCATGTAAAAAGGGTAAATTCATAATAATAAGTAGAAGTTTAAATAAAACATGAATTATATTAGTAGATAAATTCAAATGTAAAATTATCACAGATACTAAAAGATTACTAAAATATTATTAGAATTAATGTCATAAGTTAAAAACAAACATCAATATCTATAAATATATTTTTAACAATTTTATTTTAAAAAACAAAGATAAATGTACAAATTTTAGCATTTTTTGCATAAAAGTATATGAATACATATTTGCCAGTGCTTGGCTTTTTTTTAAAGGTTTGATAGTGTGCATTAAGATCTTACTAGTTACAATGAACATAAAGTACATGTAAAAAAGGATGTAACCTGGAATTACCCAAAGTTTTCTTGGTGTGTAAAGATTAAGCATAGTGGTTTCTTCTCTTTTCTTGAACTTCATATAGTCTGTGAGTTGTTTCTGGGGTGTTCAGAGTTTTATGGGGTTACTATCCAATTATCAGTGACTGCATATTATGTCTGTTCTTTGTGACTGGTTTATCTCACTCAGGATGATATTCTCTAGATGCATTCATTTTCTTAAGAATTTCATAAAGTCATTGTTTCTGATATCTGAGTAGTAATCCATTGTGTAAATGTACCACAATTTTTGTATCCATTAATCTACTGAAGGACATTTGGGTTCTTTCCAGCTTCTGGCTATTATAAATAGAGCTGCTATGAACATTGTGATGCATATACCTTTGTTGTGTATTAAAGTGTCTCTGGGGTATAAGCCCAGAAGTGGAATAGCTGGGTCTTCAGGTAGTACTATGTCCAGTTTCCTGAGGTATTACCAGACTTATTTCCACAGTGGTTGTATCAGTTTACAACCCTACCAACAGTGGAGAAGTGTTCCTCTTTTTCCGAAACCTCACCAGCATCTGCTGTCATCTGAGTTTTGGATCTTGACCAATCTGACTGGTTTGATGTGGAATCTCTGGGTTGTTTTGATTTGCATTTCTCTGATGGGTAAGGATGTGGAGCACTTCCTTAGATGGTTCTCAGCCATTCCATATTCCTCAATTGAGAATGTTTTGTTTAGCTCTGTACCCCATTTTTAATAGGGTTGTTTACTTCTCTGGTGTCTAGTTTTGAGTTCTTTGTATACCTTGGATATTAGGCCTCTATCTGATGTGGAGATGGTAAAGATCTTTTCTCATTCTGTTGGCTGCCATTTTGTTTTGTTGACAATGTCCTTAGCCTTACAGAAACTTTGCAATCTCATTAAGTCACAACTGTTAATCTTTGACCTTAGAGCTTGAGCCACTTGTATTTTGTTCACAAAATTTTCTACTGTGCCTATGTGTTCTAAGGTTTTCCCTACTTTCTCATCTAATAGTTTCAGTGTACCTGGTTTAATGTGGAGATCTTTGATCCACTTACACTTGAGCTTTGTACAAGGAGATAAGAAAGGGTCTATTTTCATTCTTTTGCAAGCTGAGTGCCAGTTGGACCAGCACCATTTGTTGAATGGGTTGTCTTTTTTCCATTGAACAATTACAGCTCCTTTATCAAAAATCAGGTGACCATATACGTAAGGGCTCATTTCTGGATCTTCTATTCTATTCCATTGATCCACACGCCTATATCTGTGCCAGTACCATGCAGTTTTCAGCAAAATTTCCTTGTAATATAGCTTTAGGTCAGGGATAGTGATTTCTGCAGATGTGTTCTTGTTGTTGAGGATGGATTTGGCTATTCTAGGTCTTTTGTTATTCCAGATGAAATTGCACATTGATCTTTCCACCTCAATGAAGAACTAGGTTGGAATTTTGATGGGGATTGCATTGAATCTGTAGATTGCTTTTGGTAGGATGGCCATTTTTAAAATGTTGATTATTCCAATCCATGAGCATGGGAGATCTTTCCATTTTCTGAGATCTTCCTCGATTTCCTTGTTTAGAGGTTTGAAGTTCTTGTAATACAGTTCCTTCACTTGCTTAGTTAAAGTCACACCAAAGTATTTCAGAGTTTTTTGTGACTATTGTCAAGGGTACCTTTTCCCTAATTTCTTTCTCCACATGTTTGTCCTTTGAGTATAGGAAGGCTACTGATTTGTTTGAGTTAATTTTGTACCTAGCCGCTTTGCTGAACTTGTTTATCAGCTGTAGGAGTACTCTGGTGGAAATTGTGGGGTCACTTAAGTACACTATCATGTCATCGGCAAAGAGTGATGTTTTTACTTATTCCTTTCTGATTTGTATCCCCTTGATCTCCTTTTGATGTCTAATTGCTCCAGCCAGGACATCCAGTACTATGTTGAATAGGTAGGGGGAGAGTAGGTAGCCTTGTCCAGTTCTTGATTTTATTGAGATTGTTCCAAGTTTCCCACCGTTACGTTGGATATTAGCTGTTGGCTTGCTGTATATTGCTTTCACTAGGTTTAGGTATGGACCTTGGATTCCTGTTCTTTCCAGGATTTTTAACATGAAGGGGTGTTGAATTTTGTCAAATGATTTCTCAGCATCAAGAGAGATGACCATGTGATTTTTTTCTTTGAGTTTGTTTATATGGTGGAATACATTGATGGATTTCCTTATATTAAACCATCCCTGCATCCCAGGAATGACGCCTACTTGGTCATGGTGAAGGATCATTTTGATGTGTTCTTGAATTCCCATTGCAAGGATTTTCTTGAGTCTTTTTGCAACAATGTTCGTTCATAAGTGAGGTTGGTCTGAAGTTCTGTTTGCTTGTAGGGTCTTTGTGTGGTTTAGGAACGAGGGTTATTGAAGACTAAAAAATGAGTTAGGTAGTATTCCATCTGATTTTGTCTTGTGGAATATTTAGGAGAGTACTGGTGTTGTGTCTGCAATAAATGACTGATAAAATTTTTCACTGAACCCATCTGGACCTGGGCTTTTTTTGGTTGGGAGACTTTTGATAACTTCTTCTATTTCTTTAGGTGTTATGCAATTATTTAAATTGTTTACCTGGTCCTGGATTAACTTTAGGATCTTGTATCTGTCTAGGAATTCATCTGTTTCCTCCACATTTTCCAACTTTGTGGAGTATAGGCTTTTGTAGTAGGATCTGATGGTTTCTTGAATTTCCTCAGTTTCAGTCGTTATTTCTCCACTTCCTTTCTTATTTTGTTAATTTGTATACTCTCTCTTTGCCCTCTACTTAATCTGGCTAGAAGTTTATCAATCTTGTTGATTTTCTCAAAGAACCAGGTCTTGGTTTTGTTGATTCTTTTGGTAGTTCTTTTTATTTCTATTTGGTCTATTTCTGCCCTAATTTGATTATTTCTTGTCATCTACTCCTCTTGGGTGTATCTGGTTACTTTTGTTCTAGAGCTTTTAGCTATGCTGTCAAGTTGCTGATGAATGCTGTCTCCAGTTTATTTTTCGAAGCGCTCAGGGCTATGAGTTTTCCTCTCAGTACTGCTTTCATTGCATCTCATATGTTTGAGTATGTTGTGTTTTTGTTTTCATTGAACTCTAGAAAATACTTAATTTCTTTCTTTATTTCTCACTTGACCATGCTGTCGTTTAATAGAGAGTTGTTTAGTTTCCATTTGTATGTGTGGTTTTTATTGTCTTTGTTTTTGTTAAAGACCAGCCTTAGACCATGGTGATCTGAGAGGATGCATGGGAGTATTTCAATCTTCTTCTATCGATTGAGGCTCCTTCTGTGTCCAATTATGTGGTCAATTTTCGAGAAGGTGCTATGGGGTTCTGAGAAGAAGGTGTATTCTTTTACTTTAGGATATGTTCTGTAGATATCTATTAATTCCAGTTGGTTCATAGTCTCTGCTAGTTTTACAGTGTCCTTGTTCAGTTTCTGTTTCTATGATCTGTCCATTTGTGAGAGTGGGGTATTAAAGTCCCCCACTATTATTGTGTGGGGTGAAAAGTACTTTTTGACCTTTATTAGGGTTTCCTTTATGAATGTGGGTGCTTTTTTATTTGGAGCATATATGTTAAGGATTGCAAGTTCCTCCTCACAGATTTTCCCTGTAATGAGTAAAAAGTGTCCTTCCTTATCTTTTTTGATAACTTTTGGTTGGAAGTTTACTTTATTCTATCTTAGAATAGCCACTCCAGTGTGCTTCTTGGGGCTGTTTGCTTGGAAGTTTTTTTTTTTTTTTTTTTTTTTTTCCAATCTTTTACTCTGATATAGTGTCTGTCTTTTCCATTGAGATGAGTTTCCTGTATTCAGCAAAAGGCTGGATTTTGTTTATGTATCCAGTCTGATAGCCTATGTCTCATTATTGGGGAGTTGAGTCCATTTATGTTAATAGATATCAAGGAATAGTTGTTTCTGTTTCCTGCTATTATTGCTTTTGCAGGTTGAGTTGTGTTTGTGTCTCTTTCTTCTTTTGGTTTTCTTGCTTAGGAGTTTTCTTGTTTTTACTAGGATGTAGTTCCCCTCATTGTACTGGGTTTTCCACCTATAATTCGTTGTAGTGCTGTGTTTGTGGTCAGATATTGTGTAAAGTTAGATTTGTCTTATAATATCTTCATCTGTCCATCTATGGTGATTGATCGTTTTGCTGGATATAGCAGCTTGGGCTGGCACTTGTGCTCTCTTAGTGTCTGCATAATGTCTGTCCAGGCTCTTCTAGCTTTCATAGTCTCTGTTGAGAAATCGGGTGTCTTTCGGATTGGTCTGCCTTTATATGTTACCTGACCATTTTCCCTTACTGCTTTTAGTATTCTTTCTTAGCTTTGGGCACTTGGTGTTTTGACTATTATGTGTAGAGAGGAATTTCTTTTCTGGTCCAACCTACTTGGAGTTCTGAAGACTTCTTTTATGCTCATGGTCATCTCATTTTTAAGGGCAGGGAAGTTTTCTTCTACAATTTTGTTGAAGATATTTACTGTGCTTCTTAGTTGATATTCTTCTCTGTCTTCTATTCCTATTATCCTTAGGTTTTGTCTTTTCATTGTGCCCTGGATCTGCTAGACATTTTGGGTAAGGAGCTTTTTGGTTTTTGCATCTTCTCTGGTTATTTTGCCTGTGTTTACAATGTTGTCTTCTGCCCCCGAGATTCTCTCTTCCATCTCTTGTAGTCTATTGGAAATGCTTGCTTCTGTGACTCCTGATTTCTTTTTTAGGTGTTCTACCTCTAGGGTTATCTCTTTTAGTGTTTTCTTTATTTTGTCAATTTCTGTTTTAAATTCCTTCTTCCATTCCTTCATCTCTTTGGTTCTGTTTTCCTCTAGTTCTTTTAGTTCTTTGAGTGTTTTTTCTTGTTTCCTCTTTAAAAGCTTCTGATTCTTTTTGCTTTTCCTCCCGTTCTTGTTTAAGGATCTCTGTCATCATCTTGAGATATGATTTTTGGTCTGCATCTTCTTTTTCTGGAGCGTTTGGCATACTGCTGTTTGCTGTGATGGGAGAGCTGGGTACTGGTATTGCCAGGTTGTCTTGGTTTCCTAGGGATATGCTCTTTCACTTTCCTCTTGCCATCTTGTTTTCAGTGGTATGTTCTTGCCTTTCCCTTGTACCTAGTCTGTGTCTCTGGATCTCCACTAGTCCAGGTGACAGATGGTCTGAGCCCTGTTCTGTGACCAAACGCCGCCAGGTGGGAACAGAGTTCCCAATGCTGGATTCCTGGTCCCTTGGTCAGGCAGGGCTGGGGCGCGTTTTCCGTGTGCACTTGGCAGAGATCTCTCTGTCCCCTGGCTGCTCAGATTTCCTCCTCACCAGGCCTTAACCTTTAGGAACTGCTGGTCCAGGTGGCAGATGTGCTGAGCCCTGTTCTGTGCCACAAACCCACAGGGTGGGAACAGAGGTCCCAATGCTGGGTTCCTGGTCCCTGGATCAGGCAGGGCAGTGGCATGATTTCCGTGCCCACTTGGCAGAGATCTCTCTGCTCCCTGGCTGATCTCCTTCTCACCAGGCCTTAAACTTTGGGAACTGCTCATCTATAAATATTTTAAACACAAAATTTTTGTTACTTGCTTTCTTATCATTTCATGGTCTTCTTTAATAATTAAAATAAAAGATGAAATTTTTAATTATATTTAATATGTTTAAGGTTTATCCTTTGTTTTATGTTTTTGTGAAAATTTCCATGTTTGTATCTAACCTGGAAAAAAAATGTTACTTCCCTCTATTTTTACTCAAGATGCCTTCTTGATGTCTGTGTCTGAAACCTCTAGTAATATTTTCTATATTATTGTTAGTAACAATTTAAGAATCAATAAACAATATATAATACTACTATGAAACATTAATACTATTCTTTCAGGGGAAATACCCCTTTCTTCGTATATTTAGATATTTTTTTGTATTTTTCCTTTATAACTGTGTTTACTGAAACTAAAAGACAAAAATAAAATTCTTTACAGTCATAGCATGGAGTAAATTATGGCACATTATACTTAAATAATTTAGAATTAAATATTATGCTTGTTACAAATCTACTATAATATAATTTTTCTGAAAAAGTAATTAAAGAGACAGAAAATGTATACTTTAAATAATTTACATACAAGTTACTAGTTACATACCAGGACATATAAAAGTATGTAAGTATCAGGAATCAGTTACTTTTTATTAAGGTACCTTTTGGGAAAAACTTATTAATATTTACTAATCAACTATAAAAGGCAATTTACATTAAATGGATATAATTAGGAAATAAAGGATACATTTTCTCTTCACTTTACTTTGACTTCCAGTTGTTCAACTGCTTTTCTGGTAGGATATAGGTACATAACCTGCAAGCTTCACATATTCTATATTTTACCACAGACTGGTAAAAATCTGGTATAAATAATGATTGAGACCATAATTTTACCTTGGATTTAATATATTTTAATTCAAACACCCAAAATATAAAATCTTATAACATCATAATACATTTAAAATATTAAATTTGAAAAGCACATTTTAGTACCCATATTCATAAAAGAAACCCTACTAAAGCTCATAATATATATTGCACCACACATAATAATAGTGCAAGACTTCAACACCCCAGTCTCATCAATGGATAGATCATGGAAGCAGAAAGTGAACAAGGACACAGTGAAACTAGCAGAGGTTATGAACCAATTGGAATTAATAAACATATACAGAACATTTCACCCTAAAACAAAAGAATACAACTTCTTCTCAGCACTTCACAGCATCTTCTCCAAAGTTGACCATTTAATTGGTCATAAAACAAGCAAAAATAGACATAAAAAGATTGAAATACTCCCATGCATCCTATCAGATCACCATGAACTAAGGCTGGTCTTTAATAACAACAAAGACAACAAGGAGCCCATATAAACATGGAAGGTGAACAATGCTTTACTCAATGATAGGATGAACCAAGAAGAAATAAGGAAAGAAATTAAGGATTTAATAGAATTTAATGAAAATGAAAGCACAGCATACACAAACCTGTAGGATGCAATGAAAACAGTACTAAGAGGAAACCTCATAGCTTTGAGTGCCTCCAAAAAGGGATACCAATTCTAATATAAGCCAACATTTTGAATAGTCACAATGGGAATTTTTTATCATTATATGTAGTCATAACATACAAAGTGTTTTGGGAGTAACTATCTAACTAAAAATGTTTTAGAAGGTGTCATGACACCATAATATACAGAAAATAAAATTATAAATGTGATACAATGTTGCTAAAATTTCTCCCAGGAGAGACAAGCAATGTCTGCCTGTCTAATAAGGGCCCAATGACAAAACAAGGCACAATTCTGCTAAAGTTTGTTCAGATATATCAATGAGTTTATTGTGCTTCCTTTTGGAGCATAGGAAAGTGGTTACTTACAGGGGTGTGGGTGCAGAATTGCATATAATAGGTAATGCAGGAAAGCTGAGATGATCTTTTTAAATGTAGCACAGATTAATGCCTCAAAATGTCAATTGCTTGGTTCAGATGACAGCCATGAAGCTCATTATGACTTGTTCTCAATTTTAGATTCTTTCTTCTCCTCTTTTTCATAGTGTTCCCCTGGTCTCAGAGAAGGTGATATAGTGGGATTTCAATGCATGCTATCAAACCTCTAAAAGAATTAATTATGCCTCTATTGCACAAGCATGATTGTCTTGGTTAGGATGTCTACAGTGCAGCATTCTGGAGAGAGAACTGAACTGGATTTTTGACAATAGTTTTCTAGCAGTTTGTTGAACCTCCTTCAGGTACTATGAGTCCAGTAAACATGGGATGTATGCAGGTATATTCGCTTCCTCATCCATGTTCATAGTATGTAGTGTCTTCACTGTCTAATTCTGACATGTAACCAATATTAGTAGCAATGGAGGCTGAAGAGGCTCCCTCAACAATAAAGACTGATATTCAGAACCAGATCATCTTCATCAGGACTGGCAGCCTTCCTGCAGATTGTTGGGCAACCACAGGAGCCACAGAAGCACTCTCACTCCTGAGCACACCTGAAAGTCCACACATCCCCTCCACTGACTATCTGGGGAGTCTTAAGAAACCCTAGGGAATTCTTAAGGTTCAGAAAACTCGGTGCTGCCTGAGATTAAACCCACAGCCAGCCCACCACCATTGGAACTCACAGCCTACCTGGAGAGCCTAACACCCAGGAGCAGTCTCTCAAAGGTCCACAGACCCACCAGACTCCCCAGAACCACCTAGTCCGAACCACCCTCACAGCCCAACCCTGGCCGTGAAACTCCCTTCCCTTGGCGGTCTTCCTTTGCCTGCATTCCAACTCCACTCTAGGTGTGCTTTTTTTTTTCCCCAAAGCTCAACACAAACACAACTCTATTGCCCAATAGCTTTTTAATACAGGTTTATATGTTCAACCTTCAATCCACAAACCCTCTACACAACAAGATTACAACACATAGACAAAGGTACAGATTGCCCTTCTATATGTGATATTAGACCTATAAAATCCTTAATGTTTTTAGCTATTTAACACCAATAAATCCCACCTGGGTCTAGCTGGTCCTTGTGAATCTTCATGTTGTAATGATCTCCACCCTTTCTCCTGACCTCTCAGACCTCTCCTCACTCCACCTCCTTCTCCCCACCCAGTCACTGGCTTTCCATTTTTTACTAATTAAAATGGGAAGGTTCAGATGAAGTTACCTCAGGAGTAGGTGACTGGGCATCACTTCTTGGGGAAGTAGAATTAACGCTAAAATACAAACAGCTTCAGGACAATCTACAAAGGAATACCAATAAGAATTACACCAGACTTCTAAACAAAGACTATGAAAGATAGAAGATCCTGAACTGACATCATACAGACCCTAAGAGAACACAAATGCCAGATGTGGTTACTATATCCAGCAAAACTCTCAATTATCATAGATGGAGAAACCAAGCTATTTCAGAGCAAAAACAAATTTACATATTATCTGTTCATAAATCCATCCATATGAAGGATGTTAGATGCACCAACCAGTGAGCACACATAAAGAGACCCAAGGCACCAGTTGCATATCCAGCAGAGGATAACATTGTCTGGCATCAATGCCTTTGGTCCAGTGAAGGCATGTTCTACCAATGTGGGTGAATATCAAGGAGCTGAGGTTGTAGAGGGGGTTTGGAAAAGGGAGCACCTTCATGCATGGAAGTGGAGGGGGATTGGGGATTGGAGTGGGGGGAAAGGGGATAACATTTGAAATGTAAATACAGAGAATATCCAATAAAAAGAAGGGAGAACAAAACATTCATGGGAGAAAATAAAGAGACAAATAGAAGAGCAGAGATTGGAGAAAAGATTATCCAAAGAGACAGCCTCACCTGGGGATCCATCCCATATGCAGCCACTAAATCCATGCACTATTGCTGATGCCAAGTAGTACTTACTAGCAAGAACCTGGTATGGATGCCTCCTCCGAGGTTCTGCCAGAACTGATACTGATTCAGAGGAGGATGCTTGCAGCTAACCATCAGACTGAACACAAGAACCCCAATGAAGGAGCTAGAGAAAAGACTGGAAGAGCTGAAAGGGTCTTCAACCCCATGGGAAGAACAAAATGATCAACTAACCAAACCTACCACAGCTCCCAGGGACTAAAACACCAACCACTGAATACACACAGAGAGACCCCTGGCTCCATTTACATATATAGCAGAGGATAGCATTCTCTGGCATCAATGGGAGGAGAGACCTTTGGTCCAGTGAAGTCTTGTTTTCCCAGTATAGGGGAATGCCAAGGAGCTAAGATGAGAGAGGGTAGTTGGGAGAGGGAGCACCTTAATGCAGGCAAAGGGAGGGGCAGTGGGGATGTTATTGGGGGAAGGGGATAACATCTGAAATGTAAATACAGAGAATATACATTAAAATAATTAAAATAAAAATACAAAATAAAAAAATATAGTACATTGCCTGCGGTAGAAATTACCAAGAATTATTTTTAAATTATAATAAAAAAATAAAGGTTGATATTTATAGTACCCATAACACCTTCCTAGCCCCGGCCCTGGGGTTTTCATTTAGCAATCATACCTTATTTGTGGGCTTTCTTCTACCTGTGCAGTGTTGATTTAACAACATATTGTTTTCTCTCAATCCTGCTGCAGTAAGGTTGTAGGGAAGATGTTAAGTGCCTTTATATGTGAGTGTCCTCATCCTAGGCTGAGACATCAGTGTACTTGAAATGAATACATCTGTCACTTTGAGTTGCACATAGGTACACATACATGAAAATGAAATGTCAAAGTATACCTGTTTGTGATATACTTCCTCCAACAAATTCACAGCTACTCCAAAAAGGCCACACTACTACTAACACCACTCCCTATGTGTGTATGTAAGCTATTTTCATTCACACTATCACAGATCCCATCTAGTGATTCTACTAATTAGGATAAACCTAATGGGACTACATAGCACGGTGCATGAATAGAGAGTACTTTACTGGAATGCCAGCTGTTTTGGCTATTTACTATCCATGCTGGTCCCTAGACTATATATGAACATCATAATCTGTTTCTATGTTCACCTGTAAGTAGGTGGCCCTCACATTGGTAAGGCTATATAACTTTCCTAATTTTTGATGAGACTCAGAGATTGGTGGACTGACACTTAAAAAAAACACTCCTGGCTCCAATTATCAGTACAGATGGTTATGAGTTACTAGTCTTGTGTTACTACAAGCCATACAGCTTGTAAATAAGCCCATTGGTTATTTTCTAGACACATACTTCCTGTGTTCATTCATGTCTCTACCATTACTCATTTATGTTTAAAGCCCTTTCTGGTATTATGTATGTACCTGATATCAGCAAGAATTAGGTCTGTCTTGATAGGAGGGTCAGTAATATAGAGGCAAGTGGAGAGGCTTGGTGGCTTGAAACAATACTGGCTCAGAACTGTATTAGAGACTGGGGTTTTTCATATCATCTCTAGCTGCTGTAAATACAAATATCACCTTTGCAGTGTATTTTTCCAGAAGCCACATAGACTTTTGATCCATGTATTTATGGAATATGAAGTTTTCATGATAATTGAGGCTGTCCTGTTAACTGATATTAATATGATAACTGTTGCAGTACCACGTATAACATCAAAAATTGCTGTTCTAAAATTGTATTCTGAGTTTCTTCACCTTTCCTTGACCAAGACAAAACCCCTTTGGGGACTTTTATTTTATTTTATTTTATTTTTTTGATAATTGTTCTGAGAATTCACAAACATAGCCCTCTGGGCTGCTAGTGACTTCTAGTAAAAAGGGTCATTGGTGGATTTAGGAAAACATGTTTAACATTTTCTACAAGTATCGTACATTGCAAAAAGGCTTCTTAAGTCTTTCCATGCCAATCCCACATATCAACTCTATTAATCTGGCTGTACTGAGGTTGGATGACCAGCATGTGATTGTGTATGAAAACTAACCGATATTCTAGAAGACTCTATAACACCTGAAAGGTGTTTTGTGCTCATAGGCACAGGATGTTGCAATTTTTATAGCATTTTTATGTATGTCTGACCTAATCATAGCACTTTCCAAAACTTGATACTTTTGTCTTGAGTTCTTGTACCTATGGGGATCGATTTCCCATCCTTTCTTTATCAGACGCATTTGTAAGTCTCTCTCCCTCTCTCATTCTCTCTCTCCCTCCCTTCCTCTCTCCCTCTCTTGTTTTCCCGTTCTCCCCCTCTTCCTCTCTCCTCCCTCTCTCCTTCACTTCTTATCTCCCTCACTCCCGCTCTCCTTCTCTTCCTCTCTGTTTTTCATTTCTTAACATTCAGAGGTACCTCAGCTGGAGATAGCAAAGTTTACATGAGCCAATCCATCAGTGACTGAGTCATCTTTTTCTACCTTATATTATGAAGACTTTGTCTCAAGGAGGGATGGCTATATTGCTCTTTTTTTTTTTTTTCTGTTTCTGCAGCAGACAGCTTATTGAGGCTTATTATATCTGCTGTCATGTCTCATAAACCCCCAATCCAGGTAGCAAGGGACTCCTTCATTGCTTGTTCGAAAGTCTTCCTTAGCTTCAATAGTTCTGATTTTCAACATTCACTAGATACCATGATTTTCTACATTAGCTTAAAGTTACAATTTGAACATTCTCTTATTACCATGTTTTTTCTGATCCAGAATAATACTGAGAACTCCACCAGCATGCTGGATCATAAACTTTCTCTTAAATAAGGTCTGACAAGAAAGACATATGCAGTCACTTTTAGGTTATATGCTTCCTTCTACTTCTATGACTCTCCAAAAAAGGTTCCAGATTTAGAGATCCTGGGAAGAGTTCTGTATTACTGGTATGATCTGGAACCTCTTCTTGTTTTGACCTCCTAGATTTATGAATAACATGACACAGCAACATGTCTATTCTCTAACTCTTTTATACAGTTCACCTGGCAAGTTACGTTAAATGCAAAAGATGCTAAAGCTCGTACCCCCATATTCCCTTTCCCACATTTGTTCTTACATTATATCAGTAATTTTCCACTGGGCTCTTTAATCATCCTCAGAGAGATTTCTTATGACACATAGCAGCATCCAGGCTTCCTCTAAAGTTGCTTGCTGACACCTAAATACCTAATGTAAGGTATTTATATACTCACACTGTCTGTAATATCTGATGTAGGATGTTGTCAGTTCTCAAAGTATCTACATACTACTGAACCAAATATTATCCATCAAGCATGGCATTCCATATCGCCTGTGAATTCTCCAATAGTTTTGCCTCAATGGCTACACCTTAGTTACATGTCAGACTACTTTCTGCACTCTCCATGCTCTGGCCACTGTCACCACAAGCCCTATAAAAACAAACCATGAGGTCCAATTTGTCCTGAAAATACCACCCCATCTCATCAAACTTCTCTGAATCTGCTTATCTCCTTCCCCTAATCATGCATGCTAGTGTTCTTCCCCTACTAATCCACAGTTTTATCAATTCCTCCCAATTCTGTCAAGCACTGCTAAAAGTCAATCACAAAAGTAAAATGTACAATGTTTGGCTCTTTAGCCAAGGTACTAATGACAAACCGAGACATGATTCTGCAAATATTCACTCTGGGAAATCATGGTCTCCCTTATATATCATACTTGAGGGATAATTTCGAGAGGTGTAGGTATTCTCTCAAACAAGATACATCTAAAATGTTATCCAGGAAGAATAAAGGCCTTTCTCTAGCCAGGTAGATAAAATGTTGCTTTCCTAGTCTTCTCCTGGACAAATTACTCTATTTCTTTCTCTGGGCCAGTGCAGATAAGGAACAGTTATAAGAGGTAACAGAGAGCAGCTAAATGTTCAGACTAGAGTTTTTTGACACTCTCTACCCCGCCATAAGTATTTGTAAACAATTAACCAACCAAGCTACAAGGATTTTTTACAAGGAAGTACAGATGATTGCCCCAAGATAAATGTTTGGCTAGTAGGACACACAGAGACAATGAGTAAATAGATATTTCATTACTCATTACAACCTGATCCTGTCTGCATCTCCCCCTCCCCCTTTCCTCTCCTTTCAGGTCCCTCCTTCCCTTATCCTTCATGTTTCTTTTGTTCCCCCTTCTAAGTGGGATTGAAGCATCCTCACTTGGGCTTCCTTCTTGTTTAACTTTTTAGCATCTGTGGGTTGTATGATGGGTATTCTCTATACTTTGGCAAATATCCACTTATCAGTGAGTACATATCATGCATGTCAATAAATATCCATAGAATGAGTGAATTCTAATTTTGTACATTATTCTTCTCACATATTTCCTAAAATTTTCTTCTGGTAAGAACATTCTTTGGCATTAATTTTCATAGAACTATGTTGTGGTTTCAATAGCTTTTGCCCCTATTATAACCATGTGTTTGAATGCTTGCCCTTAAAAATGGCACTATTAGGAGGTATAGCCTTTTGGAGTAGGTCTGTACTTAGTTAAAGAAATGTGCCATTGTGGGGATCGGCTCAAGCTCCACCCAGTATAAAATTCTAGTCTCCCCATGGCTGCTTTCAAATCAAGATAAAAATTTTGGGCTCCTCTAGCACATGTCTGTCTGGATGCTGCCATAGTTCTTGCCCTAACAATAATGAACTAAATCTCTCAAACTGTAAGCAAACTCCAATAAAATGTTGTCCGTTATAAACATTTTCTTGGTCATAGTGTCTCTTTACAAAAATGAAAACCTTAACAGAGACAAATAGAATTAGTTTTATATTTTTTGTCGTTTGCTACACTGACCAAGACACTTAGGTAAGAAGGCACAGAATCAATTGCACAGACACTGGGAGTTGGCAAGTGGCAAAAGCAGACTCATTTATTGCAGGAACTCGGAAAACATTTATGCACCCCTTCTACAGTATCATTGGCCCTCAGGTAGCCAGATGTGGTGCTAATGCTTTCTCACTGACTTGTTCCACTGCCTGTTCAATGGTCTCTCACCATGCCAGCAGATTCTAGTTTAGCTCTAGTAGAAAATAATAGCAGACCCATTGTGGCTGGGTCTGCTTCTATAAATTTTTATTCAGAGTGGCCGAGTATATATCTTTTCCTCGAATTTCTTGTATGTCAACATTCCAAACTCATGCTGTCTATGTTCTTGACCATCTGAACAAATTACTGGTTATATACTATAAATTGAGATATAATTCCATATATGATCACTTTCTTTCTATTCAAAGTACAAAACAATGTACAATTACAACTTATGCTCATTGGCCACATTTTTCTGGTTTTGGGATATCTGAGAAAACTACTACACTGTCAAGGTTGTATACTTTCATGTACAACTTATATATTCTAAAAACAATCTGTAAATTAGACAGTTGAGCTACAGGGATTGCATAATTAACAAGAGCTTGCTTTGCAGTGTTGTTTGCCCTGAAAACATACATACAAGTAACATATGCAGTGAACAAGCTGTATTCATTCAGATAGGAATAGCCATATGTACATAGATGTATGTACAAATATTAAAAACAGGGTATAAATTTGAAAAAAAGAGGAAGTTTGGGTATCTTAGAAGGTATGAAATGAGAAAAGGGGAAATGGTGAATTTATATTATAATATCAAAAATAACTTTGTTAAGGTTTCATTGCACTGAAGAGACCATAACCACGATAACGAAGGCACACACACACACACACACACACACACACACACACACACACACACACACACACACATATATATATATATATATATATATATATATATATATATATATATATATATATATATATATATAATTGGGACTGGCTTACAGTTTCAGAGGTTTAGTTCATTACAGTGATGGTTGGAATCATGACAGCTTCCAGACAGACATGGTGCTGGAAGAGCCAGGAACTCTACATCTTCATCCAAACACAGCTAGAAGATCACCGGTGAAGTTATTCAACCAATGTGAGGCTTGTCAGCATGCAGAGAGCCTATTGGTGAAGCCTAGCTGCTACGCAGACCCCAGGCTATTGAAGATGCCAATACTGTGGGATGATTATCAAAAACAGCAACAGCAGTGGAGTGGAGTCAGTCAGAGTCTAGAGTGCTACAGAGGGCAGAGCTAGAAAAGTGACCCAAGACCTTTGGAGGAGCCCAGAAGATCATATGTGGATTTCAGATATTCGAACAAGAAGCTGTAAAGTTGAAGTTTCCCTGGAGCCCCCAAGATATTAGAGATGACAGAGCCATGGGACACCTGCTGAGGAAAGCTACTAGTAGGAAGTAAAATCAGCCCAAGAAAATAATTGTTTTGCAGTCAACAAATCTAAAATGTTGAACATATGATATAGAAATGTAGACTTTGGAGTTTGCCCAGCTGCTTTTCTGTCTTGGTTTGGTCCAGTAATATCTATCTATCTATCTATCTATCTATCTATCTATCTATCTATCTATCTATCTATATATATATATATCTCCAGTGGTATTGTAAGAATATGTTTTTTTTTAATTTTTTTATTTTATAGGGGATTACAGTTAAGTGAGTGCTGGAATCTCTAAAGAGACTTTGAACATTGGAATTTTAAACATTATTGAGACTATGATTAACATTTGAAGTTGGACTAAATATTATTTTGCATTATGCTATTGTAAGGTATAGCCTCCATAAGCTCATGTGTTTCATCAAGCTCATGAGTGAATTATGGTGGTTTAAATATGTTTTTCCAGTGGGAAGTGGGACTCCAAGGAGGTATGGCATTATTATAGGAAATGTGGCCTTGTTGGAGAAAATTTGTCACTGTGCGGGTGCACATTGAGGTCTCTATGCTCAAGCTCCACCCAGTGTGGAAAGAGTACTTCAAGGTCTGGTTGACATTGTTCCATTGTTGTTGCTGTAGCTGGTGGTCATCCCATAGTACTTGCATCTCCAATATTCTGGGGTCTTCTGCTGCAACTAGGATTCACCAATAGGCTTTCATAGGCTTTCTTCATGGTGTCTAGCCTTAGCTTTTTTTATATGACTTTTTTTCAGTTTAGGGCCATGCAACTGATCCTGTGCTTTCACCAATGGCTTTTCCTGACCTCTTACAGTATCAAGCCTCAGCTGCTCTCCATGATTCTTTCATGCCTTCAAAACCAGTACTCCCTGGGTGATTCTTACACATTACCAAGTCTAATTGGCAGCACAATATTTATCTCTGGAACACAGCTTATTTATGCTCACAGAAAACACTTCCCAGAAGATTATACCACAGTGATGCTTATCTCTTCTTAATCACTGCTAATTTCTTAGCTCCAACTAGGCAGCATCAGCTTTTCCAGTCACCACTTCTTCTTGTGACTCTAAAGACAGAGACACATGGGTGAACCTGTGGAGTTATGCTATTAGCTGGTGTTGGAACATGACCCTTCCCTTGTTCTATTACATCATTACCAGCTTTCTGTTTTCCAATGCCTTTCTTGCCTAAACGTGTGTCCTCAAGTTTACTCTGTAGAATAACCTTGAATTTAGAAATCTGCATGCCTTTGTCTCTTGAGTGCTAGGATTATGTTGTCTACTACCACACTCAGACATTTTCTTTACCTGGAACATCTTGTATACCAGGCTAGCTTTGAACTCAGATACCTGCTTGCCTCTTGCTCTTGGAAGTAAAGGCATACACCACCATGCCTCAACCTAAACTTTTCATTCCTTTTAGCAAAATCTTTATAAACACGGTCACTAAGCCTGCAGATCTGGATCACGGGTTTACGCATTATTTCTTGATAGTAGTTCATCACAGATTAAAAGTCCAAATGAAGATAATAACCAGGTTATCATAAAGCCTTCTGTGATATAACTGTCCCTTGTTCAATTGTAGCAGCAGAAAAAAAAAAAAAAAAAAAAAACAAGCTTAGTTGGGTAACATCACTCAGAATTAAGATCATCACTCTTAATTTCATTTAATATGTTGGAACATAGGATTTAACCTCATTCAACATCCTGTTTCTCTTTTACTCTTTGAACTATACATTTTTCCCCTTAGTTTACTAACCCTGATCAAAACACTCTTTATGACAGAGAACAAATTCTACAGTGGGCTTTCTAGAGACTTTCTTTTTTAGTGTAATGCATATGAACTGCTTCCTATTAACCTTCGGCACACTCATCAGAGAAGAGCAAAAGGCAGCCCACATTCTTCACCAAAATATCAAAAGAAGGCCACATAGTAAAATTGTTCTCCGCTAAGACCTCTAAATAAAGCCCCCAAAGTTTAAATCACCTTCAACACAATTGTCTTCCATGCTTCTACTAATATGTCCCATTAAGTCACACTTAAAGCATTCCACTTCTTTCCAGTGTCCCCAAATTCCTCTGAAAAAAAGGATGATCAGGCACACCAAAGCAAGACCCCAGTCTTAAGTACCAATTTTTGGGGTTTCTTTGCTGTGAAGAGACACTATAACTACAGTAACTCTTATAAAAGAAAACATTTAATTGGGACTGACTTGCAGGTTCAGAGGTTCAGTCTATTATCATAGTGAGAAGCATGGCAGCATTCAGAAAGATATAGTGCTGGAAGAGCCACAAATTCTACATCTTTGTCCAAAAGCAGACAGGAGGAGGCTCTCTTTCCACACTGGGCAGAGCACGAGCGTGGAGACCTCAAAGCCCACTCTTAACATTGATACATTTCTAAAAAGGCACACTTCCTACAATAGAACAGCACCTTCTAATAGTGCCACTTCTTATGGGCCAAAACTATTTAACCCACTTCAAAAACTAAAATAACTTTTAAAGTATTGTATTTTTGTTAAATGTTTGTATGTATTTTTATGCATTTGAGTGTCCATAGCAGCCTGTAGAAGTCATCAGGTTCCTTGGAGCTGTAGTGTTTTGCTGTTGTGAGCTTCAAATGTGGTTTCTAGGGAAAAAAATGCCTTTTTTTAAAAGAGCAGATTCTTAGTCATTGAGCCATCTCCTGAGACCAGACTATGAGTTTGATATCCAAATCCCATCAAACTGTTGCCTGTGGTGTGTGTTCTTATAATCCCATTGCTAGAGAGTCAGGGACAAAGGGATGTTTGCAGGTTATTAATCAATATAATTTATGAGCTCCAGGTCAGTGGAACTCAGTGTTGCAAAGACTTGGGTAGACAGCTTTTTTTTTTTTTTCAGGATCTCTTGAGTTCATTCTCCATGCTCACACACCTATATGCAGTTACACATCTATGGATAGAAAGCACAACAACAAAATAAGGGGAATATTCTATTTTCCTTTGCCAAATAATTGGAAGATTTTCCCATAATGAGAGAAAAGAAGTTGTAGAGGAGTCAAAGTTTCTTTTTATGTTGTTGTGATAAAATATTATAACAAAAGTAACTTATGGGAGAGAGGGTCCACAGTTTCAGGTTATAGTTCATCCTTATAGGGAAGTCACAGTAGCAAGAACCTGATACAAGGTTAGCTCCCTTGGATCCATAGTCAAGAAGCAGAAATCAACACATGCTCTTGTAAGACCCCTAAGGTCTCAGCCTAGGTGCACCGCCTCACAGAACACAACTTGACTAGAGATCACTGCAATGGCAAGTGTTTTATTTTGATCCGACATGCATGGGGTTGCTCAGCCTCACAGGGAGAGTCAACCACAAACTCAAAAAGCATACATCTTTTATACCTTTTTGTGAGGGGGTGAACTGCTATATTATGATTGGTCGGCAAAGCAGCAGCATTTTTTTTTTTTCAGAAAGAGGAGAGGAAGGGGGGAAGAGGGGGGAGAAATTTTTGGCAGTAAGTTTGTTAACCTTTATATAAAAGAATTTACAGTTCTTCTCAGAATTCAGTACAGGAAAGGGCAGGGGAGTTGTTCCGGAAGCAGTTATTATTATTTTGTTTTGTTTTGTTTTGTCTTAACACAGCTTGGTCAGCATAGCCTGACCTGTCCACTAAAACTTTAATTTTACATTTTCAAAAACATTGAGGGGTTTAGGCTGATGATGATGCATATTTGGACTTTTCTATGAGACCTTGTGGCTGTCAGCCAGTAAATTCTGTTCTTGTTTATTTTCTCAAAGATGGGTGTTTTGGAAAAGTTTCAGAGCCCCTAAAAGTTTTGTTTCTACACTCTTTGACTAGCTCTTCTGCTTTTTGTTCAGTTCTAGACCCAGGGACTTAAATAGTGCTGGCTACATTAAGGATAAACCATAACTGTTAGAAAAAAAGATGATGTCTCAGGTTAGGCACCAATGTTAGAAAAAAAGATGAATAGAATTGGGGGGTATACTTCATGGAGGTGCAGCGAGGCATGGGGGCAAGCGGGATGCCTCTGGGGGACCCATATTTGGAATCTCTTCCCCCTGAGGGACCATCCACACAATGGATGGTATAGTACAGAATAGAGTTTATTCAGGGCATGAGGAGGGGAGTTAAGAGGGTAGGAGAGAGAGAGAGAGAGAGAGAGAGAGAGAGAGAGAGAGAGAGAGAGAGAAGATAGAATAGAGAGGCAGAGGCCAGCCATGACCACATTCATGGGGGTGGGGTGGGGGGTAGGGACTGGGAGAGGAGAGAAAGAGAGAGCAGTAGGACAAGAAAACAAGAGGCCAAGAGAGAAAGACAAGGGCAAGCAGCCCCTTTTATAGTGTCAGGTAACTGGGGCAGAGCATACCTGGTTGTTGCCAGGTAACTGTGGGACGGGGTTTACAGAATCTCAACAATTACACCTCAATTAACCATACTAAAAGAATCCATAAACATGCCCACAGTTCAACCTAATCTATAAAATAACTCATTGAGACTTCTTTCTCAGGTGATTTCATATTTTTCCAAGTTGACTACTGGAATTATCATAGCATGCATGTAAATGATTTCTTTATATAATTTAGATATATATTTAAAATGTATAAATCTAATCATATATATGAACCAATCTACAGATGGATCACACACACACACACACACACACACACACTCACACACACACACAGGGATTCCATTTGATGATGAGGTGGTGAGATGTCACAATGTATTCTGACAATGTAATTTCATGAATTAGATTAATACACAATTCCTTAAGCCCAGGTTATATTACATCATAGCTAACTGGCCACTAGTCAAGTATTCAGCTTTTACAAAAGCCCAGTAGACTTTAAACTTGTTTCTCAAAAGAATGACAATGTCCTCCCTATAAAATATGCTACAACAATAATGGTGCATAGTTTGTGGAGATACACATCCAGTATCTTATTTGACTTAATGCCTGTTCCTCAAGATTGAACCCATACTTTTGACTGCTTGGGTGAACAAGAACTAGAAAATATAGGCCCAGGGACCTAGAGTAAAGCTAAAAACTACTTTTTTAAAAAAATAAAAAAGAGCAACAAGAAAATTGATTTTAATATTATTCAGCTTTATTCAAAGATTGGTGCCTTGCCTAACCATGATCAGAGAAGCTTCCTCTAGCAGCACACAAAAAAACAAAAAACAAACAAACAAAAAAAAACAACAACAACAACAACAACAAAAAAAAAAAACAGACCCACATTCAAACATTAAGCAGAGATTAAGAGACTGTGTATTTACAAATACATAAAGACTCCTTTCTGAATCTGTTTTTGAGGCTTGTGTGTATATGGTTTCAGGGCTGACCAATTTGTATTGGACAATTTCATTCCTGTGATCTCTCTCCTGGAATAGGCTTATTCCCTTTTGCTGGAAGTCATTATTTGCCTATTATCCATTATCTAGTATGAAGCCCACAAAGTTTAAACTACTCCATTGCTATTAATATTGTTCCAATTTTCTTATGTAGCTAATCTTAGAACAGCCTGTTTCTATATGACCCTCCATCCTCTCACACAAGCACATACTTCCTAGTATTTTTTTTTCTGTTACAGCATTTTTGTCTCCATTTTCTACAATGCTCCCTGAATCATAGATGAAGAGATAATATAGATGTATCCACTGCAGCTGGGCAACCCATGATCTGTTGACTTCTACATTATGTCCATTGTGTTTGTTTTTGCCATAAAAAGTGTGATTCCTTTTAAAAGAGGTGGTAGCCACACTTAATCTGTGAGTGTGATGATGAGCTTTAGCATGTAGTTTAGCAAAGGGATACACATAGATTCATTTCTAATATTTATGACTTCTCTGTCTTTAAGAAGCTTGTAGATTTCCAGCAGAAGGCATGCTTTCCATCTTCTTAAGTGGGTCTCAAGTCCAATTTATACAACAGTTGTTTGCCAGTAGCATGTGAGTGCAACTTATCACACCTATAGTGGTATCATGCCATGGTGGATATTGTTAAGGTTCATAGACACCCCAACTGGATAGTACTGTTTAATTGTTTCTCTACCTCAACAGCTTGTACATTATTTTCTGGTACCATGGAAGCATGCAAGAAAAAAGGTTTTCTATTCAAATCTAGCTCAAATCGTCAAAGTCTGTGTCCTAAGTCAGTGTTTTTAGGAATAAAGGCTCAACCTCAATCCCTGTGAGGCAAGCAAGCACTATATTGACAGTCCATATTGCTTTGAAATTCACTTGGTTTGCTGGATAGTTTTATGGGAATTTGAGACAAGTATATATCATATAAGAGGAAGAAACTTCAATTAAGAAAATGTCTCCATATAATCAGGTTGTAGGCATACCTGCAAGGCATCTTTCCCCAGATCTGACATGTTTGTTAGATAAACTGAGGTTTTACACATTAGTGTGATAGACATATGTATATATATTTGTGTGAGTGCACTTGTGTACTACCATGAGACAGGTATATCTGAAGCTTTCAGCATAGTTTGGATACCCACATTCTTATATGATATGTAAGCTAAAGAATATACATACAATACAATATACCATACTATATACAGAAATACATAATTTTAAGTGTTTAAACCAAGACATTATTGTATGGTGAAGTTTTTGCAATATTTTAAATTCAGTGTTTATAAAACTCACCTGAGTATATTCCTGCTCATTTTGTTAAAGCCTTGGTGCTTCAGTACTACTACAGAAGGTTTCAATAGTTTATGACTGGACCGCTAGGCTCATGAGGCTAAAATATCACTCTATTTACAGACAAAAGTGGCTGATCACTAATAACTTCTGAACTTCTGTGATTTTTCCAATACTTACAGGCTCACACCAACTTTATAATGCCTGTCTATGAAAAATCATTTTCTTAGTGATTGACGGGAGACTACCCAGTGAATTATGGGTGGTGTCATTCCAGAGATGGTAGTCCTTAAAGCATGCTGGACATGCCATGAAGAACAAACCAGTAAGAAACACTCTTCTTCCATGGCCTCTGCATCTGTTCCTGCCTCCAGGTTCCTGACCTATTTGAGTTCCTGTTCTGACTTCCTTTGATGATGGACAGTGATGCAAAAGTGTAAGCCAGATAATTCCTTTTCTCCTAAAATTACTTTTTTCATAATGGTATTTTATTGCAGCAATGAAAACCCTAAATAAGAAACTTGGACTTCCCTGACCAACCATTCAAAATGAAGTTTTGTATACCTGGTATTAGTAGAAACATGTAGCATAGAATAATAGTAGTATCATGACTCTCAATGTTTGTACTTGAAATTTTTACCCTGAGAAGAAAATTCTTTTTTCTGGAAAAGTAAATTTAAATGCTGTCAGTGGCACTCCTTTGTTACAGTGTGTCATTAGGCATGAGCAGACAGGCCATATTACAAAGTAATATAATAACATTAAACATTAAATTGCATAATACGTGCAGATGTCAGTAGGTAGAGTCATATATTCTGTAATACAAAAGTTGCTATGGTGCCGTAGGCCTCTATAAATGGCATTTTTGGACTGCAATCACAGACACATATTTTAGTGTTTCCTATATTCATCACTGTGGGCTCTTTCAGATACAGAAGTATTTACCATGAATGAAAATTCCATCAAAAAGCATTGGTACTTAAAAACTTCATGACATCTTTGAATGTGAATTGTTATTTATTGCTTACAAATATTACAGCAATATGATTCTCGTGAGAGTTATGCAGAGAAACTGGTTTCATACTTACCAACTAGTTTAAATGTCACAAATTGAGATTAATGTCTACTCACATATAAACTTTACTTACTGATGTTGACATTCTGCAAAAATTTAGCTATCAAAGTATTTGTTTTTATTTCATTTGGCAAAAGAAGGATACTTGGTCTTCTTGACTTGTCAATACTTCTCAGTTTTTAATTAACATGAATTTATAAGCATATTTCTTCTGAAAATATCATTAATTTTAGGTTTATTTTCTACTAGGTTGGAATCTAAAAATTATGGAAGGTAAAACTAGAAATGAAAAACATACATATAATACTTATTAAACATTTTGTTTTTTTATTTTTATTTTTTTTAATTGAAGAACATTATTTAAAAAGAACAAAGATAATTGTGCAAATTTTAAGAATTTTTTAAGGTTTGATACTCTGCATTAAGATCTTACTAGTTAAAATGAACAAAAAGTAAATGCAAAATAGGATGTAACCAGGAATTAGTCAACATTTTCTTAGTGTGTAAGGATTGAGCTTAAAGTTTTTTGTTTGTTTTTTTTTTTTTTTTCTTGAACTTCACACAGTTTGTGAGTTGTTCCTGGGGCAGTCCAAGCCTTTGGGGTTAGCAACCCCCTATCAGTGACTGAGTATTATGTCTGTTCTTTTGTGACTGGGTTATCACACTCAGGATGATATTCACTAGATGCAACCATTTTCTTAAGAATTTGGTTAAGTCATTGTTTCTGATATCTGAGTAGTAATCCATTGTGTAAATGTACCACAATTTTTGTATCCATTCATCTACTGAAGGACATCTGGGTTCTTTCCAGCTTCTAGCTATTATAAATAAAGCTGCTATGAACATTGTGGTGCATGTACCTTTCTTGTATATTGGAGTGTCTCTGGGGTATAAGCCCAGAAGTGGCAGAGCTGGATCTTAAGGTAGTACTATGTCCAATTGTCTGAGGTATAGCCAGACTGATTTCCAGAGTGGTTGTATTAGTTTGCAACCCCACCAACAGTGGAGAAGTGTTCCTCTTTCTCTGCAACCTCGCCAGCATCTGCTGTCATCTGAGTTTTGGGTATTGGCCAATCTGACTGGTGTGAGGTGGAATCTCAGTGTTGTTTTGATTTGCATTTCCCTCATGGCTAAGGATGCGGAGCACTCCCTTAGATGTTTCACAGCCATTCCATATTCCTCAATTGAGAACTTTTTGTTTAGCTCTGTACCCCAATTTTTAATTGGGTTGTTGATTCTCTGGTGTCTAGCTTTTTGAGATCTTTGTATACCTTAGATATTAGGCCTCTATCTCAAATGGAGTTGGTATATATCGTTTCCCATTCTGTTGGCTGCAGTTTTGTTTTCATGACAATGTCTTTAGCCTTACAGATTTTGCAATCTCATAAAGTCACATTTGTTTATCTTTGAACTTAGAGCTTGAGCCATTGGTGTTTTGTTCAGAAAATTTTCTCCTGTGCCTATGTGTTGTAAGGTTTTCACTAGTTTCTCATCTAATAGTTTCAGTGTATCTGGTTTAATGCGGAGATCTTTGATCCACTTACACTTGAGCTTTGTACAAGGAGATAAGAAAGGGTCTATTTTCATTCTTTTGCATGATGAGTGCCAGTTGGACCAGCACAATTTGTTGAATAGGCTGTCCATTTTCAATTGGATGATTACAGCTCCTTTATCAAAAACCAGGTGAACATATATGTGAGGGCTCATTTCTGGATCTTCTATTCTATTCCATTGATCCACGTGCCTATTTCTGTACCAGTACCATGCAGTTTTCAGCACAATTGCCTTGTAATATAGCTTGAGGTCAGGAATAGTGATTCCCACAGATATTTTCTTGTTGTTGAGGATGGATTTCCCTATTCTAGGTATTTTGTTATTCCAGATGAAATTACACATTGCTCTTTCCAACTAAAAGAACAACTGGGTTGAAATATTGATGGAGATTGCATTGAATCTGTAGATTGCTTTTGGTAAGATGGCCATTTTTAAAATATTGATCCTTCCAATCTATGAGCATGGGAGATCTTTCCATTTTCTGAGATCTTCCTTGATTTCCTCCTTTATGGGTTTGAACTTCTTGTCATACAGGTCCATCACTTGCTTAGTTAGAGTCACACAAATGTATTTCATAGTTTTTGTGACTATTGTGAAGGGTACCTTTTCCATAATTTCTTTCTCCACATGTTTGTCTTGTCCTTTGAATATTGGAAAGCTACTGATTTGTTTGAGTAAATTTTGTATCCAGCCACTTTGCTAAACTTGTTTATCAGCTGTAAGTGTTCTCTGGTGGAAATTGTGGGGTCACTTAAGTGCACTATCATATCATCTGCAAAGAGGGATGTTTTTACTTCTTCCTTTCCAATTTGTATCCCCTTGATCTCCTTTTGCTTTCTAATTGCTCCAGATATTACATCCAGTACTATGTTGAATAGGTAGGGGGAGAGTGGGTAGTCTTGTCCAGTACCTGATTTTAGTAGGATTATTCAAGTTTCCCACCATTAAGATTGATGTTGGCTGTTGGTTTGCTGTGTATTGCTTTCATTATGTTTAGGTATGGACCTTGGATTCCTGTTCTTTCCAGGACTTTTAACATGAAGGGGTGTTGGATTTTGTCAAATGGTTTCTTAGCCTCTAGTGAGATGACCATGTGATTTTGTTCTTTGAATTTGTTTATATGGTGGATTACACTGATTGATTTCCTTATATTAATCCATCCCTGCATCCCAGGGATTAAGCCTACTTGGTCATGGTGAATGATCTTTTTGATGTGTTCTTGGATTCGGGTTGCAAGGATTTTGTTGAGTATTTTTGCATCAGTGTTCATAACTGAGTTTGGTCTGAAGTTCTCTTTCCTTGTAGGGACTTTGTGTGGTTTAGGAACGAGGGTTATTTTAGCCTCAAAAAATGAGTTAGGTAGTATTCCATCTGATTCTATCTTGTGGAATATTTTGGAGCCTATTGGTGTTATGTCAGCAATAAATGTCTGATAAAATTCTGCACTGAAACTGTCTGGACCTAGGCTTTTTTTTGGGTGGGAGGCTATTGATGACTTCTTCTATTTCTTTAGGTGTTATGGGATTATTTAGATGGTTTACCTGGTCCTGGTTTAATGTTAGGATCTTGTACCTTTGTAGGAATTTATCCATTTCCTCCAAATTTTCCAACTTTGTGGAGTATAGGCTTTTGTAGTAGTTTCTGATGGTTTCTTGAATTTCCTCAGTTTCAGTTGTTATGTCTCCACTTTCCTTTCTGATTTTGTTAATTTGGATACTCTCTCTTTGCCGTCTAGTTAGTCTGGCTAAGGGTTTATCAATCTTGTTGACTTTTTCAAAGAACCAGCTCTTCATTTTGTTGATTATTTCAATGGTTCTTTTTGTTTCTATTTGGTCTATTTCTGCCCTAAGTTTCATTATTTCTTGCCATCTACTGCTCTTGGGTGTATCTGCTTCCTTTTGTTCTAGAGCTTTTAGCTGTGCTATCAGGTTGCTAGTGTATGCTTTCTCCAGTTCCTTTTTTGAAGTGCTCAGAGCTATGAGTTTTCCTCTCAGTCCTGCTTTCATTGCATCCCATAGGATTGGGTATGTTGTGTTTTCATTTTCATTGAATTCTAGAAAATCCTTAATTTCTTTCTTTATTTCTTCTTTGACCCTGCTATCGTTTAACAGAGCGTTGTTTAGTTTCCATGTGTATGTGAAATTTTTGTTGTCTTTGTTGTTGTTAAAGACTAGCCTTAGACCATGGTGGTCTAAGAGGATGCATGGGAGTATTTCAATCTTCTTATATGGACTGAGGCTTGTTCTGTGTCCAATTATGTGGTCTATTTTCGAGAAGGTGCCATGGGGTGCTGAGAAGAAGGTGTATTCTTTTACTTTAGGATGATATGTTCTGTAGATATCTATTAATCCCAGTTGGTTCATAATCTCTGCTAGTTTTACAGTGTCCTTGTTCAGTTTCTGTTTCTATGATCTGTCCATTGGTGAGAGTGGGGTATTAAAGTCTCCCACTATTATTGTGTGGGGTTCAATGTATTTTTTGAGCTTTATTAGGGTTTCTTTTATGAATATGGGTGCTTTTGTATTTGGAGTATATATGTTAAGGATTGAGAGTTCCTCCTCACAGAGTTCTCCTGTAATGAGTAAAAGTGTCCTTCCTTATCTTTTTTGATAACTTTTGGTTGGAAATTTACTTTATTCGATATTAGAATAGCCACACCAGCTTGCTTCTTGGGGCTGTTTGCTTGGAAGTTTTTTTTCCAATCTTTTACTCAGAGATAGTGTCTGTCTTTTTCTCTGAGATGAGTTATCTGTATGCAGTAAAATTCTGGATTTTGCTTATGTATCCAGTCTGATAGCCTATGTCTCTTTACTGGGGAGTTGAGTCCATTTATGTTAATAGATATCAAGGAATAGTGGTTTCTGTTTACTGCTATTTTTGCTTTTGTAGGTTGAGTTGTGTATGTGTCTCTTTCTTCTTTTGCTTTTCTTGCTTAGGAGTTTTCTTTTTTTTACTAGGATGTAGATCCCCTCATTGTATTGGGTTTTCCACCTATAATTTGTTGTAGTGCTGGGTTTGTGGTCAGATATTGTGTAAATTTAGATTTGTCTTGAAATATCTTCATCTCTCCATCTATGGTGATTGATGGTTTTGCTGGGTATAGCAGCTTGGGCTGGCATTTGAGCTCTCTTAGGGTCTGCATGATTATTACACATTTTGAAGTGTAGAACAGATTTGAGGGAAAAATAATGGGAAAGGAAAATAAAAGTTATGAAATGCAAAGAAGATGTAAAACATTTGACTCGATTTCTTTTTTTTTTTTTTTTTTTTTTTTTTTTTTTTTTTTTTGTGAATGTTTGCTATTATGAGTGGCGATCATTTTCCATGTTCACCATTTAACAGGTTTCACTGTGTTACTCTTTATTAGGTACACTGTCATCTCTAAGTTACATCTTCATTTCTAAATGTTTTATAGCATCCTTTTGATGTAGTTTAGTTTTGTAACTTGTAGTGTAGAGGTAATTTACCTATGTTAGTGAGTTTGATTTCATTATATTTGGCCATGCTAGAAATTGTAGGATCTTTTCAGCTATTGCTCTTGCATATCTATGTCAGTATAAATAGCCTTATTGGGGTTCAAACTTTGTTTTTTTGCAAAAGATTTCTGAACTAATTTCTAAGTGGCTACCTAGTTTGACAAGCCCAGATAATCCCTTAGCATGTCACAACAAAAATAGGTATTTCAGTTGTTTATCCCATGGTTTCCTTTGTTGATTAATTTGAAATCATACATAGAAAAAAATTTATGTGATGATTTTTGCCTCCATTAGTATTATCACAGTGTTTTATAACTCTGTATGGATCACAGGGTGCCTGTGACTCAGCTGTGTGCCACTGATTTCTCTTCCCCTAACTGCACTCATTGGTTGGGCCTCAGAAGAGAGGAAGCAGTTAGTATTGCTGGGACAGGATTTCCTAGGGTAGGGTGATACCCAAGAGGGCTTTTCTGTCCTCTGATGTAAAGGGGTGAAGTAATGAGGGGAGGGTTTTCCAAGGGCAGGATTGGAAGAAAATGAGGGAGGGGGTACTGACTGAAATTTTAATGCTCATAAGGGTCACTTCTTTACTGTAAGGAATAATGAGAAAAAGGAGGCAGAAATTAGCTAGATAGTTAATCATCATAGAGAAAAGTGGCTATTTACTTTTTTGGCTGAAGGCCACAAGTATTCTTGGGCCTCTTGGCAGCATCTTTACCAGAGGTGAGAGATGTCAGAATTATATAAAGGCTCTGGTCCCTTATCCAATTCCTAAATTATTTGCAGGTTTTCTCTTCAGTGGAAAAAGGTTAGAGTACTAATAAAGACACGGTAGTAGAAATGCCTGGGTAGAGACCTAACACTGCTGTAGAATGAGTTCAGTCATCTAAATGCCTGGGTAGAGACCTAACACTGCTGTAGAACGAGTTCAGTCATCTGGCCAAGGGGTAGTTCTAAAAATGTAGACTCATCTGAATCCATGCTGAGCATATAGGCTGAGTAGTTCTCTTATTTTTTTTTGAACAACTTTATTTTATAAAAAACAAATATATATATATATATATATATATATATATATATATATATATATATATATATGTATAAATTTTAAGCATTTTTGCATAAAGGTATACGAATACTTTTTTGTCAGTGCTTGTTTTTTTTATTTTAAAGGTTTGACAGTGTGCATTAGGTCTTACTAGTTACAATGAGCATAAAGTACATGTAAAACAGGATGAGTAGGTCTTTAATGAGATAAAGTCCTTTTTCTTCCTACAATCCCTGTCTCCATAATTTTCAGGGACTGCAGCCATACAGGTTCATCAAGATACCAAATAATGTTCACAAAAGAGTATCTTGTCCTTTATTCTTTATATTGTTTTTCTAAACAGGTTTCTCCTAATATTTGGTGCTTCATCAATATATTGGGATCTGTTACACTTTTGCTAAATCTCCCATCTCTGCTATAGTGACCTGTCTATCCTTTTACATCTGACTTTTTAAAAAACCTCTTTCTTCCATTCTCCTTTTGCTGATAGCTGCTCAGATTAATAGCTTGTTTGCCATAGGTGCTTTCATTTAAATGCTAATAAAAATGATCTTGTACTTCAAAGAAAAGGCAAGATCTCACTGTGGAGACAGGATGGCTTAGAACACACTGTGTAAACCTGGCTGGCCTCACATTCTTGACATTCCTACCTCAGCACCCTGGAATTCTTGGATTATAGCTGTATGTCTTTATACCAAGCTTAACTTTTTATTTTAATCTTTTCATTTCAGCAATATGATTTCTCTTACAGTTTAGTCATAAGTTACTAATGCATTTTCTAAATACCAGCACTGTGAGATTTGATATATTGTTGCCCAGAGGCTCTGAATGTTATAGAAAAATAATGACACAGCCTGAACTGGCATTCTAAACCCTCTGAAAAGGTGATTATACTGTGGCAGAGCATCAAATGTCATTTCATCAACACTTTCTTTTACTACAAGAATAGAGCAATGATACTGATAACTTGGAGTTCAGAATGATTGCTTATACAGTGTATTTTACAGTGGAACTGTAAAGGACCAGCTTCAACAAAAGAACAAACAAAACCTTTCAGAGAGCACCTGATAATTTGCTATGTATAAATTATGCTTTATGTCAGAAATGCGGTATAAAACAATAATACCCTCAATGAAAAAATATGAATAACTAGAAGCTTTATATAATGCCTGTGTTAAAATTCTGTAACCCCCACCCCACAGTTACCTGGTAACAGCCAGGTATGCTTTGCCCCAGTTACTTGATACTATAAAGGGGCTGCTTCCACCCTCCCCTCTCTCTTGGCCTCTTGGCCTCTTGGTCTCTTGTTTTCCTGCTCTCTCTAGCTCTCTTGTCCTGGCTTTCCCCCCTTGCCCCTCCACTTCCCCTTCCTGCACCCTCCATGTGCTCATGGCTGGCCTCTGCTTCTCTCCTCTCTTCTCTCCTCTCTCCTGTCTCCCCTCCCCCCTCTCTTTCTCTCTCTCTCTGCCTCTACTACCCTCTTAACTCCCCTCCATATGTGCTGAATAAACTCTATTCTGTACTATATTGTCATGTGGTTGGTTTCTCAGGGAGAAGAGATTCCCAACATGAGTCACCCAGAGGCATCCATCCCCCTTACCCCCATGCTCTCTTCATCTTTTTCCTAGCATTGGTGCTGAAACCCAGGATATCTCTTTTCTTTCAGACTATTGTCAGCTTTTGTTCATTTAAAAAGTGAAATGGGACATGTGATAGGAAAGTGTAAAGGAGATGTTATTATCTGGGAGTGGGGAAGGGCAAAGGCGGAGATGTACTGGGTGTGGCTAACAGTGTGGAGTTGAGTAGTCAACCAAAACAAAGTTTATACCAAAATCATATGTCATCTTAACTAATGAATAGATAACTGGCAGAATTAATGTGTAAATGTTCAATTTTGAGGGACTCTGATGGTGTATAAGTGAGTATATTAAGGGGTTAATGTTACAACTTGAATATGGCATGCTTTTTCTACAACTTCTTTCAAAAATTGAAATCTATCATTTTGGTATCAGCTACAATGTGTTAGTACATTGTGACATGTTCCTTAACAGAAACTAATGTCTTTTTCATGAGAGTATATTCTCATCTTAAGAATCTTGAATTAGTTAAAATGAAAGTAAGTTGATATAAAGCAATTCCAGTTGTGATTCTATTTTCATTTCTGTTGGATCTGGAAAAATGACATGATCATCAGAAGTTTATTGAAATATGTATATGGACCTCCCAGAATTCAGAACTGGGATATAATTGTGTTTTAATATTATCTGGTTGCCAGAACTCTTTTTTTCCTATGTATTCTGTTATAGCAACAGAAAACCGATTTAGGCAGAGATCTACTTGATGGGAGGTAGAGGGAGAAAGGGACTTAGGAGGGAGAAAGGAGAGGGAGGGAAAAAAGGGGGAACAGGATCAGGTGTAGGAGGAGACAGGGAGGAATACTGAGGATTGGGACATTGAACAGAGGTGTATAGCAGTGGGGGATGGAAAGCTGGGGTTAGCCATTACAAAGTCCCAGATGCTAATGAAGCAAGAGGTTCCCAGGACTAAACAAAGAGGACATTAGCTGAAATACCCAAAAAAGAGGAGAGAGAACCTGTAGAGATCATATACAGTGGATAGGCATAGTACTAGTTTAAGGATTGTGTTACCCACCTATCTAAAAATAGTTTAATCCAGAATTGTTCCTTTTCAAAGGAAATGCAGGGACAAAGAGTGGAACAGAGACTGAAGGAAAGGCCATTGGGGAAACTGTCCCACATAGGGATCCATCCCATCTGTAGACACCAAACCCAGGCACTATTGCTGATGCCAAGAAGTGCTTGCTAATAGGAGCCTGGTATAGATGTTCCCTAAGAGGCTCTGCCAGTACCTGACTAATACGGATGTGGACACAAGAATCCAACTATTGGACTGAACCCAGGGACCCCAATGGAAGAGTTAGGGAAAGGAGTGAAGGAGCTGAAGGGGATTGCAACCCTATAGGAAAAACAACATCAAGTAACCAGACCCCCCAGAGCTCCCAGGAACTATACCAGCAATGACAGAGTACACATGAAGGGATCTATGACTCCAGATAAATATGTAAGAGAGGATGGTCTTACCAGGCATGAATTGGAGGAAAGGCCCTTGGTCCTATGGAGGCTCAATGCCCCAGCACAGGAGGATTCTAGGGCAGTAAGGCAAGAGTAGGTGGGAGCGAACCGTCATAGAGGAAGGGAGCAGAGGGATGTGATGGGACATTCTCAGAGAACCAGGGAAGGGGGCCATTTTAAATGTAAATAAAAAAATAACCAATAAAAATAATTAAAAAGAAAACATTTAAAATCAATAGATAAACACAAATATCACAAAAATAGGTGGGAAAGAACAGATTATATTTTAAGCAGTCACAAAATTTTTTAAAAAATGGAGTTTTGCATTAGAAACAGAAAAAGGAATGGTGTAAACAGAAAATCAGAAGTTTAAATATGGGAATCTACAAAGAAAATATTACAATTATCATCTTGAATCATAAGATAAATGTAAATTATGCAAAAATGCTAAGAAATCAGAGACGATATAGTACATATTTGGTTGATTTTTAAACTTTGAATAGTATTTCCTCCAATATTTTTGTTCCAAGGTATAATTTTAGTCATGTATAAAATTTAGTTTTATGCCTTATCTTATTCCCTGTGAAATATGATTTCAAACTGAAATGTGTTAAATGTTTTGAGTATAGATTTAGTTGATTAGAATAAAAAGCATATTTTGCAACGTAATATATGTCACTAAAATGTTTACTTACACAAACAAACAAACTACCAATATACTCATTAAGGAATGTGTTTATACAAACATATGTGCTTCCAAAGTCGCAACTATCAATCCTACAACCCTTGCCAGTGAAAAGATAATCTATCTCTTTCTCAGTTCTCTAAAAGAACCAGAGATCTCATCAGCAATGAATCTTTGTGAATAGGGTGTGAAATAGTGTCTTCTTGATTTTTGTCTTCTATGTTATGGCAACAACTAATGTGATGTAGTTGACAACTATTGCTGAAGCAGGAGTGCTGACTTTGATGTTAGTAGGTACAGTATATCATAGGAGGAACTATCTTCTCAGGTAGTATAACAAAGTGCCTATTAAGGTATATCTGAAAGAGTAAGGAGTGAAACTTTGGAGGTTAGAGGATATATGAGGCTGACTGAAATACCAGTTCATGAATAAAACGTATTCTTCTTTTATATCAGTTAAAATGAAAGGGTTTCTTGTAATACTTAAGATGAAAGAATTAGGTTGACTCTGTAGATGAAATTTTGTATTGTTACTTATCCTTACCGTGTGGAATAAAAATTTATTGATAATTGTAAAATTATAAATACAAATATTAAACTATGCTAGAACCATTTTATATGAGTGACTGGTCCAGAAATACATTATATTCTCATAGCATTGTAAGCCTCTGTGAGAATTAATAATATGCATACCATGCTATTAGAAATATATATATGGAAACATGAACTTAGTACTTTGTGGTAAATAATTATCTTCCTTCATCTTTTTTATTTAATCTGATACTAACTAAACATTTATTTTCCAAATAGTTTCTCCAAATACATGTCTTGCTGCTTATTCACCATGCTCTAGAACAAAGGTCTATATTAACCAAAAAAGTTTGTTTCTTACCAAAACTATACAAGAATCAGGCATTTCATCATCAGTTATTTTTTATACTAAGACTGAGCTGGTACTTGTTTCTCTTGTTTGCCACCCTTTTAGTTTTAATAATCTGTTTTAAGTTCTGTTCCAAATTAACAAAGCTGGTTAATTATTCTAATTTACAATCTAGTCTTCCTTATATTTGAACCATAAACATTGAAATTTAATTATCTAAATACATAAATTATTTATATGAAAATGCTTCTACTTTGATTCCATTGCAATTTGTTACTATAGAAAATACCTTATTGCATGCCAAACACTGGAGTTTATTTACCAAATGTAAATTTTAAGTAGTCCTATTAGACTAATAATGATGTATTTTCATGTCAGTTCACATTACTCAAGAACATCTAATATTTTCATATTATCCTACCTCCTACCTAGCATCACAAGTCAAGAGAAAACATACCATAAATTCTTACTGATTTTATATTATAACATTTTGTATTTATCAAATTTTGAATGAAGGAACTTGGCTAAATGTATGATTGGAAATACTTTTTCTAAAAGTTTAAGTGAACATCTTGTTTAACAGCTTTATGTTTAGAATCGTAAGACCTAAGTGGTAAAAAAGCTAATTCATTCTCATTGTTGTTACTCAAATAAATATTGCTTTCCTAACTTTTATTTTGCTAAATGTGTTACAGAGATTCTTCTCATTCACGTCAAAATCCCATTTTCTAAGTTATGTTACTTTTGGGACAATATGATAGAGACATCTGAATGAAACATCACATGACTTAGGCTCACTGGAAGAAAATATCTTCATATCAAACTCAGGTGTAGCTCACTAATACATGAATAACAATATCCAGATATTATGTTCTGGATTCATATCCTAAACCAGTTCTATGTTAAAGATTTATTAAAAGGTAGGACCTAGTGATAAGTCTTTTGGTTACTGAGGATCAGTAGTTGGAGGGGAAAAGAAGAGTCTAGGCTTTTTACTTTATTGATACCTATTCATAAGGTGAGTAGTTTTGAATTGCAACATAGTCTTACCATGATTCAATGCATGAGAAACTAAAGATAATGTGTCCAACCACTATAAGCCTAGAGTCTCTGAAACTCTGAATCACCCTGAACATTTTAACTTTTTAGGATATATTTCAGTTATTTGTTCTTGAGATTAAGATGGAAAACTGAAGAAACAAGAAAGTTACTATGAAAAGTTAAGGTGGGCTTTGCTATTACCATATAGCTTATGATAATGAGAAACATTTTATAATTGATTTCTACTAAGAATGTTTACTAAAGTTTAGAGGAAATTTTTAAAAAGCATAGGTAAATACAGGTAAAGTTTACTCGGTTGGGGCTAGTACACCAGAGAGCTGATAAGAATGTAGATATTACAGACCATGTTGAAATGCCAGATGGATATAAGAATGCAATTGAAATCTGAACTGAGAAGGCCATTCTTTTAATGCTATGATAAAGAACCTAGATACAGTATACCTGTGCTCTGAGAATTTGTGAGATCAAATTAAATATGGTGGGTATGTTTATCTGAAAAAATAAATTAAGGGAGTATGATATTCAAGTTGTAATATGGTCTTCATCGATGGTTGTGAAATTTGCAGTAAACATCAAAACCAAGCAAGCTATCACCATTATTTGGAATATTTGCAGTTTTCTCAGAACTCATAAAAGATATGGCCAAGAATACTGCAGTTGCTAGAAAATAGTTCAATTACAAAGGGCCATGTGCTTGGTATCAGGGCAGTAGGAAGACTCTAAAGGTTACCTAAGTCATTTATAAGCACATTTATCACATCAGAAGTTCAAAGATACAAATGTGTTTCAAATGCTTTAACTTGACAGGAGAGCTTCATCTTCCATGTAGCCCATATCACCCAGAAATAGTTTTCTTTAGTTGCTATTTTCAACTACTAACATGTTCAGAAGCCTCTACAAACATGCTTCAAAATAAAGCAGGTACAGTTCGCACTGGTGGACGAACTTGGATTTCTCTACGTAGTTTGATCTTTGAAGATATACAGAGTTATAGTTTCATGCACAATTTTATCAACGTTTCAAAGAAAGGCCTGGAAGGGTAGTGTAAGTTGTTGTGTTTATGCAGGTGAAAGTAGGTCCAAGATAAAACGAGGCCTGTCATTTTATCTTGACGAGAAGGAAGGATAGGCGGGAACAAATTTTAGAAAGGAGAAGAGGGAAAAGCAGAGAGTCAATTTGGAGGCAGATGTAGACGTTCCTATCTGCATATCTGTGCAGATACCAGATGTTATGAATATTTTATAAGAGATGGATGAGTACAGGATGATATGACTTGTCTTGCTGGGTAAATTATATCATACCATTTGGATCAGAGTTTATTGTATGGTGTTTTCCTTTACTGGTGACTCAACATTAAGGGAATTATGAGAGGGTAGCCACCGCTGGGACCAGGGTGTGGCAACAGAGGATGTGAGCAGAGCTCCTGGCTAGCAAATAAGAGAGAGATACTAACTAGCTGAAGGCGGCCACTGAGATAAATTAATGTTAGTTCCATATGGTGCCAAAACTAATGTTAGGGAGCATTGTGACAAGGTACAATGCTGGAACAGTTCATAGAGTGCCTGGATCAGAGAGACTTGGGGGCAGTGTAGAGCTGATGAGATGAATTAATGTTAATTCTATATGGCATTCTGGTGCCAGAAACAGTGCGGGAGAGATACTAATCAGAGATAAATTGATGTTAGTTTTATATGGTCCTACAGTGCTGGAAATAATGCCTGGGAGTGACTGCCTGGATCAAAGAGTACCAAGAGGCCAGTGTGGAGAGGTGACACAATGGATTTGGTCGCACCATATTTTTAAATACTTACCACAACAGGGTAGGTAATATATTGCAACATAAGACTTCCATAAGCCACACAAGCAGCAATGGTATTTGGAGCTAGAAGGTGCAGTTGAATCTACAATGAAGCCCTCAACCTCAAAAGTATAATCACCAGGAACATCGAAAACACATGAAGGAGGCTTCAAGAAGCAGGCAATACCAACTCCAAATAATGAGAGGTGGGAGTTGCTAGTGCATAGGACTAAATGCAAAGATCTTTAATGAGACAATACCAGTCTGGTCAACAGAACTTTATTGGAACTGAACTAGATTTAATTTTTTTTATATTTTTAAATTTGTGAAAAAATATTTCACATATATGCATATACATAAACATATTCTTATATATTCGGATAGTTTTCCATAGGAAGGGGATCTAGAAGAATCTTTTGGATTTTTTAGTTTTTTATTCATGAAAGGTTTCTATTTCTGATTACAATCCTCCATCCTCAAAGTAAAGTTGCTAAGCATATATACTCTGGAAGAGTGAATCCAGTATAACTCACTAAAACAATTGAAAATAATAATATTGAGTATTCTAAACACGTGAAATAAACACAATTTGTATTCAAAGATTTTGAACAGAACAACACTAAAAAAGCTGTGCAAACACCATTGTAGTTTCTAGATTTTCATTTGTAATGTTCTGCTATGTACTTTAATGATTGCATTTGGCAATATGAAAATAAAAACTCATAGAAATAACTGACAAATTCAAAATGATTTTATTTATACTGAAATTTCGCGAGTACATTTTAAACAAAGTGTACTTTAACTTAACATTTGGTCAAACAGAAAAACCATACATATAAACTTCTAGTCTCTAAGATACTACTGTATTTTTTCTTTGAAGGACAAAAAGCCAAGCAGAAATAAAAATTAAAAAAGCATCAAATATGGTCCATATACTTAAGTCATCAGGGTTTAGCTCATAGTCTTAAATTGGTGAGTCTAATGCAGGGACAAAGATTACATAATTGCTTTTTAAATATACACATGTTCTGTTTTTTCTTAATGTAACACAGAAAATATGATTCAGTTACCAAAGTTTGCTGATAAGCACAATTGATAGAACTCCATGATGGATATTTCCAGAGATATACTGGAATCACAAGTATCTTCTTTAATGTAATGCCAGCAAGGACCTTTCAGACTGAACACAACTGCTGTGCCATTGCTAAAGAGTAATAGTTACCTCCTTTAAAAAAAAAAAAAGAAAACATGTTCTTCTGTGGGACATAGCTGAAGCACAGGTATGAAAGAACTAAAATGTCAGTCTTCAGTACCCTACAATGATTTGATGCAACAGGTTTGATTTAATATCAGTAAATTTTGATTTAACATGTCTATAGATTAATTTGTCAAATTTCAATGATCCTTCAAGTGGATTTCATGCTACGACTCCCCTTCTTTACACAGCATTGAAGACACTGAAACCAATAAAGACTCATTTTTATAAACTATTATATAATGTCTATAAAGATCTATATTATTTTTACTTTTTTACATAATATTACACTTTTCTTGTGCTTTACCAAAATCAGAAGGAAAGACATTACCTGGTTTGGCTCTAAAATAATAACAGCATTGTACATTTAGAATTTCCATTGCCCAAAATAACCCTAAGACTGTGTACACCATATGGAGAATAGTTTTCAATATCTCTTGAACTTTAAATGGTAAAATGAATATCATTTAAACATTTATAATATAAACTCCATATCACCTGATAGTTAGAGACCAACTGATTTATATATTAAAGTTCATCATTGAAAATGAAAACAAAATTGTATTCTGCCTCTTTGGGCTTAAAATTGCTCTTTATTATTACAACGGCTTATGACCTGCGTGTTACCCTAGCTAAATTATATATATATATATATATATATATATATATATATATATATATATATATATATATATATATATATATTAGCCTTTGGTTACAGAACAGAAAGCAGAAAAGAATGTGTCCATAAATCAGCACAAATCTATTTATTACTCGTGCTCAAGAAACGCTTAAAATTATATCTTTGTAAATCGAATGCACCCTCTTTATGTATAAGGAAGCATGTATTATCACAATTTGCTGATACTCCTTGTTTAAAATATTCATGTATATTGGAAAAGGTTTTGAGTTCTAAAAAAGAAAGTATATGAAATCTCTAAAACACATTTTTTGTAAAATATTTCATGTTAAATAAATTAACAGAATTTCGTGGCAATTATTTCAAAACTAAAAATTAAGATCTAAGGTAACAGAAGAAAGCTTTGTATTCTGTGTTAAACAGAAAAGCTAGAGTAGGGCTTCATTAGTAGGTAAATAGACATTTGCCCAAGAAAACCTTGAAACTAACTTGATGTTTCAGAAACTAGAACATAAAAATCTTTTGTTATTCATAGTTTGGTAATCTTTAATCTCAAAAAACTGTTTAGAGTAATATTTTGGACATGCAGTCTGAGCTCAGTAGTGAGGTCCTCAGCTCTACGTAGTTCACATTTCTGTGATGATATTGACCAATGAGGTAATCAGTTATATAATCCACCTCATCTGTACACAACCTACCAATCAATAAAAAAAGTTCTTCAGCATCAAATGTCATTCATTTTTACTAGGATTTATATTTATACAATAATAATAAGGCTTGAATCATGCAGTACAAAATGTGAACATTACAAGTTCGAAATCAAGGGTAAAACAAACAATGTCACATAAGAAGTCATATAAACACAACAAAAATGAAAAACACTGTCACTGTGTTTTGGAAAAATGCAGTTTTTGGAAAATCTTTCACTTTATTTTGTTTAATTCTTATCTTTGTTACAAGACACAAACATTTCTGGCCACAACTTTCATTAAATGTGCCCACTTACAAAGTTTATCAGGAATAGTTTGCACATTAGCTTATAAATCAAGATCATAGTAGGCCGCCAAAAACGCAATATTATGGTGTTAATTAATTGTTTTACTCAAAATACAATATGTTGAGATGTCATTAGTAAAACTTCCCAAAATTTTAAGGATAGTAGTAACCAAACAGCACAGCATGTTCTGTAATATTGAGACATCTTCTGTTACTGCTGTGAGTATTCCAATACAGAATGGATATATGAAAGAACACATAATAACCTAGTAATCGATGCTCTTCCTTGGAACAATCTCAAAGTTTGCCATGTTTCAATTTCAAAATGCATTTCAGCCATAATATGAGTGATTTATCATTTAGTGGTAGCTGTCAAAGTAAAGTCCTAGATAAAACAAAAACATCTGGAACCATAAAGAGAAGAGAGCTAAAGCTGAATTTTAATCCAAATCTGCCATGCTCCCTTCATTAGGAATAGGAAACAGCTAATTAGTAGTTGACTCCTTTGTGATTTTAAGAGGGATTGTACTTGAACATCAAACTGATATGATCTCATATGCATTCTGTATATAAACATGATTATAAACGAGGAAAAGCAATGAAAAGCTGCTCTCCAGCGAAATGTTAGGCTCTTAGAAACTCATAAGGAGGGACATACATTCACACTTGTGGAGAGCAGACAGTTTACTGTTTCAATATTTATCCAGAGGGCAAAATGGGAAATTATGTATCGACAGATATGACAGCATTTTAAGTAAAAGTATAGGGTTGAAAATCTTTCCTTTAATGTAGAAATGCCAAATTTGGAATGGAATAGGGAGCTCATATGTTCTTCTCCATTAGGACACTCTCTGATGATAGGTTGAATCCATCAAGAGCCACACTTGGCTGTCTCAGATCCAATAAATATGACACTGGCCTTTTGTATTATTCATCTAATGTTTATAAAAAAGTAACAACTAGCTAGCATCAGGTGCTGTTAAAAAGGGCACACAGTTGGGAAAATGCCAAAGGGAAAAAAAAAGTAAAAACAAGAGGATACTTACTTTTTAAATAAAACAGTGAAAAAGATACTATTGTATGTTTAAGTGACCTAATTTGAAAATTCTGTTAAATTTTCTGTATTATTCAGTACATGTTCTTGTACTATATAATGAAAATGTGACACTGGGTATTGCACCTTTGGTCATAAATCATTGTTATTTAGTTCATATATTTGATGCTAACAATTTTATTTCATTGTTCATCCATTGTTTTTAAGTTGGCATTATTTTAAGGTAATCAGGTGAAACATTATAGACTATACACAAGTTGATCATGCATGCATTATAGAAAGTACCAAAAGAAAAAAGTATATAACTTAGAAATAGTTTCAGGATGTGAAACGAGTAATATAGCATATTGATATGAATTAATGTTTTCAAATTGCATATATGACCACAAGGGATTAATTATTGAAAAATGAATGAAATTTCAGTTGGTATGTTACAGGAGTAGAACTTTTGTCACAACATAATTTAAAACTAGGGCATATACTACACAATGAATACGATTTTGCTGGTGTAATAAGAATGCTTCAGAAGTGTCATTAAATAATTTTGATCACTCAAATACTGATGTATTAGATTTTTGAAAGGTGCAAAAATGGTCATAAGTAGTATCACCAGTTTGTGGCCAGGTCTTTAATAAGTAAAATGTCAAAAATATTCTCAGACACTTCCTAAAGCAATTCAGGCCAAATGAACCATTTATATATATCTTGGAAATGATAGTTACCTAATTATTCTTAGAACAGAAGATAAATAGTATAAATGTTCACACTGAAAATGATTTATAATATCTTTTTTTCCCTGTATCTGTGGGTTTTATTCATACAATTACATTTGTTTTCTGTTGGTAACTTTATAAAGAAGAAAGAAAGAATGGGATCAAAAGGAAGAAACAAAAAAGAATAAAGAAGGCTTATTTAGTAGGCTGGTATCCATTTTTATCATTGTCTTCTTCATAGATAAGGGACATGCTAGTAGAAGGGGAGTAGAGTACTTGCTCTACCTCATCAGTTAAAAGGAAAATGTAGATGTGGCATTATTTAAGAATTAAAGATCTCTATGATTATAAGAGAACAAATCAGGCACACTTTCTTCTACAAACTGAGCTCACAGGCTATGACAACATTTGTACTAATTAATTGTCTGCTAATAAAGGTACTGTTAAATAACATTGGAGAAATAGAAAGTAATTCCATAATAGGCACAGCTCAAAGTATGTTTTTCTACACTTTACTTTCTTACATACAATCTAGGAATATCTTTTAATCCATCTTCAAAATTTTGCCACCTACTTACCCACTACAAACCTGCTGTGTGGATAAATGTGATAATGTTTGTGAAGCACTAGGAGCTCATTGGAAGAAATGTGTAAAGAAACTATAAGATGTCACATATACTCATCATAAGTGCCCTGTAAGATCTTGCAAAGACCATTATCTAGTACATTTTCCTTATGTTTTAAAGTTCTATTTATCAATTATGAACAAATAGTAATTGAGTGTTCCATATTTTAAAAGAATCTGAGCATGAATTTTAAAGAATCCCAACACCAAGTAAGCAGGTAACTGCTACAGCACCCTATCCGAGTCTGTGATCACTTGGAGGTCCGGCATCAGTTTTCAGGCTGCACAGAAAGACAATAAGACCTGGTCAAAATGACATTCCAGCAAAGAGAGCCCAAATTTTACTACAAAATCAATTTATAATATTTCCCATGATAAATAGACATAAATAGTTAGAATTTAGATAAATATTTGTATAACTTATATTTTTATTAACTTTATCTTTTAGTTCAAGCATTATTTCTTTAAAAAATAGCAAAATGAGAAAAACTTCAGATGTGCAGTAATTTTATTCAGCTGAATAATCAAAGCATTTAGGATCTTTTCTGTTTCTCTGTTTAAAATATCAGTAAAGATCCATACCATTTTCTACTGTGGCAAACATCTGTGGTAAAGGTTGCAGTTTTACTTCTAGATGATATTTCCTTCCTGGAAGGATGTTTATTCTAAAAATGTTCTTGTATAACATTACCAAATAAGCATGTATAATGTCTTCAGAAGGTCAATTTGTGTTTTGAGTGAAACATTGTTAAGATTTTTACTTCTACTGTTCCAATGTTTCACTATCATTTGCTCACTCACATAAACAAATCAGAATCATTAAGCACTAATAAGCACAGGAAACCTAGGTTATGAGATCTATCTTTTGTAGTGACTACCTTACTTTATAAGCATTCACACATACAACCACACACACACACACACACACACACACACACACACACACACACACACACATACATGAATTTAAAATGAGTTCACTTAGTTAATCCAGTGTGTTTTTAAGTTCCTGTATTACTCATACGTTTATGAATTTCAAGAAATCACTATATTATTTGAAATCAAAATTACCACAAATTGATCATGGTTCCCTAACCTACAAAAAAGAAAGATGAAACAATGTGGGGTACAATCAAAATTATTTTGTCTTGTGGTCATTAAATTCAAATTAAATGTAAAATTAATTGCATGAACTTTATTTCAACTGTATAAAACTCGATACTTCTTACTCTCACTAAACAACAATAATGAAGGTAGCTCATGTTGTAATTAGATAATACCCTTGTATAAATATGGCCCTACTTATTTGAAAGTAGAGAAAGTATACTACCACAAGATTATTCAAATAATAAAATGCTATAAGATCTGATTTATTCTATGTCTTTAGAGGAAAAAAAAACATATGACATCACCTTTTCAGGCATTGCACTTGTTAAAATGTTAAATAAAAATGAAAACAATAGCCACTTAATATTCTTATTTGTAAAACATGAGATTTATTATTGAACCAAACCTAACACTAGTTGCAGGTCACTTATATTTTGTCTTTTGCTTTTCTTTTCTTTTTTTTTCTTTTTCTTTCTCTTTTTTTGGAAATGGAAAGAAAACAAAAATTTAAGCATCTCTTGCTCACTTTTAAATAAATACTAATCTATTTATTGAGATTTTAATATAATTATGTCATTTCTTCCTTCCTTTTTCTGCCTCTAAATTCTCCTCTACAGCTGCCCCTCCTTGGGCTTCTTCAAATTCTTGGTCTCCTTTTTCACTATTGCTGTTACATCTATCTATCTATCTATCTATCTATCTATCTATATGTATGTATGTATATACATATATATTCTTGAATACATAAATACTGCCTGCTTAGTCTATTTGTACTTGTATATATCTATCATTTTAGTTGTCTTTCTAATTTTGTGAGTTAGTAATAAACTACATAATTTCCCCAATTTAAAAACTATAGTCTTTGCATGATTTATTTTACAAACAGGGTAAGAAAGTCATTCTGTCCTCACCAAGGGCAATATACAGGGCTATGAGTCCTATAACTACATAATTAAAAGGGTTGACAGATTGATTTAAATGATATTTATATGGCAAATATTTCAACTCTACTGAAAACTACCTATGGAAGCCTAAATGCTTATTTTATATATATATTTAATAGAATGTAGCAAAAATGACAACTTTGTCTTGTCATGTGTGTCAGACATCTTGATGAGAAAGTAAGATGGTGGAAGATGGGTAGACTTCTACTGATTACTATTGGGTTGTAAAGTTATTATTTGAGAAATCCTGGCTACCAGTGTTCTTTGAGTAATTTTGTTTTACTTCCTTCACAACCCATTTCCTTTAAAATGCCAATAAAATATGTGTTCTTTGGAGAGACTGGACATCTTTTAATTGTATCAAGGTTTTTAAAAGCCCCTGAGTTCTGCTTTCCAGCAGGGTAAAAGAAGCTGAAAAAGAAAAAGGCAGTTTGTTTTTGCTACTGAGCTAGGTCAAGAGTTACTTGAAATATGCATCTCAGTTGTAGAATGTTATATTCTTTTCCAATTTTCATATAGAGAGCAAGTTTGAAATCTGAAGATTATTTTTGCTAGGATATTAATATAAATAATCTAAAGCTATAACTATATTTAACTTTTTATCAGTTTGTAAATTATAAAACATTTTTATGTATCCTTTATTTTTAAAAACATTTTATAATTAAAGTTACTTGCTTTTTATATAGAAGACATATGGAAATATTTTAATATATTTAAAAGTATGGTTAATTTTGCCACTAATTTTGTTTACTAAAGTGATAAAAACATTAAAATAATTGTAAATGAAATGACTCAAAATATGGGAAATAATGAAATATTGAAGTAATAGAAAAAGATTAATTTGTACAAAAGATTTGTAAAAACATCCCTAATGGAGAATTAAAATGTAGTTAATAGGATATGGTAATAACTGATTATTCTGTTTTAGGTTTCATTCACTCATTAAATAATTCTTCTAAGCTGATAAGATCTACAGCCAATGTAAATATTTTAATAAATTAACAAAAAAACACTTAAATATTTGTGGAAAAATAAGAATATAAAAAAAAAATGCTTTTTTAGGAACTATATGCTTTCTGGAAGGTTGAGGAACTGGAGAAAATATTGCCTTGAAACTAATTTACATCATTATATCAGGTTGTATAACAATGCCAATTTTCAAATATTGAAAATGTAAAATCTAAGCTTAGTGGAACAAGGAGAATGTGTATCAAATTCTAAACTATTTTTTAATGTCAGTTTCCTTTCCAAAATAGTTTAGTGACAATTATAAATGAGAAAAAAAGCTTACTAAATCAGACACAAATTTTATATTAAAATCATACAATAAGGAAATCTGAGTCCATGATTACATACCTAATATCCTGTTGAGTATGAAGTGATTCTGATAATAAAACAATTCTATTTCTATCTTTGTCACAGATCCCAGCTTTATGTAGAAAAAGCTATCACAGTTGTCTCTTTCTGCAACTAATATCCTAGCATTTACAAATATAACTTGCAAGTGTTTATTAAATTACTGTTAGTTTTAGGTAACATAACCTACAAACAAAAGAAACCATCTTATATGCTTCTCTGAGTAGTTTAATATTGGAGTTCTATTAAATCCTCTATCTAATTATTATGAGCACTGATCAATAGTGATATATAAAGAGGGAAATTAGTCACAGGGCTAGTGTTTGTATCCATTGTCTATAGCAAGCAAATTAAGTTCTCTTGTGTTAGTTCCATACTTTCAATTTGATCTAATCACATATCTTAAAACAAAGAAACAGAATATTATTGTTAGGACAAATTGTCAGGAATTGACACAAAATACTACATCCCTGCACATATATTATGAACTGACTTTCTTTTTTACACTATTTAAAGCGTAAAGTATAAAGTTTTTCAAGAATAATAGAAAAATTGGCACATATATCCTGTATATTCATGTGGCATTCATATAATAATTTTAAGATTGGAAAGTATTAAGAACATGGTAGTGTGAATAGAACTCTCTCTGAAAACCTGCATATTTGATTAGTGTTTTAAGAATAACAATGAACATTTTAAACTTTTCATCAAACACTATTTTTATTATTTTTCAAGTATGTATGGTAAAGTTAATACCAGTTTTAAAAAATAGGGCCTGGAGACGCTCAGTGCTTAAGAATATGCTTTGTTTTTTTCAGACAACTGAAGTCCAGATCCCAGAACAAAATTCTAGTGGTTTACAACTCTGGGTAACTAACACTCCATATTTAATCCTTTCTATTCTTTGTGGTCTCCTACACTCATGTATACAAACCCACACAATCAAATCAAATTTGACAGCCTAATCAAATCTCCCTCACTGCTAGTGAAAGAAAAAACTACTTGTATAGACACCAAATGCTGAGGGAGAAGAAAGGGTCTCGGTTTGCAACTATTATTTTCTTTCTATCACTGTAATTTCACCCGCTACATTAAGTGAAATATAGTTAGAACTGTAAGTATAGGAGTCTCAGATCAGGACAAGAAATTCAATTATCATCATGGTAAGCAATAAAATTTTGGAGTCATAACAAATGATTTTTGTTAACACTGCAATGATATGGTACAGGCTAATTACGGAAACTAAGCCATACCTAATCAAGCAGTTTCACATCTTTCTAAGAAAGGATCTAGAAACATGATCTGGATCATAGTGTAATAGGTCTTTCATAGCAGAGAGGTGTGATATAATCTGGAGGGCAAAACTGACCAAGATAAAAATACAAAGGGTTGAAAAAATTAAAATATATTATTATAAAAAATTAAAATATATTATTCCTGAGGGCAATAATAGCAATAATTAACACTTAAACCATCTAATGAAACTTAGAGAAAAATAAAATACCATCCCTCTTTGACAATTTATAATAAAGACACTGGGGTCTCCTTTATAGGACTTCTGTTGTAACATTTTATCTATCTGTGATGGCAGTTGCAGCAATATTTCAGTAATAATACACAGTTTAAGTGCTTTGAAAAACAATGGAGCTCATAGGCCTTATACTTGAATGCTTACTCACCAGGGAGTGGCACTACTTGAGAAGGATTGGGAGGTGTAGTCTTGTTGGGGTACAGGTGACCTTTTTTAGATTAAGAGTGTCATTGAGGGTACATGTTGAAGTTTTAAAAAGTCTACACCAGTCCCAAACAACACTCCTCTCTCTCTCTCTCTCTCTCTCTCTCTCTCTCTCTCTCTCTCTCTCTCTCTCTCTCTCTCTCTCTCTCTCTCCATATATATATATATATATATATATATGTATATGTATATATATATGCTTGAAAATTATGATGCAATTATCAGCTACTTCTCTAGTACTTGCCTACCTGCTGCCATATACTCCCTGCCATTATTATAATGGATTTTTAACAGAATTGCCTTGGCCCAGGTGTCTGTTCATAGGACTGGAATTCTGAGATAGCACTCTAGTTTCAAAGAAAACATTTGAGAGGAAGTTCATAAGCTGGGTCACATTTTTATAACCTCTTTAGTCTGTAAGGTGTTATGCAACTTTATAAAATGATATATGTTCTCTGTTCAAGAAGACCATTAGAGAGACTATGGATACCTTCCAACACAGTAGAAGTATCATGTGTAGGGAATTAATGATTAATGGGGTTAGGGCAAGAAGCCTGAGAACACACTGTTTAGGTCTTTAAAGTAAAGGCCTTTAGTAGAGAAATTCTACTGATTTAAAAAAATTCATAGATCCATTATAAGAATTCATATAAAATTTATATTTTCAAATCATGTTTTATAGTCACACTAACAATTACCATTGTAGTAAACTGTGCAAATGCAATTCTATATGGTGGATAATTATTCTAACAATTATCAGATTGATCATCAACCATTTGGAGGATGTTTTTTCAAGTTAGTATGTGAAAAGCAAAGAGAAAATATAGTAAGTTTTAGAAAAGATAAATATTAAGTTTAAGTTTATTTGGAGATTGATAAAATGTATAAAATGTATATTTAGAAAAATTACATTTGTATATACAGTTCATATTGAATAAATATTAGGCCTTTTATAATTTATATGTACTAAATATATTGTGAACAACATATTTTTAATATACAAAGGTTAAAATTGTATCTTTAACTTTTGTCAAAAGACAATGTTTTCAATTTTTTAATGACATATTTAGGATATACTAATTTGAAGAAATCATAAATTTTATATCTAACAGTGATCAATCTCCATTCTAAATAAGCTTTTAGGTTTCATGGTTTTGAACTAAAACTATTTAGAAAAAGCAAATAATCTAGTAATCTTATTTTTATACAACATTTTTTAGCATTGTTAAATATGCGGAATTCAATCTCTACTGATAGTGTTGGTCACAAATGAATGAAAATTCTTGAAAATTACTTTGCTTTTAAGGAAAAATATCAGAAAAAATGGCATTCAATCTCTGTATATTAACCAGAAATATTGAGAAGTAAGTAAATGTAAAATGATTCATAAACCTGTTTCACTTGCAACAAAACCAAAAACCCTAATTCTCAGCATTTTGGTTGTCTTCTTTTCATTATATGCAAACCAAGAGAGTCATGCACAGATACAATGGGTCACAATGCCCTTGCAGTTTATGAATTCATCTTTATTGTTTTATTTTATGACTAGATAATTCATATACACACAGTTGACTTTTATCTAAATTTAGGAACTCCATATACCATGTTTGTGTTTCTTCTTATTATTAAGATAATAGTGATGACATTTTTTTTTTAATTTAAGAAATTTGCACTATCAACTCTATGAGTCACGCTTAACAACAAAATATAGTCATACAAAAGTTAACTAAGGTATAAACATGCAAAAGGAGAACTCTCCCTGCGATCATAAAACGATGTTATTTTCTGTTCAGCAGTTCATGTTACTGCTGTTCATGCTAATTAAATAAAGGAGCTGTTGCAGTAATGTGCAAATAGGGAATCTGAGAAACTGAGAGGGCTTTTAGGTCTCCAAGTGAAGTTAAGTCAATCTGGGCACGGGCAATCAAATGTAATGAAATCACTTGTCAGTGCTAAGCTTGCAAAAACTGTGAAGTTTGACTGGGGAGTAAAAGGATTATAATTAGATTTCCAATAGGATAATAACTAAATGGCAGAATGCAGTAAAGAGAAAATATTACTTTGTTAGCTAATGGTACTGCTGTTCAGTTTTAGTTTTTATCAGCTCACTTGTAGTTGTGCTAATTTAATTTGCTTTTATCAGCAAAAATGCACCACACAAATGCCACTTAAAGGTCATTTGCAAAAATCATTGATCTGAAGGTATACTTAATGACACCTGGTAAGTTTATTTTATGTGACGCAGAGATTGGCTGATAAGAAGGTTGATGTACTGTATTGCAGGTCCCCAGCTGAGTTAGAGGAACTTGAATTGGACCACAATTTTTCCTGTGTTCCTTTGAAAAATTTTGCTCCTGAGGTGTAGACATAATCACCATAGTGAGTAATTTACTCATTGTTGACCACATGAAAACTTTTAGGTGGAGGCATAATCATAGACTGCTGAAATATGAAATTATTTTAATTAAGGGTGTCTATGTGTATTATATTTTTGTCAAACAGCATTCAAAGCAAATTAGAGATGAAGCAAACTGATGAGCCTTCTAAAAGATATAATCCAGAGTAGTTTGCCTGTATTCAAATTTATGTGGACATATGATAAAAGTGGTTATGATTGTTTTGCTTCTAAGAGTGGCTATACAACATCTTACCAAGTACCCTTTATATCTTCTTAAGATGATGTCACAGTGAAACTAATTGAATTTCAAAGAGAGAGCACTAGGTTAATGATAGATTTCTATCCAGCAGAGCTATCCACAATAGGAAGAGAAAGGACATCAATGAAGCCTGAACTGTTTTCTGTGATGCAGATGAGATTTGGCAATGGCATTGTATTGGCATGCATGAATTGATTCTCACAAACAAAGAAAGGAAGGAATATTTTAACCTAAAAGAGTGAGCAAGGCTGGGAGGTGAGAAATATGGAAACATTTCAAGGTGAATAAAAATGAAACTATAGCATATCAAAACAAAATTGTTAGCAAGAATAGAAAAATAATACCTAAGATTCTAGTTCATATTTTCAAGCATTATGTGCTTTCTAAAGAATATGAATGTTAATTATTAATCTTTTAAGTTAAAATTATAGGTTAATGTTAAGTGTTTGTGTAATTATAGGACTCATCTTATTTTGTGAACCATAATTGTAATTAATTATGGTCATATTTCCAGATATCTCTTCCTTTAACAAAAATATTTTTGTCAACAAAAATAATTTATTGTAGCTCTAGATGCCATAGACTCAGAGTATAAAGTAGGCTGATGTGGAAATCACAGAAATGCACCTGCCTCTATCTCCTGCATGCTACAATTAAAGATGTATGCCACTATACATAGTCTAAAAATTTCTGTTTGATTTGAAATTTTACTATCATTTTAACATAAGACATTCACTTTAGTTTTCCAAAAAGTAATGACAGGAGTTTTATTGCATATAGTATTTAAATGTTGAACTAAACAAGATGAAACTGTCTATTTTCCACTGTCTTCCACATTTACTATGAATATCATGGGATGCAGAAATTTAAAAGTCTATGTTCAAGACTGTAGCTGGAAACAACCTAGATGTCCTTCAACTAAAGAATCGATAAAGAAAATGTGGTTAATTTACGAAACAGAATACTATTCAGCTATTAAAAACAAAGATATGAATTTTATAGAGAAATGGATGGAAATAAAAAAATATTATCCTGAGTGAGATAATCCAGACTCAGAAAGATAAACAGGGTATATACTCACTTATAAGTAGATAATAGCCATAGAGTACAGAATAGCCATGTTACAATCCACAGATCCACAGAAACTAATAAGGAGGGGCCAAGGGAATCTAACTTAGAAGGGGAAACAAAATATTCATTGGAGATGGAGGGAGGGAAGTGGGTAGGAGAGAGGGGTAAGAAAAGTTACAGTGATGGGGATCAGATGTGGGGTGAATGGGACAGGAGAGGGCTGGGGTGAGAACAGAAATTGGTGGGGAGCATCTCTGGGTCGAGCTGGATACTTGGGATGGTGGGTGCTCCTGTAAGTCTAGGAGGGTGACTCTATTTGAGACTCTTATTAGTGAGAAATATGGAGATTGAAGTGACATCTCCATCTTCCATAGCCATGGGTGACTTCCAGTGGTGGGAGGAGGACATCAACCCACCTACAAAACTTTCAACCCCAAATCTTTTCTGCTTATAAGATATGCAGTGATAAAGATGGGTGGGTGGGTGGGTGGGGAAGCACCCTCATAAAAGCTGGGGAAAGGGGATAGGGTAGAGGGTTTCTAGAGGGAAAACCAGGAAAAAGGATAACATTTGAAATGTAAATAAAAACATATTCAATAAAATTAAAAATAGATGGAGCAGAGATTGAGGTAACAGCTACCCGACTTTTAGCGCTACTTGAGACCCATCCCATGTGAGAGAGCCAACCCATTACATTCTTTTTCCCCCTTTTATATTAATATATTTTTCTTACAACTTTATTTTAAAAATACAGAGATACATGCACTGATTTTAAACGCATTTTGGCATAAAACTGTATGAATATATTTTTGTCAGTACTTGATTTTTTTTTAAAGGTTTGACAGTATGCATTGAAATCTTATTAGTTACAATGAGCATAAAGTACATGCTCCACCATGTTCATAGCAGCCTTATGAACTTATGTTCATAGCCAGAAGCTGAAAAGAACTTCTTACATTCATAATGATACTCTGTTATGCTTGCAGAGCAGGAGCCTATCATAATTGTTTCCTGAGAAATAGCATCAAGCAGCAGATCGATACAGATGCAGAGACCCACAGCCAAACATCAGGCAAAAGTCTCGTGGAAGGATTGGGGATGGAACTTAGCAAGCTGGAAGGGTAACAAACCTCACAAGAAGACCCACAGAATCAACTAACCTGTGCCCAAGGGATCTCACAGAGATGCTGAACCAACAACAATTGGCTTGACCTAGCCTCCCCTACATTTGTTTTAGATGTGCAGCTTGGTTTTCATGTGGGTCCTGGACTGTGGGCTAGGAGACTGTCTTTGTCTCTAGACTGCCTGGTGGGGCTTCATTGGAAGAGTATACGCCTAGTCTTGCGGCTACTGGATGTGCAGGCCTAGGTGGTACCCAAGTGGGGTTCCCCTTTCTCTGAAGAGGAGAAGTTAATAAGGGAAATGATTTGTAAGGCTGGGACTAGGAGGAGAAGAGGGATATGGGGCTTCAATCTGGATATAAAGTAAAGAAATAGATTAATAAAATTCTACATTTAATGATAAATTATTAAATTATTATACTTTATCATATATGTACAATGTTAACCATATATAATAAGCAAATAATTTTATTTTTATGTTGGAAATATTCAATTTTTTTGTTTAAAAATAAACTACCTCAATACTTATAATATTGCATTGATTTGGAAATTTTTAAAGGATTTCATAAGAATATGATCAGGGAAAACAAAAATTATGATTTTCTAGTTATTAAATTAATATGGGATGAATATATAATTTTATTCATGTGACAATATGGATCACACTTGAATTATATATATATATATATATTATATATATATATATATAATTTGTTATATGAAAATAAAATAAATTTAAGACAACTCAACATTGATTTATCTTAGATTTGAGAAAAAAAATGTTATTTCTATCAACCAAAGGCACCATATAAATAAGAAGCTATAATGACTTGTATGAGGATATGGAAATAAATTTTGATACAGGTAAAATTTACTGATACTGTGTTTAGACTCTCTTTTAAGTTTCAACACTAATCTTAAATCCCATTCAAACTAGGGGGACAGTCAAACCTTGGTTTTAACAATTGTGTCTGTATTTGAGTGTTACTGTTTGAGAAATGAGCAAATAAACACTTCACATTATTATTCTCTCATATAACAAAAACCTTAGTGAGCAGGCTCACTAATATTGGTTCTTTCTTTCTGAATTTAGCTGTGGAAAGTTTACCATATCTTAATTCACTTTGAATATATATAAACACTCTTAAAATTGAGGGAGAAAGAAAGGCAAACTGGCAAAAAAAAAAAAAAAGACCTGAGAAACATCAAAAACATTTTTGAACAAGCAAAGCATGTGTGTGTGGTTTTTTGTTTGTTTGTTTGTTTTTTTTAGGGGGGGTTGTCTTGTTACAATTATTGAAAGTAATTTATTTAGGTTATCAAGATGCACCGATGTCAAGCATTATCAGAAAGTCCATATGATCTCTTCTTTCTGGATTGATAAAAAGACTTTCAATACTATAGAAATATCAGCCTTTAAATTTTATGAAGTTCCTCAGTTAGCGCATGCTCACCCCCTTGATTTTATCTTCACATGAATGCAATCTTAAAGCAGAAAAGCATCCAGGTTTTAACCTTTAAGTAAAAAACATATTAATATTTTTCTTTGTATTGGAAAGTATGAAAAATTCTCTTAGAGATATATTTTTAGTATATCTAGTTTAATTTTGTTCAAAAAATTTGAATATGAATACAATTTATTTATAGAAGAATGAAGAAACAAAATTTATAATAGCACTGAATGGGAAACTCTCCACTGATTAAACGTCATTCTTACTTTTAGAGGCTTGTGCAGTCTGATGCAATTCTTTATTTTTTTTCTTACAACTTTATTTAAAGAAGAGAGATACATGTACAGATTTTTAAAAGCATTTTGGCAATGTTTTTAGAGGTTTGATAGCATGCATTGAAATCCCAGCAGTTACCATAAGCATAAAGCACGTGTAGAACAGAAAGTAACATAGAAACAGAGTTTCCTTGGTGTATATAGATTAAACATAATGATCTTTGAATACCAAAAATTGCCACAAGGCTATATTCCTAGCTCTTGGATTATTAATAGTTTAAGGTCCAGTTGTACCACTCTCTGAGAGGGTGCTATACACTTATTTTTTTCCTAAGAAGGACTGGGGCTTTCACTATTTGGCCTTCGTTATTCTTGAGCTTCATATAGCCTGTGAGTTGTTTCTGGAGTATTCAGAGCTTTCTGGGGCTAATATCCAATTATCAGTGACTGCATATTATGTCTGCTATTTTGTGACTGGGTTACCTCACTCAGGATTATATTCTCTTGATACAACCATTTTTCTTAGGAAGTCATAGTTTCTGATAGGTGAGTATTGCTCCATTGTGTAAATATACCTCAATTTTTGTATCCACTCATCCACTGAAAGACACCTGGGTTCTTTCTAGCTTCTGGCTATCATAAATAAGGCTGCCATGAACAAGGTGGTACAGGTGTTCTTATTGTATGTTGGAGCAAGTCTGAACCAATTCTATACAGATACATTCATCCATTTTAATATAGTGAAATTCTACAACACTGTGAAAGATATACCTATTTTTGGAAATCATGAAAGTTGGAAATTACAAGTCATCTCCTTATTTCTATATTTATAAGATTTCTAAAATCCCTATCAAAATTTTACAATTAATAAAAATGTCTAGAAGACCTTTTAAATACCAATAGATTGTGAGTATTTTATTTTTCTGCTTTACAAACAGTAACAAAGTGAAATCTATAAGTCACACCAACAGTATGCTTGTAAAAGGATTTTTATGTATTTCTCCACTTTTAGAAAGTGGATACCATATAAAAATATATTCTTTTAGTAACTAACCAGGAAAAAACTTTGCTCACATTATATCTACGAAATAGCTAAGTAATTTCATTGTTAGGAGTTTTCAAAGTTATATCATATATCATATATGTTTCTCTCCAGTAATGTCAGTATAGATTGCTTTTTAGAGTATGAACAGTTGACCTTATTTTAAGTGAATGAAACATAGCAATGTAAAATGTTTTTTTTTTTTTTTTGTGCTCTGCCTTGTCTTTATGGATCACATATTACACACTTATAGGAAGGAGAGCTCTTTTTGTAGTACCTTGCATAGCAGCACTGTCATGAGGCGTTCCACTGCTTTCTATTTCAATATCTGGAATTCCAGAATCTGAAAGAATTAACATACAGAATTAAGGTACAATTATATATCCTGATTTCATCTAAAGAAAAATTGCCCATATATGGTATTACACATAACACAAGATTCTGAGCAGAATTTAATTTTTCTCATCCGTAAACATCTCTCACACTCTAAATTATTTCTTTTATTATTTATATTATAATGTAATTAAATTATTGACTCCTTCACATTTGTTCTTCCATGCTCTCCCTATGACCTCTCTTTAAATCCTTAAAACTCAGTCTCTTTTTTTAAATTGTTTGTATAGTATGTGTGTATGTGTGCCATGTGTTGTATGTGTGTATATATACTTACATACATCACACACACACACACACACACACACACACAAACACACATTCCTAAACACATAAATACTTTTTGTTTTGTTAAATTTCTCTCACCCTTTTTTTTTTTTTTTTGGAATTTCTATTGTTAAAGTAAGAAGGAAGTTTATATAGTATAAGTAAAATATACAGTTAAGAATATATTTCCAGGTACATAGTGTATACTTTTCATCAGTTGATGACCTAAAGATGCATTCTAGAAAAATGTCTGTTTATATAAAATAAGAAAACAAAATATCTACAACTGTGCCGTCAACATGTCCTGATGACAAAGTCACAAAATTATGACAGACACAATTAAGAAAACTGAAGTCACACACCATTATACTTTATTTTTCTCTCATACAATATGATAGAGAGTGATACTTGTTTATGCTAAGTGAAGAGAAAACCACTATGCACATAGTGATTTATAGTTTCATATGAGTGGTGGAAAAATGTGTTATGCTTGTGTTCAGATAGTTTACAGAAGCTTCACATTGTTTCTGAATCAACCTCAGCAATCTTAGATGATTACAAGCTAAAAATAAAACTAGAAAACCTTTGAATTATTTCTTTCATGCATCCATTTACATGGACTCCTAAATAATTTATTTAGAATAACTTTTTTAACTGATTCTCCCTGAGAAATATTTTTTATACTGAGATAAAGGGCTCATTTTTTTCTGATTCATGACTTAAAATACTTGACTGAAAAGCATATTCTTTGACAAAATATCTCTGCTTCTCTCTCTTACTTCAAGTTGTCATATTTATTTTACTTCACAAATGAAAGTCCTAATTGATTAGATATTACCTTTCAACATCCTCAGACCACTGTCACTAGATGTGGCTTGTTTAAGTGCCTGCTCCACTTGCTCTCGGCGCTTTGATTCAAATTCCAAGGCTTCTTGAAGTTTCCTCTTAGCCTTTTTCTCCTTTTTTAGACGCTTTTGCATTGTACCTGAGCCACAGAGAAGTAGTTTGTAAATGTATGCTTGATACATTACTACTGCTGTGTATAGTGAGGTATAGTAGAGAAGTCATAAATGTATCTGTGTACATATGATTAGCTTCTTTTGGTCTTAGTTCTTACTCATTTGGTGTTTTGTTGACTGTATGTAGTTGAATAGCTGTTTTTTGCTTTCTTATTTCTAAAATATATGCTCTCTAATACAAATGCATTTAATTTCTATAAATGATTCCAGAATCTATAAAAAAAACCCTTCCAAGACAAATTTTATGTTATGGTTTAATACTTAGGATTAATATGTCAGTGATTTTTACTGAACTAGAGGCATTCTTTGGGTTTTGGTAAAGTGTGCAGATTCTGGATTTTCTCTCTGATTTGTACCACCGCTTTCATACTTCAACCTGACTATTTAGGCTTTGCGATCCCTCCCTAAGAAGGGGAATGAGGAAATAGAAAGAAACTGAAATTAGCATTATATATTTTGCTGCTTTTTTGTGTTTTTGTGGTAAATGTAAAGATGTGGAAATTTATAAAAGCAAATTTGAAAGTTTTGTGTGGTGTTTGAGTTTATATACTATACTATGCACACCTGAATTTACACTATTAAAAATAATTCAGTTTTGAATAATTCCGTGTTTCTCTAATTTCTCATTTTTTTTGTCTTCATAAGATCTCTTGTGATAACTCAATCTGCATTAATACTATTTGTATGAGAGCAAGCAATCCATTTGAAATCTTTTTCTTGTTCCCAGACTCACATCAATCTCAATCAGAAGACCATGGACTTGCTCTGAGACTGTGTCTTAGTAGTAATATAAGAAGCTGCACCCTTAGATTCACAGCAACATGGCTGCTTAAACATGACCTGAATGAAGACAATATGAGTGGATATGACAAATTGGATTGGGGAAAAGCCTCCAAGATTTCAAAAAGTATCTAACTAAAGAAAGATGAAAGTGTAGAGATAGTCTTCCCTATGAAATTTGTTGTTCACTGTCTTAAAAAAAAACATACCAGTAAGCAACATGATATGGGCTTGAAGGCTATATTTATGAATATATATGTATATACTGATACTAATATGTGTATGATAATAATTAGGGAAGAATGAACCCATGTTTTAGAAGGAAAGTCAGGAGAATTATATGGGAGAAATATTGCAATTATATTTTCAAAAAGGTTGAAAAATGACCACCTCATTAACATGAACTGTGCAAAAAATAATGGAACCATATTTTTTTCCTTCCTTAGTTTCTGATATTTCCCATTGTTTACAAGGTAAAATTCAAGCTCATAATTTACATAGTTAAAACTTTCCCTCATAATTTCACCTCTACTCCCATCTACTCTCATACAATTTGATATACTCAAAGCCACTCAAAACATCAAACCATATATACTCACCTGTATATGAAATTTTGTTGTGTTGTTCCCCTGACAAGTGTACAATACTTAAAATGAATGCTTGCATGCCCTTTTCACTTTTGATTCATTAATGGTCATATTTAGGCATCAACTTCAGAGGACATGCTTTTAACACTGTACAACTTTAATAATATAAGCTAACTAATCTCTTTCATGGAAATCATTTGCTCTTTTCACTTGGTTTTGAAATTTTCCCATTGAGTTCTGCTTATACAATATCAGTTCCTCAAGGAGAGAAACTAAGTTTTATTCATTTTATCATTCCAGAATTTACCTCTCTGCCTGACAAAAGTAAAAATTATTTTAGGTAAGACTAAGTGACAATATCTATACCCATATACATTTTATGTAATGTGAGAGGACCATAACAATGTATGCTTTCAAATATGTAACTAGTTCAAAATGCAAATTGTATTCATTTCTTTTTTACTTTTTTCCCTTTACAACTTTATTTTTTTTTAAAAAGAGAGATACATGTACAGATTTTTAAGAGCATTTTGGAATAAAATCATATGGATATATTTTTGTCAGTACTTGTTATTTTTAAAGGTTTGATCGTATGCATTGAAATCTTACTAGTTACCATAAGTGTAAAATACATGTAAAACTAAACATAGCAAGAAAATAGACAAAGTTTTCTTGGTGTCTATAGATTGAACATAATGACTTTTAAGTACCAAAAATTGCCACAAGGCTACATTCTTAGCTCTTGAGTTATTATTGATTTAAGGTCCAGGTGTACCCCACTCTGAGAGGGTGCTATACACTTGTTGATGCTTTTTTTTTCCTAAGAAAGACTGAGGCTTTCACTTTTTGGTTTTCTTTTTTCTTTTTTCTTTCTTTCTTTTTTTTTTTTTTTTGAGCTTCATATGATCTGTGAGTTGTTTCTGGGGTGTTCAGAGCTTTCTGGGGTTAGTATCCAATTATCAGTGACTGCATATTATGTCTGCTGTTTTGTGACTGGGTTACCTCACTCAGGATGATATTCTCTGGGTGAATCCATTTTCCTAGGAATTTGGGAAAAACCTTACTACTTTGTGACTTAGTCACTAATATTTGTTTTTAGTTTATTATTCAATTTAGCAGTTATATGTTCTCCCTGGAAGTGTTTCTGTTAGCAAGAAAATAATTTGCAACATAGTGTTCATAATTTAATTGAACTTCATCAACTTACTCCTGCTTTGAAGCTCAACTGCAAGTTGTCTTTCCAGGTTTTCTCTAATTTCTCTTTCTCTGTAGAGCTCTATTCGCAGTTCCTTCTTTTCTTGCTGAATCTGCTTCTCCTGGATGCGAGCATTATCCAAAGCCACTTTCAGCAGACCCTGTCAAAGTACAGCAAATGGCACCCAGTTCATCTTATCTGTTTTAAATTTTCAAGTAGGAAACAATTTATGTAGGTGCTAATGTCTTGTATTACATTTATTTTGTTTATAGAAATATTGTTGACCTGAATGTTGGTCAACAGAGTCTCCACAGAAGACAGACTATCAGCAAATATGAATGGTCCAGGAAATCCAGGGGGCAATGCCTGTCCAGGAGCCAACTGGATCTTGTCCAAAGGTGACTTCATCATTGGTATTTGAGCTGGTACATCTTCTGAAAAGATAAGATTCATGGCAGAAAGTTCACAAATTAACAACTCAAATGTCTCACCAAGTTATTTGTAACAGACATATATAACATTTTTTCTTAAAAATAAGTTATGGATACTCAAATGATGTCATAACTGTAAACTAGAGAAACAGATTGCTACCAATAAATGTATATATTGGCATATAATCTTTTAGACATGTCTGTCTAAGTATCTTCTTAACCTACTCAATGTCATTGTTTTTAATGTCTCCATGGAGGTATAATTTACATAAAATAAAATTAATATATCAAATATAATATTAATTTTCAATAATTTGACATCTTTGTTAACCATGACAACATATGCACTTCAGAACACCTACATTTCTCCACATACTTTGATAAATATTTGCAGATATTCATCAATCTCAAATCTCAAAATACAGGTGTAGCTATTTGTTTTCGCATTGCTTGGTAAGTCTTTGGGTGAATATACTAACTCATATTTAGATATTATCTACTTGCTCAGAATTTGGGCATTTTCAGTGTTAATTCCAATTTTGAAGATTATTTAATGTGTTTCTCTCTCTCTCTCTCTCTCTCTGTGTGTGTGTGTGTGTGTGTGTGTGTGTGTGTGCATGTATAGTGACAATATGTTAGGAGACTTGCATGAACTATGTAATATGTTATTACATATCTGGGAATAGAACACTTTATATGCTATCAAGTAAAATTTCCTAGGGAAACAAACTCAACTACGAATATTTCATTACTCATACATAGATGACTCATAACAGTTTAGTTAATCTATGAATTGTAGTTTTTGAATTTGAGTAATGTAATAATAAAACTTTAAATATATATTTAGATGTCATTTCTGTGTGTCCTGCTTTTTTTCTGAAGAGAAAACTGAGGGGTAGAGGATCTGGGGGAAAAGAGAGGTGGAAAAGAACTGGGATGCATGGAGGAAGAGGAAGCTGTTGTCAGGATGTCTTTTTCAATTTATATAGAAATCAACTGTAACTAGATATATTAATGTTCAAAAACATTCCTAAAGATTATGTAAATATAACATGTAAATAAAAATAATAAATTTATTAATTATTTTAATTTCAATATGAAAAGTAATCTTAAAGTATTACTGTTATTAATACTATTTTGTACAAGTTATAAATATTATTTTCCCAGATATTATCTTTAAGAAAAAGTGCTAAAAGGATCATTTTGATCATAGTTACATGTTGTATATTTTCTTTTTTTTATGTGTGTGAGTACACAGTAGCTTTCTTCAGACACAGCAGAAGATGGCACCAGATTCCTTTACAGATGGTTATGAGCCACCATGTGGTTGCTGGGAATTGAGCTCACCATTTCTAGAAGAACAGTCAGTGCTCTTAACCACTGAGACATCTTTTCTGACCCATATTGTCTACAGAACACTATGGTTGTGTTCCCATTTAGTTATTTCAACACGAATCATTAAAAATAACCTAAATTTCATTCCAGATTTTTGATACAGGGTATGACTATATGACTGACAATGGTCTTCGATATGCTGTCATTCTCCTTGGTCTCATCAGTATTGAATACTTGTATGACTGCAGGTATGTGCCAACATGATTGTCTAACCTAAACTGCTTACTGAATCTCAGTCTCTCCCTCTTCCATAACTGCCTTACATTTTTCCTTCTCTTCCTCTCTCCCATCCTAGTCTTTCCCATCCTCTGATGGTAGGTATAAAACTTGTAAACAATTATTCAGGTAGTAATCAGCAAATTATGACTTATGTAAGTTTTGTTTATAAACAATTTCTCATTTCAAATTATGTCTAATAAAAATAAAATGCCTAAACCTTGAAACCTGTCTCAGCAAACATCACTAATGATCTTAAATAGATTTCATAACTAAGTAAGAAGTTTTTGTTTTTTGCACAACATCCCTAATCATCAGGGAAATGAAAATCAAAATAACCCTGAGATTCCACCGTGCACTAATCAGAATGACTAAGGTCAGAATTTCAGGTGACAGCAGATGCTGGTGAGAATGTGGATATAGAGGAACACTCCTTCAATGTTGGTGGGATTGCAAGTTTGTACAACAATTCTGTAAATCAGTCTGGTGGTTCCTCAGAAAAATGGACAAACTACTACCCCGAGAAACCAGCTATACCACTCCTGGGCATATACCCAAAAGACGCTCCAACATATAACTTGTTCACAGCAGCCTTAATTATAATAGCCAGAAGCTGGAAAGAACCCAGATGTCCTTCAATAGAGGAACAAATACAGAAATTGTGGTACATTTATACAATGGAGTACTACTCAACTATTAAAAATAATTACTTCAGGAAATTCCTAGGCAAATGGATGGAACTAGAAAATATCATCCTGGGCAAGTTAACGCAGTCACAAAAGAACACTCATAATATGCACTCACTGAAAAGCAGATACTAGCCCAAAACCTCAGAACACCCATGAAACAATTCATAGATGTTATGAAGGTCAAAAACAAGAAAGGACAGAATGTGAATGCCTCAGTCCTCCTTAGAAGAGAGAACAAAACATTCAGGGGAGGGAATAAAGGGACAAATAGAGGAACAGGCATTGAAGAAATGATCATTCAGAGACTGCCTCACCTGGGGATCCATCCCATATGCAGCCACTATTGCCAATGCCAAGAAGTCCTTACTGGCAGGAGCCAAATATAGATGCCTCCTGAGAGGCTCTGCCAGAGCCATAATGATAACAGTTGAGGATGCTTACAGCTAACCATCAGACTGAACACAAAGACCCCAGTGGATGAGCTAAAGAAAGGAATCAAGGAGCTGAATGGGTCTGCAACCCCCTGGGAAGAACAACATTATCAACCAAATAAACTCTCTACAGCTTCCAGAGGCTAAAACTACCAATGAGTGTGCATGGAGAGACCCACATCTCCAGTTGCATAGGTAGCAGAGAATAGCATTATCTTTCATCAATGGGAAGTAGGCCTTTGGTCCAGTGAAGGCTTATTTTCCCAGTGTATGGAAATGCCAATGTTCTGAGGTGGGAGAGGAAGGTTGTGAGAGGGAGCATCTTTATGGAAGGAGAGGGGGAAGGGGGATGGGGTTGTGGGAAAGAAATAACATCTGAAATGTAAATGCAGAGACTTTCCAATAAAAAAAAAGAAAAGCAAGAAATCCCTTTCTTTGTTTGAAACTATATATTCATGTTCTCCATGTGGAAACAATGAAAAAAAAAAAAAAAACTTCACAAGTGTTTTATATTATGTGCAGCAATTAGAGAAATGCTACATCTTTATATTAATTATTACAAATCAAAGCAAATTTATTAATGCCAGGTTCATTTTTTCAGAATCAATTGTTACAAACAAAACATTGACATCTTGCTGATTGACATAGCATAATATTCCCCGATTAAATATTTTTGTTAGTGAAAGAATTTACAATTAATGGATTACTTCTCATGTATCACTCAATGCAAACTGAAAACTTCAGGAGTGATTATCTGAGAGGCATTATTTCTAAAAAGGAAAGCAATATATTCAGCATGCATAAAACAAAATTATAAGTGTATTAAAATCACAAGAAGTCTATCTGAAGATGAAAAAAATACCATTAAATTGGCTGAAAGGAAAATTGCTATTGATTATGAAGACAGGTTGTATGGTCTATATTTTGTAATGTTACTGTACAGTAGATTGAAGTTTCAAAATAGTATTACTCTTCTTTAAAGAGATAGACACAGCTGAATTAGGTGCTGCTTGCTGCCGTGAAGATCAAATGCAAAAAGAATCATATTTCATCAGACCTAGTCAACTCCAGGAAAATAAATAGAAATATAAGAGGTATGCAGGCAATGATTCATTTTGATAATCTGGCCCAAGAGAGACACATAGAGACAGCACACAGATCTAAGCTTCTTCCAAAAGACAAATAGGACACAGAGGGTGGGAACTGGAATGACAGTGTAGCAGAGGTCACATCGATTTTCAGCAGCAGTTTTCACACAGATGAGATAACCCTGGACTCTATTTGGACCATTGTTCATATCCTACCTGTCCCACAAGCAATAAATTTTCTGGTCCTAGAAAAAGGGCAGTAAAGAAGAAGGATTCTACTTATGGCTTCTTATGATTAAGTTTCTGGGCTAACCAAACATGCTTTTCAGATCAAGGTCACAAGCATGTTAAGAACTGTAATAGCCCAAATCTAGTAGAATTATATTATGCTTTAGTATATGTGAGTAAAAACTGTCTAACTATTCTTTGTGTTTTTTTTTTAAATTCAATCATATGCTAAAAGAATGATTAAGACAGGCATTGGGTGTTGATTTCAGTAATATAATAATCCTTAACATCTGAATGGCATTCACATTTTGCTCAGAGTTTGAATAAATACACTGTTGTATAGAAATTTACTAAGTAGGCATGAGTAAACCTAATTGGCAATGAAATTAAAAACAGATAAGTGCTGAAAACATAGAATAGCACTTAAGATCATCTCTCTGTAAATCCTAGAAAGGGTTGGGATTGAGTGTTTTTATTTAAAAGGACTGCCTCCAAAATGTATAGATTAAAAGGGGAAAAACCCTTTATCAGCACATATAACAAAATGGTATAAACTGAAGGCATAAAGACAGGACAACAGTTTCTAGTCAAGGACATGGGTAAACTCTCCATTTATGGAAGCAAAGTGGAGACTGCTTTTATTGAGCTTGTTTGTTAAACCTGCAATACTTTGAAACAGCACTTGGGAATCACCTTAGAGGACAAGCTCTTTATTTTAATTTCTTCTTTAGAGCCCAGATGAATAGATGTAAAAGTTGACAAGAAAGTTATTTATAGAATAAAATGGAATGTATAGTAAATGCTCCAAATGGAAACATCCCTTTGAAAATTAAAGTCAAGGCTGCTACAGCTGTTTTATATGACAGCGATGTTTATTCTCTCTGTCTTTCATGGAGTTAAACCTATCCTATGGGATTTGAGAATTGTGACACAGGAATAGAAACTGAGCACAGCTGACTCACTGAGCACTGGAAAAATGCAGATACCTACCAGGTCATCAGTTTTATTCCTTAACAAATAAATTATACTCCATTATTTGATTTGAGAGCTTCTCCCTAAACACAGCTGGCCCTCGGGACTCTCCTTTGTCGATATCATTAGTGTTACAATCAGCACAAGCAAGACACCTGCTTCCCTTTTCCAAACCGAAGAACAATAACAACAACAAAATGACCAACTGCTGTGTAATGATGTGACCTGAATGAATATAAAGAGGCATTCATAGTCTCGGCTGAACAATGACTCAAGTGTTGCCATTACCGAAAGTGAAAGAAAAAATTGATCTCCAAATTGTTACATTTCTTTATGTATCGCAAATAAAATATTTCAGACAAGTGGAAACAGGAAGCCAGAGGCAAAGGAATGAAGGGCCAGCAGTCTGTTCAACAGAGGTGTAATAACTGTACAAACCAAGTATGTATATAGCCTGTATGTTTTAGATCCTTAGATTAGAATATTAGCCTTCCAATCAAGGAATTAGAAGTAAGTCCTCTTTCAGATAAAGCAACATGCCAAGAATTATGCCTAATATAAATATCAAAAAGAATTATGATATTCAGTCCTTTTCATTAAAGAGTTAACATTATTTTGGAATAAAAAGAATGTATGTTACAGGGTGAAATTGAGTATGAACTGGGAAATAACTGTGATAAAAGAAAGGGGGGGGAGATTGGCAATGTGGGGCAAACATGAGAAGTATCTATGCCTGTTCTAACTAAAAAGTGTTCATAGTGTCTGTCCTTAGGTTTATGCTTCACAGTAGATTAGGTGAGAAAATATGAAAATATTCTTTGTGCATATTGGTATTATAAAACACTGGCCTAAATGGTGAAAATACAGCTTTCTTTGTCCTCCTTCTTCCTTTCCTTATCAATGTTGTAAGATGCCCTGCATGATTTCTCATAAAATAAAGTTTTCATATAATATAATTTTAAAATAGATATGTCCAAAAATGTTTTGTGGAATACCCTTTTAATAAATCCATGATTAGTTTTTTATCCAAAATTCAATTTTTAGAGGATGAGCCGTTTTCCTTCTTCATTTATTAAATAATTTAGAACAGAAACATTCAGTCTTTAAAATAGTATTTATTCTAAATTGATTGTTACAATTGTACAAATTTTATATCTTAATGTGTACTCTGAATTTGTATAATTAGGTGCCAGGTAAAAATTTTAAATATATAATTATATATATTAATATATGTTACATGCTGAAATAGGCAAAAAAGTAAATACTAAAGATACAAAGATTGGGTAACTAAACTATCTAAAGCTGCAAACAATATGGGGTTGAACCTCACCTTTATCATGTAAAAGTCTCTGGGAAACCTGTGTGTGTCTCTGCTACCTCAACTGTAATGTTAGAAAATGTTAGGTTACCTATTATAATTGTTGTACAGACTAATTAATGAATTCCTGTTTGTATTTTTGATCAGAGCTTGATTCTAAATAAATTATAAGTGAATTCTTGTTTTTTAAAGACAGACATAATCATTGAATATTCCCAAAAGTAGTACAGGAGAATATAAGATATTCAGCTATCTTCAGATTTACAACTTATCTCATATCCTATCTACAAAGATTTTTTCCTAGATTATGAATACATGAGACTGCCTTTATTTTATCTTCAATCATGAATGGTTGAGCGTGCAAAGTTCAGTGGTCCTTAACCAGGACCAATTTGCATCCCAGAAAATATATGCAACAATTGCTTGGAGACTAGAGAGTGGAGTATACAAGAGCCTACTATTGTCATCTAGTCATAGAGCCTAAGGATACTGAGAAATGACTCATAAAACATAGTAGACAATACTTTCATATTTACTATATCAACCCAAATAACATGTTATTTAAGAGAGGGATGAATAAAATTCAATGCTATAAGAATGTCAGAAGGGAAGCCATTTCTTTATATGAGAATTAAAAGTAATAAACATCAATGCTGGTTGAGACTCAATCTTCTAGAATTATACAGGGAAAGTTTAATCAATGGGACCTATGTACATCTTCTTCCACTCCTCAAATATCAACTAAAGTTTAATAATCTAATAATCTTATTAAAAATAATGTCAAATGGATGATGTAGTCCTTTATAAAGTAGGGTTTTTGGGTGATTATGCATTTAATTTATGGTATTAGCCTTTATTCTCTGATCAGCATTACCCTCCATGTTAAAAATACTGTTGAGCTATAGTTACAGGTGCAAAATACTCCCTTATCACCATCCACTTAATGACTTTTTTTTTTCTTCTGGTACCATTTTTTGTTACTTATATAGTGTGAATTTATATGGTTTTTATTTGATCTCACCAAAAGTTAGTGTCTATTAGATCAGAGCTCCTGTAGATTTCATTTATTATTATTATTGTTGTTATTATAAATACATTTCTCTTTGAATAACAACCAAGCAGAATATGAAGTAAATATGTTTCTGGCCCACAAATGCACGTTCTCACTGTTTCTTAGATGATGTGTTATGTCATAAATAAGGAAAACCTGAAAAATTGTTTTCAAATATCTATACATTTTACAAAGCCTACAAAAATACCCCATAAAATTACAGAATATGAGGCAGTTTCAAATAAAGCCTGAGGAATTGAACTGTTGCTTCAGGAAAGGCACACATATTTAAATAATCAAGAAAACAGCATGACTGAGATAACACAGTCACAAAAGAACACACGTGGTATCCACTCACTGATAAGTGGATATTAGCCTACAAAAGCTCAGAATACTAAAAGATACATTTCACAGATCACATGAAGCTCAATAAAAGAACACCAAAATGTGGATGCTTTAGTCCTTCTTAAAACGGAGAAGAAAACGCTCATGGGAGGAAACACAGGGACAAAGAGTGGAGCAGAGGCTGAAGGAAAGGCCATTCAGGGACTGCCTCACCTGGGGATCCATCCATCTGCATCCACCAAACCCAGACAATTGCTGATGCCAAGAACTGCTTGCTGACAGAAGCCTGATATGAATGCCTCCTGAGAGGTTCTACCAGAGCCATACTGATACAGATGAGGATGCTTGCAGTTAACCATCAGATTGAGCATGGCAACCCCAATGGAAGAGCTAGAGAAAGGACTGAAGGAGTTGAAGGGGTTTTCAACCCCATATGAAGAGCAACAGTATCAACTAACCAGATCCCCCCAGAGCTCCCAGGGACTAAATTACCAACCAAAGAGTACACATGGAGGGAGGGACCCATGGCTCCAGCCTAATATGTAGCAGAACATGGCATTGTCTGGCATTATTAAGAGAAGCTCTTGGTCCTGTGAAGGTTTTTCCAGTATAGAGGAATGCCAGGGCGTTGAAGTGGAAGTGAGAGCACCCTCATAGAAGCAGAGGGAGGGAGGAGAGGAAGGAACTGGGTAATCAAAGAACATTTGAAATGTAAATAAATAAAATATACAATAACAAAAATGGAAATAAATAAACAGCAACAAAAATCCAGCATATTAAAGCTATATAAATTCCTTTTTCAGAAAACCTAGATTCTGCCACGTGTAAAATATTGTAAAGAGAAGGCTAGTTCATGAGTGGAGAAGTAAAACTATAATGATCTACATCATAAACTGCAAAAACTGAGGCAGAATTAAAATGAAGGTAAGGGACAAATAGTCATTTAAAAATATATTTAGGCTCTATGATGATCAGGATAAGTACTTCCACCAGTTAATGGACCTTTCCAGTTATGTTGTTGTCCCATTCTTTGCTTATATGTAAAATGGCCTAGGGCTGCAATCTAGACTTGCTTTTTGGCTTAATGGGAGTTCAGTAATCTGTCTGCCTATAGAGGCTGAAAAGCGGGTTTCTTATTTTGCATCTGTACCCAGAGATGTTCATTTTCTCAACTAGGGCAAAATGCCAGTTCTTAAGGAACCACAAACACATACACAAATAAATTAACAATAAAAAATAAAGTAAAAAATGATTCATATTTTTCCATAATGAATAGTCTTTTAATTATTTGTATTTTAGGTTTGAATATATAATTAAAATTATAATTAATTTTGAGTGGGAATTGTCAATGCTTCAAGAAATTCTGAAAAATTTAAAAGACACACATTACTGCACACTTAGAGAATCTATGTTAAATGTGCAATAAATATAAAATAGATTAATTTGTAACACAGCATTATAAATAGTGAGCAGTAAAATAAGAATACAAAAGTAAAGAAAAATGTTTTCATTATTAATACTGAAGTACATTGTGAGTTCTATAGATTCATTGTTAGATATTATTTCCTCTTATCTAGGAGGGAAGAAAGAGATTATTTTAGTGAGCATGAGTTTAAAAACCAAAGGCAATTCAAATCCAAGAAGACATTAGGACAAATAAAACTTAGGATAAATAATTCATTCAATGAATAAAGTATAATTTGTTACCTCTTATAAATGCATAAGGAGAAAGAAAATGCATTTTTTCATTTTTATAAATGTTTACCTATATCAGTGACAAAAATCAAACTTTTTCTCTTTGTGTTCCTATTTGCAGAACAAGAAGTACTACTTCAGTGAGTATATGTAAGATTTTAATGAAAACTCCACAGTGGCACACTTACTATGACGAGGATATAGTAATCTCTCAGTAAAAATAGAATTTTAAACCTCCCTAATCTGGATAGAGGGCGTTCAAGAAGCATTATATTGGATAGGCACTAATTATAGGATTTGCCTGAAGTCTCAATGTCTAGTAAATTGAGTGCAGAACTTCATTAATTTAACAACACATTGAAATTTTAGATCATTGTGTTTTATTATCCTTATAAAACAAAAAATTTCTCTGTATTTATATTTCAAATATTATCCCCTTTCCTCCACTCCCATTCCCCCTCCCCTTGCTTCCATGAAGGTACACCCTCTCCCAATCACCCTCTCCACCTCAGTGTCTTGGCATTACCCTACAGTGGGAAAATGCACCTTCACTGGACCATAGGCCTCTTCTCCCATTGATGCCAGACAATGCTATATCTTTCATAAGACCACATAAGCAGATGGATGAATTCAAAGCCATAGAATTTGAGCTGCATTTTCCATTAAACTTTATTTAGATTGCATTTGCATTCTCTAGTAAACTTTTAAGTTTGAAAAAAAGATTACTTTCATTAAGCACATAGGAAAACATACCTTAATTTTTTTTCTTGGCATATGTGGACATATTGATGTTGAAATTCCTTTACTCACTATTTGTAACAAATATTTATGGATCCATATGGAACAACAGCTGTTGACGCAAAAATACTGAAGGCATACTTTATATCCTCTAACAACCTTTTACTTGAGGATTTTTCCTCATCTTCAATGAGAAGGTCATTATTTGGAAAGAAAACTCTTAATGTTCATTAAGTATGAAAGGTGTAATTATTATCAAGTCCTGTATGTGCAGAGAGTATACATTTCAAGATTCATTAGCCTATAATCATAAACCTATTAATTTCAAATATATTTTAAAGAATCCTCAATATATTTCAAAACCTGAACAAAGTAAAACTGCACATAGTAGTGCACACCTATACTTCTTTCACATGGGAAGATGCTGATAGTACATAGAAAGAGCATGGATTTTTGTTTGTGGCCTACCTACATTCAATTGAAAATTTGTCTCAGAAAAAAAAATGGGTCACTGGGGAAATGGAATAGGCATCACAGGTAAATTGGAAGGGGTAGTGTCTGGTTAAAAGTGGGTAGGTATAGAACAGGAAAGATATGGTAGAAGGAGAAAAAAGAGAAAGAGTACTGAGAAAGACAACTTAAGGGGCAGAAGGCAACTCTTGGATGACTTGGAAAACTACTGCAGTGCAAACTTCCAGGCATCTATAGGGGTAACCCTAGTTAAGACTCCTATCAATGGGCGACTCATTGCATGAAGTGGCCATCTCTTGCAATCAGACAAGGCTTACAATGTAAGGACTTGGATACCAACTGAGCCACAAAAACTTCATCCCACAATTTTTTCTGTCTGCAAGATGTACTGGGGCAAAGGTAGCATAAATATTATGGGAATCAATTACTGGTCCAGCTTGAGATCCACGTCATGAGTACAAGCCTTCTAAAGGCATTAGTTTCACACAGTAACAGTTCAAGCAATTTTAAGTATGAGACTGCTGTTACATACCAAAGATCATTTACAAAATTTCTTGGACTTTTGAAGACTAGACGATTAAAACTTTTGATTGAAAATTTATCCTGTAGACAAGAAATGCAGAGACAGAGAATAGAGCAGAAACTGAAGGAACAGCCAACCAATAACCACACAATTTGAGACCCATCTCATGGGTTAGCTCTCTTGCAGACAGGAGTCTTATATGACTGTCCACTGAGAGGTTCCACCCAAAAGCTGACTCAGTGGGATGCAGATGTTGGGATACTGTAATCCTCACCCCTCAATTACCTGGCAGTAGCCAGGCATACCACACCCCCTGCCCCAATTACCTATAAAAGGGGCTGGTGCCCCCTCCTTGCTCTCTTGCCTCCTGGCTCTCTTGCCTCTCTTGTTCTTGATCTTTTGCCACCTTGTTTTCCCACCACTTCCCCTCCTCTTCCCCTTCCATTCCCCCTCTCCCTCCACATGCTCATGGCCAGCCTCTACCCCCCACGCCTCTACTACCCTCTTAACTCTCCCATGACCTGAATTCTCTTCTGTACTATACTGTCATGTGGCTGGTCCCTCAGGGAGAAGGGATTCCCAACATGGACCTCTCAGAGGCATCTCCCTTGCCCTCAGGCCTCGCCGCAACTACATGGGCCATATGCCCCCCACTCATCCTTCCCCTAACATTGGTGCTGAAACCCAGGACTTCATCTTTTCACAACATTGGTGCCCCATGACTTTTCCTTTCAGTGACTTTTTCTATCATTGGTGCCCATCATCTTTTCCTTTCAGCAGACACCCACAGACAAACAAACAGTGGATAGAGCTTGGGAACTTTTATGGCAAAATGGGAGAAAGGATTTTGACCCTGAAATGGATAGGAATTCCACAGGAAGACCAAAAGAGTCAAGTAACATGGACCCTTGGGGTTCTCAGAGACTAAACTACCAACCATGGACCATACACAGGTTGGACCTATGCCTCCCCACACATATGTAGAAGATATATAGCATTGTCTTGATGTGGGTCCCAAACGACTGGAGTGGGGGATATCCCAAAAGCTGTTGCCTGTTTGTGGAATACCTTCTTCTAGCTGGGGTGCCTTATCTGGCCTTAGAGAGGAAGATGTACCTAGCCCTGTAGAGACTTCATAAGCCAGGGTAAGGGTATACCCAGGGATACCCACCCACTCAGAGAAGAAGAGGGGGCATGAGCGAAGGATTGTGGGAGGGGTGAACTGGAGGGGTACATGAGCAGATTCAAAGTGAATAAAAGAAGTTAATTATTTAATTCATACATTTGGCTAACACTGCAGCTTCCCCCTTGCTTTGTGTTCCCAACCTTTAAAAACATACCTGAAACAGGTTGTCTCCCTGAGCACTCAGAAAATAAAGTTTTCATTTTAAAAAGTAAAAGAAAATTTCTATAAAATGTAAGTGAAATAGAATTTATGTTTCACGGCTATGATAATGAACTTTGTTTCTTTCTTTATTCTCTCATATATTTCATTTTCACAGCACTTGCCCCTTCCTCCTCTCCTGCCCACGCCTCCCTCAACACCCTCTTACCACAGATTCACTCATCTATTTACTTTTAAAAATGGCAGACCTCCAATGGGTATCAAACAAACATGGAATACGAAGTTGCAGTAAGCCTAGGTACCTCCCCTCATATTAACGCAACCCAGTAGGAGAAAAAGGGTACAAAAAGAGTTACAAATAGCCCCCATTCCCACCATTAGGAGTACCATGAGAAGACCAAGCTACACAATTATATCATATATGCAGAGAACCAAGGTCAGACTCAGGTTCCCTGATTGGTTATCCCCCAATTCTGATAGATTTGTGTTCAGATATTGTGTAAATTTAGTTTTGTCTTGAAATATCTTGGTCTCTTCATCTATGGTGATTGAGAGTTTTGCTGGATATAGTAACCTGGGCTGACATTTGTGTTATCTTAGTGTCTGTATGATGTCTGTCCGGTATCTTCTAGCTTTCATACTCTTTGTTGAGAAGTTGGGTGTAATTCTGATTGGTCTGCCTTTATATGTTAATTGTCCTTTTTCCCTTACTGCTTTTAGTATTCTTTCTTTTTTTGAACACTTGTTGTTTTGATTATTATGTGTCGGGAGAAGTTTCTTTTCTGGTCCATCTGTTTGGGGTTCTGTAGGCTTCTTTTATGCTCGTGCTAATCTTCTTTTTAGGGTAGAGAAGTTTTCTTCTACAATTTTGTTGAAGATATTTACTGTGCCTTTTAGTTGATATTACTCACCCTCTTCATTTCCTATGATTCTTAAGTTTGGTCTTCTCATTGTATCCTGGATCTTCTATACTTTGTGCATTAGGAGCTTTTTGGTTTTGCGTCTTCTCTGACTGTTTTTTTCTATGTCTTCTATGTTGTCTTCAGTCCCTGAGATTCTCTCTTCCATCTCTTGTAGTCTTTTGTTGATACTTGCATCTGTGACTCCTGATTTCTTTTTAAGTTTTCCATCTCCAGGGTTGTCTCTTTTTGTGTTTACTTTATTGTTCTATTTCCATTTTCAATTCTTTCATCTATTTGTTCGTGTTTTCCTGTATTTCTTTCAGTGTTTTTGTGTTTCCTCTTTAAAAGCTTCTATTTGTTTATGTGTGTCCTCCTGTTATTGTTTAAAGAAGTTATTCATGGGCTTTTTGAAGATCTCATTATCACTGTGAGGTATGATTTCAAGTCTGAGTCTTCTTTTTCTGGAGTGTTTCACAATCCACAGCTTGCTGTGGTGAGAGAGTTGGGTTCTGATGTTGCCAGGTTGTTTTGGTTTCCATTGCTTAAGTTCTTTACTTTTCCTCTTTCCATCTTGTTATCTGTGATTATATGTGGTCTTGTTGTCAGTGACTGGTACCTGTCACTCCTGTGGATCTGAGGGCCCGTGGGCTCCAGAAAAAAAAAATGCTTCTGAGTGTTTGGCTTTCAGTGGGCAAGTGAATTCTGGTAGCAGTGTCTCAGTTCTGTCTTTGTGGGCTCAGGTGTGGGAGTTCTTGTGAGGCTGTTCTGGGTGTTCAGCCTCTGCCCAAAGGTCCTGAGTACTACTGGCAGGAACCTGGCTATTTCTCTAGGCCAAAACGTACCCTTTTCCAGATAGCACAGTACATTCTGCTCTAAGAGAACTCCTGGTGTGCTCTCCTTGGGCCTATATGCCAGGCTTCCCTCTGGTTCAGACGTATAAGGGCCTTTAGAGCTGGACTTCTAGCACTGACTTTCCAGGGCAGACCCCAGTTCCCACTGGCAAAAGGTTGTGCCTTACTGTGTGATTAGTCTGGGAGGACCAGATTTCCAGAAGGATCCAGAGCCTCTCTTCCAGAGGCCTGGTCCTTACTGTGGGCCAGAGGGGCAACTTTTCCCTGTGCCCCCCCCCCATCCTTCTCTGCGATTTGGCTACTCACAGTGCAATCTCACCAGGCCTGTGACCCTGGATCTCTGTTGTTCCAGGTGGCAAATGGCCTGCATGTTTGGTCTGTTGCATGGGCTTTCCAGACAGTTCCCATGTCCCTCAGTCAGAGGTCCATCCCTACTGTGGGCCGCAGGGGCATGTTTTCCACATGCTCTGCCTAGCCCTCTCTGCACTTTGGTTACTCACTGAACAATCTCACCAGTCCTATGTCCCTGGATCTCTGCTGTTCTCGGTGGCAAGGGGACTGATCATATGGTCCATGCACACGAGCTTTCCAGGTGGATCCCTAGATCCTTTGCCAGAGGTCCAGCCCTACTGTGGGCTGCAGGGGCAGGTCTCCCAAGAGCTCCACCTAGCCCTCTTTGTGCCTTGGTTCGAGAGTCTATTATCTAACTATTTGCCCTCAGCAACAACAGACCAGATATAAATATGCTGGATTAGGTTTATGTATCCAGTCTGATAGTCTATATCATTTTATTGGGGAATTGAGTCCATTTATGTTAACAGATATTAAGCAATAGTGGTTGCTGTTTCCTGCTACTTTTGCTTTTAGAGGTATCATTGTGCCTGTATGTCTTTCTTCTTTTGGTGTTCTTGCTTAGGTATTTTCTTGTTTATATTAGGATGTAGTTCCCCTCATTGTATTGGATTTTCCACCTATATTTCATTGTAGTGCTGGGTTTGTGGTCAGATATTGTGTAAATTTAGTTTTGTCTTGGGATATTTTGGTCTCTCCATTTATGGTGATTAAGAGCTTTGCTGGGTATAGCTGCCTGGGCTGACACTTGTGTTCTCTTTGGGTCTGCATGATGTCTGTCCAGGCTCTTCTATCTTTCATAGTCTCTGTTGAGAAATCGGGTGTGATTCTGATTGTTCTGCCTTTATATGTTACATGACCTTTTTCCCTTACTGCTTTTAGTTTTTTTCTTTGCTTTGGGCACTTGGCATTTTGACTATTATGTGTCAGGAAAAATTTCTTTTCTGTTCCACTCTATTTGGAGTTTTGTAGGCTTCTTTTATGCTCATGGTCATCTCATTCTTAAGGGTAGGGAAGTTTTCTTCTATGATTTTGTTGAAGATGTTTACTGTGCCTCTTAGTTGATATTCTTCGCCCTCTTCTATTCCTATTATCCTTAGTTTTGGTCTTCTCATTGTGTCCTGGAACTCCTGGACATTTTGAGTTAGTAGCTTTTTAGGTTTTGCATCTTCTCTGACTGTTTTGTCTTTATTTTCAATGTTTTCTTCAGCCCCTGAGATTTACACTTCCATCTCTTGTAGTCTGTTGGAGATGTTTGCATCTGTGACTCCTGATTTCTTTATTAGGTTTTCTACCTTCAGGGTTGTCTCTTTTAGTGTTTTCTTTATTGTTTCCATTTCCATTTTAAATTTCTTCTTTTTCAATTCCTCCATCTCTTTGGTTCTGTTTTCCTGTAGTTCTTTGATTTATTTGAGTGTTTTCATGTTTCTTATTTTAAATCTTATATATCTTTATGGTTTTCCTTCTGTTCTTGTTTAAGTGAGTTATTCACGCTCTTCTCAAAGATCTCCATCATCATCTTGAGGTATGAGTTCACGTTTGAGTCTTCTTTTTCTGGAGTGTTTGGCATTCTGTAGCTTGCTGTGATGAGAGAGCTGAGTTCTGATATTGCCAGGTTGTCTTGGTTTCCATTGTGTAAGTTCTTTCTCTTTCCTCTTGCCATCTTGTTGTCTGTGATTATATGTGGTCTTGTTGTCAGTGATTAGTTCCTGTCTCTCACATGTACCTGGCCTGTGTCCATGGATCTGCGCTGTTTTAAGTGGCAAATGGCCTGAGCATTTGGTCCACATGCAAGGGCCTTCCGGCTGACCTGAGTCTCTAAGGCAGAGTTCCTTTTCCCCTGGACCAACTGGAGGGGCTCACCTAATGCATGCTAGGACTAGCCCCCTCTGTGTCCTTGCTACTCACAGCACAGTCTTGCCAGGCCTGTGTCTCAGGACCTCTGCTGTTCCCGTTGGCAAATGGAATGAGCATTTGGTCCCTATTTGGCTTTTGTTATTCTTGAGCTTCATATGGCCTGCAAGTTGTTTCTGGTTGATTGTTTTCCAATCTCTGGTCCTCTATCTATCCTTTTATTTCCTCCCATGAACGTTTTATTCTCCCTTCTAAGTAAGACTGAGGCATCATTTTCCAAAAGCCCAACCCATCTTGAAATCCAAGTAACAAATGGAAAGACAAATCATAATGAGGAAATTAAATGTGAGTTCAGCTTACAACTAATCTATGTTCAAAAAGTTAGTTGGTTTGTGTTCTTAGAGTCATAGTATAAGTTATCATTTTATTAAAAGGATAAAATAATATGACCCCCCCAAAATAAAAAAAAAGTAGTAGCAAAGGAAATTCTTAGTGTCAACTTACAGATACCTTCTCAGTCATGTGAATGTAAATGCTTATCTTAATAGTCAGTAAGATGAGCTCTTGAGTTACTGTTTTTTGTTTTATTTATTTATTTTTCTCTCAGATCTTTAATTCAAACCTGGGTATATGGAGACTTTCTATCAATTACAGAGTAAAGGAATTTACTACAATATGAAATATGGATATCATGGTTTTTAATAGCTGAGTTGTGTAAATGTACCACATTTTCTGTATCCATTCCTCTGTTGAAGAACATCTAGATTCTTTTCAGCTTCTGGCTATTATAAATAAGTCTGTTATGAGCATAATAGAGTATGTGTATCTGTTATATTTTGGAACATCTTTTGGATATGTGTATGCCCAGTAGTGGTATAGCTGGGTCTTCAGGTAGTACTATGTCCAAATTTCTGAGGAACTGGCAGACTGATTTCCACAGATACTGTACCATCTTGTAATCCCACCAACAGTGGAGGAGTGTTCCTTTTTTCTATATCCACTCCAGCATCTGCTGTCATCTGAGATTTTGATCTTATCCATTTTGATGGAACAAGAAAATATCATCCTGAGTGAGGTAGCCCAATCACACACACAAAAAAGCAAACAAACCAAAAACAACAACAACAAAAAGCATGATGTGCACTCACTGATAAGTGAATATTAACCAAATTGCTTAGATTATCCAAGATACAATTCACAGACCACATGAAGCTCAAGAAGAAGGAAGATCAAAGTATAGATGCTTTTGTCATTTTTAGAAGCGGGAACAGATATATCCACAGGAGAAAATATGGAGACAAGTTTGGAGCAGAGACTGAAGGAAAAAGGCTATCCAGAGACTGCTTGCTCCACCTGGAGAACCAGCACATATACAGCCACCAAACCCAGACAATATTACTGATGCTAAGAAGTACGTGTTGACAGGAGCCTGATATAGCTGCCTCCTGAGAGGCTATTCCAGATCATGAAAAATACAAAGGTGGATGCTCACAGCCAACCATTGAATTGAGAACAAAGTCCCCAATGAAGTATTTAGAGAAGGGATTCAAGGAGCTGAAGGGGTTTACAACCCCATAAGAACAACAAACAATACCAACAAACCAGAGCTCCCAGGGACTAAACCAATATCCAAAGAGTACACATTGACAAACTCATGGCTCCAGCTGCATATGTAGCAGAGGATGGCCTTGTTGGTCATCAAGGAAAGGAGAAGGACTTGGTCCTGCCAAGGCTCAATGCTCTCCTGTGTAGGGGAATGTCAGTGCAAGGAGGTGGGAAAGGTTGGATGTGTAGGTAGGTGAGGCAGTACCCTCATAGAAGCAAGAGGTGGAATAGGGGGTTTATGGAGGGTGGAAGGGATAATATTTGAAATGTAAATAAAATACATCCAATAAAAATTTAAAAAATAAAAAAGAAATGTGAGATTAATCAACAACAGAATTTAATTTGCCATGGTTAAGTGTCATAGTTATAAAAATAATTGTTTACATGTCATTGTAGCTGCACATTTAATATATACCACATGTAACAGCAAATTTAATTATTTTGACTTGGTTTTCAAATATAGTTGTCTATATCAGAGCTATAGCTTGGATCCAAAGCAGCAACAAGAGAACCCCACACTCTTAATACAGATCTCATTGCATGCTATTCAGGTTACATATATCTTTGTTATATAATCATTACATTTTTTTTCTAGATTGGATGGAATGAACTGAATCTTTTAGTTTTCATCCAAAAGTTTCAGAATCCAAAATTATATTTTTTTAGGTAAGCCCCAGAAGATATGTTTGTCTCTCAGTACTAGAATCTGGTGGCATTTTTGGATTCATTTTTCAACTCCTCAGTAAAGGCAATGATGAAACAAAATTGGTTTTGGAAGAAAATATTGTTTACTTCATTAGTCTTAAATTTGTTCACAGTTCCTGCTCATTAGACTAAAAACACCTACTCTAAAATCTCAGTGCCATATTAGGAAATGACATATGAAACACTAAGTAGAAAGCATTGCTTTAAGACTTTAGTAGATAGTACTGTGAATATTTGAGATCTCACAATTTCATTTTTCTTCCATTACAAAATCAGTAACAATTTTCATATCAATTTAGACATGGTATGTCTATCCACATCCTCATCCATCACTTAGAGTAATTAGTTTGGCTGTCTCGTTATTATGATGATCACCGTGACACTAGCTCTGACTGCTCATGGCTTGGTCTCATTGCAGGTTGCAGATGCATCTGCAGTAATATAATCATTACTAAGCATTCAAGGTTTAACGGACAGCACCTTTCTCTGCTCGTCTATGCATGTGCATCCCCATTCTCTTACAATTCTAAGACTTCTGGTACTAATTAATATCCATGCTCTAGCCTTAAGAGAGAGAAAATTGGACCAATATGCATATTGTTTCCGGTTTCATTCATGGCTGCCACCTTTCCTCAGGGGACATGGGGTAGGGAAAATGTTAAGAGGTAGACATAGTCTTAATTTGGAAGTACAGAAAAAAAAAAAACCGAATGTTTAAATTTCTTTTTTTTTTTAGATTCTTTTGTATATCTTCTGAAAGACATTCCTTATTCCTATGATGATTTGTATCTCTGACATGAGTACTAGATTCTGACATAGGAATCATTGTAAGGCTGGAGAGCTCATGATCTTGGCTCTTTTCTTATAAATTTTGAATTCATTCTCTAAATAATTTAGAGAAGTATATATTAAATAAATATGGTATCCAAATGTTTTGTTCTGAGAATGTTTTTGGCATTATCAGTATTTAAAAATTTATCTTTACCATTCTTTTGTTTTCCATTTTCCATTGTTGTTTTTAAATAACATTTTAAAATGTTTACTTGTAAAATATATTTTATTAATCATAATTTTACATGTACTGTGTTATTCTCCTTGCTACTTACATAGCAAAACATCTTCAAAGAGATGTCCATAATTGCCTAAATTAAATATTACTCTGCTAAAATTTTGACCCTGTCTTTCAAAAGATAACAACAACAACTGCTATAAAGATCATTATGCTCAATATATACTCAACAAGAAAACTGTTTCCATGTTATGTTCTGTCAGACATGTACTTTAGGCTTATGATAACTAGTGGGATTTCAATGCATGCTACCAATCCTCTAAAAGAATTAAGTACTGACAAAAAATATTCATACAGTGTTATGCCAAAATGCCTTTAAAAGTCTGTATATGTGTCCCTCTTTTTTAAAAAATAAAGTTTTAAGAGACAAAAAAAAATGGGCTAAAGATATTTTAGTCCTATTGTTACTTGGCTTAGATTCTTCAGCTACTTCATTATGATTTACTTCTTGAATTACTTTCTTCATTTGACTCTAGGACATGCCAATTTCTTTGTTTTCTCTTTATTAGCCATTCTCTATTTTCTTTACAAAATCCTCTTCAGTTTTATTTTGAAAAGCATAAAGCTCAGTCATAGGGGTTCTCCTTTTTCTTTGGTCAATGTCTTGATGCTTTTGTCCTCCTAAATATTCAGGTAACATCGATTAATGATACTTTCTTAATTTGTATGTCCAGTTATCACATTTGTCCTAATTCTCAGAAAATTTATCCAATGTTTTCCTCAGTATTTTAATTGAAAATCTAGAATTTACCTCATATTATACAGGACCATCTCTTTTACCTGAATTTTCAGTATGTTCACATTTATGATGTTCATTTAATGATTGAAATGCTTATATTGTTGGTTGTGAGCCTAGCCTTTAAAGGCTGAGCCATCTCTCCAGCGTGAAGCATCTTATAGATACTATCCATTTATATGCATATTAAAATAGGCATTATTGTCAATAAAGTTAAGGTGGAGCAGTCTGGCTACTCAAAGAAATGTGGCAAGGGCTGACAGCAGAATGTAGCATTGACCAAATATCTTTTATAGAAATGAAAGCTGGGACCAGGAAGAGCAGAGACCCAGACACACAGGCCTGGTAAGAATAGAGAGAGAATGGGTTCCGACAAGCCAGGGGACAGAGAGATCTCAGCAGAGCACTCTGGAAGTACGCACCTACTCAGCTTGATCCAGGGACCCAGGAACCCAGCATCAGGCCCTCTGTTCCCAGCCAGCAGCTTCTGAGTGCACAACAGGCACTCAGACCATCCCCCACCAAGTACAGTGGAGATCCAGGGACAAAGGCCAGGTTCAAGGGAAAGGCGAGAACAAATCACTGACAACAAGATGGCAAGAGGAAAGCAAAAAACTTACCCCAGGGAAACCAAGACAACCTGGCAACACTAGAACACAGCTCTCCCATTACAACAAACAGCAGAATGCCAAACACTCCAGAAAAAGAAGACTCAGACCCGAAATCCTACCTCAAGAAGATGATAGAGATAATTAAACAAGAACAGGAGGAAAAACATAAAGAATTAGAAGCTTTTAAAGAAGAAACAAGAAAAATACTCAAAGAACTCAAAGAACTAGAAGAAAACAGAAACAAAGAGATGAAGGAATAGAAGAAGGAACTTAAAACGAAAATGGACAAAATAAAGAAAACACTAAAAGAGACAACCCTAGAGGTAGAAATCCTAAAAAAGAAATCAGGAGTCACAGATGCAAGCATTTCCAAAAGACTACAAGAGATGGAAGAGAGAATCTTGAGGGCCGAAGACAACACTGAAAACATAGACAAAACAGTCAGAGAAGATGCAAAAACTAAAAAGCTCCTAACACAAAATGTACCGGATATCCAGAACACAATGAGAAGACCAAATCAAAGGATAATAGGAATAGAAGAGGACGAAGAATATCAACTAAGAGGCACATTAAATATCTTCAAAAAAATCCTGGAAGAAAACTTCCCTACCCTTAAGAATGAGATGACCATGAGCATAAAAGAAGCCAACAGAACTCCAAAGAGGTTGGACCAGAAAAGAAATTCCTCCCAACACATAATAGTCAAAACTCCAAGTGCCCAAAGCAAAGAAAGAATACTAAGAGCAGTAAGGGAAAAAGGTCAGGTAACATATAAAGGTATATCAATCAGAATCACCCGATTTCTCACCAGAAACTTTGAAAGATAGAAGAGCCTGGACAGACATCATGCAGACCCTAAGAAAACACAAGAGCCAGCCCAAGCTGCTATACGCAGCAAAACTATCAATCACCATAGATGGAGAGACCAGGATATTCCAAGACAAAACTAAATTTACACAATATATGACCACAAAACCAGCACTACAATGAATTATAGGTGGAAAACACAATACAAGGAGGCGAATCACATCCTAGTAAAAACAAGAAAACTCCTAAGCAAGAAAACAAAAGGAGAAAGACACATAAGCACAATTCAACCGACAAAAGCAATAAAATCAGGAAACAGCAACCACTATTCCTTGATATCTATTAACATAAATGGTCTCAACTCCCCAATAAAGAGACATAGACTATCAGACTGGATATATAAACAAAACCCAGAAATTTGCTACATACAGGAAACTCATCTCAGAGACAAAGACAGACACTATCTCAGAGTAAAAGGGTGGGAAAAAAACCTTTTAAGCAAACAGCCCCAAAAAGCAAGCTGCAGTGGCTATTCCAATATCGAATAAAGTAAATTTCCAACCAAAAGTTATCAAAAAAGATAAGGAAGGACACTTTTTACTCATTACCGGGGAAATCTGTCAGGAGGAACTCTCAATTCTTAACATATATGCTCCAAATACAAAAGCACCCACATTCATAAAAGAAACCCTACTAAAGCAGAGCAAATACATTTTACCCCGCACAATAATAGTGGGAGACTTTAATACCCCATCCTCATTAATGGACAGATCATGGAAACAGAAACTGAACAGGGACACTGTAAAACTAGCAGAGATTATGAACCAACTGGAATTACTAGATAAAAAGAGAATATATCATCCTAAAACAAAATAATACACCTTCTTCTCAGCACCCCATGGCACCTTCTCAAAAACTGACCACATAATTGGATACAGAATGAGGCTCAATGGATAAAAGAAGATTGAAATACTCCCGTGGACCATTTCATATCACCATGGTCCAAGGATGGTCTTTAATAACAACAAAGAAAACAAAAAGCCCATATACACACAAAAACTAAACAATGCTTTATTGAACAATAGCAGGGTCAAAGAAGAAATAAAGAAAGAAATTAAGGATTTTCTAGAATTCAATAAAAATGAAAATAGGACATACCCAAACCTATGGGATACAATGAAAGCAGTACTGAGAGGAAAACTCATAGCTCTGAGTGCTTCCAAAAAGTAACTGGAGAGAGCATACACTAGCAACCTGACAGCACAGTTGAAAGCTCTAGAACAAAAGGAAGCAAATATACCCAAGAGGAGTGGACTGGAAGAAATAATCAAACTTAGGGCAGAAATAGACCAAATAGAAACAAAAAGAACCATTCAAAGAATCAACAAAACCAAGAGTTGATACTTTTAGAAAATTAACAAAATTGAGGGCAAAGAGAGACTATCCAAATTAACAAAATCAGAAACGGATGTGGAGAAATAATGACTGAGACTGAGGAAATTCAAGAAATCATCAGAATTTCCTACAAAAGCCTATACTCAACAAAGCTGGAATATCTGGAGGAAATGGATGAATTCCTAGGCAGATACAAGATACCAAAGATAAACCGGGACCAGATAAACCATCTAAATAATCCCATAACACCTAACGAAATAGAAGCAGTCATCAAAAGCCTCCCAAACAAAAAAAGCCCAGGTCCAGATGGGTTCAGTGCAGAGTTTTATCAGACATTGATTGACAGCATAATACCAATTCTCTCCAAACTATTCCACAAAATAGAATCAGATGGAACACTACCTAACTCCTTTTTTCACGCTACAATAACCCCCATTCCTAAACCACAAAAAGACCCTACAAAGAGAACTTCAGACCAATCTCACTTATGAACTTTGATGCAAAAAAATACTCAACTAAATCCTTGTAAAAGGAATCTAAGAACACATCAAAATGATCATTTACCATGATCAAGTAGGATTCATCCCTGGGATGCAGAGATGGTTTAATATAAGGAAATCCAACAGTGTAATCCATCATATAAACAAAATCAAAGGAAAAAAAAAAAAAACACATGGTCATCTCACTAGATGCTGAGAAAGAAATTGACAAAATTCTACACCCATTCATGTTAAAAGTCTTGGAAAGAACAAGAATCCAAGGCCCATACCTAAACATAATAAAAGTAATATACAGCAAACCAACAGCCAACATCAAACTTAACTGTGGGAAACTTGAAGCATTTCCACTAAAATCATGGACTAGACAATGTTGCCCACTCTCCCCCTACCTATTCAACATAGTATTGGAAGTCCTGGCTGGAGCAATTAGACAGCAAAAGAAAATCAATGGTATACAAATTGGAAAGGAATAAGTAAATATATCTCTATACACAGATGACATGATAGTGTACTTAAGCAACCCCACAAATACCACCAGAGAAATCCTACAGCTGATAAACAATTTAGTAAACTAGCAGGATATAAAATTAACTCAAACAAATTAGTAGCCTTCCTATATTCAAAGGATAAACATGTGGAGAAAGAAATTAGAGAAAAGATACCCTTTACAATAGCCACAAAATCTATAAAATACCTTGGTGTGACTCTAACTAAGCAAGTGAAGGACCTGTACGACAAAAATTTCATACCTCTAAAGAAGGAAATCGAGGAAGATCTCAGAAAATGGAAAGATCTCCCATGCTCATGGATTCAAGGATGAACACTGTAAAAATGGCCATCTTAGAAAAGCAATATACAGATTCAATGCAATCCCCATCAAAATTCCAACCCAATTCTTCACTGAGTTGTAAAGAGCAATGTAAAATTTCATCTGGAATAACAAAAGACCTAGAATAGCAAAATCCATCCTCAACAACAATAAAACATCTGTGGGAATCACCATCCCTGACCTCAAGCTATATTACAAGGAAATTTTGCTGAAAACTGCATGGTACTGGTATAGGAATAGGCACGTAGATCAATGGAATAGAATAGAAGATCCAGAAATGAGCTTTCATGTATATGGTCACCTGATTTTTGACAAAGTAGCTGAGTACATTCAATGGCAAAAAGACAGCGTATTCAACAAATGGTGTTGGTCCAACTGGCACTCAGCATGCAGAAGAATGAAAATAGACCCTTTCTTATCTTCTTGTACAAAGTACAAGTGTAAGTGGATCAAAGATCTCCACATTAAATCAGGTACACTGAAACTATTAGATGAGAATGTAGGGAAAACCTTAGAACTCATAGGCACAGGAGAAAATTTCCTGAACAGAACACCAGTGGCTCGAGCTCTAAGGTCAAAGATTGACAAATGGGACTTAATGAGAATGCAAAGTTTCTGTAAGGCTAAAGACATTATCAAGAAAAAAAATGGCAGGCAATAGAGTGGGAAAAGATATTTATGAACCTCACATCAGACAAAGGTATAATATCCAAGGTATTCAAAGAACTCAAAACTAGACAGCAGAGAATCAAACAACCCTATTAAAAATGGGGGTACAGAGTTAAACAAAAATTTCTCAATCGAAGAATATGGAATGGCTGAGAAACCAGGAAGTGCTCAACATCCTTAGCCATCAGGGAAATGCAAATCAAAATAACCCTGAGATCCCACCTACACCAGTCAGATTGGCCAAGATCAAAAACTCAGATGACAACAGATGCTGGAGAGGATGTGGAGAAAGAGGAACACTTCTCCACTGCTGGTGGGGTTGTAAACTGATACAACCACTCTGGAAATCAGTCTGGCGGTTCCTCAGAAAAATGGACATAGTACTACCTGAAGACCCAGTTATTCCACTTCTGGGCATTTACCCCAGAGATGCTCCAACAGACAACAAAGAGTCATGCACCACAATGTTTATTGCAGCTCTATTTATAATAGCCAGAAGCTGGAAATAACCCAGATGTCCTTCAGTAGATGAATGGATACAAAATTGTGGTACATTTACACAATGGAGTACTACTCACTTATCAGAAATAATGACTTTATGAAATTCTTAAGAAAATGGATGCATCTAGAGAATATCATCCTGAGTCAGATAACCCAATCACAAAAGAACAGACATAATATGCAGTCACTGATAATGGGATACCAACCCCAGAAAGCTCTGAACAACCAAGAAACAACCCACAGATTGTGTGAAGATCAAGAAAAAAAAGAAAAAAAGAGAATATATTTTAATTTAAATAGAACTGTATCACATCCCTCTTTCCTTCCTACATCCCCTCCCAGTTTCTCTCCTTTCTCCTCAAATGAATAGCCTCTTTTCCTATATTGTTGTTCTTGAAATTCTTAAGAAAATGGATGCATCTAGAGAATATCATCCCGAGTCAGATAACCCAGTCACAAAAGAACAGACATAATATGCAGTCACTGATATTGGGATGCTAACCCCACAGGCTTGCACTACCCCAGAAACAACTCACAGACTGTATGAAGTCCAAGAAATAAAGAAAACAAAAAAAAAATTTTTACAAAACAAGAAGACTTTGACTATTTCCATGTTGCGTTTTTTTTTTTTTTTTTTTTTTTTTTTGCATGTACTTTACACTCATTGTAACTATTAGGTTTTCAATGCATACTATCAAGCCCTTGAAAAAATCAAGCACTGACTAAAAAATATATTCACAGAGTTTTATGTAAAAATTATTTTAATATCTGAAAAAAACAGTACTGACAAAAATGGATAATTCTAAGCAAAAGATGTTTAAATTCTGTACATTTATCTTTGTTTTGTAAAATAAAGTCATTTAAAAAATGCCTAAAATTTTTACATTTATCTTTGTTTGTTAAAATAAACTCTTTCCAAAAAATGAAAGCTGGAGATTTTCCAAGTAGCTCATTTAAACATGCCATTTCTGTATAGGGACAGGACCCCCAGTATTTTACAAGTTTTTTTAAGTTACATATAAGATACACACATTATTATAAAAATAAGTATATATATATATATATATATATATATATATATATATATATATATATATATATATACAGTTTATATTTTATTAAAGCAGACAATACATTAAGACATAAAATATAGAATTTTTAATATTAAAATGGATTCTTTAACTAATCTCTGCAAACTTACTGAAATGATTGTTATCTGAGACAACTAATAACATGCTTTTTACAATTTTTATAAGGTGAAGTGAGTGCTATAAGTCATTCTCAAGATCTTTAACGAAACCTCTCCTTTCATGCTATTATTCCTGGTAAAGTGATCATGTCATAATCTCAGTCATCTTAAATTATGTGTTATATTACATACTACTGAATGGCTTTATCTTACTAAATTCGTAGATTGAAGTGTTAGTCACCAACTGATACTCTGATATTGGTTTGCTAGAAAGTAAATAGGGTGAGATCTACTCTCTAGAGCACCCAAGATAGTACTTTACTTTTCTCTTTGTCTCTTTTCCTCTGTCCATCTCTCTGTTTCTATTCATCCCAAGCCCCCTTGTAGTATTGAATCAGAGAAAGTCAGATATCTAGGTTCCAGTATGTCAGATGAATGTTTTATTTTTAGTTTATTTAATGTGTATGGGAGCTTGGCCTATAAGTATATTTGTGAATCACTTATACAGTTGATACCCATGTTGGCCAGAAGAGGGCATTGGCTATTCCAGAACTGACATTGCAGATAGTTGTGACCTGAACTGGCATGTGAGAAGAGCTGTCAGAGATCTTAATTGGTGAACCATCTCTCCAACATCTTGAGAAAATGGTTCATAATTAGAATTAACTTCTCAAGGTGAATTTGAAATATAAAATAATTAATAATTTGCAAAACAAGTAGAGCAATACATTTTCTGAGGGGGAATGTAAAAGTAAAGTAATTAATTGATATAAATAATTTAAAAATGTTTTAGATAAAATACAATTATAAATAATAAAATATAAACATAAATCCAATATCTCTCAAGTAGATATGCAAATTAATGTAGACTTAATTTCTACCTTTCTGTTGTGATCTATAGCAACATAAATAGTACATAATATTGTTCTTGCACTTATTAATATCATATAGTATACCACAGATTTTTCTTCTAGTTAACCAAAAGATACTTATTTTTCAATGATGACTGCATGTCTATAAGGCATTTGAAGACTACACAATCCATTTCAGATACACCAAAACATTTATTGCTTATATTAGTCATTATAATATACTTTATTTTTACCATTTTGTGATTTTCTTTTCTTAAGACTTTATTGTTTATATGTGAATTATATGTCTCAAAAGAAGAGCCAATTTACATTTTAATAGTATCTAGAAAATTGCTCTGCAACACAGTAGACTCACTATGATCATTCATTTATTATATTTTACTTCATTAACTTTTAATAATAGATAATAATATGAATTTTATAAGAGTCTCATATTTAAAAAAGGCAACTGTCTCATGAGTTTACATTTAGAGACAAACATGCTAATAGTTACTATGTGTGCATATCAATATAAAAAATACACACATCAATGTAGCTGCTTCTCCCAATGAACTTGTGTGAAATACAATGCCACCTACCACACATTGGTGCTCAAAATATATTTTGTAGCTTGTTAGTGGGAAAGCTCCATTTAAAGGATTCAAGCCACTGTGTTCAGAAACTCCATTGATTGCCTTTATTACTAAAATAACAATCTCTTCAAATATAATAACAAGTAATATGATCATTGCCCTCGGCAGCACCATTAAACTGGGCACTGAGCTACTTCAAATAGCTGTGAATGTTAAACATTAGTTCAGCCTTAAGCAGCTGATTTTAACAGCCAATGTGCACTGCAGTCTATCTAAGCATTAAAAGCACCTTTCAAAGTTAATTTTATAGAAACGTTAATGACCAGAACAAACTATTGAAGGCAAAAGGAAAAGTAATTATTTCAACAGATGAAAGGAAACAATAAATGAGGCTCACGTTTTAAAAGGCGGAACTGTAACATATCTCTTTTGAAGGAAATATTTTGAGGTTACAACACCATGAAGACATTTAAGCAGTTGTTTACATAAGAATTATATTCATTCTCAAACACAGACTCTTAGGGAGGAAATTAACAGCTTTATGAACTTGAGTTTTAAGTAAAGCTTCATGGTACTACTTGCTTTCAAACTGAAATTTCTTTAGTTTCCAATTGCCTAGCGTTGTTAGTCACCTTCTATAATGAGAAATGGGAACAAAGAATAGAGACAAGTATGTTTGAGAAGAAAGGAAAAAGCCAGTTACAAATTCTTTCAGGTCTAAGGTGTGTTGACATGTGATGACCTGTTCATAAAAGTAATACTTGTGAACTGTAGTTACAATTATTTTCATTGTTGATTTCCAACATGAATCAATTGATGCCTCTGAGACTGCATTGGAGTACAAATTAGATAGATAATGCAAATACTGAGAAATTATAGTTTTAGAATTACTCTTATTATGTTTTGATAGCATCAATGCCTATAGTGCTGAATTTAGAGAAAAGAAAAATAGACTATGTAAACCTTGAAAAAGGTGCAAATTTTTAAAATTTTTTTAGAAAATAACTGAAATAGCTTAAGAGACATGCTTACTTATTATGCTAATAAACCTTCAAGCATTTCAGTTTGTTATAGTGTGGTGAGTGGTATTTAACTGGGCAATGTCATAACAGCAATAGTTCGCCAGTTACAGACACAGTCTTGTGTAAGCACTTTACATTCATTACCTCATTTAATTTTCCTCACAGCAATAGACGATAGATATTATGAGTCAAACCCCTGTTTCCCACATTCACTTTCTGATTGAGAAAATATGCTGTATATATATATATATATATATATATATATATATATATATATGTGTGTGTGTGTGTGTGTGTGTGTGTGTGTGTGTGTATGTATATATGTGTTTGTATGCATTATACATGTCCTATAAATAAATATGATATATACAGGTATGTTAAATTTATTGAAATAAATATATATTAAATAAAGTTTTAGAAAAGACATCTTTGACCTAATAATCTTTCTTCTTACAGCTATAAAATATGCTATAGAGGTTAAAAACACTTCTCCAAATTACACAATTAAACTCAGAATTAAATCTAGTTCTATTTGACTTGAGGTTTTGAGTTGCTGACAACTGCCTCTTCACTTGTGGGCCATGAAACTATTAAATCAACATTTTCAGTAATATTCCGATGGATAATAAGGTTTCTAAATTTATGATTTTAATGCAGCAAAGATATTCAGTGTAGTTTTCTAATACAAACACATCTAAATTATGTTCATAAAGACATGTACGGACTTCAACAAACCAGGAAGAAAAAAACAAACCTCATGTTTAGCTGAATTTATCAGTGTATACACTTATTTCAAAACAATAAAAAATGCATTGTTCCACAAAAGAAGCAATGTCATGAGAAAACTTGAGCTTTCATTTTTTTTTGTAGATGCTGCATTTTCAATATCAGGGTGTCAGTCTTCATTCAGTCTTTGACAAGGTTGTCAATCAAACAGCAATCTAGTTTTGTTAGACTTTAAACAAAGATCAAAGTGATGATACTGCTGAGTTAACATTATTGTCCCACTTAGACGCTTTCATGCTTCAACATCAATATTAACTTCAAAACTTTTTCAAAGCAAACAAAATACTCGAAAATTTAGTATATCTGTGCTCACAGAATCTTTAATGTTTATATATATGTTTAGCATTTTTCAAAGACTACTTTAAATTTAGGGATTAATGTAAAATTGGTTAAAAATCATTGCCATTCATTAAATATTTTGTATATTTTGTTTTACAATAACAGGTAGTGCAGATAAATGTGGGGTTTTATTATTATCATTCTTGCTTTTAGAACCATGGCTAATAAAATTAACAAATAGTATACTTTAGTCAAGACATTCAGCAAATGAAAACAGTACAAATATAATGTTTAGGACTATTATCAAGCTAACTTATTAACGAAACAATGTCTAAGTCATGGGTTCTCAAACCTCATGTGACATTTCTTTGATGTTCATATAAAAAGGTTGTAAATTTTTCAAACTGTGATCACCTAAATCACATGATAAACTTCAAATCTAAAAGAACCGTGTAAAATATTGAAAGTGAAGAAGGGATGATGGTATGCAATAGGTTTTTGTGTGGGGGGTGTGCACTAGATACTTTTGAAAAATTTCCCTACATGTTAACTATCTTTACATGGATACCATAACTGGGGTGATATTATAAAAGGGATAACTATATCCAATAAAAAGGTGGATATAGCCTTCAAGAAACTTGTTTAAAAAAATTTTCACTGTTGGTAGAATATCAAACATTTAGGAACTAAAGAGAAGATTTTGGATTGATTCCCCACTCCCACTACATGCAAAATGTTCTGAGTATGTTATCTTCCTTTGGAAATAAAGTACATAGGTCCGTTCCAAAATTTGTTTTTCTCACCTGGTCAAGTGTTAGTATAAACTGCCAGTTGAAGTACACACTTTGGATATCTCGGAGTGAAGTTATTAATATACTTATAGCATATTATTTACATTTTGTTGGGCCATTCAACAGGAATAAAAGTCAGAAATGTATTTTATGATTTTAATTTACATGAAGGGAATGAAGGAAATCCAGGTAAATTGTCTACACATACCATTAATCCAAATCAGTCAAGAGCCATGGATGCTTCGTCAAAAGATGTTCAGAAGCTCATGGGCTGGAATTAAATACGGTTTGTCATAGTAAATTTACAGCACTTCTCCAAGTGCCACAGTTCTTTAGCAAAGAATAGCTAACTACAAAGTTTTTGCTATGAAAATATAGCTGCTTTTAATAACATATAGGCACATCTGTGCCTGAGTGAAAACACAGAAAATGAAAGTGGGCCACATTTAGTCACGGAACATATGTGTTTAAGGGCTTTAAAATTCCTGATAACTGCATGGGGCCTTTTCCATATAAAATGAGGGCAGAAAAAAGGGTCATTGCAATTATAATTTTCAGCTATTCGAAAAGCAGAGGAATCTCACAGAGCTTCTGGTATCATTTTGCATGTCAAAGTCAATAAAAGCATCCTGTCATTAAAATAATAAATGTGACCTTTTAGGTGAAATGATTTTACCTCCACAATTTTTGAAACCCCAACAATATGAGACTGCCTATATCTTTGATTCCCAAATGACTATTAGACTAATATCAACCTCTTGAAAATAAAAATATGATAAAGCAATAATGTAACATTCCAAATTATGTCTAAAAGCTAGTAACAAAACTTTCTCTTTCTAAAAGTAGTTGGAAATACTCAAAACAATGATATAATTTACAGATTTGTAGGTTATCACCTGCATCTTAAACTGCAGGAATCCCACAATTCAGCAAACAGTTTCTATATCCAAAGCTTGCAACTTCACAAAGAAAATGTAGCTAAAAATGTTTGTAAAGTTGACTTTAGTAACCATGAAATTCTGCTGAGCACATGCTAGTTCTCTCATCTGTTGTGTTGTTCAATTTGTAGTTCCTTAAACCCACTATTAACTCTTTTTGAAACATTAAATGTGTTGAGAAATTTCATATTTATGTTTTCCTGGAAACCATCAACTTTCTCTTACTTAAGAATACTATTCTACATACTAATTTATAAAGAAATGTTTTTATTATACACAGTTAATTCTACATTATTTATATAAATATGCCAAAGCGGGAAAGCCAACATAAGTATAATCTAAATCAGTGAACTATTTGATTACGGAATATACTAAATAATTTTAAGAGAATCTTTGTCATTTTACTTTTAAAGTAGAACATGCCTTTAAATCTCCATATTTTGAGCAAATACAGACTTACCTTTACCCCCTTTTAAAAATCTAATCCCATAAATGGCCAATAGATTAATAATATAAGAACACTGCTTTAGATATGTTTAAAATCTAAAATTTAAAATATTAAAATTTAATGTTAATAGGTGAATTGATTTGAAATGTCATGTCATTTCATTTATAAGATATTAAAGAATGAATTCCTTTATATAAGAGAAACAAAGAAAAAGAATACTATGAGATATCATTAAGGTATTAAGCTTAAGGGGTGTATTAAACTGAACAAATTTTCTGAAACTTTCTCTTTTCTATTTACTAAATAATTCTTGGTATAAGACAAACTATTTATTATTTTATAAGCATTGTGTGTGTTTAATTCATTTGATGAAGATAATGATACCTTGGATCACCTGAAATTGCCTGGGATTTAAACATAAAAACAGAGAATTCAGAGTATGAAATAGCATAATGGGTCAAGTCAGCACTGGGAACTATAATTGGGATTGGAGAAAGAAGTCAATATAAAAGGAGACAAAGAGTAGATTAATTAAATAGCACCAATGTTGTGTGATATAAATTCAAGAAATCCTATTACTAAATAATGACCTAAATTACATATAATATGTGTAATGTATTATTATATAATATATGATATTTATTATATAATTATTTAATATATAATATAATTATATGTATAAAACTAAATATATTTATAAATAAATGTAGGTACACACACATGCACACACATACACACACACATATATATTAAGTGAAGTTATGTCACTTGGATTTGTATGGCTCTTCACAAAAGCCATAAACTATCTTAACAAAAATTCCAGGACCACAAATGAGACATCTTTTTCAATTTTCTGGTCAGGGAAACAAAACTAATTCTACAAAAAACATAGGATTCTACTGTTGTCTTTGGTTGCATCCCAGATGTTGAGTGTAAGCCCTCATTTTAGAGCATCTTGCACACTTAGGACATAGAACTTAGATTTCCTAATAATTATAACACTTTGTGGTTATTTTATTATATTTATAGGTTAGATAAGGACATAAAATGTGCAGCTGATCTGCATCAGGGTAAAGAGGAACCAATAAGATATTCATATATAAGGAGAAATAAGTTATTGTCTTAATCCTGTTAAGAGAATAGTAGCTCTTGAAAGAATGATCTTGAGATCAGTAAAATAAGATCATAACCAACACTCCTCCTTCTTGGACTTTCTCCCCTTCTTCTCTTCTTGCAGGATGTCTTTACATATCAGTCATAGTAGTCATCATTGCACTGTACTTGGCTTAAAGTCATTCAGGTCTGGCTGTCCTACTTACCACCTAACATGGGCCAAATTTAAACGTCCCTAAGCCTAAACATTATCCACTGGAAAATAATAATAGCAGTCCTTTACTCATATAGTTGATGTTCAATTACCACTTGGTAATATTTTTAACCACACCATTGTCCTTAAAACCTTAAATTTTACGTAAAAAATATATGTATATACATATATACATATACATAACATATATACATATACATAACATATATACATATACATATACATATACATATACATATACATATATATATATATATATATATATATATATATATATATATATATATATATATATAAAACACTCCAAGGGAAAAATAAGTATGAAGAACTTTTATTACACAAATTTTATGATTGGGGAGATAACCAACTAGAGCTAAGACAAAATAATAGAGTTTAATTAGGATTTTCAAGTGAAAAGTTATTTAGGCACAGAAGAGCTTTGAGGAAATAAATTTTAAAATAAGTACGCATGGGGGAGTGAATAAATGAATATATAAATTAAAATTTAAAAATAGTTATATAGTAGGATAGAAGTAAACGGGAACGATCTTTGTTGTTGGGATGGAACATGAACAAAGCAGCTTGAGGACAAACTGGTTTATTTGGCTGACACTCCCCATTTACAATCTATTATTGATAGCAGTCAAAGCAGGAAATGAAGCAGAAACTCTGGAGAAATGCTTCTTGCTTAGTCTCCTGAGTATAATTATTTGGTTTACTTATACATGCCCAGGTCAGCTGTCTACTGCTGGTACCACCCACAGTGAGTTTGGCCATCCTATCTAAATTACCAATAAGGCAATGCCCCAGAAACTAGACTGATTAAAGAAGTTATTTAATTGATGTTCCTTCTTTCAGGGTGACTCTGAGTCATGTCAAGCTGACAATAATAACTGTCAGGGACAAAGCTCTAGAGCAATGAACAACTTTAAATGTTAAAGTTCATGTGACATGTTAGTTTTTAGGAAGTACTAAGATATCTTGGGAAATGATGAACAAATGCTGTGGTATGATCATCTATCGTTCTTGGTTTTGATTGTTTTGTTTGCTTTTCTATTTTTTAGTAATGAAGTTTAAACCTAGGGTCTCTCACATGCTAGGTAAGTGCTTTGCCACCCAGCTATATCCTCAGCCTCCATTTTACATGCTCTTTAGGTCTCCGCTGGCTGAGAATGGAGGGCCATGTAACCAGATCCAGCTGGCTCAATTGTCTTTTGATACAGTTAGTTCACAGTATGTAACAATGTGTGTATTTATGTATTTATGCATACATGTATGCTGGAAAGCAAAAAGTCTAATATGGAGAGAATAAAGTTTATAGAATGGGTTGTTCCAAAATGTGATTAATGTCATTTTAAGTACCAATTTTCTTATAAAGTATAATAAGATACTTTAATGTTTTGGTGACACACTACTTCATGTTATGCAATAGATATGATTACCACTCTATATTGTTATGAAGATTAAACAAAATAATGCAAATAACAATGCTTCCATAATAATATCCAGTATTACTTGAAAATGATACTCTGACTTTTATATATTAAAATAAATTATTATTTTCCACATAAACTTTTCTTATAATTGTTGAATAATGATAAGATTTAGGCAAAACATTTATTATTTTTTATTTTCAAAATGCCTCATCACCATATAGCCTATGTATCTAAAATTCATACATAAAAATCCTCCAGAAAATATCTTATATCTTTAAATGTCAAATTTTGAAAGCCATGTTTAAAGCTGTCCATATCTTCAGGAAACATTCATTTATTAGTCTACTGAGTGTTTTTCATAAAAAAGAAGTGCACTCTGTCAAACAGAATATTGATGCTTAAATTCTATACAGACTAAAGTAGCAAAAGAAGAAAACAAATTGATAGTGCTTCCATAGCAGGATGCAGTGCACAAATTTGATCAAAGAGCATGCTAGAGATTACAGAAGCAGGACCTGTAACTAGCACTTTAGCCTCTCTCTTCAAGGGGATCTCTATTTCATCTTTCTCAGGAAAGTATTTTACTTTGGCCTCTCTCTCTGTATTGATCCACTTTGTGGTGATTTTAAGAAATATATTCAACTTAATAGAAGTCTAATAATATGTTTTTACAGAGGCACACCGTTTGCTTAGTTTACAAAATCCATCCATGGTAAGAGTTTTAAATTCATAGCTCAGTCAAACTACTGATAAGAAAGTATAACATTTATATTTTTACAGACCAATCAAGTTACATGAAAGAAAATTATTAAGATTATTTTCAATCTACCATCTGGGCACAGCATGCACTTAGTGGGCAAAAGTGCATTTGCTAAGTGCCATAGTATTTCTGCACAATAATTTTTACCTCATAACATGAAAAGTTATCTTTTCCACTCAAAAATAAATAAAAAGCATTTTCTGAAATTTAAGTGTGTCATGTCTTCTCTTTTTTCTTTGCATAAACATCAAACATGCCTTTTCCACTTGCAACCAATACCATAATTTATAAGAGTAACTGAAAATTCTAGAAAATAACAACCATTTTCTTTGTAAGTATAACTTTTGTTCATTTTTTAATTTCTTCTTATAGCTCACATTCAGATATGTTGGAACTTCTTGACCCATTCTCATTTATGATTTTCCCAATTCTTGTTCTTGCATCATTAATTCTTTGCATTTTATAGTTTAGATAAATATTTTTAATTCTAAATTTTAATCTACTATATATATATATATTTAAAATTTCTGTCCAATAGGGGACTTTATGTACTCAACAAACTTTAAGTTCCAAAGCTTACTTTGGTTTACAAAGTAGAAATAACTTTTTAAATAAGATTCCATTTGCCTAGGAATTAAGGCCAACAATTGTCAAATAGAAACAGTAGAGTAAAAAGGAAGCCAACAAAGTAGAAAAGAACCTTTGCCAGCTATATACAACTGATAGAGAATTAATAGCCAGGATATAAAAACTTTATCCAAAAACCAGTTAAAGGAAACATGATCCAATTAAAATTGTCTATAGTACTGAACAGAGAAGTCACAAAAGTATTAAACATCATAAGAAACTACCTAAGGACCCATTCCATCTGCAAACACCAAACCCAGGCTCTATTGATGATGCTAAAATCACTTGTTGACAGGAACCTGATATAGCTCTCCCTTGAGAGGCTCTGTGAGCAGCTGACTAATACAGATGCAGATACTCATAGCCAACCATTGGACTGAACCTGCAGACCCCAATTGAAGAGTTAGGGGAAAGACTAAAAAAGCTTAAGGGGATTTCAAAAAAATAGGAAGAACAACAATACCAACTAAACAGAGACTCCCCAGAGCTCCCAGGGACTAAATCACCAACCAAATATTATACATGGATGGGTCCTTGGCTCAAAATATATATGTCGCAGATGATGGCTTTATCTGGTATCAATAAGAGGGAAGGCCCTTGGTTCTGTGAAGGCTTGTTGCCCCAATGTGGGTAGATGTCAAAGCAGGGAGGCAGGGGTGAGGGAAAGAGCAGTCTCATAGAGGTGAAGGAAATGGAGGATGGGATAAGGGATTTGTGGAGGGGATACCGGGGGGGGGGGGGGAAGGACAAACCTTTGAAATGAAAATAAATAGAAAACTAATAAAAAGAAGTACAAAAAAAAAAAAACTTCGAGATTTCATCTTACATCTAGTAACAATTTCTAAAATCAACAAAACAACAAATTCTGGTAAGGATGTGGAAAAAGTGGAATTCTTACTTAATTGTTGATAGGGTAAGAACACTGTTGCATGGAAACAGATTTCTTGGTGAGTATAGATTAAGCATAATGATCTGTGAATACCAAAGATTGCCACAAGGCTATATTCTTAGCTCTTGGATGTCCTACATGTACTTTATGCTTATGGTAATTAGTGGGACTTCAGTGCACGCTATCAAACCTCAAAAAGAATTAAGGACTGACAAAAATATTCATATAGTGGTATGCCAAAATGCCTTTAAAAATCTGTATTTGTATACTTCTTTAAAAAAATAAAGTTGTAAGAAAAAAAAGAACACTGATATAATCACTCTGGAAATCAATATAAAGAATTTTCAAAAATAAAAATAAATATACCATATGATCTAGTTATACCACTCATTGGTGTCAACATCCTACTCCACAGACACATACTTAGTATTCTTCATTACTACTGTATTTACAGCAAATAGGAAGTGGAAGCAGCCTGAATGTTTACCTACTGATGAATGGATAAATATTATGCATTATAAACATTTAAAAAAGTATTTGCATGGAAAGAAAAGTAAGATCATGGAATTCACAGACAAGTGGATGAAACTAAAAAAAAATTCCAATGACTGAGATATCCCAGATTCACAAAGACAAATCCCAAATATTACCTCTCATCTATGGTTCATAGTTCCAAATCTTTAGACGTGTGTATATACTCTCTAGTCACCACAGAAACTAGGATAGTAAAAGGGACTTATGATAGGGAAGGGTTCTAGAGATGAGAGTAGAATACAAAATTTATGAAGGGATAAATGGGAAAAAGTGAGAGGTAGTTATTTTTTAGCAGATGTAAAGAAAAATGTGTTTTATTGTTATTTAAAGTATACTTCATTATGCCAGCTGTAGAAGGAGAATTTTTATATCAAATCTGAAAATACAGCTAGGTATGGTACAGGCTTATTAATCCCAGCACTAAGAGGATGGAGGCAGAAAATTCAAGTTCAATGCTAGCTGTAACTATATGAAAGTCCATCTTTTTTCTCTCTCTCTTACAACTTTATTTTTAAAAAAGAGGAATACATATGCAGATTTTTAAAGGCATTTTGGCATAACACTTTATGAATATTTTTTTACCAGTACTTAATTCTTTTAGAGGTTTACCCAAAAGATAAACCTAGCTATTGAACTTTTAGAAATTTGTCTTGAACACACATACACACACACACACACACACACACACACACACACACGCACACACACACGCTGAAAAGATGGATCATAGTTTAAAGAGTGGCTTTTCTAGAGGATCTGAATTCAGTTCCTAACATTCATGTCTTATGGCTAACAACTGACTGTAACTCCAATTCAGGGGTTCCTCTGATTTTTACTCCCCTCTGCAGACAGTGAAGCAGGGTGGATGAGTTTCTGGAAGAGCACCCTCATTGAGGAAAAAGGGAGTAGGAGGGGGAATGGAGTGGCAACCAGGAAGTGGGAGATTATTTGAAATATAAACATATTAAATGATTAATAAAAATAATTCTAACTAGCTGAATACCTATAAAAACAGGACATCATCTTGCTTCTAAAAGTCTAGCCAACTACTTGGGACTAATGATGGCATATATCTAAGAAGATACCCTATTATTGCCACTTTACTAGACCAGCATAATTTCTTATTATATTTCTTCTAAATACTAATACTTAAATCCATAGATAAGTATCACCCTCATGCTTAATTAAGAATACCTTTTCCTTACAACAGGGACTGTTACAGAAAGAAAAACTGGCCAAAATTCTGAAAATAAATAATCATTGGGTACCTACATCTAGTGACTACATCTATACCACCACTCCAAGTCTTAAGGCTCAGAAAACCTCAAGAAAATGGTACTGTAAAAATTTAAAGAGTCCATGGTCCTGAAAGTTTGATGTGAAATTATGTCATCTATAACAGGAATGGCACACCCATTTCTCAGAAATACACCTGTCTAGAAAAGACCTTAAAGATGACAACAGAAATAGATATGCTAGAGTGAGAATGGGAAATCAAATTGGGTCCCACTTTAGGCAACTATCTATAGGCAAATAATATATACAGAGGGAGAATAACCATCCCCAATTGGCTATCCATGTTAAGTGTTCAGCTCTGCAAATCTTACATTCAAAGAGCACTAAATGATCTGGACAGAGTGTATTTTTACGCACATGTGTCTGCAATAATAATTAACTAAAACACGTATGAAAATATAAATGGAAGTAAGGGGGAAAATATGAGGTTAGAGACAGTAGACATGGGATGAGTTATAAAGAGTAATGGAAAGAGAAAAATATGTACTTATACTTTAAACTTTTAAAAAAGTGTGTTGGTTTAGTTTTGTTGCCACATGTACATTTTTTTTTTTTTAGCATAACTCACATATTTACTATTCTTACATTTGGGTCAAGGCTTTCTCTTGTCTTACCAGGGCCGTTTTGTATTGCACTGAACCATTGCTAACAAATTACTGAATATTTGCAAACTTTTTGAGTTTTGACTTTTCAATACTATGGGCTTCCTTTTCTTTACTTCCTTCATTCTTTGACAAGTCTAAATCCCCTGGAAAAGGCAAAAGCCACTGAGCCAGCACAGCTGTGTGGCACAGTTGCAACAAAGGTGAATCAAATGCTGCAATTGCACTTTTAGGTTTTGGTCTTGGTCTCTGGGTGTTACATTCTTGGGGACTTCCTTTCCTCTCTGTTTTTATGAAAATGGGGCATTCTCTGGCCCTTTTGGAAGGTGTCCTTAGGCCCCCGCGATTATGATAATCACAGATAATGAGGCCAAAACTCCAGAATCTTCTTGAAGTGTCCACCCCTAAGCAAACTCAAACAGTGTAATTGGTGCAAAGTAAACAGGCAACTGACAAACTCTGACTGATTATGAAAATAGGTTACAGATTCAAGGCCTCCCTTTGTAATATGCCCAGAGCTCTAGGGTAATGTACTTTAAAGATAGGGACACCTGTGTAGGAATAGAACTCAGTAAATAAGACATACTGACAAAATAACCTTTTCTTTTAAAAAAAAAAATATTTAACTGGATGTTTTTTTTTAACTTATTTCAATTACTATCCCCTTTCACTGTTTCCCCTCTGGAATCCCCTCATCCCACCCCCCCCCCTTGCCTTTCAGACAGTGTTTCCCCACCTACCCACTCCTTTCCACTTCCCCTTGCCCTGGCATTCTCCAACACTGGGGCATTGTGCCATCACATATTCAAGGGCCTGGAGATATGGCTCAGTCATTACAGGCTAGGCTCACAACTAAAAATAAAGTTTTTATAACTTTATAGTGTAGGTGATGAAATATTATAGCAAAATGAGTTTAGGTATAAGTATTTGCTATTAAAAAATTTAATATTTTCTATTTTTTCTGAAGAGCTTTAAAACTGCAAATAATTTCAACTTAAAAGAAGGCCATCATATAATGTGATTTGCTTTGATGGAGATATTTTTGCAATTGGAGTTATAGGGGTGATAATAAAAATAAAATCTTTTCCATTTATACTTTCTAATTGTGACTGAACTTGTAACCTTAATCATGTAATGAAAACGAAAATACATGCCTGAATTCAAGGGAATATAATTTGTACTTCTTGGATATTCATTATTCTGTGTTCTATGAGACCTGTATGAATAAAGAAGCAACGTGATTGCTATTTGATGAGGGCTGCACAACTCCTTTGAGCACCACACCTGACTTGCCTCCATGGACTCCTCCTTATCTCCACTCACAAGCCATCCTGTCAATAGACTGGGGAAGGCTCTGCTATTTCTTCCCTCATATCTCTTTAATTCTTCCTATAAAACAATTTAGTACTTTTCTTCAAACTTTAGAAGCCATCTAACAACTGCTGGGGTATCAGATTCAAGTATTCTAGATTTAAATAGTATTAGTCATGTCAATTAAAAATACCTATTAAATATATATTAAATTTCACAACCTGTATTCCCTTAAAGTCATTCTCCCAAGAATTCTAGATACTGTGGAAAATTATCCAACCTAGAATGACCTCCAAGACTTTTTTTTTTTTCTACAAAGAATGACAGATTTGGATCATGACATTTAATCAAATGAAATTAACAAAAACACTTAGACCTTAAAACCTTAAGAAAGAAAATTAAAATATAGTGAACTTTACAAAAGATTCATCTTCAATTTAATAGTTTGAATAATTTCTACACACTTTGGAATTCTTGAATAAAATGACTAAACCACTAACTAAATATCAAAAAAAGAAGAATTTTCATGAGACTTCTTGGATTCCCTTTAGATACCTCCTAGAAAAGACCTTCACAAGACAAGAACCTAAATTCAAAGCCTTAACCATCTTCCATCTTGCACTGAGTAATTAACATCATAGCAGAAAGAGTTCCAGAGTAAGCTGAAGAATGGAATCCGTATTAATCAGAAGTAAAGTGGAAATAAACAAAACTATTTATGAAAAAACAAAAATAAACTATCCTTACTACTTTTGCTAAAACAATACAAACTTCGAAAAAACAAATCCAGTCAAAAACATACTTACTTCCTTAATGTCTGAAGCCTCCAGTAACACAATATGTTTCTAAGAAAGATTCCCAACACTACTCCAGCTGGGACTTTAGTGCTCGGTGGATGGGGTCTTCAGGCTATCTCTTTCTACTTTAACAGTTTATAGAATTTAACAAGTAAGAGTTAGTGTCTTTCCTGTGGCCTCACTCTAGAGTTAATGATATACCTTTCCCTGGCCAAGTATTTTGAAAGTGTGCTACCTTTTAACCTTTGATTTTTCTTTTTTTTTAAAGTTGAAGCTGATAATTTTTCTATATATGATGAAACTCAATGTCTACTGAAATAAGTGTAATATTAGCTGTCAACATTCTATTTTAAAACCATGCTATAGAGATTATCACCGACGTTCATTTTGTCAGACTTATAGTACCTTTATCTCTTTTTCTTTTAGCATTAAATAAAAATAAATGGGAAGCACTATATATATATATATATATATATATATATATATATATATATATATGTATGTATGTATGTATATTATACATAAAATTACACAATACAGTAAAGTCACAGAAAACAAATACCTATTTGAAGAATGCAATAATTTATTTGGTAATATTTTTTGTTATCTGTGACCATCCTGAGGGAAGGCTCCAAAATTTCTTACAAAATTAACCTCCCAGAACATAAAAACACAAGGCAAATAAACCCAGTTTATTAAAATGTTTATTGTATTTGATAATAATGATGCAAGTTATAATCCTTAGAATACTAGTAACATAAAAACTGTAATTTTATTTTTATTTTTGTTTCATAATTCCCATATGAATTACTGATTTGGGGTTTAGCAGCATTATCATATTATATTACTTATGTAATCTTTGATCTATTATCACATATATTATTTATTGATTATAATCTATATAATAAATACATTTATATTTCAACCACTGTGTTTTCATTAATTTCCACTAATAATTGATATAATATAGATATTATAAGAAAGATGCTCAGAATTGAGAGTTTATCTTGGTATATTTTTCCTTTGAAATAGACTCAAAATTCAAATAAAATATTTACAAATGTTCTGGAAAGAATATGGAGAAAACTGAGCTTAGCAATAATTTTTCAAATATGACATCAAGAGTTCAAATAACCAAGTAAAGACAAAGAAAATTACCTGGTATGTACTCACTTATTAAATGTATATTAGCAAAAAAAATACAGAATACCTGTGATTCAATCCACAGAACTCAAGAATGTTTGCAAGAAGAATGGCCCAAGTATGGATATTTCAATCCCACTAGGGAGGGAGAAGAAAGCAATCACATGAAGCAGAGTAAGGGAGGAATCTGAGTGGAAGTGGGGAGAGGGAGGGCAAAAAGGGAATATGAGCAGGTATGGGAGTCAGGAGACAGGAGAGAACCTAGCAGAATGAATAGAAATATGCAACCTTTGAGGGTGGGAGGTAGAGGGAATCTTTAGAAAGTACCAGAAACCTGGGAGATAGGAGACTCTCAGCACTCACCTTAGAAGAAATGCCCAACAGTGGGGAGAAGGAATTCAGAGTCAACCTCTAATAGAAAGACAGGGCATCAAGTGAAGGGACGGGGTTACCTACCATCCCACATTCATAATTTCTGACCCAGAATTGTTCCTGTCTAAAAGAACTTCAGGGACAAAATTAGAGAAGTGCCTGAAGTAAAGGTGGTCCAGTGACCTGCTCAGCTTGAGATCCATCTCGAAGGGAAACTTGAAGGCCTGACACTATTACTGATGCTATGTTGTGCTTATAGACAGGAGCCTAGCATGGCTTTCCTGCAGCTGGCTGAGATAGATGCAGATGATTACTCCCAATAAATGGACTGAAGTTGGGGACCCCTGTGGTTGAATTAGGGAAAGGCCAGAATAATTTGAAGATGCGAGCAATCTCTCAGGAAGACCGGCAGTCTCAACTAACCTGAACCCCTGATATCTCTGATACTGATCCAGCAACCAGGCAGAATACAGGAGCGGTCTGAGGTTCCTAACAGGTATACAGCAGAGGTCTACCTGGTCTAGACTCAGTGGGAAAAAACATGTGGTCCCCGAGAGTAAGGAGACCTGGCAAGGAGGTGGAAGGGGAAATCCTCTTGGAGACGTTGGGGGGGGGGCAAAAAATGGGCTGAGGAACTGTGGGAGTGAAGACTAGGAGGGGGATAATGACTAGATTATAAAAATATAAAAATAATAAAATTTTTATGAGAAACTACCCAATCAACAGTGTAATTAAATAGGTGAATCTAGGACTGGTGAGTAGGAGATCACAAATACTTAAGAAAATGGCTGCATCTAGAGAATATCATCCTGAGTGAGATAACCCAGTCACAAAAGAACAGACATAATATGCAGTCACTGATACTGGGATGCTAAACCCAGAGGCTCCAAGTGCCCCAGAAAAACTCACAGAAAGTGTGAAGTCCAAGAAAAAAACAAAACAAAACAAAACAAACAAAAAAAGGATTCCGATGATTTATTGGAATGGTTTATAATTCCAATAATTGTTTATACATTCATTATATATGTATATTTATAATGTATAATTATATGTATAATTATATGTATAATTGTCTATGCATTGATTTGAAAAAATACATTTTAACAATACTGTGTATATTTACTTAAAAAATAGGTGAATCTATTTTAAAACCTGATATGGTTTTACTTTCCATAATATATTAAATAAGACAACACAATAGAAAAATTTTAAAAAGTAAAAGCAAAAAATTAAATAAGAAACAAAAAACAAGAAATCAAATAGAAATTTCTGCAGGGAAGACAGAAATGACTAATGGATAAATAAAATTATATTCTATATTATTGAACAGTGAAATGTAAACATGCCATACTTCGTTGAACATGTGTAATTAAAATATAGCAAATGTTGACAATATTATGATTTGAATCTGGAATATACCATATAGGCTCATGTTTTGAGTGCTAGGTTTTAGTTAGTGTCACAGTTTTGGGAAGTTATAGAACTTTAGAGATATTAGGCCTTGCTGGCAAACAAAAGCCTGTAAAGAAAATCCCTTGAAAATTATACTCACTTAAAATTATGGTCCTAACCTATGTTTCCTAGTTGGTTGACATTAGGTCACTTGCTGTCACATAATCTGGCAGACAGGCTAAATTCTTATGGTCTTCTTGATTTTTCTTCCATCATTGCCTGAAATATCCTGTAATATTGAGCTAAAATAAACCTCAATAAAGCCGTTTCTGTCGGGTATTTTGAAAATGGTGAAAAAATGGTTATTGATACAGAAGCAATATAAGATCATCAGAAACTCTGTACACTGGTGGTAGGAAATGCAAAATTATGGAACCACTTTGAGGAATGAGTATTTGTGTTTCTCAAAATATGAACCATAGAATGTAGTATGTTCAAATGTAGTAATGTTCAAAAAGGTGAAAAAATCAATTTAGAAAAAATATTGGTATTTCTATAAAGTAACAGTGAAATATCTGGAATTTGATTAATAAAGGATTCCATTTACAATTGGCTAAAAACTAGTTAAGAATTAAGAATCAACTATAGTTATGTATAAGATATGTGGTGAAATCCAGAAAATACATTTAAGATGACCTAAAGAGATTCTAATGACTTAAGCAAATTCTTAAGAAAATAGTTGCATCTAGAGAATATAATCCTGAGTGAGATAACCCAGTCACAAAAGAACAGACATAATATGCAGTCACTGATATTGGGATGCTAACTCCAGAGGCTCAGACTGCCCCAGAAACAGCTCACAGACTGTGTGAAGTTCAAGAAAAAAAAGAAAAAAAAAGAAAACAAAACAAAAACAAAAAAAAAATGTCATGCTCAATCCTTACTCAGCAAAAACACATTGACAAATTCCGGGTTACACCCTGTTTTACATGTACTTTTTGCTCACTGTAAAAAAAAAAAAAAAGAAAAAAAAGAAAAAAAAAAAAAGCCAAGCACTGACACAATTGTATTTGTATACATTCATGCAAAAATGTTTAAAATTTTATCTTTGTTTTTTAAAATTAAGTTTAAATAAATAAATAAATAAATAAATAAATAAATAAATTTGTAAGAAAAAAAGAGTCATCTTGCATTCATGAAGCACAATATGTAATATTAAGATGGGAAAACTCAAAAAAAATGTCATCAACAACATTAACCTTATTGAAATTTTAACAGGCCTTTCAGCAGAAATCAGTGTTGAAACTGACTCTAGAATTCTCATAGAAATATATATATAATCCAAAACTATCCAAAACAACCCTGACTTAAAAATGGATTCACATTTCCCAATTATAAATCTTTCTATAAAGATACAGTGCTCAAGACACAGTAAAACTAGCATAAGAATAGATATAGATCTTAGGATAAAATTCAGTCAAGAAATCAACCCTTACTTTGATGGTGAAGTGATTTTTTTGATAATGGTGCCAACTCAATCCAGTGAAGAAAAGTGTTCAACAAATGGTGCTGGGACAATTGGATATCTGTATGCAAAAGAATGAAATCAGTAGACTAGCCAGCCATCAGCAAATACAATAATTCAAAAAGGATCTTAAATCTAAGTGTAAGTCTTAATGTTATAACACTTAGAGAAAATGGAGTAATCTATATTCTGGGAATGGTTTCTTATAAAGGATTCTGATACTTCACAGAAGTAGTGATCTCTATCAGCGTATTTTTTTCGTTAAACAATATTTTGAAAAAATAAAAAAAATCAATAAAGTGAAGTGAGATATTTTAAGATTACTTCTGAAAAGAATCTTATAACTAAAAATACTATGTAAATAACTTCAACATCTAATTTTTGAAATAAAACTACCCAAGTTTAAAAATAAAAATTTTAAGCAAATATTTCTTTAAAGATGTGCAGGAGTACCAAAAGTACAAGAAATGATACTTCAATCTTTATCAGGAACCCAAGTCAAAATTCCAATGAGATAAGCTCACACATACCCATCTGTTATTAATAAAATGATAAATAATAGACAATAGTAAGAGCTGACAAGAATGGCAAAATTTAGAATCTGCACATATTTCTAATAAAAGTGTCCAAAAAAACCCTATAATGTGGTAGTGTTTCAAGTAATTATCACATTGAGTTAACATAAGACCCATAAATTCCATTCCCAGTTGTATGTATAAGATATGTTAAAGTATAATTCATCAGAAAAAAATCTACAAAAATACTTAAAGCAACATTGCATATAATAGATAATAAGTAATGGATAGAGAGGCAAATATAATAATATATTATCATTCAGCCAGTGCAATTTTCAAAACAGCACAGCATTCATACAGTGGCATGGAAAATGTTGGCTGTTTAATCAAATTTACACTGAGAATTTAGAGCAAAATAATCTCAACTTGGCTAGAAAAGACAATTCATAAATATATAGTTCAGGCCAAGGTAGGTGCAGTTGACAAAGAAAGGAGCACTGTTGCACAAATAAGTTACATAGTACCAGGGAATAGTACATGAGTTTTGATGGCATCTCATTAAGTGGGAAGGTATCACCTATCAAAAAGTCAAATGTTTAAAATTGTGAAACTTTTCTTGAGAATAGAGGCTGCACAGGCCAATATGGAACAGCATCTCCACAAATGTTTCCTTCTGTTTACAAGAATCAGAAGCTACTGTAACTATGTCCGAAAGAAACCCAGCTATTTAAGTATTCCATGGTAGATCCTGGCATTGTATACATGGTACTTGGCTTGGGAATTTTCTGAATCCAAAAATTACATTTGTGAGAAATGTCTCTTGAAACACTGAAGGAAAAAATGAAATGCCAGCCAAGGTCTTGTTGCAATGCAGTAAACAATAATTCTGATGCTTAAGCATTAAGGTAGGCTTGAGGTACTAAAACTAAAACAATCTGTCAAAACTGCAGAGAGTGTGTAAAACCCACATAAGTGAGGAGTCAGAGAGGCTGAAGTCAGCAAGAGCATGTAGGGATTGTTATTCCAAAGTGTATGAACTTACATAATTCTATCCCATGCTTGGGATACAGAAATGGAGTTACAGGATTTAATCATCACACTATTGAGTTTGGTCCAATTTATCTATGATGTTTCCCTATTTTTCAATTTTCTTTTAAAATTGTATAGGTTATTTTATTTATTTACATTTCGAATGTTCCTTCCTGGTTCCTCCTACACACACCCCCATCCCACCCAGCCCCTGCTTCTATGAGGGTGAATCCCCTCCACCCACTCCAGGCTCACCACCCTAGCATTCCTCTATGCTGGAGCATCAAGCCATCTGTCAAGGTCCCCAGTTGAGTGATGGGGCCACCCATCCTTCTCAAAACTTTTAACCCAGAATTGCTCCTGTCTAACCAAAATACAGGGACAAAGAATGGAGCAGAGATGGAAGGAAAAGCTATCCAGAGATTGCCACACCTGGGGATCCATCCTATTTGCAGACACCAAACCCATATATTGCTGATGGCAAAAAGCACTTGCTGACAAAGACCCTGGTATACCTGTCCCCAGAGAGGATCTGGCAGAGTCTGACGAATACAGAGGTGGATGCACACAGCCAAACATTGGACTGAGCATGACAACCCCACTGGAGAAGTTAGGGGAAGGACTGAAAGAGATGATGGGGTTTGCGACGCCATAGGAAGAACAATATTTTTCAAGTTTATCTTCTAATGATAGCGTTTACCCTTTATCAATGTATCTTTTAATTGTGAAATGACTTTCACTGAAAAAAGCTTTAATAGTGGACTGGATAGTAAAGCTGAAACAGTTCAGAGTTTGAGAAATGGACTGAATGCATTTTGGCAAGAAATTGATGGTGACCCCGGAGCAAAAGAAGTAAAATGTAGTAGCTTAATGCGTTTTTATATTCTCTGTATTTACATTTCAGATATTATTCACTTTCCCCCCAGTTCCATAGCCCCTCCCCCTTCCATTACCTCCATGAGGTAATGAAGGTAATGAAGGTGCTACCTCTTCCAACTACTCTCTCCCCACTCAACACCTTGGCATACCCCTACAATGGGAAGATCAGCCTTCACTGAGGCCCCTCCTCCAATTGATGTCAGAGAACACTATCCTCTGCTGCATATGCACCTAGAACCATGGGTCTCTCCATATGTGCTCATTTTGGGGGGTTTTAGTCACTGGGAGCTGTGGTGGGTTTGGTTAGTTGATAATTTTGTTCTTCCCATGGGGTTGCAGACTCTTTCAACTTTCTTCAGTCCTTTCTCTAGCTCGGTCACTGGGGTCCCAATGTTCAGGCCAATGGGTAGCTCCAAGCATCCTCCCCTATATCAGTACTGCTCTGGCAGGGCCTCTGAGGAGACATCCATATCAGATTCCTGCCAGTAAGCACTACTTAACATCAGTAGTAGTGTGTGGGTTTAGTGGCTGCATATGGGATGGATCCACAGGTGAGGGAGTCCCAAAATAATCTTTTCTTCAATCACTGCTCCTCTATTTTTCCACATTATTTCCTCCCATGAGTGTTTTGTTCTCCCTTCTAAGGACTGAGGCATCCACATTCTGTCATTGCTTTTCTTTGAGCTTCATAATTTCTGTGAATCGTTTCATGGTTATTCCAAGCCTTTTCGGCTAGTATCCACTTCTCAGAGAATACAAACAAAGAGTGTTCTTTTGTGAATGGGTTACCCTCACTCATGTTCCATTTATTGGCCTAGGAATTTCATAAAGTCATTGTTTCTGATAGCTGAGTAGTACTCCATTGTGTAAGTGTACCACAATATTTTTATCCATTCATCTACTGAAGGACATCCGGGTTCTTTCCAGCTTCTGGATATTATAAAATAAGGCTGCCATGAACCTGGTCAAACATATTTCCTTGTTGGATGTTGGAGCTTCTTTTGGGTGTATGCCTAGAAGTGGTAAGAGCTTGTTTTTGGTATATGCCTAGGAGTTGTATAGCTGGGTCTTCAGGTAGTACTATGTCCAATTTCTGAGAAACTGCCAGACTAATTTCCAGAGTGGTTGTACCAGCTTACAACACCACCAACAGTGGAGGAGTTTCTTTCTCAACATTCTCACGAGGTGGTCTGCTGTCACCTGAGTTTTTGCGCTTAGCCATTTCTACTGGTATGAGAGGGAATCTCAGGGTTGAGTTGATTTGCATTTCCCTGATGACTAGGCATGATGTTGAGCGTTTCTATAGGTGCTTCTCAGCACCTATAGAAATTTGATATTCCTCAGTTGAGAATTTTTTGTTTAGCTTTGATTCTCTAGTGTCTAACTTGTTGAGTTCTTTGCATATACTGGATATTAGCCCTCTATCAGATATAAGATTGGTAAAGATCTTTTCACAATCTGTTGGTTGCCGCTTTGTCCTTTTGTCAGTTCCCTTTGCCTTACAGAAGCTTTGCAATTTCATGAGGTCCCATTTGTTGATTCTTGATCTTAGGGCATAAGCCATTGGTGTTCTGTTTGTGATAAAAACTGCATGGCAGTGGCTTAGATCTTAAATAATGTCTCATGTGTTGCACCCCATAGCTGATATCATCATTTGTAACTAATAAAAATTTTACGAAGTGATGCCTCTTAGAAAAAAGTCAGATTACTAGCGGTGTGCTTTTGAAACCATAGTATCTTGGTTCAGGCTTCCTACTGTCTGGGCTTCCTATATTCCATGAGTTCAGTATTCTATAACATGTTATTTTTATTGATGTTTTGCCTATACATAGACCCAGTAACACCATAAGCAAATAGCCATGAACTGAAACTTCTTTAGCAAAAAGGTAAATTAAGTTGTAAATAATTTTATAATGTTTGTTGTAGACATTTTTGGTATCTTATTGCAAAGTGACTACCACGGTGAAACTCAATGACTCATTTCTGAAAAAAAATAGAACTTAATTTATATAAAAATATATACTAATACAAAAAAATTGGATATCTAATTCCCCCATAAGATAGTAAAATAAATTGTACTAAAAAGTGAATCATATAGAAAGAAAAAAAAAATAAGAATAAAGACAGAAATCAGTGATACTTTACTCAGGGAAATATTAAATGCAAATCAAAGATACTTCTTTGAAAATAATCAATAAAATTTAAAAGCTTTTTCTATATTGATCAAAAGAGAAAAGGAAAGTTCAAACAATATCCACCTCTAAATTGAGGCACTTATAAAGGTCTTTCATATACTAAGAGCAAGGTGAGAACATTTGAAACCTTGACAAACACATCAACCCAAGGAGCTTGATGAAAATAGAGTAATTCTTACAAAGTTGCATGCTATTAAAACTTGTAAAATATGAAACTGAGTCAGGGGAATTCTATAGTTAGAAGAACATGAATTCAAGCTTAAAAAATGCCCCTTGATAAAATGTCTATACATAAATAGACATGAGTGCCACTACCATTATTCATATTTTGCTATGCCAATAATTGTTGTGATTCATAGGTATTGACACTAGATACAACTATTTAGAACAATTTTCATAATATGTTCTTGAACTATGAAAGCTAGAACACAGGAGCCTTTCAATCATATTCAGTTCAAGCTATTTGAATCCTCTGTCCTAAGTATTTATCATATTCAGCAAGAGAGGCCCACCCTCAACCTATAAAGGGGAGTAATGTCTATATCAATATTATCCATTGTTTTGGGAATCATTTTTGATTACCCTAAACAACTCTTTGAATAGTGGTTTATCATGACTGCTACCAAAGATTTTTGTAGTCTATGATTCTTTTCATAGAACATTGATAGCCCAAGTAGCTTAACTTATTTTAATACACACACACACACACACACACACACACACACACACACACACATATGTAGTATGTACAAGTTTGGTAAATAACATAACTCTTAGTAGCTTTATCAAACAACTGATTTTATTTGTTTCCAATCCTTCTTCATCCTTTTTTATGCACTTCCCTCTCTTCTCTGTGCTATTCTACTTTTCACTTCATATCCTTTGTATCTTGCTACTTCTATTCCAAGCCCCACTTTTGATCCCACCACTAGGCAAAGAAGTACAGGCAACAAATAACTGCTGTATAAGAGAGCCCTTATAAGTTGTCCAATGCAGAGTGGTCAGCTCTGAAACCGTATATACACAACAAAAATGGACTCAGCATGTTATATTTATATATTTGTGCATACACACATATATGTACACAATATAACCAAAGAGAAAGAATCTATGAACTTACAAATAGGAGGACATATAATGAATTAGAAAGAGGGTCTCTGGAAGGATGTTGAGGGATGAAGTGAAAGGAAAAAGTGATATAAATTTATTTCAATTAAAAGATATAATTAAAACTTAAATGTAAGCAAACCATGACCAAAGATATCAAGTAGATAATTCCAAAAATCAATAATTAATAAATTAAATATATTCAGTTTCAGTATGTAGTTTTGAAATGAATCTCTTTGTACCAAATATAAAAATATATGAAATATAAGATAATACTATAAGCCAAAATCCCTACCTTTCATAAGTACAAAATTCCAAATAAAATATTAGCAAGCTCTATAATACGGACGTAGATGAATTATGTTGTAGATGGGGTTACCACATCCTCTATTTCTGTGTTCAGTTCTATTCATTCACATACAAAATTTATAAATTCATACAAAATTTTATAATTTCATTATCGATTCATCACTTGATGGCTACAACAGCTAATTCTATTTGTAGCTATTGTGAATAGATACTCCCAAAACATTAATCTCTGAGTATCTCAGTAGTGCAGTATAAAGTTCTTTGGGCATAATATATATATAGAAAATTAGTAGTGGTAATGCTATTTCTAGCTTCAAAGAGATTTTTATAGTGACTATATCATATTGCATATGAGGATCATAAATTTAAATATTTAATTTTGTGTGTTCAATCTAGGGTCACTATAATGGCCAGATATATAGAAAGTGATCATTTTGGAGGTGGCTGCCTCAGAGAAGTGAAATACAGTAAAACATAGGTAAGATGAAATTTGTGATAGGAAATATTATGAGCTGCAAGTTTTAAGCAGGGAGTGAGTAGGTAAATAGAGATGATGAAAGGGTTGTAGAAGTTTTCTAAAATGAAAACAGTATGTAAAAAACCATAGGGAAACCTATTATTTTATAACCAAAGTTAAACAACAATTTATATTTAAAATGTGTAAGACTATACCCGTATGGTTGGGAAAAATCTCCTCCTATAATTGTGGGTAATTTATAGAAAACTTTAATTCTGGATACACATGACTTTTTAAGTTACTCATCAGAATGGCCCTAGAGGCTCTCTGAACATCGTGTAGTATAAACATTTCTCATGGTTGCTGAACAAAATATAATGGGAAGTTTATGTTGCTTTGGATAATTCATATCTTGCTTGCATGGTGTTAAGAAATCAAGCTGGAACTTATCTGGGATGAAAGCTCCTCTCTGCTAGCTAGCTTTATAGCATTGGAAACTGCTGCTCAGATTGCTGGTGAGAAAAGACATCAACAGCCTTATCTTGCTGGGAAACTTATGAAGTGCAGTACCAACCAGCCACAGAAACATGCCTATTTATATGCAATCGTGAGATAGCTTTTATGAGAATAGCTATCTGTCCTGCAGTTAAATTTAAGACTTATTCCAGAGATGGGACTCTATATCTAGTACTGTAAATCTGCTAAAAAAAAAAAAAAACAAAAAAAACAAAAATAAAAACCTATGGTCAGGGAAATCATACATCCCAAGTAAGCACTTAATTTTGTTGGTTACATAAATTGACATAGCACTGAGCTGTTCCCTAAATATATGTTTGTCCATAGATGAGCACCACTGAATACGTTAATCAGAGAAGCCTTTCCACTTCAATACAGTGAATAATGAAAAATCCTACACAGTATATTATGAGCATAAAAGAAAGTAAAAATCTACAAAGCATAAGTAACAAAACATTCTTTTTAGAAGATATACCTAATAAGGAAGTCTCAGTAAATTAGCGGTTTATAAGTTTAATATATAAGCTTAATATTTTTATATTATAATAAAAAGCAAACCCAAGTTTGATGTTTGAAAATAAAATGTTTAACTTTTCAAATATAATGTGAATGTCAAAAGATATTTTCGCTGAATGAACGAAATCAGTGGAAACTTAAACAGAAAATGTTTATTAATTGTTACATAATATAGTATAAATATTATCTATAAATTTAATTATAGGCATACTATAATTCCTATTAACATGCCAGTGACAAATTTTGTGACTATGCAATATTAAAACACACAGAAAGGCATCCCTCCCTTGTCTCCTGGCAACTATGGCAGAAGTCTCATACTATCCTAGAGGCATTGCAAGTACTCAGAGCCCCAGAAATGTTCCTGCACATTGTTTGCCAATACATCTTAAAGCTCAATCAGCTGTTCGCAAAACCACACCCTTCCAACATCTTCCTATCCCAGACCACAACTCAAGCAGAAGCTCCCTGCACTACCAGAGGAGACTCAGGTACCCAGAACTCCAGGCCCTCAATTCCTTCAGAAGACAATATACATTACTGGGGGTTAAACAGGATCCGGAACCTCAGAGGACATGTTGATACACAGAACCCCAGAAGCCCTATCACAGGGGTACCTGAAACCACAAAGGCCATGCCAATACTCATAACCCCAGAAGCTGTGCCAGTTCTCAGAACCCTAAAACTCTAGGACCCGAAGGGCAATACCAAAGAAACAGAAACCAAGGTTAAAAACAAAAAAAAAAAAAAAAAAAAAAAAAATCCATCCATCCATAATTTAAGAAATCAGGATGCTAAACCATAATTAGCTCAAATCTGGATTACTAAAGGACAGTGTAAAACATAATAAACAGAAACCAGGTCTATAGGGCACAATGAGAGAGCCCAGCTAGCCTACTTCAGAAAGCCCTGGATAGCCCAACAGAGTTGAAGCATAAGAAGAATACCTTAAAACAAATATTGTAAAATAACATCAGAGGTCCTTATGGAGAAAATGAATATCTTAAAGAGATCTTGGAAAACACAAACAATGGAAAAAATTTATAAGTACATTAAAGAAAGACAAGAAAAAAAAAACACAAACAGGAGAAGGAATTGAAGAAAACTTTTGAAGATCTAAAAATGGGAAGTCTCATGAAAAAACAAAAGGACCCAGGATATAACTATCTTATATAGTAATAGAACTTCTAGAGGTTTCACCATCCATGATAGTAAATTCTACTACAAAGCTAGTCATAAAAACTGTGTGGTACTGGTATAGCAACAGTCAAATCAATCAATGGAATCTAATTGAAATCATAAGTCCACACACACCCTTATAGACACCTGATTTTTGGTAAATAAGTCAAAATTATACATTGGGGGAAAAAGTAACTTCAAAAATTCTGCTGGTCTAATTGTGAGTCTACATGTAGAAGAATGCAAATAGAACCATATCTATCTCCCCATAAAACTCAAGTCCAAGTGGATTAAAAACCTTGACCTAAAACCAGATACACTGAACCTGACCAAAGAGAAAGTTCTGACCTCACCTAGAACTCATTTATACAGGAGGCAACTTTTTGAATAAAACACTAATGGCTCAGGCACTAAGACTGACAATCAATAAATGGAACCTCCAGAAACTCAAAAGCTTCTATATGGCAAAGGACACTTTCAATAAGAAAACAATGTCAGTCTAGAGAATGAGAAAATACTTTCACTAATACTACATTTGACCTAGGGCTAATATCTAAAATATATAAATAATTCAAGAAACTAGAAACCAAAAAACAAACAATCCAATTAAAAATTGAGGTTGACATGGTTCCAGTTGCATATGTAGCAGAGAATGGCATTGGCTAGCATCCATGGGAGAAGAGGCCTTTGGTCCAGTGAAGGCACGTTCTCTCAGTGTTGGGGTTGGAGAGGAAGGATGAAAGGGGGAGCACCTTGATGGAATGAAATGAAGGGAAAAGGGAGGTGGGAGTGGGAGGAAATGGGATAACATTTAAAATGTAAATACAGAGAATATCCAATAAAAATCATCAAAAATAGAAAAGGCAAAATTAAAAAAAAACAATGAGATTGAGACCTAAACAAAGAATTCTCAACAGTGTAATCTCAAGTGACCAAGAAACACATAGAAGTCACAAAATAACAGACATAATATGTAGTCATTGATAAATGGATACTAACCCCAGAAAGCTCTGAACACCCCAGAAACAACTCACAGACTATGTGAAGTTCAAGAAAAGAAAAAAAAAAGAAAAGAAAAGAAAAAGGAAAAAAAAAAACATTATGCTTAATGCTTACATACTAAGAAAACTTTGACTATTTCCGAGTTACATCCTGTTTTACATGTACTTTATGCTCATTGTAACTAGTAAGATCTTAATGCACACTATCAAACCTTAAAAAAAGCCAAGCACTGACAAAAATATATTCATATACTTTTATTCAAAAATGCTTAAAATTTGTACATTTATCTTTGTTTTTTAAAATAAAGTTGTTCAATTATATATATATATATATATATATATATATATATATCCAATCTATATATTCTGTCAATGAAATCCCCTATTTATTTTAACAGTTTTGTACTTTAATTGTGAGGTGTGATGGCTTGCATATGCTTGGCCCAGGGAGTTTCACTAATAGGAGGTGTGGCCTTGTTGGAGGAAGTGTGCCACTCTGGGGATGGGCTTGGAGACATTCCTCCTAGCTTTCTGAGGATGCTTAGTCTGTTCCTGGCTTCCTTTGGATGAAGATGTAGAACTCTCAGCTCCTCCTGTACCATGCCTGCCTAGAACCTGTAAGCTAGCCTCAATTAAATGCTGTTATTTATAAGACTTGCCTTGGTCATGGTATCTCTTCACAGCAATAAAACCCTAACTAAGAAAAATAAAACACATAGAAAATGTTCAACATCCTTAGACATAAAGGAAATGCAATCATGAGATTCTAACTTATACCGGTCAAAATGGCTAGGATCAAAACCACAAGTGACACCTCAATTTGTTCAGAATATGTAGCAAGTAGAATACTCCTCTATGTTTTTAAGAGTGCAAACTTGTACAACCACTTCGGAAAACAATATAGTGGTTTCTCAGCAAACTGGGTACCAGTCCTGGGCACATACTCAAAGAATGCTCCATCCACTACAAGGACACTTGTTCATCTATGTTCATAATATCCAGAAACTAGAAATGACCTAGATATACCTCCACTGAGTAGTAGATAAATAGAATATGGAATATTTACATAATGTAGTATTATTCAGCTATTAAAAAGAAGAAAAGAAAGAGGAATGGAGAGATGGATCAGCAGCTAAGAGTAATGACTACTCTTCCAGAGGTCCTGAGTTCAATTCCCAGGAACCACATGTTCAATTCCTTACAACCAACAATCTGTAATGGCACTTAACATCCTTTTCTGTTGTATCTGAAGAGAGATACAGTGTACATAATATAAATAAACAAATCTTCATAAAAAAGAAAGAATGAAATAGCATCATGAAATTTGCATACAAGTATATACAACAAGGAAAAAGAAAACAACCTGGATGATGTGACTTGGATTTAAATAGATAAATACGGTATGTACTCACTTATAAGTCAATGTTAGTTGTAAATTTAATCATCCTACAATCCACAGACCCAGAGAGGCTAAATAATGTTGAAGGTTCAAGGGGGGAAGCATAAAGACCCCTGGGAAGCAGAAATAATGTAGTTCAAGCAGATTGGGGGCATGTGGGAATGAAAATAGAATGGATCAAATATTATGGGGGAGGGAAGAGTACTGGAAGAGATACTCAGAATTGAATTGCATTTCAGGGGCAAGGTAGAAATCTAGTTTTGTGAATTTCCCAGACATTTATTACATTGATGCTAGCTAAGATCCCTAATAATGGGGCATATGCAGCCTGAATGGGCCATTTCCCGAAACCATGTATCATTTCCAGTAGAGTGATTGGAGCACCAACCCAGGAATAAAACCTTTAACCTATAATGTGTTCTGCCTACAAGATGTGATGGGGTAAATGTGGCATAGAGATTTTAGGAGAGGCCAAGCAATGACTGTCCAGCCTTAGACCCATGTCATCCATGAGAAGGAGCTCAGCCTTGACACTCCTGAATGGCCAACTACCACAGTTTATAGATCCCAGATACCTAGAATGGAACCAAACATACCAAGACAAAAATAAGTTAATAAAATGATTCTTCATGATACAATTTTATACGTATAGACCGAAGTGTGGCAAATCACCATTAGAGAAGCTTATCTAGCAACTGATAGAAACAAATGCATAGACTCATAGCCAAAGAAATAGATTGAGCCTGGGGAATCCTCTTCAAGAGGGGGAGAAAGGATTGTCAGAAGAAGATGTGTCAAAGACACCATAAGAAAAACCATAAAATCAAATAACCTGGGCTAATAGAAGCTTACAAAGATTGAAGAGATAATCAGAGAGACTCCCTGGGTCTTACCTAAACCTGTCATATATTTTATGATTGGGTGTTTCTGTGATTTGTGTGATGCTTGACAGCTGAAATGAAGCTGACTCTTGCCTGCTTTTGGCAGCCCTTTTTTCTCCTACTGGCTTTTCTTGCCCAGCCATAATATAAGAGGAGATGCCTAATCTTATTGCAACTTGGCATGCCATGTTTGTTTGATATCCATGAGAGTCCTGAACTTTTCTGAAGGTAAAGTGAGGAGTAGATTGGGAGTGAGGGGATATTGTGGGGAGAAACTTAGAGGAGAGGAGGGATAGAAAACTGCAATTCGGATGGAATATATGAGAACAAATAACAATAAAATATATAAAATTTACAATGTCCAAAATATTCACAAGAACAATTTTTCCAAGAATTTAAAGTTTTAATTTTAAGCTATGTACTCTTCCATTCTACTTACCCAGAACAATCTATATTTGTTTTGATAATGATTTACTGAAAGCCGCCAAATCTTAGAAGCAACCATATACAGCAAATATCCACCATAATTGCTTCAAGCAACATGTGGATATAGCTTAACATCTGTTTTCAGTACTAAGGACTTTTAGTCAGGAAGATGTGTTTTTCCCTTATATATCACCGGTATAATGATCTCTGTAAAGTATTGCCTGCCCCTTGCCTATACCATGTTTTTTTATACTATTCATTCATTTCCCCACTATCTGTGGAACTAGCCTTATTATTAGTGCGTTATGAGAATGTTGCTATACTGCATAGAACCCCAAAGAGTTTTCTTTTTGCTTCATATTCAGTATTTTAAATAACATGAAGAGCTTTTATAATGTCACCACCAAAATGTGTCGTCCTAAAAAATGAACATCAAAACATTATATTATACAACATATTAAACCAAATAGAAGTGATTACTACTGCATATTACCAACCTTTTCAACAGCTTAAGAATATATCAGAGCATTAATGATGTTAAGAAATTATTTTGTTTGGAATTATTTTTAAATTAAAAACCTCCTGGTTTTCTTTAATGAGGAATCTTAGAGATGAGGAGACAACGAGGTCACCACTAGAGGAACCATGTGGCACAATGTTATAACACACATTTTACATGGTTAACATAATTTACAAAGTCTACAGAAAGATAAATTCAAACACCCAATTTCTGTGAATCGTCAGTTTAGTTAGAACATTTAAGTCAAATAAAAACTGTCATTTGTTGAGTCATTTCAGATACAGTCTGCAAGACTTCAGTGTAAGGAAATCCCAGAACACATGACACAAGAACTTTACATGCACATAAAGTTCAAATAATGTTTTCAGACCTGTATTAATAGTTTCGCAAAGTGCAAAAATCATTAGGCTACATGAAAAATAGCAGCATTTCTTCATTTTCAGAATTTTGTTAATAATAGCAATGTTGGCATTTTATAGTTTACAAAGATATAAATCATCTTTAAAATCATGATGATATTATTCAAAGCAGATGTGAAAGCATATGCTTGCTCCAGTTGTAAAAACTGCTTATTTGTCATACTTGATAAATGTTGAGGCTTACGCAGAAACTTGTTGCCTTTCAGTAATTGAAGTCTACTTGAGAAAAAAAAATACATTTTTGCCCTACTATCACAAAAAGAATGGGTAGAAGTTGAAATGAAAAGTCACTTTTTTAAATAAACTTGTTCCTTATAATTTAGATGTAGTTTGACATGTTTGCTACTGTCTGTAAATACCTTGATCAGTATATGGCCAAATTATTTTAGTCAAATGAGTTTACTGCACCATTCTAAAGCAATAAAAATACTATCAATTTTATTTTATCAAAATAAGTTAATGTGATTATATCATTCTGTTCCCGCAGTGTTAGAAGAGATCTGATTTGGTTTTTAAAAAGTGGTCTAGGGAACAAATTGTTCTTTTAGAAATAAAGTTTCATTTTAAGTGGAATTTCATTACATACCTAACAGTTTAAGCACTCTAATATATTGAACTTGACTTGTTAAGTTCTGACAACTATTTTGTAATCAATCATTTGCATGGCGCAGTCCCAGAGAGTATGGTCTTTCAGTATCTGGCTAAGAAAATACTAAACATGTGGCAAGGAAACCAACCATGGATCACTGAAATTAAAATCAAACATTTTTCCAAATTAGAGCTAAAAATGCTCATCTAGGTAATAATGAAGCAAGTTCAGTTTCCAGAAGTAAGAGATAATTTTCCATCAACGTTTCATAACATGGAAACTTGTGTTCTGAATAATGTGAAGATTTTAATAGAGATATAAAATGTATCTTTGTATAAAGTAAAAACAGATCTTTGGTGAATACACACACACACACACACACACACACACATATGTATATAAGCTACTATACTACACAATGTAGCAGCAATAATGCACAGCTTATAACAAAACATCCTCCTTTATTTTTTATCTTAGCTTTCACTTAGGGGGGAGAATCACTCACTTGAAATTCCTTTACTCCCTGTCTTCTACAAATAATGAGATTGAGGCAATTTTTATCTGTACCCCAAATAATTATTCAACAGATTTCTTGGTAAAATTTCATTTGAAATGCCCAAATTAGCATATGCCTTTAAAATATTTGGAAAACATAAAAGCAGCCTTTTGCCATCACAACACCTCAGGTTTTGTGAATGCAAATTTAAAATAGGGAGTCATAAAACTCTATTTTAAAAATTTAAATATAATACATATATACATATATATATACATATATATATATATATAATACATAAATCTTGACAAGGCATACTAAAAATGCATGGAGTGAATTTTTTAACCATATGCATTAACACATATAAGGTTGATTTCCAATATACAATGACAAACAAAAATCTGTACAAACTATTTTCCCAATCAAAAGAATTTATCCAAAACCAGCATTAATTTACTCTGACTTGGATAAATACCAATAAGTTATACACTACTGCAGTATTAAGTTAGTGTCTGATCTTCAAACACATATGAAATAAGCCAAAATCATTTTACCTTTATTATCCCTTTGGAACTTTTTTATGCTTTGTCCATTATCTTGGTCAACGTTAATATCTTCTCTATTGTTGGGCATCATAACTAAAAATGAAAAAGGGCACTGGGTATAGTTTCATGAAAAATACCCAAATAAATGCAAAAAAATACACGAGTGACTGACATATTCCAACAATTTATATTTAGTTTATATACTTCTGTTACATGAGAAAGATTTGCTATAATAGCCAGAAATATGAACAACACTAAGATAACAAATCATGCAAATTTAAAGTGTAATACACATTTAGTACTAGCAATTTTTAATATATACTGTATAAATCATATATGTCTTATTTTTTAAAATGTTTATGCAAGTTAGTTTTTAGCTATATAAATAATAAACACAAAATATTTCAAAATGAATTTATCAGTTAAACATTTATGAGCTTAAAATAGTTTTGCCTTAACTTATTGTGGAAACTTTCCTAAATATGGACAAAATTCACAATTTAATATAATTTTATGAGTCTTTGTAAAGCATTACACATACAGAAGAAAAACATAATAATTTTCAATTTATCATTTCATTCTCTACAGTTACGTTTCATTGAAACATTACAGCTCCATAAATAAGATATCGTAATTTTATACAGCTAAAATAAATTACACCTTTATATTCAATTGTAGATAACATTTCTATCATGGTTGGTCAGTTGTGAAATGTGTATGAAGTGAAAATCACTGTCAATGGAATTGCATATGCACTATTTGTCAATAATTTTTTACAGTATTCTATCTTGTATAAAATATTTTACTTTGAAATATATTAGCTATTTTCCTATGCCATAACATTTAGCAATTATATTTCCCTATATATTCTTTTTAAAAAAACTTTATTTAAAAAGACAATCATAAAAGAAAAACATTTTAAACATTTTTGCATAAATGTATATGAATACAATTGTGTCAGTGCTTGGCTTTTTTTTTTCTTTTTTTTTAAGGTTTGATACTCTGCATTGAGGTCTTACTAGTTACAATGAGCAAAAAGTACATGTAAAACAGGATGTAACCCGGAATTAGTCAACATTTTCTTGGTGTGTAAGGATTGAGCATGACTTTTTTTTGTTTCTTTGTTTGTTTGTTTTTGTGTTTTCTTTTCTTTTTTCGTGAACTTCAACATACTACTGGAAGTCCTGGCTGGAGCAATTAGACAGCAAAAGGAGATCAAGGGAATACAAATCGGAAAGGAAGAAGTAAAAACATCTCTCTTTGCAGATGACTTGATAGTGTACTTAAGTGACCCCACAAATTCCACCAGAGAACTCCTACAGCTGATAAACAAGTTGAGCAAAGTGGCTGGATACAAAATTAACTCAAACAAATCAGTAGCCTTCCTATATTCAAAGGACAAATGTGGACAAAGAAATTAGGGAAAAGATACCCTTCATAATAGTCACAAAAACTATGAAATACCTTGGTGTGACTCTAACTAAGCAAGTGAAGGACCTGTATGACAAGAACTTCAAACCTCTAAAGAAGGAAATCAAAGAAGAACTCAGAAAATGGTAAGATCTCCCATGCTCATGGATTGGAAGGATCAACATTTTAAAAGTGGCCATCCTACCAAAAGCAATCAACAGATTCAATGCAATCCCCATCAAAATTCCAACCCAGTTCTTCATTGAGTTAGAAATATCAATGTGCAATTTCATATGGAATAACAAAAGACCTAGAATAGCGAAATCCATCCTCAACAACAACAAAAAAAAAAAAACATCTTCGGGAATCGTTATTCCTGATCTTAAGCTATATTACAAGGCAATTGTGCTGAAAACTGCATGGTACTGGTACAAAAATAGGCACATGGATCAATGGAATAGAATAGAAGACCCAGAAATGAGCCCTCACATATATGGTCACCTGATTTTTGACAAAGGAGCCGTAAACATTCAATGGAAAAAGTACAGCCTATTCAACAAATGGTGCTGGTCCAACTGGCACTCAGCATGCAAAAGAATGAAAATAGACCCTTTCTTATCTCCTTGTACAAAGCTCAAGTGTAAGTGGATCAAAGATCTCCACATTAAACCAGATATACTGAAACTATTAGATGAGAAAGTAGGGAAAACCTTAGAACACATAGGCACAGGAGAAAATTTTCTGAACAAAACACCAATGGCTCAAGTTCTAAGGTCAAAGATTAACAAATTGGACTTAATGAGATTGCAAAGTTTCTGTAAGGCTAAAGACATTGTCAAGAAAACAAAACTGCAGCCAACAGAATGCGAAAAGATATTTACCAAGTCCACATCAGATAAAGGCCTAATATCCAAGGTATACAAAGAACTCAAAAAGCTAGACACCAGAGAATCAAACAACCCTATTAAAAATGGAGTACAGAAATAAACAAAACGTTCTCAATTGAGGAATATCGAATGGCTGAGAAACATCTAAGGAAGTGCTCGACATCCTTAACCATCAGGGAAATGAAAATCAAAACAACACTGAGATTCTACCTCACACCAGTCAGATTGGCCAAGATCCAAAACTCAGATGACAGCAGATGCTGGTGAGGTTGCTGAGAAAGAGGAACACTTCTCCACTGCTGATGGGGTTGTAAACTGATACAACCACTCTGGAAATCAGTCTGGCGATTACTCAGAAAATTGGACATAGTACTGCCTGAAGATCCAGCTATTCCACTTCTGGGCATATACCCCAGAGACACTCCAATATACACAAAAATTCATGCACCACAATGTTCATTGCAGATCTATTTATAATAGCCAGAAGCTAGAAAGAACCCAGATGTCCTTCAGTAGATGAATGGATACAAAAATTGTGGTACATTCACACAATGGAGTACTACTCAGCTATCAGAAACAATGACTTTATGAAATTCTTAAAAAAAATATATGCATCTAGAGAATATCATCTTAGTGACATAACAAAGTCACAAAAGAACAGACATAATATGCAGTCACTGAGAGTGGGATGCTAACCCTAGAGGCTCGCACTGCCCCAGAAACAACTCACAGACTGTGTGAAGTTCCCTATACATTCAACATTTATCTGGAACTCAAAAACAGATTCTCTCTCCTGCATAGACAGATTACATAAAAATAAATAGCTTCCATATTTTCTTTCAAAAACTCAGTACAAAGATTATCCCAACAAAATAATATAGACTTCATTTAGTTTTGTGAGTCAGTAAACGTATTCAGCTTTGGCTTCTCATCTTATTCAGATCTCCTATATTCACTGCACTCAATTATATAAGAGCTAGGTAGACCCTGTCCATAAACTAGAGGAATAGTTAATTATCTCTTTCTGGGAACTAAAACTTCATCACTAAATAACAGAATAATCAAGCTGTTATTCATTATATGTTTAACCTCACTGTGCATTAGGAACTCCCAAGGAGATACTGAGGAGCAAAGCATGTTGGTGCTTTAAAGTATGTTGGTGCTCGAACTGTGTTCTCGATCAAGTGAATTAAATTTGTAGTACCTTTAAAAAATTTCACAGGTTATTATAATTAGCAGTTTTGTTTAATAATCAATGCATACTATCAAACCTCTAAAACAATCAGGTACTGACAAAAATATATTTATATAGTTTTATGCCAAACTGCTTTTAAAAATCGGTACATGTCTCTCTCTTTTTAAAATAAAGTTGTAAGGAAATAAAAAGAATCACTGAGCTATTTATTAAACTGGGAACACAGACAATATATAATGCTGATAAACATAGATGTGGATAAATTTCCATGAAGAAGAAATTATGCCTATCTTTCCATAGCACAAATTTAGAACAGAATAAAGATCCTAATCGCCTGAATTTCTCTCCTTCAGCAGTCGATTATTTTGTAGGACCTAGAATAAGCACTACCATGAGCTGTAAGATCTAAAACACATAAAAAAATTCTGGAGATAGATTTCTTCATCAGTATATATATATATATATATATATATATATATATATATATATATATATATATATATATATACTGAAGATACTAGATTATGTAAAAATAGAAGTTATGAACATTTTACAAAGTAAAAATAACCTGCAATTATTTTATACTGAGAATTTATTCAGCTGTGTGTTCCTGACAATTTCTGTATATATGAGTAAGATCATAGAGAATGAAATGTTAAGCAAAGCAAAAATAAACACAGCAAAATATATTTATATTCTCAAATTTTCCTAGCACTTTGATATGATGAAATGTTTTTTATCCACAGATAGTCAAGGTTACATCTCAGAATATTTCAGTGCAACAGGCATGGAAGTAAATGTTTCTATATTATAGACAATGAAATTCATAACGGCTAAATGGACTTAAAGATAGCTACAGTAAAATTATATCGACAAATTTAAGTGTCAGATAGGCCCTATTACAATTTTTAAGAGGTAAAACTTGAGAGAAAAATGTAGATAAATGCACTTTTCAACATTGTGGCATAGTGTGTGTTAGTTAGCTTTTTAATTATCTTTAAATGACTAATTCTCTAAAGTATATGCTATATCAAATAAGCCACGGATGCTATGAATGTTAGACAACTATAGTATCTAATAATAAATAATACATACCAATACATTAATCTAAGACATATAGTGTATCAATAAATAGTTCATGATATAAATCCCAAGAGATTAAGAGATACCAGAAAAAAGAGAGGCTCCCAAGAACCAGTGGGGATGATTTTAGCAAAGAGGAGATAAAACCTGGAGAGACCACCTCCAGTAGATAGATGCTGCCCCCAGTGGTGGGATGGGGCCACACACCCATCTCAACGTTCAACCCATAAATGCTCTTGTCCAAAGGAAGAACAGGGACAAAAAATGGACCATAGGTTGAAGAGACATTCGAGAACTGACCCACCTGGGGATCTATCCTATCTGCACATATCAAACACGACAATGTTGACTTTGCAAAGAGGCACTTGCTGACAGAAATCTGGTATGACAGCTCCTTTTGAGATTCAGTCAGCAACTGACCAATACAGAAGTGGACACTTGAAACCAACCACCACAATTTGCTCAGGGACCCTGGTAGGGAAGCTTGAAGAAAGACTGGAAGAGCTGAAGGGGACTGAAACCCCATAGGAAGAACAACATCAACTGGCCAGTCCACCTAGTGCTCCCAGGAACTAGACCACCAACCAAGGAATGCACAGGGAGAGACCCATGGATTCAGATACATAGGTAGCAGAGGATGACTTTGTGTGATATCAATGGGAGGGGAGGCCCTTGGACCTGTGGAGGTGTTATGCCCTAGTATAGGGGTATGCTGGAGGGGTAGGGCATGAGGGTGGGTTGGTGGGGAAAACACTCAAAGGGAAGGGAAGAGAGAGTGGTTGTGGTATGGGGGGGCTTGTGAAGGGGTGACATGGAAGTGAGATATCATTTGAGAAAACAAAACGAAACAAAAACAACAACAAAAACTACGGTGGGTATGAAAAGTTTAACACGTTCTATTATTTCTACTGTTTCCTGTATTGCTTCACAAACTATGATTACTTCAAAAAGGCATTCATATTAAAGAAGTGCCAGTTCTTCGGAAACCTTTTTCCTGTTTTAGTTAAGTAATATAGAATTGCCTAAGAGTATTTTTCAATTATTTGTTTCAGGCCAATCACTCACCCATTCTCTCTGATTGATGATCCATCTGTGAGGGAGAGCTGGACACACTGCTGCTTGGGTGAGAGGAGGTCTGGCTCCCAGGACGATGACTCTCTTCCAGAGAGGGAGCAGGAGAAGGACTTTCTGGAATCCGTTCCTAACAGAATATGAAATGGAAAATGATTCGCATGTGTGCTGAAATTTTCATGAAATTTTTAGAAATAACATTGGAAACATTCGCCTTGCACTTATCCTGAAAATATACACAGCATACTATGTGAACTTGAATACCTAAAGATACCTTTAGAGAAATAAATGGCATGTCATTACAATTAAATAATAGAAGGTTCCACGTGGCTTAAATGAAGTTAGGTTAAGTTTTCTTTCTTAAAATTGCTAAAGAGGAGCATAGAGAAATACTTTAGTGGGTCAAGCACTGTGTGTATGCATAAGACCTGAGTTCAAATTCAAAGACTCCATAAAAGGAGATGTGGTTGTGTCACCATGCAATTATAATCCCAGTACTGAGAGAGACAGCTGCCAGATCATCTCCAGACACCACTGACCAGCTAGGCTCGCTAAAACACTGCTATCTAGGTCCAATGAGAGACTCTCATTCAAAACTCAAAAGGTGGAGAGCAATAGTTGAGAAAGACATGCAATATTAACATGTCTTGAAATGGTACATGAACGGGAGAAAGAACAACCAGAAAGAGATGCAGAGACAGACAGAGACAGGTGTGGATTAATAGTTATTGATATCACAAATGTCTAGCTGATAAAATCCATACAGGGTCTAAAGAGTAATATTATTATGTATTAAGGAGGGTTTACAAATATCCATAAGAGCCCTGTGAAAGATGTCAATGCTATATTTATTAGATGGTTAATTTTTCTGAATTCAAGAATATTTGAAAACAGTATGCTTTAATGTATCAGGATTTATAAAAGACATATGCTGATTTCTACCAAATAATATTTTGAAAAAATTATAGGATGCAATGCTGCATTTTACAAACTGACAAAATAGTCTACCACTGTCAAGTCCTTAACATTACTTAGAATTTTATATTTAAAAATTAATCTTAATAAAGATTAAATATTTTATGTTTTCAAAGTATCTGGTATGACTTTTAGAATTCGTCTTTATATAATGTCACTTTTGTTTAATTATATTTATTTATTTATAGACCAAATGCTGCTCCCCCTCCCAGTATCTCCCTCCAAGAATCCCCTTTTCTAATTTTCCATCCCCATTCCCCATCCCCCATTTCCATTTCCTTTGAGATGATACGCTCCACATTGGTTATGCCCCTACCCTGGAATATCAATTCTCTGCCAGATTAGTCACATCCTTTTGCACTGATGCCAGACAGGGCAGCCATAGAGACTAAGCTGGATGTCTGTTATATATGTGTTGGGGCCTCTTTCTTTGGTTGGTGGCTCAGTCTCTGGGAACTCCGGGTGTCCAGGTTAATTGACACTGTTGGTCTACCAATGGGGTTCCTATCACCTTCAGGGACGTCTATCCTCTGCCAACTCTTCAATAAGAGTATTGTACCTATGTTCAATGTTTGGCTCTGGGTATTTGCATCTCTTTCTTTTGGCTGCTGGGTAGAACCTCACAGAGGACAGTTAGGCTAGGCTTCTGTCTGCAAGCATAACAGAGTATCTTTAATAATGTCAGGAATTGGTGCTTGCACATGGGATGGGTTTAAAGTTAGGTCAGTTATTGGTTGGTCATTTGTTCAGGCTCTGCTCCCTCTATGTCCTGCATTTCTTTTAGATAGGACAGATTTTAGGTTGAAAGTTATGTGGGTAGATTGGAGTCTTTATATCTCAGTGTGGGTTCTGTCAAGCTACAGGAGGTAGCCTATTTTTGAAAATGAAGACAACACCAATACAAAGGAAAAACAAAAGCATCTTCAACAAACTGTGTTGATCTAACTAAATGTCTGCCTATGGAAGAATATGAACATTATGCATATCTATCACTTGCATAAAACTCAAGTCCAAGTGGATCAAGGACCTCAACACAAAACTAGTTACACTACATTTAATAGAAGAGAAAGAGGTAAATATCTTTGAATACATTGGTACACAAGAATATTTTGAACAGAACACCAAGCCTTAGGCTCTAAGGTCAACAATTAATAAATATGACCTCATGAAACTGAAAAGTTTTTCAAAGGTAAGGGACACTGTTAACAGATCAAAGTGACAGACTAAAAATTAGGAAAAGATCTTCACTATATCCAACAGATGGCTAATATCCAAAATATATAAAGAACTCAAGAAGTCAGACTCCAACAAACCAACTAACCCAATTAAAAACAGGGTACACCAGGTTGAGGGATGGGGCCATCCACCTACTTCAAAAATATTAATCCAGAACGCATCCTGTTTTAAAAAATGCAAAAAAATTAGTGAAGCAGAGACTAAAGAAAAGGCCATTTAAAGATTGCCCTACCTAGGGATCCATCCCATATGTAGATACAAAACCCCGACATGCTTGCTGATGCCAAGAAGCACTTGCTGACAGGAGCCTGGTATAGTTGACACCTGAGAGGCTATGCCAGAGCCTGACCAATACAGATGTGGATGCATGCAGTCAAACATCAGACTGAGCATGGAGACCCCGGTGAAGGAGTTAAAACAAGGACTGAAGAAGCTGAAGGAGTTTGGAATACCATAGAAAAAACAAGAATAGCAACCAACCAGACACTGCAAATCTCCTAAGCAGTAAACTACCAACCAAAGCGTACACATGGGGGGAGCCATTGCTCCAGCTGAATAAGTAACAGAGAATTGCTTTATTAAGCATCAGTGAGAGGGAAGCCACTTCTTCATGTGGAAGCTTGATGACCCAGGATAGGGGAATGCTAGGATGCTGAGGCAAGAATGGGTAGGCAGGTGGGGGCCATGCCCTCATAGAGACAGGAGAAGGGGAAAGGAGATAGGCTCATGGAACAGAAGCAGGGAAGGGGGATACATTTGAAATGTAAATCAATAATATAACCAATAAAAGAGAAAAACCAAAAATAAGTAAGTAAGTAAATAAATAAATAAATAAAAATAGGGCACAGGGCTAAAGAAAAATTCTTTACAGAGGAATCTCATCCAGTGTCTGAGAAGCACTTATAGAAATGATCTAATTCACTTGTCATCAGGAAAATACAAATCAAAAGGACCCTGAAATTCCACCTTACACCAATCAGAATGGCTAAGATTAAAAACTCAAGTGTACGCACATGCTGAAAACCATGCAGAGAAAGGAGAACACTCCTCTATTGCTAGTTGGATTACAAACTTGTAAAACAACTCTGGAAACCAATCTGGAGGTTTCTCAGAAAACTGAAAATGGTTGTCTCTGGGCATATACCCCAAAAGTGCTTCACCATACCACATAAACATGTGCAATACTATGTGCTAAGGTGTTCATAGCAGCCTTATATGTAATAGCCAGAAACTGGAAACAATAGATGTCCCTCAGCCGAAGAATGGATACAGAAAATGTCATTTGTTTTTACAATGGAACACTATTCAGCTATTAAAAAAGAAAGACAACATTAAATTTGCACAAAAATGGATGGAAATAGAAAATACCCTGAGTGAAGTGACCCAGACCCAAAAGGGCATATATGGTATGTACTCACTAATAAGTAGATATTAGCCATAAAGAACAGACTCCAAGAAGTTAAACAAGAAGGAAGGTCAAATTGAGGATGCTTGAATCACGCTTAGAAGAAGAAACAAAGAAGGCAAAAGGAGAAAGGGAATTGGGTGAGATGGGGTGGTGGGGAAATTATGGACAGGATTAAGTATGGTGAGAGATAAGAGAGAGATCCAGACGGACAGGAAAATAAATGGATATCTATAACTGAAGAGGGTGTTTGGTGGGGAACCTCTAGGAAGTCCCAGCAATCTCGAGTCAGATGACCTTAGCTGTGATGCCTAGCCATAGAGACATGAAACCTGAAGAGGCTACCTTCTGTGCCAGGTATAAAATCTATAAAGGACTGAAGCTATTCAATATCATTTTTAATTTTATACTTAAAAGCAATCTGAATATTAAGTTAATATGGTAAAAACTAATTTTAGTGTTAATGCACATATAGTATAAATATGATTCACCAGTATAAATCCAGAGATAGTGAATGTTCTATAAAGTGTTCACTTCATACATAATAAATTCCTTACACTAAACTATCCATCAAAATTTTCTGTAATTACATAATCAGCAATCCAATTGTTACAATGTTAAGAATTAGTATATTTCCATATTGATTTTGCATAATGACCTCAAAATTTGTAAATCACCTAAAGAAAAAGTTCAATTTCAAAATAATGAAATGATAATTAGAAGTTATTACTTTGTTTGTAGAAGTTAATATTCTACAATATCTGTCATTTCAGCAGGCAGAATGTTGGCAATTTCCTTCCAAAGATCTCCATCTTATATCTCAATTGCCAGGAAACTGAATACATATTACTCATTAAATTATATAGCCAAGGGGACTTCCCAGGTTTGAATGAAAATATTACATTAGGCTTATATAATTTTCAGTGAATCATATTTTATCACAAGGATTTCAGAAAATTTCAAAGATCAAAAAAGGAGTGCAATATTGTTGGAATTGGAGGTAAAAGAAATCATGAGTCAAGAAGCAAAATGGCTTGTAGAAGCTGAAAAACACAAAGAAAGGTATCCACTTTTTAACCTAGAAAAAGGAACATGGGCTTACTAAGCACCTTGAAGTTGGCCACATTAAACTTCTATCTTATTTTTGACCTACAAAATAATAACATGAAAAAAATGCATTGTTTGAAGCCACTACATTTATTATAATCTGTTTTAGCAGCATTGGGAACATGTGTTGGCTAGTTTTTTTGTCAACTTGACACAAACTGAGAAACAATTGTGGAATTACATAATTAAGTTGGCTTGTCAGCACATCTGTGGGGCATTTTCTTGATTAATGGATAACAAGAAATTTATCCTCCTCCCAAATAGCTTTTGGTTATGTTGTTTACCACAGGGGATAAAAAGGAAACTAGGACAAAGTCTAACAGTTATCGTGGTACCATGTTTATTTTAAAGTTACTTTTTATATTATAACATCATCTAGGTAACATATAGTTTTACTGAACTGAATTGTAGATACTTAATATACCAGCTATAGTATTTGTTCTAAAAATGGGTTATTATAAAAAGGTAGTACATTTTTTAATCCTTCACTGTTATTTCCAAGTCTTAAAACAAGATTCTTTTTTTTCTTCAACATTATTTTTATTTCTTATACACAGCAATGGAACGTTTGGTTAAATACAAGCACATTTATACACTTATAATCATATCTATCTTAAATGTTAATATACATAACATGTATAAATATATTTTAAAATTATTTTATTAATTTATTTACTTTATAAAATATTATTATAGCTCACAAAATTTGTTACATAATAATATATGATGAATACACAATATTTTTCTTTTTCTTTTCATTTCTAAGAAGGACTGAGGCTTCCACATTTTGTCCTTCCATCTTTTTGGCCTTCCTTCTTTTTGAGCTTCATAAGGTCTGTGAGTTGTTTCTTGGGTATTCAGAGCTCTTTGGGTCTAGTATCCAATTATTAGTGAGTGCATACCATGTGTGTTCTTTTGTGACTGGGCTACCTCACTCAGCATGAGTTATATCCATCCCTAGTTCCATCCATTTCATGAAGCCATTGTTTCTAACAGCTGAGTAGCACTCCATTGTGTAAATGCATCACATTTTCTGTATCCATTTCTCTGTTGAAGGACATCTGTGTTCTTTCCAGCTTCTCTGTAAATAAGGCTGCTATGAACATAATGGAGCATGTGTCCTAGTTATATGTTAAAGAATTTTTGGGGTATATGACCAGAAGTAGAATAGCTGTGTCTTCAGGTAGTACTATGTCCTCATTTCTGAGGAACCACCAGACTGATTTCCAGAGTGGTTGTACCAGCTTACAGCCCCACCAACAGTGAAGGAGTAAAACAACAAGATACTAAGGTGTGTAATATACAGGAAATTTTATGGTTTCCCCAGTACACATAAGGCACAATCTAAAGAAATATATAAAGCAAATAAAATAGAAAAAATTACAAAAGAAACCTTTTTTTGTAGTTTGGAGGGGTGTATGAGAAAGTCCAGAAAGATCTATATAGAGGCTTTCAACCACAAATTCTTTCAAAACTGGAAGTTTATAAGTAAAAAGTCCAACCTGATTGGTCATCTTTGATATATATTTCCCACATAGTAAGTATGCCTGAACATCTATGCACATGAGCATATATCTCAGAAAATAATTTCAAACAAGAGGATGGAGTAGTGGCTTATCAGTTCAGGGCAGAGGCTGCTCCTTCACAGTATGTAAGCTCAATTACCAGCACACAGATTGCAGTTCACTACTCTCCATAACTCCAGACCCAGGGAGTCTGACCCATTCTTTGGGCCTTCATGGACAGCAGACACACACATTATACATCCATAAAGGCAAAACAAACATAACACATAAATAAAAAAAATTATTAATAATAATAATTCCCAAAACAAGACCATTTCTCGTTTATTGCAATATTATATTAATGGGTTTAGGGCAAAATAAATACATAAAATGCAAAAAAATTTGTGATTGTCTAAATTTTAATATTAAAATTTGGCAAAAATATTTAATTTAATTAATGATATCTTTTAGTGAGTGGATAAGTGAATGGATAAGATATTTTTAAAATAAAGTTGTAAAAAAAAGAAGATAATAATGTAGTTGCTTGGAAATTATAACTGAAAGATCAACCTCAGTGTGTAGTTATACAAGCAATCACATACAGGCATACACAGTCACATACCTCTTATATCCTGCAATAATATATGTTGATTGTTTTTAGTTATTGATATTGATGATTTGGGATAAACAGGACAACTGACACTAATATTAACATTTCTACTACCTTGAAAAAAATACAACTTATAATGAATAAAGGAAGATTAGAGGAACATTCACACAATAATATATATATATATATATATATATATATATATATGAGAAAATATATAATAATATAAAGAACAATGTGCCCAAAATATTTAAAATTAGTATTTGATAAAAAACTTGTACTTGAATAATTTATCTTCCCAATCCTTATTTGCTCTATTATGTGAATTATGTGAAATAGTTAAAGAATTTGGAAAGCCTGATTTAAGGGGTAAAAACAATAAAAATCATTAGAAATCAAATGATCTACTACCCCTTCTCCCTTAATATATCTCCCTCCAGTAACTCTATTTTAGTTTCCTGACATCCTTTTACCCAAATATTACACATAGTAAATAGTGAAGTTAGAATCCACATATAGCAAAGAACATGAAGTAATTGTCTTTATGGTAATACGGTAGTTAACTCATTCTCTTCTCATTTGACCTATTCTCAGAGACTTGAATGGTACATTCTCTAATTCAACTATTTTCAGGAAATACTCATATTCACATGGTAGACCTCAGTCATCAAGTAGGAATCCCTCACCTTACCATATGGAAGAAGATGGTTACCCTGAGATACTCCACCTCATGATGACACAACCTTAGTTACATATATTAAGGCCCAGAGCAAGACCCATGAAACTACCACTGTAGCAAGAAGCTGCACTATCATATACCATATATGGATGTCATATTATGATTGCCTCTAAAATTGCATCTACCGCCACCTCATTTGTATGCTTTGCCATCTATGCAAGAAACACAAAATGATTCCTTCCAAGTCTACCTTTGTTTATCCCATATATCACACTTGGTGACAATTTGTTGCTTTAAACTTTTCCTAGTAATATACAAACATGCACTCATTAAAGATAAGGTACAGGTAACAAAAAGACATCAGGATTCCTCCAAAATTCAGTGTACTAAACAAATGAGATTGTGGGGCTAGCTTACAGAGGATGGCAGAGGGGTGACTCTCAGGGATGTAGGTGAGCCTCAAACAGTTGCATTGCCCCATCATTGCAACACCCCACTCCATGGTGGATACTGGCATCATGAAAACTGTATTAGCTATCAGTCTTTCATACAACTTTTTACTTTGTAAAAGGTTAAAGATTTTTCTATGCCCTTGAACTTGCTTTAACCAAAGCATGTCAATATCATAATTAGGCCCATGGTGTTACTACTTCAATATTGCTATTCTGATAAGTGCCCATGACTAACTGACAAAAATCTTCACTAATCAAACATGCCCCACTATGATCCACTCATGGCTACACAGTCAGTTATGTGACAATCTAGTGGCTCACAAAACATAACAAAAATGTAGGAATATGAAAGAGACAATTAGGCAAGAGGAGGCTTATCAACCTGGAACTTATATAAAAGGGATAGTCTGAGAGAAATCAGAATGCATTATACAAATATATGAATTCGTTAAAGATTAAAATTAGTAAAATTCCTAAGATATTCTGAAAGTTACAGGCATTCTTTGTTTTTTTATGTTTTAGTTTGGTTTGAATTTTTAAAATTTTTATTTTATATCATTTTAGAGAAATCTAATGTCATATATCATTTTACAGTTAGGAGTGTTTAAAAAATAGTCTTTATCGAGCACTTCCTCAGATATTTCTCAGCCATTCGATATTCCTCAACTGAGAACGTTTTGTTTAGCTCTGTACCCCATTTTTTAGTAGGGTTATTTGATTCTCTGGTGTCTAAATTTTTGAGTTCTTTGAATACCTTAGATATGAGGCCTCTATCTGATGTGGAGTTGGTAAAAATCTTTTCCCATTCTGTTGGCTGCCATTTTGTTTTCTTGACAATGTCCTTAGCCTTACAGAAACTTTGCAATCTCCTTAAGTCCAATTTGTTAATCTTTGACCTTAGAGCTTGAGCCATTGGTGTTTTGTTCAGAAAATTTTCTCCTGTGCCTATATGTTCTAAAGTTTTCCCTACTTTCTCATCTAATACTTTCAGTGTATCTGGTTTAATGTGGAGATCTTTGATCCACTTAAACTTGAGCTTTGTACAAGGAGATAAGAAAGAGTCTATTTTCATTCTTCTGCACGGTGAGTGCCAGTTGGACCAGCACCATTTGTTGAATATGCTGTCCTTTTTCTATTGAATGTTTACGGCTCCTTTGTCAAAAATCAGGTGACCATATATGTGAGGACTCATTTCTGGATTTTCTATTCTATTCCATTGATCCACATGCCTATTTCTATACCAGTACCATGCAGTTTTCAGCACAATTGCCTTGTAATATAGCTTGAGGTCAGGGATAGTGATTCCTGCAGATGTTTTCTTGTTGTTGAGGATGGATTTCGCTATTCTAGGTCTTTTGTTATTCCATATGAAATTGCACATTGATCTTTCCAATTCCATGAAGAACTGGGTTGGAATTTTGATGGGGATTGCGTTGAATCTGTAGATTGCTTTTGGTAAAATGGCCATTTTTAAAATGTTTATCTTTCCAATCCATGAGCATGGGAGATCTTTCCATTTTCTGAGATCCTCCTCAATTTCTTTCTTTAGAGGTTTGAAGTTCTTGTCATACAGGTCCTTCACTTGCTTAGTTAGAGTCACACCAAGGTATTTCATAGTTTTTGTGACAATTGTGAAGGGTACATAAATTTTTTCTTTCTAATTTCTTTCTCCAAATGTTTGTCCTTAGCCATCAGGGAAATGCAAATCAAAACAACCCTGAGATTCCACCTCACACCAGTCAGATTGGCCAAGATCCAAAACTCAGATGACAACAGATGCTGGCGAGGTTGTGGAGAAAGAGGAACCATTCTCCACCTTTGGTGGGGATGCAAACTAATACAACCACTCTGGAAATCAGTCTGGCGATACCTCAGAAAATTGGACATAATACTACCTGAAGACCAAGCTATTCTACTTCTGGGCATATACCCCAGAGACACCTTAGTACACAACAAAGATATATGCACCACAATGTTCATAGCAGCTCTATTTATAATAGCCAGAAGCTGGAAAGAACCCAGATGTCCTTCAGAAGATGAATGGATACAAAAATTGTGGTACATTTACACAATGGAATACTACTCAGCCACCAGAAACAATGACTTGACAAAATTCTTAAGAAAATGGCTGCATCTAGAGAATATCATTCTGAGTGAGATAACCCAGTCACAAAAGAACAGACATAATATGCAGTCACTGATAGTGGGATGCTAACCCCAGAGGCTCGCACTGCCCCAGAAACAACTCACAGAATGTATGATGTCCAAGAAATAAAGAAAACAAAACAAAACAAAAAAATCTTTATACAACAAGAAAACTTTGACTATTTCCATGTTACATTTTGTTTTACATGTACTTTATGCTCATTGTAACTATTAATTTTTCCATGCATACTATCAAACCTTTAAAAAAATCAAGTACTGACTAATAAATATATTCATACAATTTTATGAAAAATTATTTTAAAATCTGAAAAAAAGTACTGACAAAAATGTATTGTATATTTTTATGCAAGAATGCTTAAAATCTGTACATTTATCTTTGTTTTGTAAAATAACATTGTAAAAAAAAGAAGACAATAAAGATTGATTGAAGCATAAAAATACTTATGCATATAAAATAAATAAATCAAAACTTTTTAAATGAAAAAAAATCAGAATAAATGTTTACTGTATGGTACAACATTGTATTTAACTTATTAAAAAATCAGACATTATATATTAAAAAATAGTCTTTATGGAAGTGGAAGGTTAATTTTCCCCCAAAAAAATGATAGTTCTATAAACAATTTCTTCTTTGCAAGTAAACACAACCATTTTTCAACCCTGTAATCAGTATGCATCTATTTAGATACTTAACTGCAGTGTGCTCTGGTTCATTAGGTGGTTACTGTTGTGTCTCAGTCTACTTACAATTTCACAGCAAGTTAATCTGTTTTATTACAAATGAGAATGCAAGTGATAATGTCCTCACCATTTGCCAAATACAGGGTTAACAGTACTTGCAACAAATCAATAAGGGCATTTAAAAAGAAAATTTTAAATCTAAAACCCGATCATTTTTACTCATTGATGACTTCATTTTATGTGTCATTTATGATTTTTACAACCCTGTTCCTCTTCATGTGTTTCATTCACAACCCATCAAAAAGCTCCTGCAAAGCATTGCATGGTTATCCAGATTTAAAATAGCAAAGAAGAATTTATAGAATCAGAATATTAGCACATTATAAAGTTCTTTTTGTCTGCAACTAATAAAATTGTATTTAACCATACCTGCAATTCTAACATGTGAATCTACAGTTTTAAGATGAAAAATTTAAAAAAAAGATAAAAATCAATTTGGCAATTTCTCAGAAACCTAGCAATAGTCCTACCTCAAGACACAGCTATAACACTCCTGGGCATATACCTAAAAGATGATCCAATATCCCATAAAGACACTTGACACTTGCTCTTCTATGTTCAGTTCTGCTTTATTTGTAATAGCCCAAAACTAGGAACAACCATGATGTACCTAAACTGAGTAATGGATAAAGAACATGTAGTGTATCTGCCCAATGGAATACTATTCAGCTATTAAAAAACAAAGGCATCATGACTTTTTTAGGCAAATATGTGGAACTTGAGATTATCATCCTAAGTGAGGAACCCAGACCCAAAAGGACATGCATGTTATGTACTCATGTAAAAGTGGATATTAGACATAAAAAGCAGGAGAGTCATGCTATACTCCAGTGGATGTTGGCTATAAAATGCAGGATACTCATGCTATACCCCAGTGGATATTAAGTATAAAATGCAGAATACTCATGCTATACTCCACAGAACCAAAGGAGTTACAAGAGAATGAAGGCAAAGGGGAGAATGCTTGAATCTCACTCAGAAGAGGTAATAAAAAAGGAATAAAAGGCAGATGGAAGGAGGGGAGTGGGAAGGGAATTTTGGGTGTCCAGGATCAACTATAAAGAAAAGGAGAGATTGCTAGATGGCCATGAAAATGAATGGAAATCTACAACTGACAGAGTAAGGAAGTGGAAAGAGCATCTTCAGAATGCAGAGAACTGGGATAAAGGAGGTGCCCAAGTAGCAATGGAGGGAACCTTAGCTGTAACTCACTATATTGGGGATATGAAACCAGAGGAGGCCACCTTCTGTAGACAGGCAGGAAACCCAGTGGAGCAATAGAGACAGGAACATCCCCACAAAACATTCAACCATAAATTTATTCTTTCCACAATAAAGGCAGGCACTAAGGGATTGGAAGAGAGACTGGGGGAATGGATAACCATTGAACCGCCTAACTTGACACCCATCCCACGGGAAAGCACCAGTCCCTAACATTATCAACAATACTCTGTTATGCTTGCTTGCAGACAAGAGTCTGACATAGATGTTTTCCCGAAAGGGTCCACCAAGAAGCTGACTCAGACAGACACAGACACTCCACAATGTATGATGTGTGAACATTTTCATTAAATTCCAGGAAGTGTTTTATTCATTCTTTATTTCTTCATTGACCAAGTTATTATTGAGTAGAGAGTTGTTCAGTTTCCACATGTATGTTCTTTTTCTGTTGTTTTTGCTATTACTGAAGAACAGCCTTAGTCCTTGATAATTTGATAAGATGCATGAGATTATTTCAATCTTCTTATATCAGTTGAGGGTTGTTTGGTGACCAATTATATGGTGTGTTTTTGAGGAGGTACCATGAGGTGTTGAGAAGAAGGTGTATTCTTTTGATTTAGGGTGAACTGTTCTGTAGATGTCTGTTATATCCATTTGCTTCATAACCTCTGTACATTTCACTGTCTGTTTTTTAGTTTCAGTTTCAATGACTTGTCCATTGGTGAGGAGTGTTGAAGTCCTCCACTATTATTATGTGGGGCTCAATGTGTGTTTCGATATTTAGTAAAGTTTCTTTTATAAATGTGGGTGCCATTGAATTAGGGACATAGATGTTCAGAATTGAGAATTTTTTTTGTGGTGTTTCCCTTTGATGAATGTGAAGTGTTCTTGCTCATCACACTTGGTAAATTTGGTGGAAACTCTATTTTATTTGGATGACAACTCCAGGTTTTTTCTTGGGAACATTTTCTTGGAAGACTTTTTCCCATCCTTTTACTCGGAGATAGTGTCCGACTTTATTATTGAGCTGTGATTTTTGTATGCAGCAAAATGCTGGGTCTTGTTTGTGTATCCAGTCTGTTAGCTTATTTTGATAGATGATTTGAGTCCATTAATATTGAGCAATATTAAAGACAGATGACTGTTGGTTCTTGTTTTATTTGTTTTTGTATGTGTATTTATATGTTTTTGATATTCTCCTTTTGGCTTTATTGTGAGATGCTTAATAGCTTTTCTTTTCTTTGGTGTAGGTACCTTCCTTGTGTTGGTGTTTTCCTTCTAGGATCATCTGTAGTGATGGATTGTTAGATAGATACTGTTTGAATTTGTTTTGTCCTAGAATATTTTAGTTTCAGCAAACAAATGAAAGACCTGTGTTAAAATAACTTCAAGTCTCTCAAGAAGAAATCAAAGAAGATCTCAAAAAATGGGGATCTCCTAAGCTCAGTTATCTTCAGAATTAGTATAGTAAAAATGGCCATCCTACCAAAGGCAATCTATAGATTCAATGAAATCCCCATCAAAATCCTTATATAATTCTTCAAAATATGGAAAAAGCAATACTCAAATTCATCTGGAAAGGCAAAAAACCCAGAAGAGTGAAAACAATTATTAACAATAAAAGAAATGTTGGGAGAATTAGCATCCTTGTCTCCAATCTCTACTACAGAGCAATAGTAATAGAAACTGCATAATATTAGTACAGAAATGGACAGGTTAACCAGTGAATAGACTTAAGATCCAGAAATAAAACCACACACTTATGCACACTTGATCTTTGACAAAATAGCCATAAATATACAATGGAAAAAAACTGAAGCACCTTCAATAAATGATGCTGGTCTAGCTGACTGTCTGTATGAAAAAAAGAAGAAAGGAAAAAAAAAAAGAAAACACAGATCCATACTTGTCACCCTGCGCAAAGCTCAAGTCCAAATAGATCAAAGACCTTGACATAAAACCAGACACACTCAATCTAATAGAAGAGAAAGTGTGAAAGAACTTTAAATTCATTGACACAGGGGGAAATTTCCTAAACAGAGCTCCAATGGCTCATGCTCTAAGATCAAGAATAGATAAATGTGACCTCATGAAACTGGAAAGCTCCTCCTGTAAGGCAAAGGTTGATGTAAGTAAGACAAATCAGCAAACTACAGATTGGGAAAAAAAATCTTCACTTTCCCAAAATACTTTAGAGGGCTAATACCCAAAATGTACAAAGAGCTCAAGAAACTAACCACCAAATATCCAAACAACCCACTCAAATTGGGATATAGAACTAAACAGAAAATTCACAACAGAGGATGCTTGAATGGCTGATAAGCACCTAAAATAATGTTTCAAGTTCTTAGAGATCAGAGAAATACAAATAAAAACAACCCTGAGATTCCACCTAAACCCAATCAGAAGGGCTAAGATCAAAACTTCAGGTGACAACACTTGTTGGTGAGGATATAGAGAAAAAGGAACACTACTCCATTGTTGGTGGGATTGCAAAGTGGTACATCCATTCTGGAAATCAATCTGGAGATTCCTCAGAAAATTGGAAATAGATCTATTTGAAGACCACTCTTGGGAATATACCCAAAAGATGCCCTACCATGCCCCACCATGCCACAGGAACACGTGTTTCAGTATGTTCATAGCTGCCTTATTTGTGATAGCCAGAAGCTGGAAACAACCCAGATGTTTAGAGAAGAATAGATACAGAAAATGTGGTTTATTTTCAAAATGAAATACTACTCATCCATTTAGAATGAAGACATCCTGAGTTTACAGGCAATTTGATGGATCTAGAAAATATCATACTGAGTGAGGTAACTCAGACACAAAAGGACATGCATGATATATACTCACTAATAAGTGGATATTAGCCAAAAAAAACCCAAAAACCCAAAATACAGAATACCCAAAATTTAGTCCACAAAACTCAAACTGGTCAACAAGCTGAAGGGCCCAAGTGAGGATGCCTCAGTCCCACTTGGTATGGAGAAGATAGCAACCACAATGCAGGGAAGGAGGGACCTGGGAGAGAAAGGTCAGCTGCCAAAGAGGTTAAAGGGGAACATGATCTGGTATCAGGTGGGGGAAAACGTTTGAAGCCCTAGGGCCAACATAATGGAAACAGGCAACCTCTGGGGATAGGAGGCTGAAGTGACCCTTCAGAATATACAAGAGACCGGGGAGGTGAAAGACTCTCAAGATTTAAAGGGAAAGGCAATAAATTTAATGCCATGCAGTGGGGAGAAGGAACTTGTTGAGACCACCTCCAGCAGAAAGGTGGGATTGTCATCGTGAAGGATGGGGTTGTCATCCCACAGTTAAAACTCTATCCCATAATTGTTTCTGTATGGAAGTACTGCAGGGATGAAAATGGAGAAGAGCCTGAGGAAAAGTAGTTCCAGCAATTGGCCCAAAGGGAGATCCAGCTCAAGGGGAAGCCTCAAGGCCCGACACTATTACTTAGGCTAGAGAGTACTCCCAAAAAGGGACCTATCATGACTGCCTTCCAAAAGACCCAACAAGCAGCTGAAAGACTTAGATGCAGATATTTGTACCCAACCAACAAACAGAAGTTGCTGACCTCTGTAGTTGAATTAGGGAAAAGCTGGAAGAAACTGAGGAGAGCGGCTACCCTGTAGGAGGACCAGCAGTCTCAATTACCTGGACCCTGGAGGTCTCCTCTGACACTGGATAGTCAACCAGGTAGCATACACCAGCTGATATGTGGCCCCCAAAACATATACAGCAGAGGTCTGCTGGATCTGGGTTCAGTCAGAGAAGATGCACCTAACCTTCAAGAGGCCCCAGGGAGTTTATAGGTCTGGTGGAGTTAGGGAGGGGTCGTTCTCATCCTTGTGTTGACATAGGGAATGTGGAGGAAGTATGAGATGTGGAATAGTCAGAGGGTGATCCAGAAGGGTAATAAAATCTGGAGTGCAAAAATATTAAAAATAAATTAATAATAATAATAATAGTAATAATAATAATAATAAAGAAAGAATCACTATGAAAAGCAGCATACTATTTCCTATTATTTACAGGTTATCAAAAATGGTTAATCGAGAAATACATCATTAAGTAATTTGTAAATATATTAATTCTTTAGACAAAGAAGGAAAACTACTTAGAAGATTCAGTGTTTACAGAGTTAAACAGTAAAATTTTGTAAACTTTACATTGTTAGCATTAAATTAATAATTTTATGAAGTACTTACATAGTACTAATTTGCTTGAATTAAAGACCTCTGTCATCTGGATAATATGAAAGTACATATGTTATTCTTTGCCTTTTGGTAATGACTACCATATTTTTGACCTTTTCATTCTGGTATTTTATTGTATTGATACTTTAAAGCATTCGTTGGAACTATCTAATATTTAACTTGCCTTTTCACACTTTTATTTAATTTGAATTCAACTTGCATTGTAATAACATTTGCAAATGTTAATCTACGAGAGAGTTCCTAAAGAATTTAATGATATTTCAATACTTGGGTAATTTGAAACTTTTGCAAGTTTATCTGAATGGTGGTTATTTTATTTATGTATTTGTCTTGCTATTTTTTTAACTAGTTGATGTGTTCTTTCTCCGTTGACACCAGAGTTCTATAGAACGAGAATATCTTGAAACTTGACAGATTTTAGTAAGAGGGGGAAATAAAGGGTTTGTTTATTGTTGCTGTTGACTTAGACTATCACTAGTTCTAGGGCAGAATTTGACTTTAAAACAACTGACATTTTGAATTAATAAACTCAGTGTACTTTGTGAATTTTCATAAGTCTAATACTTAGTATGTATTTCACAGTAAAAAATTTACTTTTTATTTAAGTTGTATAAATGATTGTCATTTTTAAAAACAAGGTTAGAAGAAAATAGGTTAGGAATCTATTGTGGAGAAAAAGCACACTATGGTAATTATGAGTTTCCCTATTCTAGAATTAGACTTATATATGTAAAAGTCTCTCTCTATATATATATATATATAGTTTATGAGACAATAACTCTTACAATTTTACTTCCAAAGATGGCTAAGTAATTTACCAACAAGAAAGAATACTTTAGATATTAGGGGCTTTCAATTGTCAATTTTGGAGTGATATTATCAATCTGAAATTGAAAAAGATAATATAATATGGCACATTAGAAATGAGGCCAAATTTGGAGTGCAGCTGGAACATACAATAATGAAAAATGGCATAATCTAAATGTGTAACCTGTGTGATGTTTAGATAAAGGGCCCTCTCACCTCTCCGGTGTGATCAACTTATCCTGGACGAGGATGACAGATTAAGGGAATCAGCTGCAGTATCTGTTCATAGCATGTAAATGGACTCAAGTGGCAGAATGCATATTTAGTGGAAAATGCACAGCTTCTAAATTATGTTGTGGACTTGGAACTTTGCCATCCACCCAAACAAATAAATAAACAAAGAAAAGCAACACTTCCTTTGGATCCAATGAATCTCCCTCTTATGTCCTAAAAGATAGTAATAGCTTTGTTTTGTTATAGAACACTTAGAGTAAGATTTAAGTAGTAATTTTCAGTAAATTCGAATACTCACCAAAAACCCTGTGTTCACTAATTTTAATACCAGATGTTCACATGCTAATGCCACTGCCTTGTGACCATTTCCTATCAATTCATTAATTGCCAGCTGCTCAGCCAAACAAGAAACATAGCCAAGCAGATGATATTGGTAAACAGCCAGATAACGGTTTCTTACTTAAATTCCTTAGATTAATCAGAGAAAACTATGGTGCAAAGACATTTCAAGGCTTTAGAAAAATGCAGAAAATAATATACAACACATCAGAGTCTCAACATGAAATATACTTATGTACCAGTCCTGTTTATTTTTCTTTCAGAATCTTGCCACATATAATGATATGTAACACTTGCCAGCCTCATGATCGTAATGCTATTTCCAATTCATATTATAGTTATACTACTTATTAGTTACAAATGCTAATAGCTGAGCTGACACTAAAAGGATCTGAGCCAGAACTAAAATCTACTATGTGCTTGGCATAGCAGCATCGCCAGAGTAGGTTCTGACAAAATAACAAAAACAGGTAAAGCAAACATTTGTTTGAAAGTATTACCTTTTCCACTTTTGAAGTTAAAGCTTGTATTGCTGATTGTTTACATTCTTAACCTTAATACAAATATTTTTGAGTTCCTAATAACTTATTATGGATAGATGGAAAGCCAATGTTTGCTATATGACATGTAGATGCTTAGCTACCAAGGTAAAGTCTAAATAGTCCAAATAAAAACATTCAATAGTTGATTAAGGTAAATTAGAACTCATATAAATGTTTTTGTTACTTTTCTTTTGGGCATTTCATTAATTTATATAATGAATTTTAGTAATTTTAACCCACATTCTCCTTTCTTATAACTCTTCCACTTTCACTGAAAACCTTTCTATCTTTTTCATTTTCATGCCTTTTTTGTGTGCATGTGTGTGTGACCCATAATGCTTAATTAGTCTCTTGTCTAGGCATGTACAAGGTGATTATACATGAGATCAATGTTAACTTCCAGTGATTATGGCACCAAAGAAAGTGTCAGTAGTCTTTCTGGAGAAGGTGGAGGTAAATTTTAATATTGGTATGTAGACTCTTGGACTGGAAAGATAGCTCAACAGTTAAGAGCAGCATATACATTTTTATTTTCATTGAACTCAAGTTTGGATACTAGCTTCTATGTCAGAATGAATACAATGTCTGTAAATCCAATTTCAGAGATATTTACACCTCTGTTCGCTGTAGTCATCCGCACATATACCCACACATCCATAGACACACAGAGGAACACAGAGAGGGGGAGGGAAGGAGGGAAGGAGTGCAGGAGGAAAAGAAGGAATGAGGGAAGAAGAAAGATACATTAAAAATAAAATCCTAAATACTGAAGACCCTTGTGCAGTTATGACCTAAATAAAGCCCATTTCTTTTTGGAATCACAAAAGCATAAGCAGCCACCAAAGAAAGAAAGAGAGAGGCTTATCCATGAAAACTTGCATACAGTGAGTAACCTGTGCCCATGTACTAATAAGTGAGCTCTCATAGAAAATCTTTAAAGGAAAGTTCTGCCACCATCTAGATCATATTAGCCATAGCTATTATTTTATAAATGATGGTTTATAAAACATAAAACATTATCTATATACTAAGTTTTAAATACCAAACATTGTTTCAAATGTACTAGTATATTTTATATCATGTAGCATTATATTAATGCTCAGAAGTGGGAGCAATTATCATACACATTTCATTGGGAGATGAGGCAAACTAAGTCACAACGCGATTAACTTATTTGACTCAATTAACATGGTGATAATAGCCAATAGCATGATTTACATCTGCACAAATAGTGGCATACCATTTTGTAGAAAACCTGTTCATACTTGGGTCTTATTTGCTAGCAAAGTATGACTAAACACACAAATGGCTTTAAAATACACAGATCATTTTTATTTCCTAAATTGGTTTTATATTTTTTCAAGTTTTAGGTGGCTCTTCCCCTAGATTCAAGCAGTCCATATTGGAGTACTGAAGCTTATAAAACTCAGAAAGGAAACAAAATCCCTCAAGTTCCTACAGCAAGCCTGGAAAGAGAAGTGGACAAGCTTGAGCTTTATGAATAGAGATGGAGCTGGAGACTTGTGTTAGAGAGGAGAAACTGCAGTGAGTGGCTACCCCTGCCACCTGGGGCTATGGTGAAGTCCTATCTCAAGCTGCCACTGAGCTCCATGTAACTGACCCTATCCCTCTACAGCTGCAGCACTCAGGAGAGTGGGCCCTGCACCTTGCCAGGGCAGAACAGTTGTGCTGATCCTGGGCAGAGGATAGTGGGTTATCCAGACCTGATGACACTGTGAGGGAGAGCTGACAACACTGCTGATCTGCCAGGAGGTGGCATGGGTGTGAGTATGATGACCTTCCCCCTGATCCCTTCCACCTTTGGCAGTCTGGAGAACTAGCTTTGGAGTGATAAGACTTGGTGAGTTGACCCTGTCCCTAACCAAGCTGCAACACTTGAGAGGACAGACCTTGAAACTTGCCTGAGCATCCCAGTAGAGCTGATTCTGGTGGACGGAGCTCAGTTAAGCTGACCTAGAAGGAAAATGCATGAGAGATCTACCCCCCTTACTTGTCTGGCATGGGTGATATGGGTATAGGGATGATGCCTCTCTCTCTCCCTATTGTTACCTGCAGTAGCCAGGGGTGCTGACCCTGGATTTATGTGAGCAGGAGAGCTGACCCTGTCTCTCTTACTTGCTATAGCACAAACCTGAACAATACAGTGAAGCTGGCCCTGATGGCAAAGGCACTAGAGAGACAGTCTGGAAGGTGTAGGGGCATAGCTGTCCCAACCCCTCACAGGTACAGCACTTGCAGGAGTGGGTCCTAAACCTTGACCTGGCAGCACAGTCAAGGTGCTCTGGCCCTGAATGTATGAGAGAAGGAGAGATGACCCTGACTCCTGTCACTGGCAGCATTGGGTGGCCTAGCTGAAACACTGTTGGAGAGCTCATTCTGTTTGTGCAGATGAGGAAAAGCAGGCATGCTGACTACCTCAGCTACCACCCTCGCCCAGATCCAGGACTCTGAATTGAGAAATCCTAAAATCATATGCAAATTATTGGAACTTGTGAAAGGCCAGTCCTGCTGTTTCAAAACTGTAGGATCTCTGTGACATGGGACAACAGGATAGCCTGTAGAAGTCCCAGTGAACATCTAGTATGGATGGTGTCACAAAAGCCAGAGATGTCAAACCAAACTAAGGACTCTTGAAATAAACATTTGAAAAAGGTATGTGGACAAAGAGACACACTGTGACATACTATAGCTTCCATAGTGAGATATTGTCTATACATTGTTTTTTATTGTTTGTTTAGGAGTTTTATTTGGGGGTGGTTGAAAGAGTTAACAGCTGATATGAAGGGATGCGGAGATGACCAGGACTGGGGTGCATGATGTGAAACTAAACAAAGAATCAATAAAAGGTTTAAAAATAAAGAAGTTAATTGAACAGGATTCTAGGGACTGCTAGGTGATTAGTGTTATTCTTGACACCAGTGGTGCGGCCTGATCATTATTAGGTAGAAGACCATTTGGTAAATCTGTGTGACTTAGTCTTACATGTAATTTGGTCCATAGAGTGATAGGCAATCTGAAAAAGAAAGCAAAATAGAAATTCAAACTGAGTTTTTCTGGATCTCCTGAAAGTATGTCATGACTTTTGTTGAGCTGAAATTAGGGAAAGGATTACAGAAAGAATTCTGTGCTATTAAACTTCAATGAGAATTTATATCTACATAGCAATTCATAAATGGGGTAAATGATAGAACAGTGAAAATTTTTAAAGATTAATTTTGTCCCACATAATTTATATGCATATAGAAAAAAAATGTTCATTTCTTTTCTTTAGAAAGTAATACTGGAATTGTCCAGTCAGCATATGAAACTCTTAGAAACTGTCTAAGGGAGAGGTTCCAGTTGAGCCACTGCGGATTACCTCACTGTCAGACCCAAGATTTCTCTAGAATGACAGCCACAGCAGGCAGGAAAATTAGCTCATTGCTTCTAGGCCCTGTGCCAAGCCAAGCAGCTTGAACAGTCCCCACTGGGCCCATGATGATTGGGCATAAGCATACGAAAGAGGCCCCAGGTACCACCTCAGAACAAGGAAACTGGACTGTTCTTGAAAAATGACTACAGATTATAGAGCACTTAATATGATAAGATCTGCTATTCACCCCGCTATATCTAATGTTGTTCGTTTAATGAACAATTCATAAGTCATGTAATATTTTCATGCTATATTATACTATATTGATGTGTTTATATAGTATCTTTATAGTTGCTGACCCTTGGTATCAATTAAAACTTGTTGGGACTGGATGGTGGTTGCACTTCTTAAGGCTTATCTATACTTCTTGTGAAAAGCTTCAATACATGGAAAGTAAAACACTTAGTGTGTAGAAGATTTGAAAAAGAATCTGGCAAAACATTTAAAAAAAAAAAGCAGTAGTGTTTTAAGTAATGTATTCTGTAAGGATAGAAAAATGCACTTCCAGAATCCACAGTGTTAGATTAAATGAGAAATGGATCCTTCAGAGTAACTATATTTTGCTCAATGCATATAGTACCAGACTCTTTTCTAAACATCTATTGCTGCATTCATAAAGAAGTATAGCTCCTGCTTCTCACCAGAGAAGCTTCTTGCAATAGAGCGAGGTTAATTACTCACAACTGGTCAAAGAACAGATAATATGTGCCTTTGGTGTGCTCAGCCAAAACAGGATTTTCATTTTGCAAACAGTTTCTGCCCCCAAACTCAGGAATCAACATGGAAGATGGGGCAGAAAGACTGACAGAGTCAGAAGTTGGAGAAGATAGATGAATAACTGTCTTCTGGACATGGCACAGCTGTTGGACACAAAGCACCTGTGTTTGTATGCAGAAGATAGAAACCATAAAAATGCAATCTTAGGGACAGGAACATATCTTGAAGTCCCAATGATCAGCTATTGGGAACTAAGAGCTGCTGAGAGAAGGGGAGTCAATTTTCATCAGTGATGTGGTCTCTGATAAGTTGCTCATGCTCTAGTAGATGATCTTATTCTCATTGAAATATCTAAAGTACTAACCAGATCCCATGGATTTATTTATGTTTAACAAAAGAAGGCATGAAATGGGAAGAGGACATGGTTGAGCAAGTCTTGAAAAAGTTAGAGGAATGGAAGATGGATGTGATAAACACACACAATATCTGAATAAAACTTTATGAATGTCCTGCCATTGTTATACCAACAGGCACATCTAGTCTGGCATTTTAATAGTGTATCACAGGAAGTTTTCATTAGGAATATTGACAATAATTATATAACAATAGCATGGAAGAAATAACCTTGTACTTTGAAAGGTAGCCAGCAGTGAGAAAGCATGATATACCTGTATCCTGTATCCAAGGGATGCTTCATTTTTAGCAGTGGATATTTACATTCTAAAACTGTTATTAGTCCAACAACAGTGACAACTGACTCAACTCTTTTCTTTATCAATAGTTTTTTATTTAATTTGTCTTTTAAGTGTTTTAGTTGCACCCGTAGTCCCCTTCACAGATCCCAACTCTAATCTAGTACTACTGTAAGGTAGAGCAAAGGCTTGTGAGTAGAGTAGTCATAGATCCCAGTGCAGAAATACCTGCTATTAAATGCATGTTATATGTCTGTCATATTTTCTTCTAGATTTTTTGTTTGTGTCCACAAACTAATATTGTTGTTGACTTTAGTCAGTTATAGTGAACAAGTGCTTTCTTCAGTGAATACATTGCAGGGATTCATATCTCGTCATACTCCTGAGGGGGAAAAAGTGACTGCTGCTGTGACATAATGGCCTGATGGAGGAAAACAATTAGACATCTACATTATCACATCTAATTAAATACCACAAGAGAAAGTGGGAGGAAGAGTTGATACAGAAAATGTGGTATATTTACCCAATTGAGCAATGAAGTACTACTCAGCTATTAAAAACAATGGAATTCTTAGGCAAATGGACAGAACTAGAAAATATCATCCTTATGAAGGTATCCCAGTCACAAAAGAAAACACTTGGTATACAATCACATATAAGTGCATATAAGCTCAAAAGTTCAGAATACCCGAGATATAATCCACAGCCGCATGAAGCTCAAGAACAAAGAAAACCAAAATGCGGATATTTCAGTCTTCCTTTGAAGGAGGAACAAGATACTCACAGGAGGAAATACAGAGACAAACCGTGGAACAGAGACTGAAGGAAAGGCCACTCACAGACTGTCCCACATGGAGATCCATCCCATATGGATGGACACCAATCCCAGACAATATTGTGGATGCCAAAAAGTGCTTGATAATAGGAGCTTGTTTGAGCTGTAACCTTAGAAGATCTGCAAAGCCTGAAAAATACAGAGGTTGATGCTTGCAGCCAACCACTGGACTGAGAACTTGGTCCCCAGTGGAAGAGCTAGAGAAAGAACTGAAGGAGATGAAGGGGTTTACAACCCCATAGGGAGAATAAAATTATTAACCAACCAGACTGCCCCCCCCAGAGCTCCCAGGGACATATGGAATGACCCATGGCTTCAGCTGCATATATAGCAAAGGAGGACATTGGCTGGCATCAGTGGAAGGAGAGACCACCTGTCCCGTGAAAACTTGATGCTTCAGTATTGGGAAATGCCAGGGTGGAGAGGTAGGAGGGAATGGGTAGGTGGGTGGGTGGGTGGGGGAGTACCCTCATAGAGGCAAGGGGAGGTGGGAGAGGATAGGGAAATTCTGGAGGGAACTAAACCACCAACCAATAAGCACAAATGGAGGAACTTCTGGCTCTAGCAGCATATGTAATAGAGGATGGTATTGTCTGGCATCAGTAGGAGGAGAAGTCCTTGGTCCTGTAAAGGCTAGTTTAAGGGAATGCTGGGGTGGTAATGTGAGAGTGGGTGGGTGGGTAGGAGGAGGAGCATCCTACTAGAAGCAGGGGGAGGGAGATGGTAGAGGTGAAACCAGGAAAGGGGATAACATTTGAAATGTAAATACATAAAATATCCAATATAAAGGGAGAAACAAGATATAGATGAAGGAGAAGGGTGTTGTTAGTTTTTTTCCCTAAATTGAAATATCCCACCTAGAGGGAAGATAGGGCCTTATTAAAAAAAAAAAAACTCAGGAAATAAAACCTACAATGCTCAGGAAGCTCTTGAAATGTATATGCTTGATAAGTTCTCACCCTAAGCTTGCATAGGCAATGAAATTACAAGGAAAGGAAGATGCTCCAGTCAACTGAACTGCCTGCAAAGTGTTCAGCAAACATTAGGATTGAAGCAGTTGTGTTCTTCAACCATGCTGAGTTACATAAGTAACCCTACCAGTACTTTTGTAACTCCAAGAAACTTACTGATTCAATAAGTTAGACTTGTAAGGAAGCACTTCTTTGATAGGTTACACTTATTTTCACTCATTTGGTGTTTGTGGGGGGGGAGGTGGAGTGGTGGGTGGGTGACAGAGAGAGAGACAGACAGACACAGAGAGTCAGAGAGACAGACATAGAGACAGAGAGACAGAGAGACAGAGACAGAGACACAATTCAGAAAATTGGTTCTCTTTAAAACATGAAGATCCTGAGAACTGAACTTAGGCTACGAGGCTTGACAGAAAATATTCTCTCACCAGACAATCTCATTAGGCCTCTCAGGTTAATATTTAAATAAACTTATTGTTTATTTTTGAAAGATAACTGATGGTTTGGCACTTTCAACTACAACATGAAATCGAGTTCAAGCCAATCAGTTACTGCAATGATAGAAATCTTACTTGTTTTCATTGCCTAATACATTAGCAATGTACATGTTGTAATAATTGAAATGTGACTTGTTTTACATCTTGCTTAACTGATTAAAATTGAAACGACAGCATGTAGTATTACTACTATTACTACTATTTCAAGCATATGAGTTGCAGCAGGGTTACTCTATGTAACTAAAATTGATTTTAAAATAGTAAGTACAATACCTAGAGCCAAACACTGATGGAGCTTGGGGACTCTTAAAAAAACTTCCAAAAGGAGATAGGAACTCCACAGAAAGAATAACAAAATCAACTAACCTGGACCCTTGGGGCTTTCACAAACTAAACCACCTCCCAAAGAATATACACAGTCTGGACAGAGGCCTTCAGGCACACATATAGCAGATGTGTATCTTGGTCTTCGTGTGGGTCCTGAACAACTAGAGCAGGGCTATCTCAAAGCTGTTGTCTTTCTCTGAGACATATTCTTCTAGCTGGACTGCTTTGTCTGGCCGCAGTAGGAGAGGAAGTGCCTAGTCTATCAGAGACTTGAAGTACCAAGGTGGTTAGGGATACTCTGGGAGTTCCCCACCTGCTTAAAGGAGAAGGAGCAGGCAAATAGAGAAAGAATTGTGGGAGAGGGTGACAGAGAGGGGGCAGTGAGTGAGATGTAATAATAATAATAATAATAATAATAATAATAATAATAATAATAAAGTCCTCCATGTAAATGAAGAAATCTATAAAAAACAAAAAATGTATTTTTCCTCAATTGTCCACGGCCTTAAAAAACAAAATCTATGATTTTCCCTTTTGTGGGAGAAGAAAACATTTTAACACTGTTGTAGAAATATTCATATAACTTGAGGAAAATATTTAAAACCTAATTCTGTCCAGCTATCTTCAATCTTAAGGTCATTCTGTGTTTAAAGGGCTAGTAATTAAACTGCTTATTACTTTCTTGAATATTTCCCAAATTTTAGTTGTTATGTATTCCTGATACATTGAATACAAATGGATAAGTAAACAGATTAGAAAACTTGTTTTTGTTTAGATTAATGAATATTAAGGAATTTGTTTTAGAGGCGTTAGTTTCAAAAAGGTTTCTTATTATTTGAAAGGCTTTAATACAAATGTGGTCTGTTGAAGCCTACTCCTCCAGGGTCAATGTTAAATTTTATGATTTTGTGATTTAGTTATTTTACTTGTAGGTGCATGGAATCAGTCTTGGAGAGAATATTTGTGTTACAGAAATTGACTTAAGTCAAGATATTTAGTAGGATTGGATTTTTTTTCTTGCTTTTGTTTTTGTTTTGTGTTCTTGTTGTTGTTTTTGTTGTTCAGCTGCTGCTGCTGCTGCTGGTGGTGGTGGTGGAGTGGTGATGATGAGAGCTGATTTCCGGGCACAATATTGGATAATGGCTCAAATAAGAAATCTAGAAAACTGTACTTCAATTCACCAATAGTAATCTGAGCTTTCTGATTTGTATAAGCTTGTTGGACATTCATATTAATTCACTAAATGATATTCATCTGAATCTATAATCATCCATAAAACCATATATATATATATATTTATATATATATATATATATATATATATATATATATATATATATATATATATATATATTCATTTTAAGAAATTTGAAAACTGGAGACAAATAGAGAAAACATTTCTAGTAAAATAAAAAGCATAGAGTTGGGAAAAACTGTAAATGAGTATATGTACTTTGGCAAATATTTTATGATTTCTAGTCAAATTGAGTATACTGCATTTTTTGTAACTTGTCCCACTCCCTTAATTTGTATATCTAATTTATCTTTGTTTTAAATTGATTCTGGGAAAGAAAAAAAAAAGATTGTATTAGCCAGAGGGGTCAAGAACATGACAAGAACAGAGGCTACAGAATAAGATAATCAAAGCTCATATTAGCTCACAGAGACTAAACCAACATGTATGGGTTTGTACTAGGTCCTCTGCATATATGTTACAGTTACATAGCCTGGTGTTTTGTGGGACTACTAACAGTGGGAACCATGGCTGTCTCTAAATATTGTGTCTACTTTTGGGAAATTGTTCCTCCTACTGGGTTGCCTTGCCCAGTTTTAATATGAGGTGATGTGCCTAATCTTATTGCAACTTGTTATGTCATGTTTAGCTGAGAGCCTTTGGAGGGCTTTCCTTTTCTGAAGGAAAACTGAGAAGCAGATCTGGGAGAGAAGAGAGACATGGAGGAGAGGACCTGGAAGGAGAGGAGGGAGGGTAACAATGGTCAGGGTGTAGTTTATGAGAGGGGAATACATTTTAAAAGATAGGTCCTATTAGTCAATAAACAAGAGGCTTGTGTTAAACAAGCCACTGAGACATTCCCTAATACAAAGTAAATTTGTCACAATGAAGTGAAGCTTCATACTTAGAACATTTATTTATATATAAAAAGTACTAAAATTTATATTTCTGTTAGTTTTGAAGAAATAACCAACTTAATTCAGACATCTGTAAAACAATGGGCAACATTTATTTAAATATATTTTGTTAATCTTCCAGCAAAAGTTATTCTATTAATGTAAATGAAGAAATGTGACCTTGAACTCAGAGATCCAGCTGCCTCTGGCCTGCAAATACTAGCATTAAAAGCATATGCCACCACTGCCAAGCTCACAAAGGTAGTATAAACCTGGATGTGGGTCCTGTGACCTTAACTCAAGTCCCCTGCAGTTTTGCAAGAATTACACGTGTCTAAAACATGGAGCCTATTTAATGTTTTAAGCAATATCTTTAGAAAATTTGTTCACAAAAGCGACTCTAATTCTTAGTCAAATCTGTGTGAAAATATTCAAACAAGTAGGACATTTCTACATGACCACTGAAATATATGAGACTGTATTAAAAAGGTCACTTTTCCAATTAAAGTCCATCAATTATAATGCATTGTTTGACATCAGAAAACATCTTCTAGCTTGATCTCATCTATTCCCCCCTCTGAATTCCTCTAGAGTTTGGTGATGCAAATATATTATCCATCAGTTTGTCTTCCTTATACAATTCAATTGAGTACTCAATTATCTTATATTTTTGTTGTAAGTTCTTGCAAGTAATGGTATAATTTATAGCTTTTCTTTATTGTCCAATATATATGTAAGTTATAATATTTCTTCAATAAGAGCAGGTAAGAAGGAACTGATTAATGGATAAGAATGATGATTCTTTAACTACCATTCTATATACTCATATCATCTATTCACCAAAAAAACAAAAAAAAATTTGGTAGGTGAGTTTATTTCGGATTTGAAACATAAGAACAAGTAATGTGCCAAAATAACAGGAAACAGGAATAATTGTAACATATAATTCATTTCATCACCTAATCATCATAAAGGTTTGAAAAATATGGCATACAATTATGATGGTTTAACAAAGTATCATAAGTATTTTCTTAATATTTGCTGTATTGTGTGCATGCACATGCACATGTGACTGTGTGTACATGTGTGAATATATATATATATATATATATATATATATATATATATATAGAGAGAGAGAGAGAGAGAGAGAGAGAGAGAGAGAGTACGCCTATGTATCTCATAGGTTGTCAAATGCCTTTCATTATTTCTTTTCTTTTTACCTTTTGTGGATAGTGTCTCAGAGAACCTGGTGCTTACTGGCAGGCTCGAATGATTGGACTTCATGCACTATGGATCTGGCTGTGTCTACCCTGTCAATGCAAGGGTTACAGAGCTGCACGACAATGGCTAGCTTTTTACATAGTGTTGGTGATCTGAACTCAGGTCTTCATGGTTGGGTGATAGTGCTTCACCAACTGACCTAATTCCCTAGCTATACTCTATTGATTTTTAACAAATATTTTGTTCCTGTTAGCTCTAGTTAATCAGGTAGAATAGAAAATTACTGTGATTTTAATTTTACAATTGAAGAAATACATTCAAAAGAGGAACATATCATATTTCAGCCCATTTAATAATTGTTGGAAAACTATAACTAGGATCAAAGCCTGTCTAAGTATAAATACTGTACAATAAAAAATACCTTGAAATTTTCACATAAGCTTCAAAAAGAAGCACAATGTTGCATCATCTCATCTCACAAATGGGAATGTATTTTACATAGCAGTTGTCCCTGTGATTAGTTTGGCTGCATGTCTTATACACAGTGCACTTAATTTTAGGACACAAGATTTGAGCAAAAGACAGATCGGTGACAGTAGAAAGAAAACAAACCCGAACAACAACAAACCCTATCAGGCCTAGTCAGAAACCAGACTCACAAACACTGCATGATAATAGAGTCAATGATCTATGTGTTATTACTGAAGCTTTAGTGGTAATACTGATATTTATCAATGCTTGTATGCAATTAATATCCTTGTCCTCTTCAAAATAGTGATTCCTACCTTTATGACAGAGGCACCAGCTCTGGAGAGTGGACTGTGAATCTGGGCTGCAGCAGCCATGTTTGCAATAGTATTGAGATGATTCATCTGATTCATTGCCATGGCAACTGAAGCAGGAGGTAAGCTGACTGGAAGTAGGGGATGAGGCATCATCATAAATGGGAGATCCAGACCTAAAAGAGACAGTACACTTTAAAATATTTACATAATGGAACTAGGAAGATATTCTAAAGCATGTTTGTTCATTATTATTAGCATTTAAAATAATTTTATTGTATAATAGTAGTATTTTGGGCTATCAATAATATCAATAGAATCTTTTGATATTCACATAGTTTCTGGTATATCACTTTCTTTAACAGATTTATATAGGTAAGTATGTCATGCAGAATACATATTGCTTATGTTTCAAATTATTAAAAATATGTCAATAAAAGGACATATATAACTCCAATTTTATATCTTTGTTAGTAAAAAGTATCATGCTAAAGTGCTGAACTGCCTTCCATTATCATAGCAAATGTCAATGTTGTTTATATTACCAAGAATTTGATTCTTTTTTTTACAAAATGAAATAATTTTCAAGAGTTTTATATATCATAAGGAATAACACTAAACTCTTATGCATTCTACTTGTGATAGTCGCAGACATGTCATTAGGTAAAATGCTGAAAACTACAATAATTGTGTACTTTGCTTACTACTTATTAAGTTGTCAGAATTTAGAAGTATCTTTGAAGAAATGCAAGATGAATTCAGACAAACCATGTGAACATTAGTATTTTAAACTGTATTTTGAATTTTTCTTCTACAGTATTTTGGACATTTTGACACTGATAAAAATCCAATGTTTTTTTTTTTTTTTTTTATCATATGTTCTAAAACAGCATTACCTACTTTTTACAATTCACAATGGGCTGTGAAAATATTAAGGGCAGCACTCATATTGATTCTACCTTCAATAACAAAATATTAGTGTATTTTCCCCTCTCACATACTTTCAGAGTATTTCAGGAGTGTTTTCTGTAGACACTGGTGTCCAATTTATCAACCATTAATAGAAGTAATACTGTCACTTAACCATATGATATAGGTAACACTTGACTCCCATTCTATGAATGTGTATGTTTGACATAAAAGTGTAAAATGAAATCCAACTTAGTAATAGGCTAAGAGGAAGAAGTAATTTATTTGAGTTGTGCCTTCTGAATTCAGTTGTGATAATTAATTAGAGCTGTTTGTGATTAGAATTAGAGTATAAGATAATAAAACACACGTCCAGATTGTAGGCTCTTGCCACAGTTAAGTGACCATTGCAATTTTAAAAAAACTTCTTAAATAATAAATACACCTGTCCCTAAAGTTTGTATGGTAAACAGCTATGAAATGCAGTCATGAGAGTTGCCCAATGGCTAAAAGAAGCCCAGATATTTAAATAATATAACAAATCAATGAATGTCAGGTCTCTGTCATCAGAACTTGGGATTTGCCCTGGAAAGCTAGTGCTCAAAGATCAGCCACTTGGACCAGCAGAGAACGTGGGGCACAAGCCAGGTGAGGTCACACCTGGAGTTCTCAGCGCTTAGGAAAAGGGTCCTTTCCAGCCCACAGTAAGGGCCAGGTGTCTGTCATCAGGACTCCAGATCTGCCAGGAAAGGTGGTGCTCAAGGATCAGCTACACAGGTATTTTTACACCTGGACCAGAAGTGAGCCTGACACATAAGCTTGGGGAGGTCACACCAGGAAGTCTTGGAGCATAGAGAGTGCAGTGAAGGCCTGGTCTCTGTCATCAGGATTCGGGATCTGCCCAGAAAGGCTGTGCTTGCAGACCAGCCACACAGGCTCTTTTACGCATGGACCAGCAGAGAGGCTGGGGCACAAGCCAAGTGTGGTCACACATGCAGTTTTCAGAGCACAGAGAATGCTTTGCTGTGCTCTATGGAAAAGGGTTCTTTCCAGCCCACAGTGAGGGCCTGGTCTCTGTCATCAGGAGGAATCTGCCCAGAAAAGGTGGTGCTCACAGATCAGCTTGCACAGTTGCTTTTACACCAGGCCAAAGATAAGCCTCATGCATAGGCCTGGGGAGGTCACAAAAGGAGTTCTTGGAGCGAAGAAAGTATGGTGCTCTCTGGAAATGGGTCTGTTTTGGAAAGAGCCAACACTCTGCCAGTAGGACTCAAGATTTGTGGGCAGAGGGCTGAGCTACCAGAAGAGCCTCGCAAGAGCTCCCACACCTGAGCCCACAAGGACAGAGCTAAGCCACTGCCATCAGAACTCATTGCTTGCCCACAAAAAGCCAAACACTCAGAAGCAATTTTCTTCCTGAGCCTTCAGGTCCTCAGATCCACAGGAGAGACAGGCTCCAGTCATTGACAACAAGATCACCAATAATCACAGATAACCAGATGGTAAGAGGAAAGAAAAAGAAATTAAGCAATGGAAACCAAGACAACCTGACAACATCAGAACCCAGCTCTCCCACCACAGCAAGTAGTGGATTGCCAAACACTTCAGGAAAACAAGAGTTAGACTTGAAATCATACTTCATGTTGTTGATGGAGATCTTCGAGAAGCCAGTGAATAACTCCCTTAAAAAATTACAGGAGAACTAGGAGAAATCACTTAAAGAACTATGGGAAAAAACAACCAAACAGATGATGAAATTGAAAACAGAAATAGAAACAATTAAGAAAACTCAAAAAGAGACAACCCTGGAGATAGAAAACCTAAGAAGAAATCAGGAGTCACAGATGCAAGCATCAGCAACAGACTACAAGAGATGGAAGAGAGACTCTCAGGGGTCAAAGACAACATAGAAAACATAGACAAAACAGTAAGAGAAGATGCAAAACCCAAGAAGTTCCTAACCAAAAATCTCCCAAAGATCCAGGACACAATGAGGACCAAACCTAAGGATAATAGGTGTAGAATGGGGTGAGAAATATCAACTAAAGGGCACAGAAAATATCTTCAACAAAACCATAGAGAAAACTTCCCTACCCTTAAGAACCTGATGACTATGATCATAAAAGAAGCCTACAGAACACTAAATAGATTGTAACAGAAAAGAAATTCTTCCCAGAACATATTAGTCAAAACACTAAATGTTCCAAAAAAGACTACTAAAAGAAGTAGGGATAAAGGACATGCAATATATAAAGTCAGACCAATCAGAATTATATCCTACTTCACAACAGAGACTATGAAAGATAGTCTAGAAGATCCTGGACAGACATCATAAAGACTCAAAGAGAAGACAAATGCCAGTGCAGGTTACTATATCCAGCAAAACTCAATTACCATAGACTGAGAGACAAAGATATTCCAGGACAAAGCTAAATTTACACAATATCTGTCCACAAATTCATCCTTATGAATTATAATAGATGGAAAACCCAACACAAGGAGAAAAACTATACCCTAGGAAAAGTAAGAAAATAACTATGCAAGAAAACTAAAAGAAGAAACACACACAAACATAATTCTACCTCTAACAACAAAAATAACAGGAAACAACAATCACTATTCCTTAATATCTATGAGTATAAATGGACTCAATTCCTCAATAAAGAGACATAGGCTGGGGGTACATAAACAGGATTGAACATTTTGCTGCATGCAAGAAACTTATCTCAGAGAAAAGACAGACACTACCTCAGAGTAAAGGGCTGAAAAAAAAAAAAAAAACCTTCCAAGCATATGGTCCCAAGAAACAAGCTAGCATAGCCATTCTAATATCGAATAAAATAAATTTTCAACCAGAAGTTATCAAAAAAGATAAGGAAAGACACTTTTAACTCATTACCGGAAAAATTTATTAAGATCAACTCTCAATCCCAAATATCTATGCTCCAAATACAAGAGCACCCACATTCATAAACAAACCCCGCTAAAGCTCAAAACATATATTGCACCACAAACAATAATAGTGGAAGACTTAACACCCTCATAAATGGACAGATCATGGAAGCAGAAACTTAACAGAGATTAAGGGATGTGACCTTGTTAACAGAAGTGTGAAACTGTGGTACATTTACACAATGGAGTACTACTCAGCTATTAGAAACAATGACTTTATTAAATTCCTAGGCAAATGGATGGAAGTAGAGAATATCATCCTGAGTGAGATAACTCAGTCACCAAATAACAGACATAATACGCAGTCACTGACAGTTGGGTACTAGCCCCAGAAAGATCTGAATACCCAAAAAACAACTCACAGACCATATGAAGGTCAGAAAGAAGAAATGTCAAAATGTGGAAGCCTCAGGTCTTAAAAATAAAAAAAAATTGTATACCACCCATTCAGAGTATGGTACACCTAGACTTATATCATTAATAATTCAAGAAATATCCTGTGGCAATCCTTGGTATTTAAAAATTATTATGTTTAATCTTTACACAACAAGAGAACTTTGACTATTTCCATGTTACATTTTGTTGTATAACTTTTTGCTCTTTGTAACTAGTAAGATTTCCATGTATACTATGAAAACTTTAAAAAAATCAAGTACTGACAAAAGTATACTCATATAGTTTTATGCAAAAATGCTTTTAAAATCTGTACATTTATCTCTGTTTTTATATAAAGTTGTTTAGTTAAAAAAGTACAGCATAAAAATAATATAACAAAGCCAAGAAAGAGAATTTTTGTACTCTTTATGTCTATGTATTGAATAACATATGAAAGGTATCTATCCATGCCATAGCATTCAATATTTAAGTACATTTTAGGCACAATTTATGATATTAATGTCCTAGCTAACAAAGGTTTCTCTTGGGATTATTATCAGCATCAAAACTAACAACATTGACTTCAAATGGCCTGCTCCACTGTATTGCATTTAACTTTTTTTCAAAAGAATAGCAAAAATAAGTCTTAATTTCAATTAACAAGTTTTTCTAATAGATTTGTACATAGTCTACAGCAATCTATTGAAAGTTATTGGTTCTGAAATTCCTTTTTAAATATTTAATTATAAATTTATATAAACATGCTTATGTAATTATGTGTTCAAAGTGACATTATAATAATATATTGAATGTGGCTAACAAACATATTCATCTTCTCAAATATAATTCTGTAGGTCATTGTTCCAAGTGAAATAAAGTAAACATATAAAGATCACATGATCTCTCCTATATGTGGAAATTCTCAAAGTAAAACTTTGTCAGTCATACAAAATTATTTGCATTTAAATGGACTGATGTACCTTAATAATTATGTATTTCATATGATGAGATAGTAATATATGATAATTATTAAGATTAACCTTTATTTATGTCTACCTAATATTCCATATATTAAGCATTGATAACCATAAATGGTAATCTTTACAAATTCAAAATAATATTAAACCTTGTTTATTGTTTATATTCACAACATTTCAATCAAAGTTAAACTGTGTATTAAACATTGTTATTAATGTCTTCCTTTGCTCTCAGAATCTTTAATAAGTTTTAGTTCAATTTCTACTTCCCTTAATCATGTAATAATCTTTTCTCATTTTCAAATGATATTCAACATCACCCAGATACCATCTGGCCACATCAAAAATATGCTTACTTAAAAGCTAATTGACATGCAAACTAAATGCAAACTACAATCAGAATTTAACAGTCCATTGGCAGTATTAAAATAAAATTCACCAAATATTTCAAATAACCCCGAAGAACTTAAGAGACCTACTTTTAGATCCTGACCTGCAATACCTAATTGTCAATCAGCTATAATTCCTCTGACTCTAAGTTAATATTTACATTGGAGGCCAGTTTAAAAATGACTCTGACATCAGTTTCACATGCAAAGCATATACAAATATTGAATTACTTTGGTCAACCTTTTACTAAAGCAGGAAATATTAAATCAAAACCCATCAACAATAAAATAACATGATAGCAATGTGGTTTATTTAATTCATATACCAGATATGTATATAGACCTTTAATAACAGTTATGAAGATAAATATGAGTTTAGAAATAATCATCAGAATGTTTCTTCTTATTCTGGCTAAACACAAGGGCATAGAATAAGCTATTATCAACATCTTTCCTGCTGTACGTTAGTATTCTAGCAACTAATAACAGTCTTATATAAATCCATGTACGAGCTCTTCCTAGCCATGAAGGATACAAACTTCAGTTTTACTTCAATTGTCCATCTAAATCTGACATCACTTTCTCTAAAGACATGCATGTTGATTTTTATTGAATGTTTTTTTTTTCATTTTATAGTGATATCAGACAGAATTTCCTTCAATAACAATTTCCAATACCTTTGGCTGTTCTTAAGTCATTTCAGTTACCCCTTCACTCCAATTAGTAAACTTTCTGTGATTAATTTCTGCACTAGAATAACACACAACTTCCTTGAATTTCGTTATTCAATTTCTAGTTCTGATACGTCAGGTATTCTTCACTCTAAATCTACAGTCCTACTTGTATTCTCTACAGATATAATGCACCAAAACATCACCTCATGTGGATGACTTTCTCTGTAATTGTATGTCTAACCCAGCACAACAATTTTTAAAGGTGAAATCAAACATTATTAAATAATTTTTGTTTATCCCAGTGGTGAACCCCATATTGATTGTGCAATGCTGAGTAGTCATCCATAAAACTATACAACTAACAAACAGAACAGACTTAGCCGGTTGTATTCATGTTCTCATATAAATATACATACATACACACAAATAGACAGGGGAGAGTGATGCAATTCTATCTCAATTTAAAACATTAAGACTATCTGTACATTTAGGTTTGTAGAATAGATAAGGGAAAAAATTGCTATTCAGTACCACCACTCTCCAAGCACAACTAACCATTTTATTAATATCCTCAATTATTGTAGTATATTGTTATCAACAAGCATATTATTACTTATAAATTATTATTATCAAATTACTTAGTTTATACTAGGATTTGACTTTTTAATTATACCTCCCTAAGTATTAAAAATACATACATCTTGGATCTATTGTTTTAGTATCATTTAGAATGTTTTCAATACATCAAAGTGCACTTAAGCTTTCTTTTCTACATAATCTCTGGCAACTACTATGTCATTCTATATATGTAGATTTGCTTTTTTTCCTAATGTCATATAGTCAAAATTATGCAATAATTTTCAGACAGATGCTTTGTTTTGCACTTACAAATGTGCACTTAACGCCCATTCAAGTCTATATAACAGATGCTAGAAAAATATGCACATATATATACATGTACATATATATATTAATAACTTTTATTTTTTTCTTACAACTTTAGTGTAAAAAGGGGTGGAGGATACATATATATTTTTAAAGTCATTATGTAATAACATTATATGAGTATTTTTGTCAGTACTTAATTCTTTTAGGGATTTGATAGCATGCATTGAAATCCCACTAGTTACCATAAGCATGAAGTACATGTAGGACAGAACGTAACATTGAAACAGATTTCTTGGTGAGTATATATTAAGCATAATGATCTGTAGATATCAAAAATTGCCACAAGGCTATTATCGTAGCTCTTGGATTATTAATGATTTAAGGTACAGGTGTACCACACCCTGAGAGGGTGCTATACATTTATTTTTTTCCTAAGCAGGACTGAGGCTTTCATTTTTTTGGCCTTTGTTTTTCTTGAGCTTCATATAGCCTGTGAGCTGTTTCTGGGGTGTTCAGAGCTTTCTGGAGTTAGAATCCAATTATCAGTGACTGCATATTATGTCTGTTCTTTTGTGACTGGGTTACCTCACTCAGGATGATATTCTCTAGATGCATCCATTTTCTTAGGAATTTCATAAAGCCATTGTTTCTAATAGCTGAGTAGTACTCCATTGTGTAAATATACCACAATTTTTGTATCCATTCATCGACTGAAGAACATCTGGCTTCTTTCCAACTCCTGCCTATTAAAAATAGGACTGCTATGAACAAAAAATATTCATATAGTGTTATGCGAAAATGCCTTTAAAATTTGTATATTTATTCCTCTTTTTTAAAATAAAGTTGTAAGAGAGGAAAAAATTAATATTTCACATTCTCTTATGAATACATCTTGCCCTGGTATCATATGCTTTGGAAGACTGCTAATTACAAATTATATATTTAATTTTTTTAATGCATTATGTATACCACTGTGATCATTTAGTTTTTCTTGTTATATAATTGCTAAAGTGTGTCTTTCAAGAAGTGTTATCTACAATAGAAAAATATGCAATAGCTTAGAGTATTTTCTATTACCTTATTAATATTCATGAGATCAGTTCCACTTTTCTGATATTAGAAAAACATGTCCCTCTTCCTTTCCTTGACCTGCTAAGAGGCTTAGGCCATTGATCTTATTAAAAGCCCGTCTTTCATTTCTATTATTCATTTGAACTGAAGTTCTGTTTTTAATTTTTTCAATTAGTACAAAATTATTTATTGATTCTCCTGAAGATACTTTGTATTCCTTTGATTTATCTTTTTGTAGGAGAAAATTCAGGCACAACCTAATGTTCAGTGTACCTGGCACATGTGTTTCTATATAAGAAGCATGACATACCATGCTTTGGAATATCCCCAGAAGCCAGAACACAGAAATCTGAAGTAGTGTGAATAGCTGGTAGCATGCCTGCTAATGTATATGCACTCTCATGTCTTCATTAATGTTCTTTTGTGACAAAGAGACCATGCTGGTAAGAGTACTCATTGTTTAATCTGAGGTAATGTGCTATGCAATATGAGTTGATAGACTTCCACTATAAGTAGCTGTTGTGACATGCAATAGAGTAGACCTTGTTTCCTGAATGAAACAATTTATAAGATTCTGTTTCTTTAAATTTGTTGATATGGATGTTCTGGTCCATAGTGTGTTTATCTTGGTTATATCTCAAGTGAAGTTAAGAATATGTTTTGTTATACTATTGGATAAAATAATGTCCATTAAATTTGGTTGTTTAATTTTGCTGCTATGTTCAATTATGCCCATCTTCTAGATGTGGCAATTAATTCAAGGTAGGTGATAAAAGATTCAAGAGTAGATTTATTCATTTGCTTTAAAGTATATCAGTTTTTTCTCACGTATTTTAACACTGTTATCTGGTGCAAGAACTTGAGGACACATTATGACATTTTTAATGAAATTTATAATTTAATTTTGGTTCCTCTAAAGTTGGCTTTTTGAAATTAATATAGTTACTTCAGCTTTCTAAAATTTTTTCTGCATGTTAGTTATTACTCTCTCCCTTGCTATTACTAAATGTATCTATATTTGTATTTTAAATGAGTTTCTCTTAGTAAGCATATATTTATTTCTTCTTTTATGAACCTTTTATTATCTTTGTTTTTTTTATAATATTGTTTCAGGCTGATTTTAGTTTTGCTGCATTTTCTGAATCAGTATATAATTTAAAGGGAGCAAGTTTACCTCCAAATGAAAGGGGGAAAAAAAAAAAAAAACCTCAGGTTTGATGCTATTAGGATACACACACTATCATTGTTGTTATCATTTAATTGGACGATTCAGACCATTTCCTTCAATAGTGGTTATTAAACTAATTTAGGTAGGTATTTTCTTAATCTCTTTTACCTCATCTTCCTTCTTTTACTGCCATGCTAGGTTTTAGTGAAATTATTTACATACAATTTATAACAACCTCACTTCTTACCTTCCCTAGTCTCTCCTCTCCCTCTTATGTCATTTATAGATAAGTACATTATTTGACTTGGACTATTTTAAATTTAATATTTTTTTAGAACTTCATATATGAGTTCTATATTTATCACATTTCCACTCTTCTCTTAGCTCTCCAATTCCTCCCATATCCCTAGATTCTCATTCAAATCCATGAACTCTGTTTCTTAAATCACACACACACACACACACACATACACACACACATCGATAAATATATTCTTAGGGGTACACTTATTGTTGTTCACATTGCTCATATGTATATGAATTTATGGCTAATAGCTTGGGTTTGGATAAACTGGCCTGTTTCTGCAGAGGTTTTTATGTAGAGTTAGAGTTCATCTAAAAGTAGGTGGAAACATTACTACATAATACATGGATAGTACAAGTACCAATATAAAAGACTATTTTTTATTAATTAAATTACATTATAAATGTTTCCAGCCTTCCGGACCCAGCTGAGAGGAAGCTCCCCAGCCCTCTCACCCACTCCCACCTCACCCTGCTAGCATCCATCCTCCCTAAGGGCGTCAAGTTTCTACAGGATTAAGTGCTTCCTTTCTGGTTGAGGCCAGAAAAGGCAGTTCTTTGCTACATATATAGCAGGGGTGGGGGATCATGGAACAGTCCATGTATAATCTTTGATCAGTGATTTAGACTCTAGGAGCTCTGAGGGGTCCAGGTTAGTTGGCATTGTTGTTCTTCCTATGGTGTTTACTTCCCTCCATCTCCTTTAGTCCTTCCTCTAACTCTTCCTTAGGGGTTCCTGACCTCAGTCTAATAGTTGACTGTAAGTATCAGCATCTGTATTAGTCAACTGCTGGTACAGCCTCTCAGAAGACAGTCATGTCAGTCTCCTGTCTGCAAGCACAACATGTCGTCAGCAATCATTCTGAATTACTATCCATACCATATCTCTTGCATCAGGCCTGTGACAATAGTGCTGAATTTTTCCTTTTTTTTTTTTCAATTTGAATGACACACGGGTTTGTAGAATGCTTTTGAATTTAACATATTAGTGCACCTTTGACATGATTTCTTTATTTTTTAATGATTTTAGAAAATTTCTATCTCTTATTCAAACATGATTCATGATTGAAAATTCATGAGATTTCTGAGTGCTTATGAGAAAAGTTTGAGTAACAAGAAAAAAGGTTTTTTAACTTGTTTCTCCATAATATGGCTTGTTCTTGGAATGTGATTTTGTGCTGCTCCAAGGTATAATAAACAAAAGTCAGTTCACTTTAGTTTAACCATTATTTAACCTACTATTATTCAGAATAATGTTTCCAAGCACAAGTTGTCCTCTTGAGTCTATACAGTCTAAACACATTTGTCCTGGCATTTGTGAATATATACAACTTGAACTCAAGTTCACTTTGCTCATATGATTTTGCCTAACTCTTAGAATATAAATCATCTGCTTCCCTGAAGAAAGCTAGATATTATATAAGACTTTAGCCTGTCTCATTTTAAGGCCCCACTCTTCCAGGCTCACATAGCCAACTAAAGTGACAAGAGTCACTTATAATTTAAATAGTTTACCATTTGTATTTTTGTTTACTCTTTCCCTGTCTATTATCATTTTAGAACACTACATGGTGGGTAAATAATGTATGACTTTTCTTTTTCAGTCGGGAAGTTTTTAAATAATAAAAAGTATAATTTAATGAGATAAAGCAAAAACTAATAGTAATAGGGAAAACAGTTTAGGAAAATGTACAAAGACAGGTATAGATGCAGAGACCCACTCTTTTGCACATTCTGAGATCCCCCTAAAAATAAATTCTAATAAAAATGAATGCACAACAGACAACCACTTTGTTTTCTCTTTCAAAGTGCTACCAGAGGCCTGAGTGGGGAAGGATTGATGGAGATTTTAGCTGAATATTCCAAGGTTTCTCATTATCTGCATAATGTTGCCTGTGAGTCTGTGTTGTTTGCTCCCATCTGTTACATGAGGAAGCTTCTCTGATGATGGATGATCAAAGCACTGATATATGAATATAGCAGAATATCACTAGGAGCCATTTCATTGCTATGCTTTTTGTCATTGTTTAGAGTATCGATACTTGATTTTATTCTAGGTGTGGTCTGTCTAATCTCATATTCATGGTTACATGAGTAATGTCAGGTATGGACTCCATCTAGTGAAGTAAGCCTTAAGTCAAATTAGAGATAGGTTGGTGGTTGATAACACCCACAAGTTTTTGTTTTCCACCAGGGCCCTAACATATTTTGCATACAGATCACCATTGTAAATGAAAGTGTTGGTGGCTGCATTGATTTTTATGTTTCTCCTTTGGTAACTTGTAGAATACCTCCTATATCAAATACAAGCACACAGGGGTGAAAGTTCTGCAGGCACCAGCTCAACTTCTCTATCTTCATTGAGTTGCTTGAGTGTTATCTTAGTAATAGGACTTGCCATTAACTTTTAGAGAATAATCTGTGGTCTTGTCAACATCCTTGATTGTTCTGAGATTATCAAGGAACCCTCTTCCCAACAATTCAACTAGATGTAAATCAATTCTGGTTTTCTCTTGTCACCAAAGGATGTTTTCAGAAACAAGGAGTCTTTTGTTGCTGATGTTATTGAGCATTTCTTTAATTATCCTACAGATATTTACCTTTTTCTTTGGGGAATTTTCTGTTTAAATCTATACCCCAGGTACAATTTTCTTATTTATTTTATTTAAGTTCTTCGAATTCTTTCTATATTTTGGATACTAGTTCTCTATCAGATTTAGGTTGATAAAAATATCATTTCTCCTCCTGTAAGTTGTCATCTTGTCTGAATGATAGTGTCATTTGTTAATTTCATGCTGTCACATTTATTAATTGTTAAATACAGTCCATTAATAGTGATGCTCTGTTCATAAAGTTTTATTTCTTGTGCCTGTGAGTTCAGAATTATTTACTTTGTCTATCTTGTTTTATGTTTATGTATTTGTTCAGTGTTATAGGTAGGGGCCTATTTAGAGTCTTCCATATGTGGTCATCCAACTTGAGCAGTGCATATTTTTTTTTTTATTTATCAAAAATCAGGTGTCCAAAGGTACATGAACTGATGTCAGGGTCCTTATTTGGATTCCATTGGAAAAAAAAAATGTCTGGTTCTCTGCCAGTACCTCATTTCCTTTATTCTCTCCTGGATTGTCCTGCATATCTCTAATCTCTCCAGGACTTTTATCATGAGGGTATGGTGAAGTTTGTTAAAGGCTTTTATGCAAATAATTAGATGATCATATGGTTTTTGTATTTCAGTTTTTTTTATGTTTGGTGACATTTATTGATTCACTTGCCTTTAAGATGATGCCTAAGCAATCATAATAGATGACCTTTTATATGTGTTTGAGGGTTTACTTTGTATACATTTTATTGTAATTTTGTAACTTTATTCATAAGAAAAATGGGCTATGATTCTTTCTTTGATGGGTCTTTGTGTGGTTTAAGTATCTCAGTCATTGGGATCTCATAAAACAAACTAGACAATGTTCTTTCTGTTTCTTCTGTGGAATAATTTAAAAAGTTTTGACAGAAACTCATCTTTCATTTGGGAAATTTCTCCTGACTAATTTCAGCTTCACAATTGGACATTATCCAATAAAAGTTGTTCACTGTAATGTAATGAAGACCTTTTTCTTCTTTCATGTATCTATTAAATCCTTTTGAGTTTTTTTTAAACGACTTTATTTTACAAAACAAAGATAAATGTACAGATTTTAAAATTTTTTTGCTTAAAATTATACATTTTTGTCAGTACTGTTTTTTCAGACATTAAAATAATTTTTACATAAAACCATGTGAATATATTTTTTTACTCAGTACTTGATTTTTTCCAAGGGCTTGACAGTATGCATTGAAAACCTAATAGTTACAATAAGCGTAAAGTACATGCAAAACAAAACGCAACATGGAAAGAGTCAGTCTTCTTGTTTTGTAAATAAATGTATATTTTTTTGTTTTCTTTATTTCTTGGACTTCATACAGTCTGTGAGTTGTTTCTGGGGGAGTGCAAGCCTCTGGGGTTAGCATCCCACTATCAGTGACTGCATATTATGTCTGTTCTTTTGTGACTGGGTTATCACACTCAGGATGATATTCTCTAGATGCAGCCATTTTCTTAAGAATTTGGTTAAGTCATTGTTTCTGGTGGCTGAGTAGTATTCCATTGTGTATATGTACCACAATTTTTGTATCCATTCACCTTCTGAAGGACATCTGGGTTCCTTCCAGCTTCTGGCTATTATAAATAGAGCTGCTATGAACATTGTGGTGCATATATCTTTGTTGTGTATTAAAGTGTCTCTGGTGTATATGCCCAGAAGTGGAATAGCTGGGTCTTCAGGTAGTACTATATCCAATTTTCTGAGGTATGGCAAGACAGTTTCCAGAGTGGTTGTATTAGCTTGCAACCCCACCAAAAGTGTTGAAGTGTTCCTCTTTCTCCGCAGCCTCGCCAGCATCTGCTGTCATCTGAGTTTTGGATCTTGGCCAATCTGACTGGTGTGAGGTGGAATCTCTGGGTTGCTTTGATTTGCATTTCCCTCATGGCTAAGGATGTCAAGCACTTCCTCAGATGTTTTTCGGCCATTCGGTGTTCCTCAACTGAAAACGTTTTGTTTAGCTCTGTACCCCATTTTGTAATAGGGTTATTTGATTCTCTGGTGTCTAGCTTTTTGAGTTCCTTGTTCACCTTGGATATTAGGCCTCTATCAGATGTGGTGTTGGTAAAGATCTTTTCCCATTCTGTTGGTTGCCGTTTTGTTTTCTTGACAATGTCTTTAGCCTTACAGAAACTTTGCAATCTCATTAAGTCCCATTTGTTAATCTTTGACCTTAGAGCTTGAGCCATTGGTGTTTTGTTCAGGAAATTTTCTCCTGTACCTATGTGTTCTAAGGTTTTCCCTACTTTCTCATCTAATACATTCAGAGTATCTGGTTTAATGTGGAGATCTTTGATCCACTTACACTTGAGCTTTGTACAAGGAGATAAGAACGGGTCTATTTTCATTCTTTTGCATGCTGAGTGCTAGTTGGACCAGCACCATTTGTTGAATAGGCTGTCCTTTTTCCATTGAATGTTTACTGCTCCTTTTTCAAAAATCAGGTGACCATATACATGAGGGCTCATTTCTGGATCTTCTATTCTATTCCATTGATCCACATGCCTATTTCTGTACCAGTACCATGCAGTTTTCAGCACAATTGCCTTGTAGTATAGCTTGAAGTCAGGGATAGTGATTCCCGCAGATGTTTTCTTGTTGTTGAGGATGGATTTCACTATTCTAGGTCTTTTGTTGTTCCATATGAACTTGCACATTGATATCTCCAATTCCATGAAGGACTGTGTTGGAATTTTGATGGGGATTGTCTTGAATCTGTAGATTGCTTTAGGTAGGATGGCCATTTTTAAGATGTAGATCTTTCCAATCCATGAGCATGGGAGATCTTTCCATTTTCTGAGATCCTCCTCAATTTCTTTCTTTAGATGTTTGAAGTTCTTGTCATACAGACACTTGCTTAGTTAGAGTCACACCAAGGTATTTCACAGTTTTTATAACGATTGTGAAGGGTACGTTTTCCCTAATTTCTTTCTCCACATGTTTGTCCTTTGAGTACAGGAAAGCTACTGATTTGTTTGAGTTAATTTTGTATCCAGCCACTTTGCTGAATTGTTTATCAGCTGTAGGAGTTCTCTGGTGGAATTTTTGGGGTCACTCAAGTACACTATCATGTCATCGGCAAAGAGTGATGTTTTTATCTCTTCCTTTCCAATTTTATTCCCTTGATCTCCTTTTGCTGTCTAATTGCTCTGGCCAGGACTTCCAGTACTATGTTGAATAGGTAGGGGGAGAGTAGGCAGCCTTGTCGAGTCCCTGATTTTAGTAGGATTGCTTCAAGTTTCTCGCCATTAAGTTTGATGTTGGCTGTTGCTTTGCTGTATTTTGCTTTTATTATGTTTAAGTATGGGACTTGGATTCCTGTTCTTTCCAGGACTTTTAACATGAAGGGGTGTTGGATTTTGTCGAATGCTTTCTCAGCGTCTAGTGAGATGACCATGTGATTTTGGTCTTTGAGTTTGTTTATATGGTGGAATACGTTGATGGATTTCCTCATGTTAAACCATCCCTGCATCCCAGGGATGAAGCCTACTTGGTCCTGGTGAATGATCCTTTTGATGTGTTCTTGGATTCGGTTTGCAAGGATTTTGTTGAGTATTTTTGCATCAATGTTCATAAGTGAGATTGGTCTGAAGTTCTCTTTTCTTGTAGGGTCTTTGTGTGGTTTAGGTACAAGGGTTATTGTAGCCTCAAAAAATGAGTTGGGTAATATTCCATCTGATTCTATCTTTTGGAATAGTTTGGCGAGTATTGGGGTTATATCCTCAATAAAAGTCTGATGAAATTCTGCACTGAACCTGTCTGGACCTGGGCTTTTTTTGGTTGGGAGGCTTGTGATAACTTCTTCTATTTCTTTAGGTGTTATAGGGTTATTTAGATGGTTTACTTGGTCCTGATTTAACTTTGGGACCTTGTATCTGTCTAGGAATTCATCCATTTCCTCCAGATTTTCCAATTTTGTGGAGTATAAGTTTTTGTAGTAGGATCTGATGATTTCTTGAATTTCCCCAGTTTCAGTTGTTATCTCCCCACTTTCCTTTCTGATTTTGTTAATTTGGATACTCTCTCTTTGCCCTCTAGTTAGTCTGGCTAGGGGTTTATCAATCTTTTTGATTTTCTCAAAGAACCAACTCTTGGTTTTGTTGATTTTTTCAATGGTTCTTTTTGTTTCTATTTGGTCTATTTCTGCCCTAATTTTGATTATTTCTTGCCGTCTACTCTTTTTGGGTATATCTGCTTCCTTTTGTTCTAGGGCTTTTAGCTGTGCTGTCAGGTTGCTGATGTGAGCTCTCTCCAGTTTCTTTGTGGAAGGACTTAGGGCTATGAGTTTTCCTCTCAATACTGCTTTCATTGCATACCATAGGTTTGGGTATGTTGTGTTTTCGTTTTCGTTGAATTCTAGAAAATCCTTAATTTTTTTCTTTATTTCTTCTTTGACCCTGCTATCCTTTAACAGAGCATTGTTTAGTTTCTATGTGTATGTGGGCTTTTTGTTGTCTTTGTTGTGGTTAAATCCAGCCGTAGACCATGGTGATCTGAGAGGATGCATGGGAGTATTTCAATCTTCTTATATCGATGGAGGCTCGTTCTGTGTCCAATTATGTGGTCAATATTCGAGAAGGTGCCATGGGGTGGTGAGAAGAAGGTGTATTATTCTTTTACTTTGGGATAGTATGTTCTGTATATATTTATAAATTCTAGTTGGTTCAAAGTCTCTGCTAGTTTTGCAGTGTCCTTGTTCAGTTTCTGATTCCCTGCTCTGTCCATTGGTGAGAGTGGGGTATTAAAGTCTCCCACTATTATTGTGTGGGGTGAAATATATTTTTTGAGATTTAGTAGGGTTTTTTTTATGAATCTGGGTGATTTTTTATTTGGAGCATATATGTTAAGGATTGAGAGTTCCTCCTGACAGATTTCCCCGGTAATGAGTAAAAAGTGTCCTTCCTTATCTTTTTTGATAACTTTTGGTTGGAAATTTACTTTATTTGATACTAGAATAGCCACTCCAGCTTGCTCCTTGGAGCTGTTTGCTTGGAAGTTTTTTTTTCCCACCCTTTTACTCTGAGATAGCGTCTGTCTTTGTCTCTGAGATGAGTTTCCTGTATGCAGCAAAAGGCTGGATTTTGTTTATGTATCCAGTCTGATAGTCTATGTCTCTTTATTGGGGAGTTGAGACCATTTATGTTAATAGATATCAAGGAATAGTTGTTTCTGTTTCCTGCCATTATTGCTTTTTTGGGTTGAGTTGTGTCTGTGCTTTTTTCTTCTTTTAGTTTTCTTGTTTAGGAGTTTTCTTGTTCTTACTAGGCTGTATTTTCCCTCATTGTATTGGGTTTTCCACCTATAATTTGTTGTAGTGCTGGGTTTGTGGTCAGATATTGTGTGAATTTTGATTTGTCTTGAAATATCTTTGTTTCTCCATCAATGGTGATTGATAGTTTTTCTGGGTATAGCAGCTTGGGCTGGCACTTGTGCTCTCTTAAGGAGTGCATGATGTCTGTCTAGACTCTTCTAGCTTTCATAGTCTCTGTTGAGAAATCGGGTGTGAGTCTGATTGGTCTGCCTTTATATGTTACCTGACCTTTTTCCCTTACTGCTTTTAGTATTCTTTCTTTACTTTGGGCGCTTGATGTTTTTATTATTATGTGTAGGGAGGTATTTCTTTTCTGGTCCAACCTATTTGGGGTTCTGAAGGCTTCTTTTATGCTTGTGGTCATCTCATTCTTGAGGGTAGGGTAGTTTTCTTCTATGATTTTGTTGAAGATATTTACTGTGCCTCTTAGCTGATACTCTTCTCCCTATTCTATTCCTATTATCCTTAGGTTCGGTCTTCTCATTGTGTCTTGGATTTCCTGGACATTTTGGGTTAGGAGCTTTTTGTTTTTTGCATCTTCTCTGGCTGTTTTGTCTATGTTTGCAATGTTGTCTTCTGCCCCCGAGATTCTCTCTTCGATCTCTTGTAATCTATTGGAAATGTTTGCTTCTGTGACTCCTGATTTCTTTTTTCGGTGTTCTGACTCTAGGGTTATCTCTTTTAGTGTTTTCTTTATTGTGTCAATCTCTGTTTTAATTTCCCTCTTCCATTTCTTTATTTCTTTGGTTCTGTTTTCCTCTAGTTCTTTGAGTTCTTTGAGTGTTTTTCTTGTTTCTTCTTTAAAAGCTTCTGAATCTTTTTGCTTTTCCTTTCTTTCCTGTTTAAGTAACCTTATCAGCGTTTTGAGGCATGATTTCAGGTCTGTGTCTTCTTTTTCTGGAGTGTTTGGAATTCCAATGTTTGCTGTTATGGGAGAGCTGGGCTCTGGTGTTGCTAGATTGTCTTGGTTCCTTTGGGATATACTCTTTCTCTTTCCTCTTGCCATTTTGTTGTCAGTGATATGTTCTTGCCTTTCCCTTGTATCTGGTCTGTGTCCCTGGTTCTCCACTGGTTGAGGTGTCAGATGGGTCGAGCCCTGTTTTATTCCTCAGAGTTTTTGGGGGTGTGAGCAGAAGTTCCAAAGTTCTGTTTCTGTTTGTTGGATCAGGCACTGAAGGGCAGGGCAAAGCAGGTGGTGCACTTTCCGTGTGTACTCCACAGAGATCTTTCTGCTCCCCTGCAGCCCAGATCTACCACCCACCATTTGCTCAGCCTCTATGAGCCTCCGTTCAGGGTGGCAGATGGGCCAGGCTCTGCTCTGCGTCCTGAGCTCGCCTCCGGGCAGAAACAGAAGTTCTAATTTTCTGTTCCCAATCGCAGTTGCTCAGCCTCTATGAGCCGCCGATCTGGGTGGCAGGTAGGCCAGGCTCCGGTCTGCGTCCGGAAGTCACCTCCGGGTGGAAACAGAAATTCTAATTTTCTGTTCCCAATCACTGGATTGGGCAAGGCGGGGCAGGGCAAGTTATGGTGTGCACTTTCCGTGTGCACTCCGCAGAGATCTCTCTGCTCCCCTGCAGTCTTGGTCTCCCACTCACCAGTTGCTCAGCCTCTATGAGCCGCCGTTCCACCTGGCAGGTAGGCCAGGCTCTGCTCTGCGTCCTGAAGTCGCCTCCGGGTGGGTCATTTTGAGTTTTTAATCTCTGTTTACATTGTCTGTGTTTTAATATATTGTTCCACATTTCCATTAATTCAGCACATTCATCGGGCATTTTAAATTGTCAGTGGGTAACTTAAAATAGGTGCTACATCTGAATCAGCGCTGATGTTTTCTTTGTATCTTTATACTATGTTTAATCTTTGTGTGTGTGTGTGTGTGTGTGTGTGTGTGTGTGTGTGTGTGTGTGTGTGTGTGTACAAATGTGCTTGTACATGTATATCTTGGGTCAGAGACCAAATTATCCTTCTTTCTTCAATATCTTTTCACCTCAGTTTTGGAAGCATGATTATTTTACTGATCTTAGAGCTCCCTGATTCTGTTATAATGGCTTCAGAAGAGTTTTGCAGATCCCAGTTCCTTTGGCCCCATCCCATGGAGTGCTTAGATTATAGACCCACTACTGTGCTCAGGTTTGTCATGTGATATAGGGATATAGACATATGTTCTCAAGAACTCATGAGCCATTGCATCAATCCTTGGAATGTATTTGAATCATCTTTTCATGACCTGTGTTTTCTGGTTGCTGGTTGAAATTTCCATTTTATTTATTAGGTGCATCATGTCTGAAAACACTGTCTCTATAGGGAAATGTTTTAGTTTGAGCAATATTTGAGTTAGACTCAGTTAAGTGTGTAATTGGTGGTATTCAGTTTTCCTCTTGTTTACTCCAGTGTTCTTGTTTCTGAACCCCAGATTTTGTTTTACTCTCTAGGAAATTCAAAATACATGGTAACTGAAGCTTTTTTGTTCTTTCTGCTGTAACAAACTTCTTATTGTATAAAGTCCTTATTCTGGTGATGGTATATTATGAGGCGTAATTGTTTCAGAATTCTTGTATTATTTCATCCCCAGGGTTCAGTGGGGAAAAATACTCCTTTGAAAAGGAATAATAGCTCTCTATTTCTAGAATCTTGTTTACAAGAAATGCAGTATTTTATTTAATTAAATTAATGAAAGATCTATTTTACAGCAAAAAGTTTTAAGAGTATTTTAATCCCTTGTAGAAATCACATAAAAAGAAACTTGTACAAATCATCTATAGTCATATTCAAAGTACTATTAGTCATTATAATTTAAGTAAGAATTATTCTGTGTAATTAATTATTAATGTCTTTACATTTTTCTATTTGTAGCACTCAGAATAACCTGATATATGTATATTTACACTGCTACCTTATAGGTATAAAAATTGAGACTAGTATTCTCTTGGTGACTTCTCCAATGTAGCACAATTACATAATTTTGTAAAAAATGGAATTTGAATCCCAAGTCAATATGGTCCTTGCTAATATTCTGTTTAGCAACCTCACATATACTAACATACTTTGATTTTATTCTGCTGCTTTGCCTCCCCAGTTACTTATATGATATAAATTCCATATTTTCAAAAAAGTCACTCTTTATTCCTTCCCATAGTTTTGAACTATATATACCTTGTTGACTCGAAATAGACTAAATTTTGCCATTCCAAGAAAACTAGAAGGTCTTGCCTTGTATTTTTAACACATGCAATTTTGTCAGCATAGCATACGTACGATTGCTTAGAAGGTGATTCTGCTGAAGTGGATTAAGGGAAGGAGCACCACCAAGGCCTGGCTGGCCAGCAAGTGCTGCATGAGCAATTCCGTGTTGAGGTCCAGGAGCAGCAAGTGGAGATTGTATCTTATCTTTATCCCAGGAGGATTCACTTCCACCTTAAAAAATTGAAATGAAAAGATATCAGTTGATAGATTTTCCATGAAAATAATTAAATCTTCATTGTAAAACTGTACTAAATGTTCCTGATAGAAATGTTTTAGTGATCTGCAATCTCACAGTCCTAACTTCAGACCCATGAGGACCTACAAACACTGGGAGCTATCTTCCTTGGGTAAGTCATAGAGCTTCCTTTTCTTCCCCTTTCTAACCAACCCTCTTCTATTTGCAAACCTACAAGCATCATTCCAGACCTGTATCCTCCTCATGTGTGCTACTCTCCCTTGGTACGTAGCTTCTTTCCTTTGTCTGCATTCTTCAACACACATGCAACAATCACAAGCCAAGAAGAGATTAACAACTCAAAAAGACACATAACAAAGGGTGATGCTGATATAGTAATGCAAAGCCTTCTGATTGAAAATTTCAGTTCTGGGCTGGAGAGATGGCTCTGTGGTTAAGAGCACTGATTGTTCTTCCAGAGGTCCTGAGTTAAAATCCCAGAAGTCACATGTTGGCTCACAACCATCTGTAATGAGATCTTATTCCCTCTTCTGGTGTGTCTGAAGACAGCTACAGTGTACTTATATATAATAAATAAATACATAAATATTTTTAAGAAAAGAAAAGAATGTTCAGTTCTAGATGAATTAGCACCTGAATTTATCTAGACATTCAAAAGCTAAAATTCCTTCTTAAACCATTCAAAAATTTAAAAAGGAAGGATCACTCATAACTCATCCTATGAAGCCATTCCAGGTAAATATAAAATAAAACACCAAAACTGCAGATTGTTAATTCTGCTGAAGAAAGATATAAATATCTTCAATAAAATATTCTTAAACCTCATAAAACATTATGATCAATAATGATCTAGTTGGTTTTATTCCAGAAACACAGTATTAATATAACATACATAAGTTACTAACTATAATAAATGGGCTTAAAAATGAAAATCTCATGACCACCTCATAAATAATATCAAAAGTCCCTTTTTATTGGTTATTTTATTTACATTTCAAATGTTATCTCCTCCTTCCCAGTTTCACCTCCAAAAACTCCTTATTCCATCCCCTTTCCCCTGCTTCCATGAGGGTGCTTCTCCACCCACTCTCACCTACCACCCTGTCATTTCCCTATGCTGGGGCAGCTAGACTTCACTGGACGGAGGGTTAACCCTCCCCTTGATGCCAGACAAGGCCATTCTCTGCTACATATTCAATTGGAGCTACGTATCACTACATGTGTATTCTTTGGATAGTGGTTCAGTTCCTGGGCGCTCTGGGGTGTCTGTTAGATTGATATTGTTGAACCTATGGGGTTGAATACCCCTTTAGCTCCTTCAGTCCTTTCTCTAATGCCCTAAATATAGTATTGGAAGTAATATGCCTAAATATATTCAAGGCTATATATAGTGAACCTATATCTAACATTATCCTAAATTGAGAAACCTTAAAGCAATCCCACCTATTAAAATCAAGAAAAATAGAGGATTAATTGGAGAAAAGACAATCCCAAGGCTGCCTCATCTGGGGATCCATCCCATATGCAGCCACTAAACCTGTGCAATATTGATGATTCCAAGAAGTCCTTACTGGCAGGAACCAGATATGGATGCCTCCTCAGAAACTCTGTTAAAGTCTCACTGATACAGATGAGAATGTTTGCAGCTAACCATCAGACAGAACACAGGAACCCCAATGAAGGAGCTAGAGAAAGGTCTGAAGGATCTGAAAGTGTCTGGAATGCCATAGGAAGAACAAAATTATTAACCAACTAAACCCACCACAGCTCCCAGGGACTAAAACACAAACCAATGAGTTGGGATGGAGAGACCTATGGCTATAGGTGCATATGTAGTAGAGTATGGAATTCTCTTGTATCAATGATAGGAGAGGCCTTTGATCGAGTGAAAGTAAGTTTTCACATTGTTGGGGAATGCCAAGGCACTAGGATGGGAGAGGGTGGTTGGGAAAGGGAGCACCTTTATGGAGACAATGGGAGTGGGAGAGGGATGGGGTTTAGGAGGAAAGGGAATAACAACTGAAACATAAGTATAGATAATGTCCAATAAAATATTAAAAATTATAATCAAGAAAGGGCTATCCACTCTCTGCTCCTTTTGAATATAGGGTTGGTAGCATCAGCTGGAGCAAGAAGGTAAGTGAAGAAAATTAACGGGATACAATAGGAAAAGAGGAAGTCAAATTACCTTTATTTGCAGATGATATGTTATATAAAACGTATCCCAACAATTCCTCTAGGCAAAATTTGGAAACACCAATTTAAGTAGAGTGGAGGAGAAGGAAACAAACTTTAAAATTTGATATATTTTTTATAATACAACAAAACAAAGCATAAAACAAAGAAACTCCTAATGCTTATGGGCACCTACCAATTTATAATGGCATCAAAGAAAATAAAACCTCCTAAAATCAACATAAAGAACCGAGAAGACTTATTCAATGAAAATTTAAAATTTCCAAAGAAAGAGACATGCAAGGCCCTAGAATATAGAAAGACGTATTCTTGGATTGGTAAAAATGACATTGTGAAAATGATGATATTAAAAAATCAATTTAAGTGCAATATTAGTGCAATTCCAATAAAAATTCCCAAGACATTTTTTACAGAAATAGAATGAAACCATTCTAAAATTCCTATCGACTTAGAGAAGACCAGGATAGGAAAAATAAAACAAACTCATTTGGAACTAGAAAAGACCAGCATAGTTAAAGCAATACTGATTAAAAAGAAGACAGGAAGGGCTAGTATTTCATACTTCAAGGTATTTTATAGAAATATTGTAAGAAAAACAATGTAATATTGGCACAAATACAGACAAATAAACTAAGAAAATAAAACAGAAGACACAAAGATGAATACTCAAAAATACAGCTTTCTGATATTTGACATTGAGGCACAAAAGCACATAGTATAGGAAAAAAATCTTCAAGAAATGGTTCTCCGTATTGGTTGCTCTTCACAAACTTACGTAAGCCCCTATTACAAAAGATAACACTTCTGTTCTTTATTGAACATAAGAATTTTGAGCTTGAGCAAATTAGAAGCTTTACCCCTACAACTATCTTTCATTGTTTTGAAAGATACTCTACATGTTAATAGAGGACATGGGTATTAATCAACAGAGGTGCAAACCCTCCAGCTTACAACAGTGACTTGCCTTCAAGATATAAGGCTGCAATAGTCGCACAAACTTTATGAGAGTAACCAATCTCTGTTGCAGTAAATATTAAAATGGAAGGCTTAACCTTTAATCGGCCACCGTGTTCTCAGTCAGAGGGCACTGCTTTAGTATGGATTGCATGAACTCTCACTCAGCCCATGAGCTACACTCTCCACAAGATTCCCTTCACAGGTGGTTCACTCCTCCTGCCCCAGATGAAATTACTGCCCCAGAGTTTTCGATACTCCACTGCCCATTACAAACATCACTCCATAGCCCAGTAACTTTTCATACAGGTTTATATATTGGATTATCAATCCACAAACCCTCTATACCATAACATTACATCAGATAGACAAAAAAAATTACAAACAGCCCTTCTATATGAGATAGAAGACCTATAAAATCCCTTAAAATATTCCTATCTACTTATTGCCAATTAAGGCCACCAGGATCCAGGTCTGCTTTCTCTGGCTCTATCTTGATTTTCTCCCTCAATCTCTGCTCCTTTTCTGTTTTCCTACTTTTTATCCACCTACATCTCTACTGTCTGATCATGTATCACTTTAACATAAATCTAATTAGATTTAAGATATACTCCACAAAAAAAAACCCATGCATGGCACACCTAAAGTGGCGAAGGACCTGAGACTTTATAGTCCTAGGAAAAACACAAATACTGTTCTGCTAAAAGACATATCAATAAAATAACTTCTAATGACATTCTGATACACACACACACACAGAGACACACAAACATGCACTCCTGCACACTCATGAGTGTGTGTGAGTGTGTGTGAGGCACTAACATATATGTTATGTGTCTCACACAGCCATCATCAGAGAAACATCTTCTGAAGTAAAAGAATACTAACACAGAGACCCACACCTTACAATGTGCAGATAGTGAGATATTTTTGAGTACTAAGTCTAAAAGTACTGCTTTGTTGACCCTCTTGCCTCAGGGCAATATGTTGAAAATGAGACAAAAAGAGACAGAATTGATAGAGGAATCTAAGGAAACATTGCACTCCAGAGAGAGAGAGAGAAGAGAGAGAGAGAGAGAGAGAGAGAGAGAGAGAGAGAGAGAGAGAGAGAGAGAGAGAGAGAGAGAGAGAGAGAGAGAGAGAGAGAGATTAAAACACATATGGACTCAGAGACTCAGAGACTGTGGCTGTATCCACAGGGTCTGCACAAGTTCAAGCCAGATGGAGTGTAAGATCTGGACAGGTGAAGAGGATATGAGCTCGTACCACTAACGAAGAAGCTTTCTGAAAATAATGCTCAGGTAGAAAGTAAAAAATGTTTTCTCCAAAAAAAAGGATCACTTAGTCTGTTTATTTATTTGTTTGTTTGGTTGGTTATTCACTTTATATCCAGATCACTGTCATGCATCCTGATACCTTTTGCTACAGTCTTCTCCTGCCTCCTCTTCGTCTCTGAAAAAGTAGAACCCACATTGGGTATCACTCTACCCTGGCACATCAAGTCACTGCAAGGCTATGTATTTTCCCCCCACAGAGAACAGACAAAACAGCAGAGTTAGAGGTATGTATTCTATAGACAGGCAACAGCTTTATGGATAGGCTTTGCCTCAGTTGTTTGGGATCCACAAGAAGACTCGGCTGCACATCTGCTATGTATATGTAGGGATCCTAGGTCCAGCCTGTGTATTTTCTTTGGTTGGTGGTTTAGTCTCTGAGAATTTCCCAGGGTCAGGATAAGTTGACTTTGCTTGTCTTCTCATGGAGTTCCTATCCCCTTTGGGGCCCTTAACCCTTTCCCCAATTCTTTCACACTTCCCACATACGTAGAAAACTCCTTTTTTTTTTTTTTTTTTTTTTTTTTTTCTCCAAGGAGGACCTTTTGTGACTAAAAGTTATTACCGGACTCAAATGCAACAGTTCTAACCCCATATCCTGAGTTCATGAGTTAAGACAAGGAAACATCATATTTTCATAATTTTTATAAGCGAAGAGCATTTCCTATATTAATATAGGTTTTGGATCAAATGGGGAGAAAAGTATTTGCTAGGTCACAAACCAATACAATCATTAAGTTAACCTTATTTCAAAGTTGTTTATGATAGGAAGTTTGTTTTAATTATTGACACCTGCTTACTAAACCCCAAATTATCCTTTTAATCATGTTGGGGTTTGGTCAACTCAATGAGACAATTCAAAACTTCTCCAGCTTTACCAATTGTTTTCTTTTCATCCAGATGTTTGATGTTGTACTGTCACTGACTATGAACAGGGGAATAATTTATGATTTGATACGATCAATTAACTTAGCCTTTACAAATTTAAATTTCCATTTAAATCAATAAAAAATTATTACATGGTAACAAAGAGGGATGGTGGGGGAGGGTAATTCTTAATAAATGATGAAACTAACTAAATTGCAATACTTAGAATTGATTATAGTAAAATTGGACCAATAAAGATGATAAATGCAAGAAAATACAAACATTTGAAAGATCAATTATTAAGCAAAAAACTTAGCACTGTGTTCAAGATATGAATTACTGCACCATTACAGAATTATAATCTGTAAAATGATGAACTAAATATAAACAAAGACATATAAATTTAGAAGAGACTAAATTATAGCACATGATATTTATTGTTGTATTAAATGTTGTATTGCTGTGTTACAGCAGCAAAAACACACCAATCCTAGGCTCAAAAAATGTGAATATTTGTCCCGCCATCTCCATGAGCATGTCCCCATCCCCATTCCCCACTCCTACCTCTCCAGAACTCCCCACTCACTGGGGCCTCCAGTCTCTTGAGGGTTAAATGCATCTTCTCTGACTGAGTTCAAACCTGTTAGTCCTCTGCTGTATATGTGTTGGGGATCTCATATCAACTGGTGTATGCTGCATGGTTGTTTAACCAGTGTCTGAGAGATCTAGGGGTCTAGGTTAGTTGAGACTGCTGGTCCTTCTAAAGTGTTGCCCTCCTCTTCAGCTTCTTCCAGCTTTTAAAGAATTCAACCACAGAGGAGAACAGCTTCTGTTGATTGGTTGGGTGTAAACTGTATTTGACTCTTTTGGCAGCTTGTTGGATCTTTTAGAGGGGAGTCATGATAGGTACCTTTCTATAAGAGCTAGGTAGCCTCAGCAACAATGCCAGGTTTTGGAGCCTCCCCTTGAGCTGAATCCCAATTTGGGCTGAGAATCTATTAAGAATGAGGACACCCTGAGTTTTGCAGGCAAATGTATAGAACTAGAAAATATTATTGTGAGTGAGGTAACTCAGACCCAAAAGGACTTGCATGCTATATACTCACTAAAAAGTTGATATTATTTTTTTTAATGTAGAGTACCAAGTATGCAATCCACAGAACTCAAAAAGTTTAACAAGCCAAAGAGCCCAAGTAAGAATGCCTCAATCCCACTTGGGAGAGAGAAGAAAGCAATCACAGGATGGGAGATGGAGGGAGGAATAGGAAAGGAACCAGGAAAAAGAAGAGGAGAACATGATCAAGTATTGATTTGCAAGGAACAGGACTGAAGTTCTGAGGGCCAGCAGATAGAATGGAAACAGGCAAACTTGGGAGACAGAATGTGGAACAACCTTCTAGAATGTGCCAGAGATCCGGGAAGTAACAGACTCTCAGAACTCAATGGGAGGGACCTTAGATGAAATGCCCAACAGTGGGGAGAGGCAACTTATAGAGCTCACCTCCAGCAGAAAGACAGGATATCAAGTGAGGGATAAGGTTGGCATCCCACAGTCAAAATTCTGACCCAGAATTGTTTATCTGAAATAACTGCTGATATATGTGCTACTTTTTTATGTACTGGCTCCAGTTAGAAGGGATAGATCTTATAACTCACCAGTGGACTTCTTTTAACTTAACATAGCCTCCACTTTAAAGGGACTATTTATAATCTCATTTGAGAGTTATAATTTTAATATTCATTAAAATTAAAAGGAAGATAAACCATATATAACAAATGATTAACACATTAATACTTCAGTTGATTGGCTAGTTCAATCATTGCCATACCAGGAGGCACATATTCTAAACATGAATTTTAATAAGCTGAAATTTAGCAGAAATATGCATCCTTAAAGTCAATCCATATGATAAAGTGAGGAACTGTGAAGATGTCATTTTTTAGAGTGGATTGACAAATTTTTATTAGATTAGTTAAAACCTTAACTTTTCAAATTCTAAGTTTTCTTTTTTCCCACTTTTTTATTAGATACTCTGCATTTACATTTGAGATGTTATCCCTTTACCCTACCCAGCTCTCCCCCCCTTCAATTGCCTTCACAAAGAACCACTCTTTTCTGATCTCCCTCTCCACCTCTTTGCATTGGCATTCCCCTATCTACATTCGGGAAACAAAATGTTTCTCTGGAACAAAAGTCTCTTCTCACATTGATGTCAGACACTTCTATCTTTAGCAACATAAGCAACTGGATCAATAGATCTCTCAAAGTGTGCACAAAGGTTGGTGTTTTACTCCATGGGAGGTTTCAAGGGTTTGGTTGGTTGATAATGTTATTTTCCCAAGAGGTTGCAACCCCTTTCAGCTATATTTTGACCTATGTAAAAACATATGTGTCTGTTGAAAGACCCCCACAGAAGGGAGACCCTCAATCAAGTCTCAGGATAACACGACCCCCCCAAGAACTCACGAGAGACTGTCCTTGCTGCAATTGCACCAGGTTTTTTTTTTTTTTTAATGAACCAGTGCACTGGGGTCGAGACTCATGTCCCATGCAGGGGTAGAGGAGTCTGACCCCAAGTGGCTAGGAGAGGGGGTTTTTAAATGAAAAGACCACAACCAAGGGGGAAGGGAGTATGTCATTGGAGAATACAAAAAACACCAGTGAAGAATCATAAGGGAAATACCTGGTTTCTCAAGATTGCCTATAAGATAAAAATTACCAGTGAAGAATCTCGAGGGGAACATCTGGTGTCTCAAGATTGTTTATACGGTGAAATTTACTAGTGAAGAATCGTGAAGGGAACATCCGGTTTCTTAAGACTGTTTATGATGTGTTATTTAACTTTTATGTTTTTATGGTCAGTCAGTTTCTGAAACAGAGTCACCCTGACCTTAAGGCCATAAACTCTTTATGGGCTGCCAGTTCCTGAAACAGTCACCGAACTGGCTATTCTACATTTTTGGCTCTACTCTACCTGCTAGGGGTCTGTTAGGGGATCAGGATTTATCCTGGTCTTTCACTGTAAGTACATGGACCTATATCAAAGTCCTCAATTTTATCCCATTGATGAAAGTGTGTTTAATGCCAGTACTATGTTGATATTATTAGTGTAGCTCTATAGTATAATTCAAGGATGGTTATCCTACCAGTAATTCTTCAATCGTTTAACACTTTTTGCTATCTTGTTTTACTGTTTGATTTTATGTGAGTATCCATATGAAATTTAAGAATTTTCAATTATTGTCAAGAATTCTGTTGAAATTTTAAAGGAGGTTATGCTGACTCTGTAGATTGCTCTTGAGTGGATGATTACTTTAACAATATTAACCCAACCATTCTAGACAAAGGTCAAATTTACAGACTAGAGAAAAGAAATTCTCTTCAATCAACAATCCTGGTCAAAGTGGATGACTACATGTAAAAAAAGTAAATCTAGACCCTTAGAGTTCATCAAACACAAAAGTCAACTCCAATGCATCAAGGACCATAACATAAGGCTTTATTTCTTGTAGCTGACAAGAAAAAGTAGGGATTACAGCTGAACTCAATGGCAGAAAGATGTTTTCTGAGTAGGATCCTAGTCATTAAGACCAGCAGTTGAAAAATAAGACAAATCACTCTCTAATTTGATTTAAGACCAAATCAATAAGAGGAAATCCAGGACTGGTAGTAGCAACCTAGCCAACTATCCATAGCTAGTAAAGTCATAGATATTAGACATTAATCTATAATAATCACATTATTAAACTAGGGTTATCCCTAACTACTTGACTGTATTCAAAATATATGTCCTCATGTACATATATAAGTGTAATTCTCAGTCCAATCCAAAAAAATAAATAAAATGAACAAGCAAACAAAAAATACTTCTTTTTGTAACAGATGGAGAGAATTACTGAAAAAGACAATTGAAGAAAATGCACAATTTATGCTTCTAGGACAGAGCCCCAACTAAATCTTTAGGATCATTGGAAAAGCAGCAATAGAAATACTGTAACCACCAGAAAAAAACGGAAAGGTTGATATAGATTTGCTAAAGCTGTTGTATTTTAATGTTAATTTCATTTCCCCAAGAAGGGCTACTTGATTCCAACTGAACCTTCCCATTTTAATTAGTAAAATAATGAAAAGGAGTGACTGGGTGGGGCGAGGGAAGTAGAGAGGGCTGAGAGCTCAGAAGAGGTCAGAGGACAGAGAGTGAAGGTCATCTTGGCAACATGGAGCTTCCCAAGGACCACCTAGACCCAGGTGATATTAATTGGCATTAAATATCTATGAACATTAAAGGTTTTATAGGTCTAGCATCTTATATGAAGGGCATCTTGTATCTTTGTCTATTTGATGTAATCTTGTTGTGTAGAGGGTTTGTGGATTGAGAATTGAACATATAAAATGCTATGAAAAGCTATCGGGCTGTAGAGTTGTGTTTGTGTGTGATTTTGTGGTACAGAAATACCCGGGACAGAAGCAGAGAAAAAGTGGTAGTAAACTGCCAAGGGAAGGGAGTTACATGGACAAGTTGGGCCCTGGTGGCAGTTCAGACCGGGCAGCAGAGGTGCATAGGGCTCTGTATCAGGGTCGGGCCTGAGGAAACGGGCCAGAAAAGAGATAAACTGATTTTACTTTTTAACATTTACTGCAACAGGTTGATGAAAAATTGTGCATCCTAGAAACTGTCAGAAACTACATTCATGCACTTTCATAAATATGGCTGCCTGAACATGACTAAAGCAAGGCCAACAACATTAGATATGCTAATACAGAGGCCTCAACACTAGAGAAATAACCGTAGGCAAAAATACTAAGAGTTGGAGAAATAGTCTGTCCTAAAGAAGAGTACACCAATTTGTTCTCTAGTGCCAAATAGTCAGTTCTGAATTCAAGTAACATTATATAGGTTTTATAAACACACACACACACACACACACACACACACACACAGAGGCATGTGTACGCACTACTCCCACAAACACACACACACACACACACACACACACACACACACACACACACACACATATATATATATATATACATATATATATATATATATATATATATATATATATATATATATATATATATATATAGAGAGAGAGAGAGAGAGAGAGAGAGAGAGAGAATGAGGTATCATAGATTTCGAAGAGATCTAGGAAGTATATGGGAGACTTTGTAGAGAGGAATGGGGAAGAAGAAATTATGTAATTATATTATAATCTTCAATTAAAAAAATTAAAAAACAGCAATATAACCTGAAGGCAGATTCCTTTTATTTGATCACAGTGATTAAACATAGCAGAAAATTAAAAATAAAAATAAAATAAAGGATACAAAATAATTTTTACTTAATAAAAGAAAACAAAAAACCCAGGACATTGAAATTCCCCCTTAAAAAAACCCTTGTTACAGGTACACAATTATTCATGTGAAGAAGCCTATGGGAATGGGAAAATGTCTTTTTCAGTAACGTATGCAAGATAATTAGAAAAAAATTAATAACCCTAAGCATCAAGAAAGCAAACAATTCAAATTTTAAAAATGAACAAAGGAATAAATAGTTACCAAAATATAGACAAAACAAACTGCTGAGAAATAATACATTTTAAAATGTTTAATATCCATAGCAATGGGGAAAATGCAAATGTAAAAATGAGCTTAAAGGTAGTTGCCCTGTAATAAGGCAGGGAGGTATGTATTCCACCACTAAATACCACAGGCTAACAACCAAAGGGATTAATGGCAAGAACAGGTAATCTTTTATTTGTTGGTCAGCAGGGACTCATAGTAACTCATAGTGACACCAAATGTTACCTGTCATTCCTCTCAGCTGCACTCCAGAACTGGAGTAATACATGCTTTTGGGGAGAATACCACATATTTGACTCCTAAAACATTAAAAATCAGGTTGCCACTAACCTGGAAGTTTCATCCTGAGTAGCTATCTCAGTGCTGGAAGGTGCTATGCAGTGTACCTAAGGAATAAAGTAAAGGACTGAAGTGGCAAAATATGCCCACCAGTGTAATAATAACATGAATGTTATGGAAGTAAACAATCTGTTGGATTTGTGGGCCACTCACCAAGGTGGAACCTATACCTGGCACTATTATTAAGGCCAAGAATGTTTGACTAGATAAGTCAGAAATCCTAGGGGAGAATATACTACTATTCTTTTAAACGGATATCATATTAAACCAACTCATAAAAACCTATTATTATATGCATAGTTTACTGCATTTAATTCTTCCTAATTGGGAAAGGTTTTTTTTTTTTTTTTTTTTTTTTTTTTTTTTTTGGTAGATTAGTACTAGCACAGAGACCCATTACTGTGTTCTATCAGAAGAGAGTTGGTGAGTGCTTAGCACTGAAAGGAATATCCATATTATTTCCCTTCCTTCCAGATCTGAATGGTCATTGCAGAAATAGGGCAGGAAAGATTTTAGGATCCAGATATTATGAATTACTATAATGAAATAGTGTTTTCCAAATGCAAATGGACATTTTAATGATATGAACTCACAGCAACATATATGAGACCTCTGCAAGCCTAAGCTAGTAAAATCCAGTCACAAAGGAGCAACATAGGCATAGTTTAATGAATAATTGAGGAGTTGTTTGTACACCATAGCTTCTGGGAATGGAAGAATCAAGTTTCCTTAAAGATGAAACCTCAGGTCACATGGTCACTCTGGGCATGCCCCAGGGGCCAGCACTATACTAGCAGTATTTGAACAGTATTTGGACTTGATAAGTTAAAATAAATGACAAGAATGGAGATGAACATATACCTGGGAGTAGGTGAGGGACTTGGATGCAATCAAAAGATATTTAAGAAACTGTCAAATAGTAATTAAATTAAAATTCTCCTTTGTGATTGCTTTCTTATTTTCCCCAAGTGAGACTGAGGTGTCCTTACTTGGACCCTTCAGTTTGTTGAACTTTTTGAGGTCTGTGGACTTTATCTTTGGTATTTTGTATTTTTTTGGCTAATATCTACCTATTAATGAGCACATACTATGCATGATCTCTTCGATCTGAGTTACCTCACATGGGATATTTTCTAGTTCTATCCATTTGCCTGCAAACCTGAGGATGTCCCTGTTCTTAATAGCTGAGTAGTATTCCACTGTGTAAATGAACCACATATTCTGTATTCGTTCTTTTGCCATGGGACATCTGGGTTGTTTCCAGCTTCTGGCCATCACAAACAAGGCTACTACAAACATAGTGGAACACATGTTCTTTGGCAGGGTGGGGCCTCTATTGGGTATAGGCCAAAGAGTGGTATAGCTATGTCTTCAGGTAGACATATTTCCAGTTTTATGAGGAATTTCCAGAATTGGTTGTACGAGTTTACAATCCTACCAGCAGTGGAAGAGTGTTCCTCTTTCTCCACATCCTCACTAACATGTGCTGTCACCTGAGTTTTTGATCTTGGACATTTCGATTGGTGTACGGTAGTACTCAAGGTCATTTTGATTTACATCTGTCTGATCACTAAGGACTCTTAACATTTCTTTAGGTGCTTCTTAGCCATTTGAGATTCCTCTGTTGTGACTTCTCAGTTTATTTCTATACCCCATTTTGATTGGGTTGTTTGTTTTTTTTATGGTAAGCTTCTTGAGTTCTTTGTATATTTTGTGTATTAGCCCTCTATTAAGTGTGGGATTTAGTGAAGGTATTTTTTCCCAATTGGTAGGTTGCCTATTTGTCTTACTGACCTAGGAGGGAAATGGAATGGGGGGGGGGGTGAGAAGAGAGAAACATGATCTGGTATTGGGTGGGGCAAAAGGACTGAAGCCCTGAGTGCCAGCACAAAGAATGGAAACAGGCAACCTCAGGAGGTAAAAAGTTGGAAGGACCCTCCAGAATGTACCATGGACTTGGAAAATGAGACACTCTCAGGATTCAAAGAGTAGGGGGGGGGACCCCTAGATGTAATGTCCTACAGTGGGGAGAGGGAACTTATAGAGCCTACCTTCAGCAGAAAGATAGGGCATCAAATGAGGGATGGGGTTGCTATCCCACAGTCAAAACTCTGACCCATAATTGTTCCTGTCTGACAGAAATGCAGAAATGGAAATGGAGAGGAGCCTGAGGAAAAGAAGGTCCAACAATAGGCCCAAAGGAGGATCCAGCTCAAGGAAAGTCCCCAAGGCTTGACACTATTATTGAGGTTATGGAGTGCTCATGAAAAAAGAGACCTATCATGACTGCTCTCTGAAAGACCCAACAAGCAGCTGAGTCAGATGCAGATATTTGCTTCCAACCAATGGACAGAAGCTGCTGAACCCTGTAGTTGAATTAGGGAAAAGCTGGAAGAGTCTGAGGAGGAGGACAACCCTACAGGAAGACCAGTGATCTCAACTAACATGGACCCCCAAGATCTTTCAGACACTGAACCACCAACCAGGCAGCATGCACCAGCTCATATGAGGCCCCCAACACATATACAGCAGAGGCTGAACTCAGTCAGAGAAGATGAAGGTAACCTTCAAGGGACTAGAGGCCCAAGGGAGTTTAATGGTCTGGTGGGGTAGAGATCTGGATTGGGGTTAGTGACATCCTTGTAGAGACAGAGGCAGGCAGGAGGTATGGGATGTAGAACATTTGGAAGGTGTACTGGAAGCATAATAAAATCTGGAATGTTAAAAAAAGATTAAATCAAAAGAAGGAAGTAAATAAATAAATATTCCCCAAAAATATTTTTTGCAAAAAATCTGGAATGAAGTCTGTAAGTTTCAAAACCTATTTGATGAGGAAATTTATTCCTGGAGTGAATAGAAAGTCCTTGCTTAAAAGTATACTTATGATTAAAACTATTATTCAGTAAAATATTGAACTAATAAAATAAATTATTAAGCTAATGTAATTTGCATAAATTCTTCTACCATTAGTCCATGAATACAGGCAATAGGGCTTCTTAAGAAATGTTTTTTTTAGAACCTAGTGATTATTCATTGGTTACATATTTGTAGTAACCAAGGAATAGCAAATTAATTATCATGATCTGCAGATTTTATGGCCAAGAAATAACAATAGATGACATATCAACATGGGTTTAGGGACTGTAGGTGTCTGCAATTTAAAATGTTGTTATGTTGAAAAAATATTATTCAGCCCAGGCTTACTACAAGATATTGTACTTGACTCAGGAATCTTAATAAGAATTATGCTGATATGCTTTACTATATAAATGTAAATCACCAAATCCCAGTGCATTTGTTTCTAAATTAAAATACTGCAAGATGTAAATATCCCGTTTGCACCATATGAGGCATAGTGACTAAAACCTTAATATTTAATTATTGAAATTCAAAGATATTAGATGTAGGTTACAAAATAACATATAATGGAGGCACAGTGACCTTGTATATGACCTGCCGTGTGTGATGACAGTGTTGGAAATACTCTTACCATCTTGATAATGTGATAATTATATTTAAAATTAATTCTACACTATAAATTTTAATGTTCTTTTTTAGAACCTAACATACTTTACATAATTTTATTTGCATGTCTCTTCTAAAGTGTTTACTGGAGCAGAATTTATTTTTAAATGCCTTTAAGTCTATATAAACTATACCCTGGAACTAATAGAGAATTTTTCCATAATATACCATACTTTTAAAAACCTTAATTTGTTTCTTATTATTGTATTTCATGTTGAAATATGTTTGAAAAGTAATAAAAAACTAATAAATTTCAAATCAGTGACAATATTTTCTTATCTGAATTTGAGTTCCTTCTGTCATTTTAAGCAAGTGGACCTTTTAAGACAAGCATATTGTACAGTAAATAATCATATAATATAATAGGTGATGACCTATCTTTTTTTTTTCGTTTGTAGTGTTTCTGAAATAATGCACATCAAATGCAGACAATACAAAATGAAGATTTATGCTAAAGAGATATTTCCTAGAATTTATAAACTGTGATGTTCATGCTTGTGATTTATATGGTAAAATTTTGCTCCATAAAAAATGGAGCTATACCTAAAACACAAAAGTTGACCTGTAAAGACTGAACAAAATAATATTTTTGATTTTAAGCAATATAGAGCCTGGTTGCATTACAGTTCTATTGTTAGTAATGTCCTGAGGTAGTTTAATCTTTTATTTACTCTATGCAACTGTAATGATTTTTTGTACAAAATTGATTTGTATTTTATTTAATTGTTTTTATTAAAATTTCCCTTGTAATATATAGTAGAGAATCAAATAAAGAAAAACAAAATAAGACTAGAACTTGAGTAAAACTATTCAAATTATATGCTGTGTGGGGTTTCACAAAGTAATTTTGAACTTAAAAACATAAAATACAGCATAAATTATAAATTTGTGCACCACCCATCTGAAATTCTATCAAAATCCACTATTTGGAGGTATATTTTACCTCCCTAAATTTTTCATTTTACTGGACTTATGAGACATAAAAATATCAGTAATATAGCTTAATAGTCTTTATTACCACATTAACTAATGAACTAGACCATGGATTTTAAGCCATGAGTTAGAGTAAGTAGCAAATGACAAGACTGGCCACCCTGAATAGGGCCACATAATTCACCATTTTGTTTGGTCTTTCTGTCTTCTAAGCATTCATAATATAATATAGATTAATATTACCTTTTAAAACATGATAGGTTTGTATCAAAATAGTAGCCTTTTATATTTGGGAAACTAATTGAATGGAATCATAAAGTGTTCTAGTAACAACAAAAATAGTTTAACAAAGAAACCTAAATGAGTCCATTTGAATATTGACAGCAAATGCTTGGATATAATTATTTCCCAGATGGCAAGCTTTCTTGAGTTTTCTACCTATAGACTGGCCTTTGAACAGTGGAGTTTAGGTGACATAACTTGACTGGCATTTGTTAATCAACTATAGTCTATAAAATCAAGTAGCACATAAAGTTAGATAAAACATGTGGTATCATATTTTCTTTAGTTGTAATAGCATAATGAAGTATAGTTAGAAGTATAGTAACAGGCCTGAAGCTAGATGTTGGACTAGCTGTTTAGAATCTATGGGCCCTAGAAAGAGTATTAAATCCTTCTGAACCTTATCTTACAAATATAAGGATGGTTTACCAATCCTGCTATTATTGTCAACATTAATTAACATAAAGCATATAAAATATGTAATGTACAACTAGGGAGGATAAGAGATAAATGATTTAAAATATAAAAAAGCATGGGGGAACAGCCTCATAGAGGCAGGGGGAGGTGTTATGGGATGTGGGATTCTGGAGAGGAAACTGGGAAAGGGAAAAAAAGAACAGATCAAGTTTTGTTCCATTATTAATCCTAAAGGCATATCAACAGGATTAACACAAGATTGAGGCTACTAGACACACCAAGAATTAAATAAATAATTCACATAAGGCATTTGTTTTTGTTTAATTTACACTTTTACTTGCATGTCCATGAATGTATGTTAACATAATAGTCTTAAAGAAATTATTTATTTAAAAATGTTAAAGCACTAAAAATTAAGAACATCAGCTATGACTTTACAGGGATACTGCCAACAATTTATGCATTGATTTAAAAGATGTAATTACAGCCAAACCTTGCCAAAGTTTCAAAATATGGCCATTAAGTCAGTAATTCCCAATCTGTTAGTCAGTCACATTATAAAAAGTTCTCTTGTCACAGTGGATTTGAGATTGCCTACTGATAATTAAATAGTAAAAGGGTTTAGAATATGTAAATATATACTACATATATATATATATATATATATATATATATATATATATATTAAATTCTACTAACTATACCAAAATGTTTCAGAAAAATGCATTGATTTTAAAGATTTAGATAAGAAGAGATAGACTCTTCATAGATTTGTAGGAGGACAATTCATATTTACACATTAGCACAAATTAGCATAATTTTGCTTACCTAAGATTGAATGATTCACTAGTTTCAATTAAAGAGTCTTAAAAGTAAGTTTGGAACAAAAGATTTTATTAAAGTATTATTTTCAAGTATTGACTATGGATTCAACTCATACATATTTCCTTTCTTCAATCATGATAAATTTAAGCATAGTTTGTGGGGGAAAAATATCGATTCTTAAAATTATTCTAGAAAGTTAGGAAAGAACATTCTAGGGTATGTCTTAGGTATGATTATAGAAAATGGATTATGATATAAGACAAAGTTACCCAGGTATAACCCAAGAAAGAAATGAGACTGGACACCCAAGTGCCAAGGGAACACACAAATCTACAGTGTATCTTTCTTTCCTTTTCCTGTCATCGAGCAGAACCATCTAATAGGAAGAATGCAACCGAATTCAGCACTAGGTACATATAAACATCCCTCAAAGCAGAGTTCCCTCACTACAGAAATGGCAAACTGAACAGCCATTAGCTCATTCAAAAGCATTGTTCATTTGATAATAAAATACACTAAGTTGAGCACTTAACTTTATGTGTCTTTGAAAAACTTGTTCTTTATTTATCAAACATATTGTACTTATTATGTAAACACAGCTATAAACAATATGCCTCTGGAAGTAAAATTAAATAATATTATGTTTAAGGTATTTCTGAAAAATCATCAAATATTTTAATCATGTAAAATATATTTCATCATAAATATATTACAAAATGATACAAATGAATAATTGTTCTTCCTCTTTTCACTGAGAAAATACTATTTTAAAATATTTTCATATTGTATTTTCTCACTAATGTTTTTTTATTTTTCTATTTGTTTTTTGTTTCCTAAATTTGTCATAATTCTAATTTGGCATAGAATTAAAAATTATTTTACAATCTGGCATTTGATTCGAGAGAAAAATAATAGTATTTTGTCAATGACCAAAAAAACCTGTGTACCTAACTTGAGATGGAAATAGGCTACATATTATCATAAAATATAATGGCCAGAAAGATGGCATTCTACAGTGACCACTGAGAATGTATCATATAAAATTTATTAATTTTTGCCTTGACATGAACGCCTGCATCTTTGCCTATTTTCTTTAATGTATGGGCTACACTTTTACAATTTGCCACCTTGATTATTTTTGTAACAAAATTAACAGCTTGCTTCCTCATACCAATGCCCAGTTACAACTTCCAAATGTTTTGTCTTATTTCTTGTGAGCAATACCATCTGCCAGAGGTGGCATTTCATGGCTGTTTACCCTGACTCCCTCCAAGAATTCATCTGCCACTATCTAATGCTGTTGGAATAAAGGGGATTAAGACTCTGATGCAACAGAGACTATTGATAATTTGGTATAATTGGGAAGAAATGAAGATAAATGAGGTTGAGGATGGAGAGGCAATTAGTTGAGCTGCCTGTACAGCTGTGTTCTCGGTCTAGCTCCCCTGGCCTTTTCTTCAGTGAGATATGTGCAAATTAACCATAATGACAAATACACACTTCCCAAAGCCATAGTACTTTGTAAAACTTGAGAATTCACTTTTCATTTCTGATAACTGACGTCCTTGTTTAGTAAAGTGATTCCTTCTCCCATACTTTCCTAACGCTCCTTATGGCACAGGGATGCAGCACCTGCTCTAATGCAGGAATAATTCTACCCTTAGACCTCAACCCCTATCCCATTGCTGATTTTGAGTTAATGGCAGGCTACTGTTTGCAATATGAGCATGCTGAAGCGCCAAAAACTCTATTTTAACCTTAATTGTGGTTTAGTGTGCACGAAAAATGGGCAAGGTTTTCATTCTTACAGGAGTAGGAGAAAAAAATCCCACTCATTGAAAAGAACCATGTTTTTTAACTCTAACTCTGTAAACACAAGTTCTTTGCAGAGTTTACAGTTAATATATGGGCTCATATTTATAAACAAGCTCTTGCTTATCTTGATTAGAAAAGTCAGTATTTAAAAATAAAGGTACAAATTTATTATATTATTATTATGAATATTATATATTATATGAATATTATTATATTCACTATATAATAATAAGCATCATCATCATCATCATCATTATAATAATAATTATTATTATTATTATTATTTGGCTTCCTTAAAGAAAATAGCACATCAGTAAATGTTTATTCTCTACTATGTTTACCTAGTGACTAATTTAAGTCTAAGATTGTTTTTCTAACCTTATGGGAATCTATTAAAACTTAAGATATTTTAGGTTCAGTATCTCCAATTGGCAGCTTTTTCTCTGATTAACCATTTGCAAGCTATTCAGACAAGTGTTGTGTATTGTCTTTCACTTAATACACTAAATGCTTCTCAGTAAAGATAAACTTTTAAATGCATTTAGAATACGTAACTGTTCCGGTGAGTAGGGAATGTCTTTGGTCACTTTGAATACTGACACGACAAAAATATAAATGATTTTTTTCTCATGTTTGATTTGTTTCACTCACATAAGTAAAACAATCTAAAACTAAAATTTAAGACAAACACTAAGCTAATTACAAATGCTTATCAAGAAAGGCAAACATGACTACAATTTTATTTCTTGAAAATTAACAAATTAACATTTAATAGTATTTTATCTGAACTGTGCAATATGGTAAAAATGAGACATGTGTGGCTATTTAAATTTCAATTGACTGAAATTACAAATTCACTTTTCCAATTATACTAGCCACATTGAAATTGCTATGGAGACATATGTGGCCTGTGACTACTATTTTGGATGTCATGAAGAAAGATTCTTACCATCTTAGAATTTTCTGTTAGTCACCATAAATCTATATTTTATAGCTTCTTTTTCTCTTTATAGTACAAATAGATTCTATATACTTTTATTTATTAATCATTTGTTTACATTACAAAAGTTATCCTCTTCTTTGTCTTCCTTCTGTAAATATTTTACAGCTTATTTTTATATTAATACAAAGTAAATTTAAACTACAAAGAAACTATAAAATTAAGAATAGGTAAATCAACGACTGAATCTTCTGTTAGGAAATAATTTTACTTTACTTTGATTTCCTCAGTGGGAAGAAAATGAATTTGTGTTTTAACAACTCCAGTTCTCAAATATGCATGTGTTTAAGAAGGACAATCGTATTATTCACCTAAATCCCTGTCATTTTACCCACAATTACTCTTAAATAAACCAGTAGCCAAATTATTGGGTATGGCAATAGCAAGCTATTAGAAATAGTCCTAGTTAATTGATTGTATAAGGACTGAGCAGAACTTTCAAACCAAAGGTATAATGCACTACATTTTTAGGTACTGTTTTATAAATTAATAGTAATAAAAATATTATATACACACATAGAAATACTCATGTACACCATACTATACTTATCATATAAGTATCATAGCTTACCATACTATTTTATTGAATGAAGTAGTATCTCTATAGAAAATAATATTCATTGATATAATTTGGAAAAAAATGTTTTTGTGTTTTCTATTTCTCAATTTATTTTGTCTTAGGATTTCTACAACAATTGAGAGACTAATATATATCACACACAGGTTTGATAACTGGATATTTAAAATATTATACAAATATAAATACTTGATATATATAATTTTAGTTTTTAATACTAAAGATTTCTAACTCAAAATTATTTCACTTTTATATTTTAGATCTGCCAGTATTATAATATGCAGTATCACTCCATGAGTGGTAGAATCATGAGATTGGTAATTCGCCAACCTCTCAAATGATGATTAACTTCCTCATTCTGACTCCTGTGGGTTCCAATTTCTTTTCATGTGTCATGATGAAATTTAGCTGGATGAACTAAATGATAACTTCGACGTCTGGCATTCACTGAGTCTGCACAGTTTTGAAACTCTACATAGTTACTTAAAGCAAGAAGTGTAAACTGCTAAATGAGATGATAAACACAAAACTGTACAGGCTGTTTACCTCTGACAGAGAGGCAGACAGATGGGAATGGGAATACAAATGTAAGTAAACATAAGATTTGAACAATATTTTTGTATTTAATTATGTGCTGAGTTATTAATATTTATACTATGCTCTACAATATGCATATGTTGCACATTGTTTTCTTTTCAATATTTTGAATTTCATATCAGGGAATATACACCCAGTAACCTATGGCTATCTCATTTAGGTCTATAAATTAGAACACTTCATGTTTGTAAGCGTTAGAGAAAAATATAAACTAAAACATACTATAATCTAAGAAAATAATTATGTGTACAGATGTGTATTCCTGAGAGCACAAAACTAAATTGAAGTACATGACATTTTGTTTTAAAGTACAAGTTCTGATTTTAGCACTTCTCACATACATCAAACAAAATCCAGAGGTGTAACTGATTTTTAATTAGTGCAATAAATCATTTGTATGCCAGAAAATATAAAGACAGATACTCAAGAAATTTGTATTCACAATGATTTTGCTTATGAACAATGAATTTAATAGCTTAATGAGGCAAAATTTAAGTATGATACTGTTCTTTCCTTTTTCCCATTCAACAATAGAGAATCAAAATCAACTGTATGTACATGGTATTAAAATAAATTCCAGCTTTATCAAAGTTGACTGTGGAGCCTGAACAGATTTTGTTACTGGTAGAACACTAAAACATACACTGTATCTCAATGTATAATCACTGCATTCTTCTTATACCCAGGGGAAAGTCAATTCCAATTAGCTGTGACATTCAAAAGTTTTAAATGAGAGACTATGAATATGCGGAAGACAGACATCTTCAGAAAAAAATTAATTTAAAATAATATAATTTCTGGAACACTGATATCAGGACTCAGGACCTTCCTGCAGATGGCTGAGCAACCAGAAGAGCCTCAGAAGCACTCTCCAACCTGAGCCCACTGTGAACCTCCCACTGACCATACAGGGAGAAACCACCAGGAATTCTCAAGACACAGATATTATGGTGCTCTCTCATGGTGAGCTCAAAACCCAAGATCAATCTCCCTCCTAAATGACACCCAGGAAAAACAAGCTCCAGTCAGAGACAAGGATCACTTAGAATCACAGATAACAAAATAGCAGGAGGAAAGCACAAGAACCTAAACAATGAAAGTCAAGACAACCTAAAAACAACAGTACACAGCACTCCCAGCACAGCAAGTAGTGGATTTCCCAACACACCAGAAAAACAAGATTTAAATTTAAAATCATACTGCATAATGAAGATGGAGGTCTTCAAGAAGCACATGAATAGCTGCCTTAAACAACTATAGGAGAACCAGAGGAACAAACATAAACAAGTAGAAGCCCTTAAAGAGAAAACACAAAAATCACTCAAAGAGCTAAAGAAAAACACAACCAAACAGGTGAGGAAATTGAAAATGGAAACAGAAACAATAAAGAATACACAAAAGGAGACAACACTTGAGATAGAAAACCTAGGAAAGAAATCAGGAGTCATAGATGCAATTATCACCAACAAACTACAAGAGATTGAAGAGAGGATCTCAGGGGAAGAAGACAACATAGAAAACATTGACACAGCAGTCAGGGAAAATGCAAAAATCAAAAAGCTACTGACCCAAAACATCCAAGAAATCAAGGACATACTGAATAGACCAAACATAAGGAAAATAGGTGTAGAAAAGAGTGAAGGCTTCCAACTAAAAGGCCTAGTAAATATCTTCAACACAATCATAGAGGATAACTGCCCTAACCGAAATAAAGAAATGACCATGAACATACAAGAAGGTTACAGAACTCTAAATTGATTGGATCAGGAAAAAACTACTCCCAACCAGAACTAGTCAAAATACTGAATGTCCAAAACAAAGCAAGAATTCTAAAAGCAGTAAGGAAAAAAGGAAAAGTGACATATAAAGGCAGACCAAACAGAATTACTCCAGACTTCATAGCAGAGACTATGAAAGCTAGAAGGTCCTGGACAGACATCATACAGAAGCAGGAAGAACACAAATGCCAGCCCAGGTTACTACATCCAGACAAACTCTCAATCACCATAGAAGGATCAACATTTAAAAAATGGCCATCTTACCAAAAACAATCTACAGATTCAATGCACTCCCCATCAAAATTCCAACCCATTTTTTATAGAGTTGGAAATAGCAATTGGCAAATTCATCTGGAATAAAAAAAAAAAAAAAAAAACCTAGAATAGCAAGACGTATCCTCAACAGCAAGAAAACTTCTGTGGGAATCACCATCCCTGACCTCAAGCTATATTACAAAGCAATTGTGTTAAAAACCACATGGTATTGGTACAAAGAAAGGCAGGTAGATCAATGGAAGAGAATAGATAATATAGAAAAGAACTCTCATAATATGGTCTCTTCATTTTTTCGAAGGAGCTGAAAACATTCAACAGAAATAGGGCAACCTCTTCAACAAATGGTGTTGTTTCAACTGGCAGTCAGCATGCAGAAGAATGAAAATAGACCTTTTCTTATCTCCTTGTACAAAGCTCAGGTGCAAGTGGATCAAATATCTCCACATAAAACCAGGTACACTGAAACTATTAGAAGAGAAAGTAAGGAAAAGCTTAGAACACATAGGCACAGGGGAAAAGTTCCTGAACAGAACACCAATGGCTTATGCTCTAAGATCAAGAATCAATAAATGGGACTTAATGATATTGCAAAGTTTCTGTAATCCTAAGGACACTGTTAAGAAAACAAAACGGCAGCCAACAGATTGCAATAAGATCTTTACCACTTCCACAACTGATAGAGTTCTAATTTTCAATATATACACAGAACTCAAGAAGTTAGACCCCAGAGAATCAAACAATCCTATTAAAAATGGAGTACAGAATTAAACAAAGAATTATTTGAGGGATATCAAATGGCTGAGAAACACCTAAGGAAATGCTTGACATCCCTAGTCATCAGAGAAATGCAAATAAAAAGAACCCTGAGATTCCACCTCACACCAGTCAGAATGGCTAAAATCAAAAATTCAGTTGACAGCAGATGCTGTTGAGGATGCGGAGAAAGAGGAACACTCCTCCACTGTTGGTAGGGATGTAAGTTGTTACAACCACTCTGGCGGTTCCTCAGAAAATTGGACATAGTTCTACCTGAAGACCCAGTTATTCCACTCTGATCATCTACCCAAAAGATACTCCAACATAAATAAAGACTCATGCTCCACCATGTTTATAGCAGCCTTATTTATAATAGCCAATATCTGGAAAGAGCCCAGATGTCCTTTTTTATATTAATGGATACAGAAATTGTTGTATACTTACACAATGGAGTACTACTCAGTTATGAGAAACAATGACCTTATGAAATTCCCAGGAAAATGGATTCATCTAGAGAATATTGTCCTGAGTGAAGTAACCCATTCACAAAAGAACAGACATAATATGCAGTCATTGATAACTGGATACTAGCCCGAGAAATATCTCAATACTCAAGAAACAACTCAAAGACCATATGAAGCTCAAAAACAGAAAGGCCAAAAATTGGAAGCCTCAGTGCTTCTTAGAAAAAAAAAAAAACCAATAAGTGTATAGCCCTGTTTCAGAGTGTAGTAAACCTAGACCTTAAATTTTTAATAACCCAAGAGCTAAGAAGATAGCCTTGTGGCAATTTTTGATACTTAGATATCGTTGTTTAACCTTTACCCACAAAGAAAACTTTGACTATTTCAGTGTTACATTTTCTTTTATGTTACTTTATGCTCATTGTAACTAGTAATATTCAATGCATACTATCAAACCTTCAAAAAATCAAGTACTGACAGAAATATATTTATATATTTTTATGCCAAGATATTTTTAAAATATGTTCATATATTTCTGTTTTTTATATAAAGTTGTAAGAAAAAAAGATATACAGCAAACCAGTCACCTACATCAAACTAAATGGTGAGAAACTTGAAGCAATCCCACTTAAATCAGGGACTAGGCAAAGGTATCTACTCTCCTCATACCTATTCAGTATAGTACTGGATGTCCTAGCCAGAGAATTTAGACAGCCAAATGAAGTAAAAGTGATACAAATTGATAAGGAAGAAGTCAAAATATTCCTATTTTAGTATACATAAGTTACCCTAAAACCTCTACCAGTGAACTCGCAGGTATTCCACTCCTGGGCATATACGCGAAAGATGTTCCAACACATAACAAGAGAATATGCACGACTATGTTTATAACAGCCATATTTACAATAGCCAGAAGCCAGCTGGAAAGAAACTGGATGCCCGTCAATAGAGGAACCGTTACAAAAATTATGGTACATTTGTACAATGGAGTCCTACTCAGCTATTGAAAACACTGACTACATGAAATTCTTAGGTATATACAGGGAACTAGAAAATATCATCCTGAGTGAGGTAACCCAGTCACAAAAGAACACACATGGTATGCACTCACTGGTAAGTGGATATTAGCCCAAATGCTTGGATTACCCAAGATACAATTCAGAGACTACATCAAGTTCAATATGAAGGAACACCAAACTGCAGAACCTTCAGTTCTTAGAAGGAGGAACAGAAATCTTCACAGGAGGCAACGTTTGAAGCAGATTCAAGCAAAGGCCATCCACAGACTGTCCCACCTAGAGATCCAGCCCATATACAGCCACCAGATCCAGACAGTAATGCTGATGTCAAGAAGTGAATGCTGAAAGGAGCCTGATATAGCTGTCTCCTGAGAGGCTCTGCCAGATCATGACAAGTACAAAGGCACAAGCTCACAGCCAGCCATTGAATTGAGAACATAGTCCCCAATGGAGGAGTTAGAGAAAGGATTAAAGAAGCCGAAGGGGTTTGCCACCCTTTACGAACAACAATACCAACTAACCAGAGCTTCCCTGGACTCAGTCACTATTCAAAGAGCACACATAGACTGGCTCATGGCCTATTGCCATTGCCCTTGTTTGCCCTCAGAGTTAGAAGGTAAGCCATTAATGTTGAAGTTACTATTGACTGTAGAAATAGGGACCCAAGAGCTCTTGACCTGGAAATAACTTGAATGTCTTCTCTCTGAGTATTAGCTTTCACAGTCCTGAAGGCACATTAAGCTTCCAAAGGAGAGAGACTACCATCACCCCTGTTCAGCTATGATATGTATGTACTACCAGCAATGTACACCAACCTTCACAGAGACATTACTGGAATGAAGACTCTCTAAGATCAGTCAACAAGAGGGAAATCATACCCACCACTGGAAACCTAGTTAACTATTCAGTACTAGTGAAGTCAGGGAGCTTGGAGGAGAACCGCCAGCTATGACTTTACTAAATCCACATAATCCCTAAGAACAATCTAAATATTTGTCCTTATACCCACAATTTAGTGTAGTTTTCACCTCTAATCAAAAAAAAAAAAAAAAAAAAAACTTATCTTTACAGTGTATGGTACCACTACTGAAAAATCACGACTAATCAAAATGTACGGTTTGCAGTCCAGTTTAACAGATAAATCTACAAAATACTTCAGTACCTAAGACTGCAGAAGAGAACAGAATGATGGTAAGGGAAAAGAGGTAAACGAGTTTGTTATGTGGTTATGGCTCTTAGCAAGCTACACTTAATAGTCTTAAAAGATGCCTACCTAACAAGGTCAATAACAATATCTGTAAAGATATACATATATGAAATTAAAAAATGCAAGTACAAGTATATAATCATATGAGATCTTGTCCTTGATTTGTTGGATTTAAACGTATATAAAGCAGCCACATGTTCCATATTTTTGAGTAATTTGAGCAATATAATGATAATAACATATCAATGGATAAATTATTTTTAATGAATTTTAATACTTAACTTGAAATACAGATCACAATCTTCTTTTGTACAAGAATTGTTTTAGTTCTGACTCATTTGTAACTTATATTTGATTATCACTTTTCTATTGTAATTTATGATTTTCATGAGTTTATTAAGACATGATTTTCTGAGTGCTTAAACAAGGGTAAAGAAAAAAAAGTCTGCAATTTTCATTTTATATTGTCTATTATGTTGAATTTTATAATCAAATATTTCTTATTTTTTGCAGCAGAACTTACCATTATTTTATTTTTTTTAAGGTTTGATAGTATGATTTGAAATCTTACTAGTTACAATGAGCATAAAGTACATGTAAAACAAGATGTAACCTGGGAATAGTCAAAGAGTTTTCATGGTATATAAAGATTAAGCATAATGAGTTTTAAATACCAAAAATTACCACAAGGCTATCTTCTTAGCTCGTGAGTTATTAGTGATTTAATTTAATTTAATTTGAGCTTCTTCTATATTCGGCGTTTTAATGTTTGACATATTTCTTTTTTGTTTGTTTTTTGTTTGTTTTTTAAACAACACAGAACTTCATTCAGCTATTACTCGAGTTTTGTTCTCAGAATTTCTTTTTTTAACTCATTTTCTTGATGTATTCAGTACTGTATGTAGCTTTGCACATAAAATGATACTGCATGCAGTTATTGGTGACTTGCACTTTAGTTAACAAGTCTATATATCCTCTTATAGATATGCTCAGAGATGTATTTCCATGGAGAGTCTAATTCAAGGAAAGTTGACAAATAGATTACCCAGAAAAAATTCTATGTTTCAAACATAACCAATATTTCTAAGCAATCTCACATAATTTATTATGCATCTATACCTAAATGCATATAGTGTATACACATAATATATAATACTTATATGTGTTGAGAGAATGACAGAGAGATAGTGGCAGGGACTGACACAGAACAATCTTTTTCTATACTGTATTCTGTAGTCTATGTACCCAACTACATCATTTTTGTGTTTCTGCAGGTATGTAATGTACGCAAATAAATTAGAAGTATGTGTTTGTCTCAGTAGAACTTAAATTCAGCCACGTTTTGGGACGTAATCTATAGCCTATGGAATGGAAAACTCATATAACAGTTTTATGAACTAATTTTCTATTCTGTCTTCATCTCAGATCTTCAATAACTACTAAATTAATTTACTTACACCGATAATATATTTTTGGTGTGACTTATCGAGACTCTAATTTTCTATAAGGCCCTGTCTACTTGTAACTTAATAAGGATGCCTCTATTACCAGGGACAACAGAAAAAACCATGACTACACCAGCCTAACATGTTTTAACAAATTACCAAGAATCATTTGCCTACACAGTGTGAATTAGGCATATATATATATATATATATATATATATATATATATATATATATATATGCACATATATATGTATATATATATATATACATATATATTTTTTTCCTTTTTTAAAACATTATTTTAAAAAACAAACATAAAAGAAAAAATTTTAAACATTTTTACATAAATGTATACAAATACATTTTTGTCAGTGCTTGGCTTTTTTTTTCTTTTTTTTTTTTTTTTAAGGTTTGATACTCTGCATTAAGGTCTTACTAGTTACAATGAGCAAAAAGTGCATGTAAAACAGGATGTAACCCGAAATTAGTCAATATTTTTTTGGTGTGTAAGGACTGAGCATAATGTTTTTTTGTCTGTTTGTTTGTTTTCTTTTCTTTTCTTTTTTTCTTGAACTTCATTCAGCCAGTACTCAAGTTTTGTTCTCTGAATTTCTTGATTTGGAATTTACTCCAATTCCTTCTGGCTTTGTACTTATTGATAATGTCCTCAATATTACCTTCTTCCATTGTTCTTGCCACTTGCTAAGAAAATATCAGTGAAATATGAAAACATTTTATTCTTTATTGATATCAGGAAATAATGTATGATACTATACCACAACCTTTCTGTGATTATGCAACTTTATCTATACTAATAGTCCCTTTTGGAAACTGTTTACTATTCAAGTTCAAAGTAATCACATTTGTAGGGATTGCTGTGACTGTCTCTAGAGTAGAATCATAGTAATGAACTGAATAGTTCCCTTAGTACTTAAAGTCAAACTTTATCAAAGATATCTTTTCATTATAACTCCTTATTGCTATATATAATCACCTGCAGGATATTTAGAAAATAACATAATTTGAACTTTATAAAGAAATCCAACTTTAGTCTTTTAATTTTTGTAAAATGAAAAGGCATAACTAACATTGTAGTATGTTATGCAATATAATATATGAAATGTTTGTTAGCATACCATGTCGTGGCATATAGCACAAATAGCATTCAAGAAAATGTTAATAAGTATTCTGTGTCAGTGCTAAAATTATCTGTTGACATTGATATATATCATTTACATATTTACTATGATAATTCGATGAAAAACACTCCACTAGACTAATAACCCTAAGCAAAACTTTTAAAGTGTCATGATTTTTAAAATTATAAATGATTTTTCTAGCACCTCATAATGAATCGGTGTTTACCTTCGTTCATTCTGTTCCTCCTAAGAAACAGTGTGGACAAAGATTAGCGATATTTATTAGAAAAAAATTAAAGAAAAGCAAATGAAATGCTCCACAATAAATACTTAAATGTTTGAAATACAATGTAACAGGGAAGACAAATTACATCTGTCTTGTTTTAATTTTTTGAACGATTTTTTAAAATTTTTCCTTTATCACTGATAAGATTTTTGATTTGTTTTACAAAATAAAGTAAAGAAATCACAGTAGTTTCATCTTTCTTGAAGGAGGAAGGGAGGTGAGAGCGAGGGAATTGGAGGAGAGGGAGGAGGGAAAGTTGCTGCTGGAATGTAAAGTAAATAAATAACAATTAATAAAGTGCAACACAAAAGTAACAATGATAGTTACCACTGCAAATAAGAGAACCCATTCCCCATCATCAAATTGAGATCTACCATATGGCTTTGTAAAGTTTCATGAACCCACAGTTGAGAACATTTCTGTTCTAATTATGGTGTGTTCTACCCCCTTAAAATGTCAGCAAATCCATTAACCTACATATTGATAGAATTGTGCATTCTCAATTTAATTTCTTCTCAATGAGTTTTAAGTTATAATGTAAGTATGTGGGCTTTGTAGTAGAAGGTCATGCACTTGACTCAGTGTCTTCTACAACTTCATCAGTTAAATATTTTCTGCTGTTTTTTCTTTCTATTATTCAAAGTACATCATGTTAGCACTTGCTCCACTTATCACACAGGTCTTTGTTTTTGTAATTTTATTGTATATTCTCTCTATTTACATTTCAGGATCTTAATATAAGGAAATAGCATAGGGAAAACTGCTTGAAAATTATAGTAATGAACAAATTTGAACAGCTATGGGAATGAGCAACCAATTACTTTTCTCTTTGGTCAAGTGTTCTATTTACTAAGTCCAACCAAGCCTGTTGTTCAGAAAGTGAAATAATGCATTAAATTTCAAATAATAGGCTGGAGGCAATAGTCCTACATGCTGCTCTTCCAGAGTATCCAGGTTCAATTCCTAGGGCCCATGTGGAATCTGACAATTGTCAGATCCAAGAGATGTGATACCCTGTTCTAACTTCCATGGGTAACAGACATATACATGTTGCAAAGGCCTCCACTCAGGCACAATACCCATTCACATTAAAACATGAATTAACTTAAAATTAAATACTATTAAGTATGTATTATCATAATCTCCACACAGGGACTATCCAAACATGAAAACACTAATCCTACTGTTGAAGGTAGCAACACGTGTGTTTAAAACAGAAAGCAAAACTTATCCATGAGATACACAAATTCCTTAAACTCTACTTTTTTTTTGGCCCATGAAGTTCTTAAGTAATCAGTGGAAAATTATTTGGGAAGTACAATTGTTACAAATCTCTATTCTCCAGAATAATTTGTAACAGTATTGTGTATTTATAATGAAGAACATGAAATAGGATACACTGAACAGCTGTTGCATTTAACTTGTCCAGTCTTTAAACTCTTTGAACAGAAATTATTACTATAAAGGAAATATTAATTATTGTGTATACCCATTCTAATACCATTAATGATATGATCTCTGTCACTTAATTAAACTTCTAAACCTAGTCTTTGCAATAATATTCAAAGATCATTTTCAGAAAAAGAAACAAAATTAAAATTCTTGTTTTCTAAGACTAAAAAACAAGGTTCATGCTCTTTCTTTTACCACTGTAATATATTTGAAGTAATGCTAAAACATTTGGATTGATAGTTCTTTTTATTAGATCCTATTCTCCATTTTAAAAAAATCAATTTCTTTGTTCTTTGCATGCATCTCCTGTCAATAAAATGAAAAATGATATAGATTTAGGAAAATAGTGGTCTCAGTGTAGCATCTCTCATATTATTATTCCAGTATCATCTGTTACAAAGTAAGACCAATTCCCACATCTAATTACAAACAGGATTTCAGAGTCATTAAACAAAATACATTTCCATTAGTACTGCTGTAAGAAGATGGGGGGAGAAGATTAGTTCATGCTGTACCTATGTCTTTTCAGCTTTGTAGATTTAGACCTCTGTACTCTGAGACTGTAAGTTTTCAAAAATCATTAAAATTGTACACATGTAAAAATTGCTTCGTTCTGCATGGTTTGGATGTGTTACTTTTTCTTTGTCATTTTTTTGTATATGTTACACTTAGTTCTTGTACAAACATAACTGGAAACTTCAAGAATCTCAACAGAGATTCTTCTCTGTTACCTGGTTTGCTATACAAAAATATGTCTGTTTTCTTCTAATTAAATTTGTCACAACAAAGCTTATATGCAAAAATTGATCACTCAAAAATAGATCACTTGCAAATAAGTAATTCTGATTCAGTGAAACAATGCTATGTTTTTGCAATTAAAGTACATTGCTAGTTTTAGAATGCAAGGAAAGTTTCCAACTAGATAGATAAACATGTTCATGCAGTATTTATAAACAACTGGAATAAAATTCTATATATATAGATCCTTCAATAAATGTGTACAGTTAATTTGAATATTAGTGCATTTGGAAACTATACCTTGATGCACTTTTGAATGACTGAACTAGAGAGGACGTTTCCTTTTATTTTTCTTCTTACTATTTGTATTTTTCTTATGGAAAGTCAAACACATGTACTCAAAAAAGATTTTTAAATTCATAGCAATGCTATTCCATACAACATAAAAATTAAAACACATGTAAACTAAAAAAAGATGAAGGCAATTAATCTCATTCTATAAGAAAACCAATTAAGTATTAAACTCACTTAAGTTTTAACTATTTCATAAATATTGGTATGTTTGACATATTATATGGATGTATCCTGTAGAAAATAATTTATAACTAGTACCTATTTCTTTAATGTTTATTCTTAGGAAGTATCACATATCAATTCAGTGTTTCCTATTTTTTTAACAACTTTATTTTACAAAACAAAGATAAATGTACAGCTTTAAGCATTTTTTGCATAAAATTATACATTTTTGTCAGTACTTTTTTTCAGATTTTAAAATAATTTTTACGTAAAACTGTATGAATATATTTGTTAGTCAGTACTTGATTTTTTTAAAGGTTTGATAGTATGCATTGAAAAATTAATAGTTACAATGAGCATAAAGTACATGTAAAACAAAATGTAACATGGAAATAGTCAAAGTTTACTTGTTGTATAAAGATTTTTTTGTTTTGTTTTGTTTTCTTTATTTCTTGGACTTCATACAGTCTGTGAGTTGTTTCTGGGAAAGTGAAAGCCTCTGGGGTTAGCATCCCATTATCAGTGACTGCATATTATGTCTGTTCTTTTGTGACTGGGTTATCTCACTCAGAATGATATTCTCTAGATGCAGCCATTTTCTTAAGAATTTTGTCAAGTCATTGTTTCTGGTGGCTGAGTAAGTATTCCATTGTGTAAATGTACCACAATTTTTGTATCCATTCATCTTCTGAAGGACATCTGGGTTATTTCCAGCTTCTGGCTATTATAAATAGAGCTGCTATGAACATTGTGGTGCATATATCTTTGTTGTGTACTAAGGTGTCTCTGGGGTATGTGCCCAGAAGTGGAATAGCTGGGTCTTCAGGTAGTATTATGTCCAATTTTCTGAGGTATCGCCAGACTGATTTCCAGAGTGGTTGTATTGGTTTGCAACCCCACCAACAGTGGTGAAGTGTTCCTCTTTCTCCGCAACCTCGCCAGCATCTGTTGGCTTCTGAGTTTTGGAACTTGGACAATCTGACTGGTATCAGGTGGAATCTCAGGGTTGTTTTGATTTGCATTTCCCTCATGGCTAAGGATGTCAAGCACTTCCACAGATATTTCTCAGCCATTCGAGATTCGTCAGATGAGAACGTTTTGTTTAGCTCTGTACCCCATTTTTAAATAGGGTTATTTGATTCTCTGGTGTCTAGCTTTTTGAGTTCTTTGTATACCTTAGATATTAGGCCTCTATCTAATGTGGAGTTGGTAAAAATCTTTTCCCATTCTGTTGGCTGCCGTTTTGTTTTCTTGACAATGTCCTTAGCGTTACAGAAACTTTGCAATCTCTTTAAGTCCCATTTGTTAATCTTTGACCTTAGAGCTTGAGCCATTGGTATTTTGTTCAGAAAATTTTCTCCTGTGCCTATATGTTCTAAAGTTTTCCCTATTTCTCACCTAATAGTTTCAGTGTATCTGTTTTAATGTGGAGATCTTTGGTAACACTTACACTTGAGCTTTGTACAAGGAGATAATAAAGGGTCTATTTTCATTCTTTTGCATGTTGAGTACCAGTTGGACCAGCACCATTTGTTGAATAGGCTGTCCATTTTCCATTGAATGTTTACAGCTCCTTTGTCAAAAATCAGGTGACCATATATGCGAGGGCTCATTTCTGGATCTTCTATTCTATTCCATTGGTCCACATGCTTATTTCTGTACCAGTACCATGCAGTTTTCAGCACAATTGCCTTGTAATATAGCTTGAGGTCAGGGTTGTGATTCTCGCAGTTGTGTCCTTGTTGGTGAGGATGGATTTTGCTATTCTAGGTCTTTTGTTGTTCCATATGAAATTGCACACTGATCTTTCCAATTCCATGAAGAACTGGGTTGGAATTTTGATGGGGATTGTGTTGAATCTGTAGATTGCATTTGGTAAAATGGCCATTTTTAAAATGTTGAACTTTCCAATTTATGAGTATGGGACATTTTTCCATTTTCTGAGATCCTCCTCAATTTCTTTCTTTAGAGGTTTGAAGTTCTTGTCATACAGGTCCTTCACTTGCTTAGTTAGAGTCACACCAAGGTATTTCATAGTTTTTGTGACAATTGTGAAGGGTACCTTTTCCCTAATTTCTTTCTCCACATGTTTGTCCTTTGAGTATAGGAAGGATACTGATTTTTTTGAGTTGATTTTGCATGCAGCCACTTTGCTGAACTTGTTTATCAGCTGTAGGAGTTCTCCGGTGGAATTTTTGGGAGCACTTAATTACACTATCATGTCATTGGCAAACAGTGATGTTTTATCTCTTTTTTTTATTTTTTTGATTTGTATCCCCTTGATCTCCTTTTGCTGTCTAATTGCTCCAGCCAGGACTTCCAGTATTATGTTGAATAGGTAGGGGTAGAGTAGGCAGCCTTGTCGAGTCCCTGATTTTAGTGGGATTGCTTCAAGTTTCCCGCCATTAAGTTTGATGTTGTCTGTTGGTTTGCTGTATATTGCTTTTATTATGTTTAAGTATGGACCTTGGATTTCTGTTCTTTCCAGGACTTTTAACAAGAAGGGGTGTTGAATTTTGCCAAATGCTTTCTCAGCATCTAGTGAGATGACCATGTGATTTGTTCTTTGAGTTTGTTTATATGGTGGATTACATTGATGAATTTCCTTATATTAAACCATCCCTGCATCCCAGGGATGAAGCCTACTTGGTCCTGGTGAATGATCCTTTTGATGTGTTCTTGGATTCGGTTTGCAAGGATTTTGTTCAGTACTTTTGCGTCAATAATCATAAGTGAGATTGGTCTAAAGTTCTCTTTCTTTGTAGCGTCTTTGTGTAGTTTAGGTACTAGGGTTATTGTAGCCTCAAAAAATGAGTTGGGTAGTATTCCATCTGATTCTAACTTTTGGAATTGTTTGGAGAGTATTGGTGTTATATCCGCAATAAATGTCTGATAAATTTCTGCACTGAACCGTCTGGACCTGGGCTTTTTTTGGTTGGGAGGCTTTTGATGACTTCTTCTATTTCTTTAGGTGTTATAAGGTTATTTAGATGGTTTACCAGGTCCTGGTTTAACTTTGGGATCTTGTATCTGTCTAGGAATTCATCCATTTCCTCCAGATTTTCCAATTTTGTGGAGTATAAGTTTTTGTAGTAGGATCTGATGATTTCTTTAATTTCCTCAGTTTCAGTTGTTATGTCCCCACTGTCCTTTCTGATTTTGTTAATTTGTATATTCTCTCTTTACCCTCTATTTAGTCTGGCTAGGGGTTTATCAATCTTGTTGATTTTCTCAAAAAACCAACTCTTGGTTTTGTGGATTTTTTTAATGGTTCTTTTTGTTTCTATTTGGTCTATTTCTGCCCTAATTTTGATTATTTCTTGCCGTCTACTCTTCTTGGGTATATCTGCTTCCTTTTGTTCTAGGGCTTTTAGCTGTGCTGTCAGGTTGCTGATGTAAGCTCTCTCCAGTTTCTTTTTGGAAGCACTTAAGGCTATGAGTTTTCCTCTCAGTACTGCTTTCATTGCCTCCCATAGGTTTGGGTATGTTGTGTTTTCGTTTTCGTTGAATTCTAGAAAGTCCTTAATTTCTTTCTTTATTTCTTCTTTGACCCTGCTATCGTTTAACAGAGCGTTGTTTAGTTTCCATGTGTACATAGGCTTTTTGTTGTCTTTGTTGTTGTTAAAGACCAGCCATAGACCATGGTGATCTGAGAGCATGCATGAAAGTATTTCAATCTTCTTATATCGATTGAGGCTCGTTCTGTGTCCAATTATGTGGTCAATTTTCTAGAAGGTGCCATGGGGTGTTGAAAAGAAGGTGTATTCTTTTACTTTCGGATGATATGTTCTGTATATATCTATTAATTCTAGTTGGTTCAAAGTCTCTGCTAGTTTTGCAGTGTCCTTGTTCAGTTTCTGTTTCCCTGATCTGTCCATTGGTGAGAGTGGGGTATTAAAGTCTCCCACTATTATTGTGTGGGGTGAAATGTATTTTTTGAGCTTTAGTAGGGTTTCTTTTATGAATGTGGGTGTTTTTTATTTGGAGCATATATGTTAAGGATTGAGAGTCCCTCCTGACAGATTTCCCCGGTAATGAGTAAAAAGTGTCCTTCCTTATCTTTTTTGATAACTTTTGGTTGGAAATTTACTTTATTCGATATTAGAATAGCCACTCCAGCTTGCTTTTTGGGGCTGTTTGCTTGGAAGTTTTTTTCCCACCCTTTTACTCTGAGATAGTGTCTGTCTTTTTCTCTGAGATGAGTTTTCTGTATGCATCAAAAGGCTGGATTTTGTTCATGTATTTAGTCTGATAGCCTATGTGTCTTTATTGGGGATTTGAGTCCATTTATGTTAATAGATATCAAGGAATAGTTGTTTCTGTTTCCTGCTATTATTGCTTTTGTGGGTTGAGTTGTGTCTGTGTTTTTTTTTTTTTTTTCTTCTTTTAGTTTTCTTGTTTAGGAGTTTTCTTGTTCTTACTAGGCTGTATTTTCCCTCATTGTATTGGGTTTTCCACGTATAATTTGTTGTAGTGCTGGGTTTGTGGTCATATATTGTGTAAATTTTGATTTGTCTTGAAATATCTTCATCTCTCCATATATGGTGATTGATAGTTTTGCTGGGTATAGGAGCTTGGGCTGGCACTTTTGTTCTCTTAGGGTGTGCATGATGTCTGTCCAGGCTCTTCTAGCTTTCATAGTCTCTGTTGAGAAATCGGGTGTGATTCTGATTGGCCTGCATTTATATGTTAATTGACCTTTTTCCCTTACTGCTTTTAGTATTCTTTCTTTGCTTTGGGCACTTTATGTTTTGACTATTATGTGTCGGTAGGTATTTCTTTTCTGGTCCAACTTATTTGGAGTTCTGAAGGCTTCTTTTATGCTCGTGGTCATCTCATTCTTGAGGGTAGGGAAGTTTTCTTCTATGATTTTGTTGAAGATATTTACTGTGCGTCTTAGTTGATACTCTTATCCCTATTCTATTCCTATTATCCTTAGGTTCGGTCTTCTCATTGTGTCCTGGATTTCCTGGACATTTTGGGTTAGGAGCTTTTTGTTTTGTGCATCTTCTCTTGCTATTTTGTCTATGTTTACAATGTTGTCTTCTGCCCCCGAGATTCTCTCTTCGATCTCTTGTAATCTATTGGAAATGCTTGCTTCTGTGACTCCTGATTTCCTTTTTTTGTGTTCTGCCTCTAGGGTTTTCTCTTTTAGTGTTTTCTTTATTCTGTCAATTTCTATTTTAATTTCCCTCTTCCATTCCTTCATTTCTTTGGTTCTGTTTTCCTCTAGTCTTTGAGTTCTTTGAGTGTTTTTCTTGTTTCCTCTTTAAAAGCTTCTGAATCCTTTTGCTTTTCCTCCTGTTCTTGTTTAAGTATCTCTATCAGCATCTTGATGTATGATTTCATATCTGGGTCTTCTTTTTCTGGAGTGTTTGGCATTCCGATGTTTGCTGTTATGGGAGAGCTGGGTTCTGGTATTGCCAGGTTGTCTTGGTTTCCTTGGCATATACACTTTCGCTTTCCTCTTGCCATTTTGTTGTCAGTGATATGTTCTCCCCTTTCTCTTGTATCTGGTTTGTGTCCCTGGATCTCCACTGGTCCAGGTTGCAGATGGGCCGAGCCCTGTTCTATGCCTCAGAGTCGCTGGGTGGGAACAGATGTTCCAAAGTTCTGTTCCTGGTCCCTGTATCAGGCAGGTAGGAGGGCACACTCCAAGTGCACACTCCGCAGAGATCTCTCTGCTCCCTAGCCACCCAGATCTCCCACTTACCAGTTTCTCAACCCCTGGGGGCTGGTGGTTCATGTGGCAGATAGGCCGGGCTCTGTTCTGCACCCTGAAGTCGCCGCTGGGTGGAAACAGACTTTCCAAAGTTCTGTTCCTGGTCCCTGGATCAGGCAGGTCAGAGGGTGCGCCCTGCATGTGCACTCCGCAGAGATCTCTCTGCTCCCTGGCTTCCCAGATCCCCCACGCACCAGTTTTTCAACCCAGTGTTTCCTATTATATGTGTAGTCTCACTACTATGAACTTCTAGAAGGAAATGAATAATTGACAATAAAATCATACCAGCATTGCTACTTCTTAACATGTAAGAAGTATACTAAAAAAGAGTACTTCTTATAGCTTGTTCGTAAGCATATGATATAAAATCAATACTTTCAACATGGCATTACTTAAGATTCCATACAATACTATCACTGTGTATGATCTCACATCTACATTTTCTTGAGGTGTTTCATGATCTAACTTCTTGATCCTGTTTTCTGTCTCAACAATTTCCCGATTTACGTGAAAGGTACTCCCTTGACATATCATATGGAAACACCCTATAACTCCTTATTTCCCCTATGAGGGCAGCACTTCCATCTGGTCTGTTGTCTATAGTCAGGCATCTGTAACCAGCATAAGTATTACAGGAAGTCAGATAACTGATAGACGATGCCATAGAAAAGGAGAGCTAATCAGAAACACTTTGCCTTGAAAAAAGAGAAATATTTCCCTGACTATGTAAAGACAATTATGGAGGTAAAAATGCCTTTGAACTCAAATACCTATGAGTTCTCTTCTCCACCCAATCCCCCACTCTGTGTCTACCTCTCTCTCCCTCCCTCCTTACATCTCTCCCTGCTTTTTTCTCCTACAGAAATATTTAGCATATTACTGAAGTGCATGAAACTTAATATTTATTAAAGTATCAGTATGCTTAAATTGCACAAGAAGTCTAATGAGAGACATTTGTCATAAAGAAATGAAAGGAGGGTGGTAAAAAAAAAGAATAGAAATTTAGAAAACATCATCAAAATATTTTGGATTTGGCAAAAGTGAGATTTTAGAACACAGGTCACATTTTGGGTAGGCTAAAAATGTAAGTTAGGGGAGGCTGTTAACAGTTTTTTTTACTTATTCTGCTAGCATATATAATAAATAACAATATTAATGAATTTTATTATTTAAAATATATTAACTGATGTCACCCCCAGGTAAGTGTTTCATGTGATATATGATACACAAGAACTTTCAAAAATAAATCTTTAAAACTTTACATGTCAAAATAATTGTATATTTCTCCAGAGAAAGGCAAGGAGCCTACAAATCAGAGATAGAGTTTATTCTCTAATTTTTTCCTTTTCATTATTTACAGTGAGAATTATGTAAGAATGGTGTAAGTTCTCCATCAAAGCCAATATTAATTGTACTCAACTCCGCAGCAATTAAACTTCTACACACCAATCCTATTATAGAGATAATACCCCAAATCTAATTTTCTATTTCTATTCTAATTTCTATTGATTTCACATGATTATCTGGTTATATGAAATGTTGTTCATTACATATAACATAAATTAAAATGAAGAAAAAGACTTTAGCTAAGTTCTCTGGCAAGTCATATGAATTTAGTGATATTGAAAGTTTGGGGACACAGCAGATCATATACCACATTAGACTCAGTAGACTAAGAAAACTGGACACATTTAACTTTTTTTTTTCTTAATTGCTAACATCATTTAAAAGGTTCACATATTTACTGTCTTATTTATATCTTTTTTGTGTTTTTGTTTTTATTGAATAGTCTCTGTATTTACATTTCAAAAGTTATCCCCTTTCCCCCCCCAACTCCCATCCCCCTCCCCTCCACTTGTTTCCATGAAGGTGTTCCCTCTCCCAACCACACTCTTCAACTCAACACCTTGGCATTCACCTATATTAGCAAAACACACCTTCAATGGACCAAAGTCCTCTTCTCCCATTGATGCCAGAAAATGCTATCCTCTGTTCCATATGCAACTGGAGGCATGGGTCTCTCCATGTGTGCTCATTGGCTGATGTTTTAGTACCTGGGATCTCTGGAGGTTTTTGCGGGCTGATAATATTGTTCTTCCAGTGGGGATGCAACACCTTACAGCTCCTTGACTCCTTTCTCTAGCTCCTTCATTGGGGTCTCCCTGTTCAGTCCAATGGTTAGCTGCAAGCATCCTCAACTTTATCCGTATCACACTGGCAAAGTCTCTGAGGAGGCATCCATATCTGGCTCCTGCCAGTAAACCCTTCTTGGCATCAGCAATAGTGCTTAGTTTGGTGGCTGCATAAGGGGTAGACCCCCAGATAATGCAGTCTCTGAATAATCCCTTCTTCAATCCCTGCTCCTCTATTTATTCCTGTATTTCCTCCATGAGTGCTTTGTTCTTTTAAGAAGAGCTGTGGCATCCACATTCTGGCCTTCCTTCTTTTTGAACTTCATAAGGCCTGTGAAGTGTTTCTTGGTTATTCAGAGTTTTGGGGTTAATATCTGCTTATCAGTGAGTGCATACCGTGAGTGTTCTTTTGTGACTAGTTTGTTTACCTCACTCAGCATGATAACTTGAATTTCCATCCAGTTTTTCTATAAATTTCTTGAAGTCATTGTTTTTTAATAGCCAAGTAGTACTCCACTGTGTAAATGTACCACAATTTCTGTATTTATTCCTCTGTTGAAAGACATCTGGGTTCTTTCCAGCTTATGGCTATTATAAATTCAGTTGCTATGAACATGGTGTCCTTGTTAGATGTTGGAGCTCCTTTTGGATATATGCCCAGGAGTAGTATATCTGGGTCTTCAGGTAGTACTTTGTCCAATTTTCTGAGGAACCAGCAGACTGATTTCCAGAGTGGTTGTACCAGCTCGCAATCCCACCAACAATGGAGGAGTATTCCTCTTTCTCCACATTCTGGTCAGCATCTGAGCTTCTTATCTTAGCCATTCTGACTGTAGTGACATGGAATCTCAGGGTTGTGTTTATTTTCATTTCCCTGATGACTAAGAATGTCAAACATTTCCTTAGGTAGTTTGCGGTCATTCAGTATTGTTCAGTTTTGATTTTTTGCTTTAGCTCTGTTCCCCACTTTTTAATAGGATTATTTCATTACCTGGCATCTACCTTCTTGCATTTTTGTATATATTGGATACAAGCCCTCTATCAGATGTAGGATTGGTATCTTTCCCCAGTCTCTTGGTTACTGTTTTTTTCTTTTGACAGTGGCCTTTGCCTTACAGAAACTTTGCAATTTCATATGCTCCCATTGTTGATTCTTGATCTTGGAACATAAACAATTGGTGTTCTGTTCAGGAAATTTTACACTGTGCCTATGTGTTCTAAGCTCTTCCCCACTTTCAGTTCTATTAGGTTCAGTGTACCTGGTTTTATGTGGAGGTCTTTGATCCACTTGGACTTGAGCTTTGTACAAGGAGATAAGAAATTTTGAACATTCCGTGTTTTGGCTATTATGTGACGGAAAGAATTTCGTTTCTGGTCTATTCTATTTGTAATTCTTTAGGCTTCTTTTATTTTCATGATTATCTCTTTCTTTAGGTTAGGGAAATTTTCTTCTATAATTTTGTTGAAGATATTTACTGGGCCTTTATTTGGCAGTTTTTGCTTTCTTCTACACCTATTATTCTTAGATTTGTTTTCTCATTGTGTCTTTGATTTCCTGGATGTTTGGGTTAGAAACTTTTTAATTTTTACATTTTCTCTGACTATTGTATCAATGCTTTCTGTGTTATCGTCTGCCGCTGAGATTTTCTCTTCCATCTCCTGTATTCTCTTGGTCATGCTTCTGTCTATGACTCCTGACCTCTTTCCTGGATTTTCTATCTCCTGGGTTTTCACTCTTAGGGTTTTCTTTATTGTTTTTATTTCTCTTTTTGGATTCTAGATGGTTTTATTCAATTCCTTCATCTGTTTGCTTTTTTTTTTCCTGTGTTTCTCTAAGGGCTTGTACTTGTTTTTCTGTGTTCTCCTGTATTTCCTTAAGGGAGTTATTCAGGAGCTTCTCGAGGCCCTCTATCATCAACATGAAGCACAACTTCAAGTCCAAATCTGTTTTTCTAGTGCGTTGGGATATACATTACTTGCTGTTGTGGAAAAGCTGGGTTCTGATGCTGCCAGGTTGTCTTGGTTTCTGTTGCTTAGATTCTTGCCCTTGCCTCTTGCCATCTTATCTTTTGTTATTAATTTATTTATTTTATAAGATTTGTTTCATAATAATATAGGACGAATACAATTTTTTTAATTTTTCTTTTCTTTTCTAAGAAGGAATGAGGTGTCTACATTTTGGCCTTCCTTCTTTTTGAGCTTCATAAGTTCTGTGAGTTGATTTTTTTTTTGGGGGGGTGGTATTCAGAGCTTTCTGGGGCTACTACCCAATTATCAGTTACTGGACATGTGTTCTTTTGTGACAGTGTTACCTTACTCAGGATGATATTTTATAGTTCCATCCATTTACCTATGAATTTTGTAAAGTCATTGTTTCTAACTGCCATCTTATCTTTGATATTAGTTAATCTTCTCTCTGAATGGAGCATTTCTCTCCTTTGTGTCCATTGGCTGTGGGATCCAGAGGGGGAACAGTTCTGGGTGTTCAAATTTCTATGGGCAGGCTGTGAGTTCCAGATGGCAATGGGCTGGCTCAAGCTCTGGCTGCAGATGGAGGCTTAGTAGGGAGAGCGCTCCTGCATTTCCTCTGGATGCTCAGTTCTCTGTGATCAGGCTGCAAGTCCTGAAGGCAATGTGCCTACCCAGCCTGTGGCTCTCATGTCATTGTTTTTAATAGCTCAGTAGTACTCCGTTGTGTAAATGTATCACAATCTTTTCATCATTCCTCTGTTGAAGGATATCTGGGATCTTTCCAGTTTCTAGCTATTATATATAAGGCTGCTATGAGCATAGTGGAGCATATTAAAAGCCAAAACTCTTATACACTAGTGAAATACATGTTTCTTTCAAGTACTAATATTGTATTTTATACTTAATTTTTTCACACAGAGAACCAGTGGCCTTAGTAGCAGCTCCAACAATGATTATTCAAAGCTATTCCCAGAACACTAGAGATTTTTTGATGATTATACTGAGACTATTTACACTCTGCAGTTTATATCTTAATGCATAAGTCCTTACTAATACGGTTGAATGAGAATTCAACAAGAGTGGAATAAAGTAAATCTCAGATTGAGTTATGGGAGACAGAACTCTAATAACTACTCTTATATTGTTATATGACATATTGTACAGACCAAAACATATATTATAAATATATAAATAATATAAATATGTGTGTAAGTATTTCATGAAAATAAATTTAAAGTGTTTCTTATTTAATTAGTAAGGATTAAGAGTCAGGTTGCATTCTTCTTAGTAGGCCAAAAAACAATTATCATAACATGATATAGTAACTCCTTCAAAAAAACCTTTCTAAATTAAATTAAGTCAGTAAAAGATCTTCCTGTAATTCACAAATTCTAGTGTGAGATTCATGCTATTTCTTCAGAAGAAAACTTAATATAAGTTCTAGCTCAAAACTTAGGACCAAATGTACATAACCTTGATTGAGCTGATAACATGTTCCTACTTTTCCTGTTTTTACCTGTAAATCATCTTAAATCCCTCCCCCTTTATCTTTAACAAGTTAGGGGTTAGAAAGCTAAAGTAACTGTATAAGAGTTCCATTTAAACTATTGATTTTGATGAAAATACTTCCATGAATAACACTTTTATGGGTTATTCTGTCAATCTTTATGGGTATACTTAAAGCTTTATAGGTCAGAGGTCATGTCTCCTCCTCCTATAGCAGTTGAGATGTCATATTTCCCTTCTTAGGTTTTCCTTAATGTTATAACCTTTGTGTGCCTTAAAATTACTACAGACACTGGGGATGTAAATTGAAAGACTAGTTTACACTCAGAAAAGGCAACTATAATGTAAAAATTTGCAAATTTTGAACAACCAAATTCATCCACTATAGAATATTTGGGAAATGCATGATGAACCTAATCTTAAAATTAATCTATGAATATATAATCCATGAAAATCAATTCATAAACATTAACATAGTGCGCCACTTCAGAGATTCTACATGGCATTTCTCAGTGCAAAGAGAAAGTTAATGTGCTATTCCAAAATTCATAAAATTCTTTAAATGCCTGAGCCTTTCAGATATATCTACTGGGATGCAAGTATTTATTAAACTTCAGTCTGAGTACTAGATTCATTGCATATATAGATCATGTCCCTTTTTAACTAATTTATTTATTTAATCATTTGCTTATTCACTTTATATCTCATTCACTGTTCCCCTCCTGGCTACCCTCTCCCATTATCCTTTCATCCATCCTCTTCTCTTCTGAGCAGGTGGGAAACCCCATGGGTATCACCCCACCCTTGCATGTCAGTATAGACCACATTCTTAAATGTGACACTGATGATGCTCAACTAAGATACATGCTAACAGTGTTACAAGTTTTAAAATGCAACTATTCTCATATATTATATGTCTACCATAGAAAAGAAGTCACTGAATGTGGGAGAATGATACACATCTACTCAACATCCTTTTAAAGGCAGTGTAAATAATGAAGATACATCAATATATCATTGGTGTAAGTTTAATTTATTGATATGTAATTAGGAAACAAATCCTCAAAAAGCAATTATGATATAGATCTTAGATACTTAAACTGTGAATTATAACGTAATATAGGGTCAAATAAGTAAATACAATGTTTACAGAAGTTTTGCTAACAGTAAGAGTTTTTTGAATGGACAACTGCCAATAAAGTAATTCAAAAAAAAAAATGTAGTACAGATAAGTTGTTTGTGGCAGCACTAACTTATGCTGTATCACTTTACTTCACTCTAGGCTATTTACTGCAGAGCATGTTCAGAACTCTATTGTGTATGCTATCCTGTCAAAGAGTGCTAAATGTCATTGCCTAAAATATATGATTTCAGTATAGTTAATACACTTTAATTATCATGTTACATGTATAGATAGATATAGATATGCAGAAATAAAACTGCTTGCTTACTTATTGAAAACAAAGTCTTGATTTGTAATTATGAAAAATAAGACTTTTAATTGTATTGCATAATGATAATTTAAAAATTTCTACTTGAATTCTCCACTTGCATTTCACTAAACAACATCATGATTATTTATTTAGTTTTTTATGTAACAATTAGTGATCTCTCCAGGCTCTAAACAATAGTTTGAAAGGTATGGTCTCACAGGTCATCCTGATTCCATGAGTAGTTCCCAAACAAAACCAAAGTAAAGCAAACAAAATAAAGAGAACATAAAAATGTGGAAAAGAGATTTGTAGGAAAGAGGAAGGTTAATAGGCTTGGGAGGCTGATAAAAGTACAAAGATATAAGTCTATATATATATTACATACACCTGAGAAATTGACCTCCACACAAGGGCAAAACTAGTCAACCTTAGTGGATTATAAAACTAAAAACAAATAAGGGAGAAAGTAGAAAATACATTGACAAGGGGTGGTGGCCAGAATTAGAGGAATTGGGTATGGATATGACCAAAATATGCTATAAAGAAAATCTATAACTGATATTAATAATACAACTCAATAGCAATAATATTCTCATAAATTTTAGATAGAGAATTAAAATTTTGCACTATCTGCCCAAGTTTTGAAAACTATTTCTTAAACTTGAGATTATACAATTTAGCAAATAAACTCCATTTCAGAAAGAGAAATGGCATGTTTCCTCTAATTTGTAATCCAAATTTCATATAGATGATTCAACACATTCTCTCTGTGTCTGTTTCTCTGTCTCTGTCTCTCTCCTCTCTCTCAACATGAGAGTAAGAGCGAGACTGTCTATGGGGAATAAACAGAACCAACCTGGGACAGGAAAAGAAGGAAAGCACAGAGGAATTGGAGACAAATTTTAAGGTAAATTGTATACTTTCATTAAAATATTTTTTTAGAAAACTCAATATCATGTACAGTGAATATGCACCATTTTCAAAATACTATTTGCTAGCATTTTTTAGTATTTTTCATAGTTTAAAAATCTATTCTGAAAGATAGCACAGACATGCTGGCAAATACTACAAACTCAATTTCCAAAATGGCTTGAGGAGAATATTATAGTAGGTAAAACTCAGCCTGGCTTACTAAAGATCAAGTCCTGTCTGGCCAATCTAATCTCCCTTCTGTGGCAGAATGACAGTTTGAGAAATAGAAGAGCAACAATAGATGCAATTTATGTTGACTTTATCAAGGTTTTCGGACCAGTCTAAACAATTGACTCATCAATAAACTGAAAATCCAGGGAGGTCACATACCTGTAGAAAGTTAAAAAAGAGAGAAATGTGCATTCAAAGGTGATTGCAATGGATCAATGTCTATTTGGGGCTATGATTTAAAAAAAGACACTCTTGGCTATCCATAGCAGGCTACACAGGCAACATATTTCTATCAATGTCTTGAACACTGACAGAGGCACATTGAAATAAGGGAACATAAATATTCACCTTGTGAGAAGGAGTTCAGAATATGACAGCAGCACTAAACATAATATCTGTTAAGGAATTAATATTGTGGACTAAGAGCATCAGATTCAGCATAGTGTTCAATTACTATGTAAAACCAAGAGCAAGGAACATAGATGTTAAAAATGAAAATGAAAATTTATACCTAATATTACAACCATCAAATGCTAAATAGTAGCTAACCAAAAAGGAAGCAGTTATTAAAATTGCAGAAAAATCTTTTTTAAAGTTACATATATAACAGTTAAATTTCACTGACAAAACATAAAATATAAGAAGCCAGGGTAGATGCAATTATAATTTTCTCTCCCCTTATAAGTAGACTTTTGTCTTTTGTAATAATATGCAGTTGGTGACAAATAAAAGTAAACAATTGTAAAGAAATTGTGGAAAGACTAGAGATTGGGAAAAATATGTAAAGAAAAATGACATTAATTTAAACTAATCATTCTGATTTAAAAAGTGATGCTTAGACTTAACATTCATACAAATAAACCTTAACAGGAAAGAAGCTCCCGATTTCCTAATGAGATATTACAAATCTGCAAATTTGTATACTGATATAAGGATGAGGCCATAATATGTTATGTTCTGCATTCCATGATTTTAATACCCTGGGTAGTTGACAAGGTTTCTATTACCTGTCATAAATTCCCTCCCACTGAGCAGTACTAAAGTGTAAGAACTAAAAAGATAATGTAGTTCTTACCTCTCATAAAAAAGGTTTCTTTGTACAACAAATAAATGTTAGAACAGAGATCCATCGTTGATCAAAATGAAAAGAACTACATGGCACAAGTTGATACATAATTAACTGAAATAACTATATCATAATCCCTACACCTAAGGTTTAGGAAAGTTGAAGGAATGAAGGGCAGTAAAATGGAAACAAACTAACACACTTACAGGTAGATCATGTCTTCTAAACATGATAGGAAACTTATATCTATAAAATATGAACAGTATGTTCGACAAAAAGAACCTTTTAATAAAATCAGTTTACATGCAAATGTGGATGGGAAAAATTTCACAAGGTCCCACCACTCCTATATATAGAGTCAATCAATGCTGCTCAAAGAGGTAAAACAAATTTTTCAAGGAACCACATTTCTGATAGGTTATGTAATGAAGTGGTTGGACTTAAATACACACACACACACACACACACACACACACACATATACACACTCACGCACGCACAGGAATGAACATGAGAAAAACAGTAAATCGACTAAATACAGTGTGTATATGCAACAAAACTTAAAAGAAAAACTGGTCGTGGCATTGAGGAGTGCAGGAGATGCAGGAGATGCAGGAAAAGGAGATGGGAGTAGAAGAAATGACATAAAGACATCAATTCTGTAATACTCAAAAATGAAAAAAATGTTAAGTTAAAAAGAAGAATAAATATAATACCTCTCCAGTAGCACAAGATGCTAGCCTATATTGGTTTTAAGATGCTATCAATTGAAAGGAACTGTGTGTACAAAGGAATATAATTCCACGAGAAAACCTTTAGAGAAATCGTGTTTTTTTGTTCTGGTTTTTGGTTTTTGGTTTGGTTGGTTGTTTTTTATTTTTGTTGTAGTTTTGTTTCTGTTTGTTTGTTTGTTTTTAATATCATGATAAGTTCAAAGCAAGCAGGCTTCTCTTGAAGCTTTAAAATATCTTACCATATCTAATTGAGTGTTTGGAAAGCATAACGAAGAAAAAATGCAATCATGGTATTTTCTAATTGAACATTGCAAGTTCATTAGTTCTACATGCTTCAACTTTTCCATTAAAAGCTGTATTTTCTAAAAAGCAAAACTTTCAATATCTGTTCTACAGAAGCTATACCAGTACAGAAATCAGAACAAGCAGGATAAAGATTTACATGATTATGATCTTGGTTTCTCTAAAGGAACTTCCTGCAAAGAAAGTAACAGAGTTAAGAAATAATACGTGAATTTCTACTAGTAAATAGAGCTATATTACAGACTTCCTTATAGTCATTTTAAAAGACCCATTGCTGTATAGCTAGACTTGTTACTTGATAGCTACAATTATAATCACTCAGGCATCTATTTCCCACAAGCTCTCCACAGCAGCAACCTTTAGTGATTAATTACAAAGCTCCAGGAGCAACAATACACAGACTAATTTCCTAAAACAATAAAATACAGGATTTCTCATTTGGAGCCAAATGAAATGAAAACAGATTGTTATTTATGCTTAAATCTTGATGCAAAGTCATGGTACTGCCATTACAGAACCTATTAAATACAACAAATCAGAGAAGCTATCAGCCTGTCTTCACAAAAGAAAATGTTATTCTTGCTTGACAATTCTTCAAGCATTTATAGTTGCTTTTCATCTTAAAGCCTATTTTTATTAATTTTAATTTTGTTTCTCTGGCCTCTTGTTTTATAGAATATAACAAAAGAGTTAACTAAAATGAAACAAACGTTTCTAAAAGGAAAACTGTATTTTTCCCACAGTTATTCAAACCTCTCAACTAAATATAGACTGTATATTTTTAGATCAGTGGTCTCTTTATTTTATAATGAGTCAAAAGAATTACAAACTTCTTCATGTCATGAAATATCAACTCTTATGCTGCCTCAATGGTTTGTGTGAAGAGAAATATCCACAATGGTTAACCTCAATCTCTTTAGGAAAATAGTAATTTTCCATACAATATTCAGTGTCTGAGTATGGAGAAGATAACATTTCAAATCTTATTTTGATAAAAGTTATTACAATTAAATATAATCTTAAAGTTCTACAATTAAAGGACAAGGGTCAATAAAACATAGAAGTTACAAAGTTACAAGTATCAACAAAAGATACAGGTCAATCTTGATTGCTGCATGTAGATGAATGCATCTAGATTCATACTTGACATCTTGCACAAAACTCAATGGATTAAAGGCTTCAGCATAAAACCAGATACACTGAACCTAATATTGGAGAAATTAGAAATATTCTTAAACTCATTACCATGGTAAGTCTTGCTGAGCAGAAACACCATTAGCCCAGGCACTAAGATCATTAATAAATGGGACCTCATGAAACTGAAATTTTCTGTAAGTCAAAGAGCATAATTGTCATTTGGACAAAGTAGCAAGCTACTTAACAAAAAAAAAGAAAAAAAAAGAAAAAAAAAGAAAAAAAACTTACCAATTAAACATCTGATAGAGGACTGATATAAAAATATATAAAGTACTCAAAAAGGTGTATATCAATAAAACAACAAACAAAATTTTAAAATGGTGTAAATATCTAAGGTGAAATCTCAATGGCTCACAAGCATCTAAATAAGTGCTCAACATTCTTAGACTTCTGAGGTATGTAGATCAAAACTATTTGAGATTTAATCTTTAACCTACCAGAACTGCAAAGATCAGAAACAAAAACAAACAAACAAACAAAAACAAAAAACAAAAGAAAACAAGTGGGAATTCATGGTGATTAGTATGTTGGGAAAGGAGAAAACTCATCTATTGCTGGTGAGAATGCAAGCCTGTACAACCACTATGGAAATCAGTGTTTTGGTTCTTATGAAGATAAGATTGGGTCTACTTCAAGATCTAGCTATAACTCTAGGGCATAAACCCAGAAGACATTTCATCCTACTTTAGAGATACTTGCTCAAACATGTTCACTGCTACTCTATTTATAATAGCCAGCACCTAAAGTCAGCCTAGATGCATGTCAAAAGATGAATGTATAATGAAAATAGGTTGTATTTTCCCAATGAGATATTATTCACTATGTTGTTTAAAAAGTAAAATCATGAAATTCACAGATAAGAGCTTGAAAAGGGTTATCCTAAGTTAGGCAACCCAGACCAAAAGGAAAAATATGGTATGCATTTGTTTATACATTGATGTTAGCAGCTAAGCAAGCTACAATCTATATAAGCAGAGAATTTAGATAATTGACTAGTAAGGAATAGTCTATCACCATAGGTAGGAAACATCAAATAGATAATTATGAATGGACTGGGCAGAGAAAAAACGAGGAACAGAAGAATCAAATGATTAAGGAAGGAAATACAGGGAAGAAGAGCTAAACCTGATTTGAAGAGTCATATGGAAATATATTGTGGTAGAAGCTTCCTAAAATACAGACATAAAAAGATATAAATTTAATTGCTAAATAATGGGAGAGATGGAGTTCCAATTGTATACCTCTTGCCAGGAAATGAAAATTCCAGTAACAGGAATGAGGTACATCTAATCCAGTTTTTGACAAAATGAAATCAGGAAAACCCCCAAATAACCCATGCTATTGCCAAGAATATTGACTGTTCTCCACAAATTGACTGTAAGTCCCTATTATCAAAGATAATACCTACAGAAAACACTGAACAAGTGAGTGTCAGTTTAGTGTCTGTCAAGGTCCTTCACCCCTACAGAGTAGTGTTCATAATGATAAAATGCAGTCTGCATATTACCAAAGGAGAATAAACAGCTATAAACCATTTGATCTACAATAGTAATCAACATGCAAGATGTGTTAGTGCAATAAGGAAACATAACATGAAGAAGAAAACAATCAATATTTGACTAGATTTAAGACTAGCTCCAGGAAATGAAACTTATCCCTACAACTGCTTGTGACCAATAACCTGAAACTAGATAGAAACGTGGCCTAGGAGAAATACAAATGCTACTCTTCTGCTAAGGGAGTTAGCACCATTGATCACTATCTTTTTTTAGTTGTCATCGGAGGAGCTGCTTCTTGCAGTAGATGGCACTAAAGAAACCCACAGCTAATTTACATAAAGCAAGAGACCTTGAAACTCTCTAAAGAAAATGTTTCCAGTCTCCATCAAGTCCCTCCAATCATGGATCTATGTGGAAGAAGCAGAAAGATGGTAAGAACAAGAAGGGAAGGAAAACAAAGGAAAGAGTGTCTTCTGAGCATTGCAGGGCTGACTCACATTTGAACTCACAGACACTATGGAAGCACACATAGGACATGCCTGAGTCTACACCAGATGAGTTCACAGTTCTAGGAAAAATATAAACAAGCCCCAACCTTAATCCAGAAATTATTTCCAATTGATTACTACTCACAAATTAATAAATAGTTTTCTTTAAAGGAGTCTTAGCAGATACACAAACCACTCTTAAGGACGGGCCTCATGTCTAGCAGTAGATGACCAACAGGAAACAAATTCAAATGACATCTTTAGAGGTTCTTTAGAGGTTCTTTGTTACATGTTTTGCCATGAGTTCCCCCCCCCCACAACAGCTCTCAGTTGTTTCTTTTAATGGTTCCTTATAACAGATGAGTCATAGGGACATTCTTAAAGAACACAAAAGTGAAAAAATAACAAAAACCAAAAATTACTTTGTAGTGAACAAGTGCTACATTTCTGCCATCCTTAAGGGCAAATCTTCCCCTACATATAGATATGACCTGAGGGCTCTGGAAACCAGTCACTTGTAAATGATTATCCATGGAGAGAGTATGAGCAGTTTAACTAACCAAATAAAGTCATTCCATCTTTGAGTTTTACTCTCATCTTTGAAATACCAGTTTAAATGCTGCCTGCTCATGGGAATCTTTGTATGTCTTTCTTTGACATGACTAATTTCTTCTTTTTTTTCAGTATTTTTATAATAGTTTGTATCTTCTATTTCCTTACTGCCATCTACTTTAGATTACAGTCACATCTATAATGACTTGGTTTTTTATATATCATGTTTTAGATCATATTCACCAAAATTTAATACTTTTTATTTTCTCTTTTTAGGTATCAAAAATTTCCCCTTTCTTATTAAATATCAAAGATTATCAATTTTAAGTCGATGTAAAACTGTGCTCCAATCTAAACAAGTGACTAAATAACTAGCTTATCTAGAGAGACTTGTTATGTATGAAATGCTTGGTATTTGTTAAGTGCTTCAAGTCCTTAGAATTTCATATAACAAAATACAAAGTGACTGTTAGCAGATAACTTAATATTCACTTTTATGTCAACATTTAAATGAAAATTCAGTGTGTATTCTTCACTGATTATTTATAACCCAGTTAACTGAATATTATTACTCTATTAATTACTATTTGTTTGCATGATTTTATCCAGTTTCTACCATGTAAATAAAATCAGAATTTTTCTCTAAGACCCAGCTTTCCTTTGGATTATACATGCAGTTTCCTACTTCTATTTAAACCATGAACATTCAGGAAGATCATGCCCATAACTAGTAATTAGGTCATAAATTTTGCTGACTCTGATCTCCCTTTTCAAGATCCTGTACTTTTTTCCCCTGAAAGGCACTAAAATAAACTAAAGTTGAAAAATGAGAAATCAGGCCCAGTCTTTGATCTCATTTTAAATCCTGAGATAGGAAACCTGAGGACATCAAAGACATACTGTTCTCTCAGATTAAGAAAAGCATATCATATAAAATTCTTAAAATAACATATTTTATGTAAACTTTTAAATTTTAATTTATTATTTTTAATTAATCAAGATTTAAATTATTCAGACTATTAAAAACTCAGAAACTTAAATAGACCACTAATTGTATGTAGATTCAAGTTTGCTTTCTTTCACTACACAGGGTGCAAACGATTTCCCTCTACATCAAAATGAGGAAATTGTGTTATAAATGTTGCATGGTCAATAATAGAGACTATTGTATTCTGTTTTTATAGTACCTCATATAGCATGAAATAAAGACAAAAATCTTTTTATAGCAGTAATTTACATCTTAAAGAAAAGATTTTATTTAGAAAATAACATTAATAATTATTTACTGACAGACTTTGGGGCACCCGTACGTTACTCAGAATACTTTGTGATATCCTGAAATATATATAATGTAGGGTACTGAGTAAATTTTTCCTTCATAAAAACATTAAATTAGAAAAGGCTTTTGTTTTCTTACACTGATCACATTTTTAGCATATGAAAATGATTTATTATTTTTTAAATTATTTTTTATTTATATCCCAAATATTGATCTCTCTTCCAGTTCCCCCTCAAAGAGTTCTTCCCCTATCCCAGCTCCCCTTCCTCTCTGAGAGGGTGACCCCTCCTCAGGTATTGCCCCTTCTGGGTCAGCAAGTCCCTACAGAATTAGACACCTCCTTTCCAACTGAGACAAGACAAGGCAGCCTTCTGCTACATTTGTGCCAGAGACCTTGGACCAGCCCATGTGTGCTCTTTGTTTGGTAGTTCAGTCTCCGGGAGCTCCCAGGAGTCCATGGTAGTTGATGCTGTCAGTCAGGGTTACCATTGTCTTCCATTCCTTCAATCCTTGCCCTAACTCTCCCACAGGGGTCCCTGACATCAGTCCAATGTTTGGCTGTAAGAATTTGCATCTGTCTCAGTCAGCTGCTGGTGGATCCTCTCAGAGTACAGCCATGCTAGGCTCCTAACTGATCTTGGTTTAAGTCAGGGCACATTTAAGAAACATTAAAGATAAATTTCAGCTTCCCTTTGGACTTAGAAACTGGAAGTTCTCTTCTTGTATACTCATTTTAATATTTCATTACCTCAGTGATTTAGATCAAGACAATCTTTTTACAATACACCATTGGTGACTTGATAGAATGCTAAAAATATCAAGCTTTTGGACTAAGTCAAATGTGAGATCAATATTTAAGGCTGAAATTTGATACAACTTTATGACTTTGAAAAAGTATACTATACCTTTTTATTTACAAATCTACAAATATTATAAGAACTATTTCACTGTATTTTAGAGGAAACTATAGAGGTACACAGCCCAGATGTTATAAATCCATAAAATATGAATTTTCAACTTAGTTCCTGTTAAATTTCACCAAAGTTGTAACTAAGGTGTGATTTACCAGGAATATTGCAAGTATACATGAAGAAATCCACAGTGTATTCACATCCGTCAAAATTTTTATTGGAAATTCTCTGCATTTACATTTAAAATGTTATCTTTTCCCATAATCCCATCCCCCTCTTCCTCTCATTACCTTCATGAAGGTGTTCCCTCTCCCAACCACCCTTTCCCACCTCAGCACCTAGGTGTTCCCCTACACTGGGAAAATAAGCCTTTCCTGGACTCAAGTCCTCTCCTCCCATTGATGTCAGAAAATGCTGTTCTCTGCTACACCTGGGGCAATAGGTCTCTCAATGCAAACTCGTTGGTTGGTGTTTTAGTCCCTGGGAGCTGTAGTGGGTTTGGATAGTGGATAATTTTGTTTTTCCCATGGGGTTGCAGACACTTTCAACTTCTTCAGTCCGTTCTCCAGCTCCTTCATTGGAGTTCTTGTTTTCAGTCCAATGGCTAGCTGCAAGCATCTGCCTCTATATCAGTATGTCTCCGGCAGAGCCTCTGAGGAGGCATCCATATCAGGTTACTGCCACTTATAAGTGGATACTAGCCCAAAAAGCTTGGGCATCCATCATTTTAAATTTTTATCACTTTTCTCCCTTAATTCAGTTTTCCATTTCCCTCCAAAATAAAAATCATAGTATTCTTTTATGTAGATGAAATAAACCTACTAATCTACTTGCTGCATTATTTTGTGTTTAATTATATAGTTTGAGAACCTGTAGCTCTTGCAACCATTATTTGGTGCTTTGATTGTTATTTTCCATTAAATAAAGTATTAATCATTAATTTATTCATCTACTTATCCACATATGCTAACAGTTGTGATCACATACATCAGAAATGTAAGAACACTGTAAAATAATGAAGGTCAAGTTACAATGGTCATAGAATTTAAAAAATCAGTATGAAATAAGAAGATGTGTTACTATAAGCATGTTTTTTTCTCTCTCCGCTCTTTCCTTCTTTGTTATCTCTGTTTTGTACTGCCGTTCATCTTAGGCCTGGACAATAATGGTTTGAATTCAGCAGACCCACCATTCGTGTAAACAGGTGGTTCTATAACTGAGAAGACTGATCCACCTAACCTAGAATATGGGCTATGCATGTCTTTAATCTGGAATAGGGCACTGATTTTCAGATTGGGAGTAAAACAGCTAATATAGCAATGAAATTACACAACAAAAAGGCATGATGTCTAAGGAATAGGGTATGGATTTATAATTTGTGCTATGTAGAGAAACCTTCTGTAAAACACACACACACACACACACACACACACACACACACACACAAATACCAAATATTTTTTAATATCTCTGAAATGGGAATCTGGGGTTATACCTGCAAAAGTTTTCTAAGTTGTGCATAACAACGTTTTAATAAGCTAAAAGCTCTTTCCAGAATAACCATTATTTGTTCCTTTTTTTTTTCTCTTCTCTTCATTGTATAATAAAACAGCACAGGCCCCCTTTTGAAAACTGCTGAAGACACTCACCTGTGGTAGAATTAAGGTCATCTGGCTCTGATTCAGTCCCGTTTTGGCTTCCATTACCCTGAAGAGTATTCATTGCCATAAGCTTCATCTTCTGGAGCTTCATTGCCTCAGCCACCGCTGCAGCTGTTATACCTAAACCAGAATCATTCATTTAAAAATGGGAATCATTTCGTAATGACAGTAAAAATCTGGGCAGTTACTGAAAAAGAACATTCTGGATGAATATGCAGAAAGGTAAACCATAAGTAAGCTTAAAATAATGAATATTTGAAAAATCTATTTTCAATGCATAATAACATCCTATAGCATGAAAATCTATTTTTAAAAGATTAGATTACAGGTCTTATGCTCAATTAAAAGCACAGAGAAATGAGAAAAATGGTTAAATATTTCAGTTGTTCACTTTATTCATTTTTTTAAAGTAAAGGAAATATTAACAGCAAAAACTTAAAACCTGTGTCTGTATGAACAGAAATCTAGAGCTTCCAGGGATTAGAGGGAGGTGAGAATCTCTAGAAAGTCCAAGAGACCTGGGATAGTGGAGGTTACCAGGAGTTAATGTGAGGGACCTTAGCCAATAAGCCTAACAGTGGTGATATGGAACCTGAAGAAATCACCCCTGTAGAAAAGAAGGACACAAAGTGGTGAGAGAAGGGCACCAATTCACCCACAAAACTTTGGGCCCAAAATTTGTCCTGGCTAAAAGAAATGTAGGGAATGAGCAGAGACTGAAAGAAAGGACAACCAATAACTAGTCCAACCCTGAAATCCATTCCATGGCTAAATACCCATCCCTGACATTATTAATTATACTTGGTTATGCTTGCAGACAGTTAGCATAACTGTGCTCTGAGAGGATTCACACAGCAGCTGTCTAAAACAGATGCAGATACCTACAGCCAAATATTGAACAGGAGGTCAATAACACTTACAGAGAAGTTGGGGGAAGGATAAAAAGCCCTGAAGGAACCCCTCAGGAAGAACAACAAAGTCAACTAACCTGGATGCCTATAAATTCTGTGCCCGAGGCGCCAACCAAGGAACATACATGAGCTGATATTAGGCCCCAGCACATATGTGGCAGTTTAGTCTCTATGACTGCCTACTCTGGTGTCAGTGGGAGAGGATGCATCTAATCTGGCAGAGACTTGATGTGCCAGGATGAATGGATATGCAGTGTGGGACCCACTCTCTCAGAGGAGGAGAGGATGGGGATAGGGATGACTAAATTTAAATTTAAAAGGGACTATAGGAGGGGCAGCACTAGAGATGTAGGCAGGGCAGTGGCGACATACAAGCAATATGACAGCAGAATTGGAAAAAAATGGGAGTTGAAGCTTTAGTTGAGGAGAGTACTATAAAGACGGAGGAGGACTGAAGAGAGAAAAATAAATACTGAGGATGATTGAAAAAGTCATAATGAATCATATTATTTTATGTAACTTTATACATGTTATACTTGATACACACACACACACACACACACACACACACAACCACAGTGTTATATCACTAACAAAAACCCTGTAGCTAGGCATGACAAAATCTATTTCAAGTTGTTTGTTAAGGGAGTTCAAGAGACTCCAAAATCAATACGGGCTATTCTTATCGCCTTTCATTGATCTTAGACATTGAAGTTCCTATTGTCAAAGACACTATGTATTTCAGACATACAACTCCGAGAATTTGGGCTGTATCTATCCTTCTCCTTGAGGATTAGCTTTGACAGTACCAATAATATCAGAAGATAATAACTATATTGCTGCCAAGAGATCCTGCCTATTTGTTGAGGCTTTTGAACACCAATAATGATCTGCATGGCAAAACATTCCTCTAGACTAACTGGAGGGCACAGAGAGAGTATCCAAATTAACAAAATCAGAAATAAAAGGGAAGACATAACAACAGAAACTAAGAAAATTCATAGAACTAAAGAATATCATCCTGAGTGATGTAAAGCAGTCACAAAAGAACACATGGTATGCAGTCACTGATAAGCAGATAGTAGACTGAGGAAACATTGAATACCCAAGAAAAAACTCTCAGGCCATATGAAGCTCAAAAAGAAGGAAGGCCAAAATGTAGAAGTCTCAGTCTTTCTTTTAACAATAAAAAAAGAAAAAGAAAAGGGAAAATATGTATTCATCATTTATTATTACATAACAATTTTTGTGAACTATAATAATATTTTAAAAAGGAAATAAATGAATAAAAACAATAAAAAAAGAAATCATCAGATCCCACTACAAAAGCTTATACTCAACAAAACTGGAAAATCTAGGGGAAATGGAGAATTTTCAAGACAGACACAAGGTACAAAAGTTAAATCAGAATAAGATAAAACATCTAAACAGTCTCATGACCCCTAAAGAAATAGAAGCAGTCATTAAAAGCCTCCCAACCAAAAATAGCCTAGAACCAGATGGATTCAGTGCAGAATTCTATCACGCCTACATAGAAGACATAATACCAACACTCTATAAACTGTTGTACAAAATATAAACAAAGTAACACTACACAACTCATCCTTGGAAGCCACAATTATGCTCATACCTAAAGCCTACAAAGAAAGAGAACTTTAAACCAATTTCCTTCATGCATATTGATGCAAAAATACTCAATATTACTCTTGAAAACTGAATCCAAGAACACATCAAAATGATCACACCATTTTCAAGTAGGTTTCATCCCAGAGATGCAGGGATGGTTCAATATACAGAAATCCATTAGCACAATCCACTATATTAAAAAACTCAAAGAAAAAAAAAAAAACCACATGATCATCTCTGTATATGCTGGGAAAACATTTGACAAAATTCAACACCACTTCATGTTGAAAGTCTTGGAAAGATCAGGAATTCAAGGCCTATACCTAAACATAGTAAAAGAATATACAGCAAACCAGTAGCCAACATCAAATTAAATGGTGAAAAACGTGAAGCAATCCCACTAAATTCAGGGACTAGACAAGGCTTCCCACTCTCCAGTACTATTCAATATAGTACTGGAAATTCTATCCAGAGCATTTAGACAGCAAACGAAAGCCAAATGGATACAAATCATAAAGGAAGAAGTCAAAATATCACTATTTGCCTATAATATAATAGTATACTTAAGTGACCCAAATATTTCACCAGAAAACTCCAACAGCTGATAAACAACTTTAGAAAAGTGGCTGGATATACAATTAACTCAAGGAAATCAGTAACCTTCCTCTACTCAAAGGAATAACAGGCTGATAAAGAAATGAGAGAATTGATCCTCTTTACCATAGTCACAAACAATATGAAATACCGTGGTGTGATCCTAACAAAGCAAGTGAAAGATCTGTATGACAAGAACTTCAACTATTTGAAGAAAGAAATTGAAGATCTCATAAAATGGAAAGATCTCACATGCTCATGGATTAGAAGGAACATCATAGTAAAAAAAAAAAAAAAAAAAAAAAAAAAAAGGCCATCTTGCCAAAAGCAATCTATAGATTCAATGCAATCCCTATGAACATTTCACCTTAATTCTTCATAGGGTTAAAAGAGCAATTTGCAAATTCATTTGGAATAACAAAAACACAGGACAGCGAAACATATTTGCAACAATAAAAGAACTTCTGGGTGAATCACCATCCCTGACCTCAAGCTGTATTACAGAACAATTGTAACAAAAATTGCCTCTTATTGGTACATAGACAGGCCGGTAGACCAATGGAATAGAATCAAAGTCCCAGAAATGAGCCCACACACCTATGGTCACTTGATCTTGTATTAGACAAAGGAGCTAAAAACATTCAATGGAAGAAAGACAGCCTCTTCAACAAATGATTTTGGTTCAATTGGAAGTCAGCATGCAGAAAAATGCCAATTGATCCATTCTTATCTCTTTGTACAAAGCTCTAGTCCAAGTGGATCAAAGACCTTAGCCTAAAACTAGGTACAGTGAAAACTATTAGAAGAGAATGTGGGAAAGAGCTTAAAAAACATGGAACTGAACCACCATCCCAAGAGTACACATGGAGAGACCCATGGCTCCAGTCATATATGTAGTAAAGGATGGCCTTATTGGGAAACCACTAAAGGAGGGGCCATTAGCCCTATTAAGGCTCAATATGGAAATGTAGGGAACTATTAGGTAAGGGAGATGGAAAAGAGTTGCTGGGTGTGGGAACACTCTCATAGAGGCAAGGGGAGAGAGCATGTGATAGGGAAATTCCAGAGGGTAAACCAGGAAAGGGGATAACATTTGAGATATAAGTAAAAAAATATCCCATTAAAAAAAGGAACAAGTGGGTATGAAAGACAGGAAGGAAAGAAGGCCTTCAACTTCCAGACAGCTCAGGGCTGAGGCACATATGGACTCAGAGATGAGGGCAGCATGGGCAGCATGTACAATTTCCTTATCAGTCAGAAAGGGTTCCTGCACCGGGGTCATTGAGCAGGATTCCCCTTCTTTAACAAAAAAAAAAAAAAAAAAAAAAAAAAAAAAAAGCTATCTCAGCTTGAATACTCTTACAAAAGAAAGATTAATTTTCTCCAGGGTGTTCTCACCAGGAATACAAGCAACTCTTAAGGACAGCTACACCCTCAACAGTTAGATGAGCAACAAGGAATGTACACAATAGTATTTTTGGAAGTTTATTTCTCTCAGAGTTCTTTATCTGACCATGTTATATTACTGTTATTTTTTTCTGTATATTATGTTTTCTGTTTTAGTGTTTTGATGGAATTTGTTTTTGTTCACTTCTGTGTCCCTCTGTGTTTCTCGTGAGATGTGCTGTGAGAGAGAGAGAGAGAGAGAGAGAGAGAGAGAGAGAGAGAGAGAGAGAGAGAGAGAGAGAGAGATTGGGTTGAATCAATGTGGAGGATCCAGGAAAAAAATGCATGAAGAAAAACTGTGATCAGAATATATTATATAAAATATTTCAACAAAATCTTAAATATGCAAAGCCTCTTTTATCCAAACAATGTTATCCTCTTTAACTGCTGGGTCCCTAATGCCTGCACTGTCAAGCCTACATGCAAATTACTCTGCATGTATAACTCTGAGTATTTTGTATTCTTATGAAACACGTTCTATATAATATTTTTCTATGTCTAATTTATTCCTTAGAATAACAACTTTGATGTTCACCTATATGTCACAGGTAACAATAAATAACAAAATCATTTTCTAAGTTGAGAAATATTCCACTATATATACTATTGATAATGAGTAATTTCTTTATGTACACACCTATTTACAGAAATGTTTACCAGTGGCTATCATGAGTAGTATAATTAAAAGGAAAAAATATATTTGTAAACCTGATTATGATTTTCCTGCATGTATCAACTAGTATATATTTATGTTGTTTATGACATTGTACTTGATGTTATTAGACTTCAAATTTTCTGTAAATATGTTCAAATATCAAATTATTCCTTGGAACATAGTCTGAAAATATTTTTATATTTCATCATTTGATTTATTTATTTATTTTTTCACCTCATGACTTATTTTTATTTGCATGCCTGTATGCGGGTAAGCTACATGTGCTCATGTGTCCAGGGAAGTCTGATAAAGACACAGGATTTCATGGAGCTCAAGCTCCAAGTTGTGAGCTATTTGATTCTTGGTCTTGGGAACCAAACTCTTATCCTCTAAAAGATTACCAAGTGTGCTTCTCAGTTGAGCAGTCTTTTGAGACTCTGTTCCTTTTTTTTGTTTGTTTGTTTTTGTTTTTTTTTTTTGTTTTTTTAAACAAATTTATTTTACAAAGCAAAGATAAATGTACAGATTGTAAACATTTTTTTGCTTAAAATTATACATTTTTGTCAGTACTGTTTTTTCAGATATTAAAATAATTTTTACATAAAACTATGTGAATATATTTTTTAGTCAGTACTTGATTTTTTCAAGGGCTTGATAGTATGCATTGAAAACCTAATAGTTACAATGAGCGTAAAGTACATGCAAAAGAAAACGCAACATGGAAATAGTCAAAGTCTTCTTGTTTTGTAAATATATTTTTTTTGTTTTCTTTATATCTTGGACTTCATACAGTCTGTGAGTTGTTTCTGGGGGAGTGCAAGCCTCTGGGGTTAGCATCCCACTATCAGTGACTGCATATTATATCTGTTCTTTTGTGACTGGGTTATCTCACTCAGGATGATATTCTCTAGATACAGCCATTTTCTTAAGAATTTGGTTAAGTCATTGTTTCTGGTGGCTGAGTAGTATTCCATTGTGTAAATGTACCACAATTTTTGTATCCATTCATCTTCTGAAGGACCTCTGAGTTCTTTCCAGCTTCTGGCTATTATAAATAGAGCTGCTATGAACATTGTGGTGCATATATCTTTGTTGTGTATTAAAGTGTCTCTGGGGTATATGCCCAGAAGTGGAATAGCTGGGTCTTCAGGTAGTATTATATCCAATTTTCTGAGGTATCGCCAGACTGATTTCCAAAGTGGTTGTATTAGTTTGCAACCCCACCAACAGTGGAGAAGTGTTCCTCTTTCTCCTCAGCCTCGCCAGCATCTGCTGTAATCTGAGATTTGGATCTTGGCCAATCTGACTGGTGTGAGGTGGAATCTCAGGGTTGTTTTGATGTGCATTTCCCAAATGGCTAAGGATGTCGAGCACTTCCTCAGATGTTTCTAGGCCATTTGGTGTTCCTCAACTGAGAATGTTTTGTTTAGCTCTGTACCCCATTTTAATAGGGTTATTTGATTCTCTGGTGTCTAGCTTTTTGAGTTCCTTGTATACCTTGGATATTAGGTTTCTATCTGATGTGGTGTTGGTAAAGATCTTTTCCCATTCTGTTGGTTGCCTTTTTGTTGTCTTGACAATTGCCTTAGTCTTACAGAAATTTGCAATCTCATTAAGTCCCATTTGTTAATCTTTGACCTTAGAGCTTGAGCCATTGGTGTTTTGTTCAGGAAATTTTCTCCTGTGCCTATGTGTTCTAAGGTTTTCCCTACTTTCTCATCTAATAGTTTCAGTGTATCTGGTTTAATGTGGAGATCTTTAATCCACTTACACTTGAGCTTTGTACAAGGAGATAAGAACGGGTCTATTTTCATTCTTTTTCATGTTCAGTGCCAGTTGGACCAGCACCTTTTTCCATTGAATGTTTACTGCTCCTTTGTCAAAAATCAGGTGACCATATACATGAGGGCTCATTTCTGGATCTTCTATTTTATTCCATTGATCCACCTGCCTATTTTTGTACCAGTACCATGCAGTTTTCAGCACAATTGTCTTGTAATATAGCTTGAGGTCAGGGATAGTGATTCCCGCAGATGTTTTTTTGTTGTTGAGGATGGATTTCGCTATTCTAGGTCTTTTGTTATTCCATATGAAATTGCACATTGATCTTTCCAATTCCATGAAGAACTGGGTTGGAATTTTGATGGGGATTGCATTGAATCTGTAGATTGCTTTTGGTAGGATGGCCATTTTTAAGATGTTGATCTTTCCAATCCATGAGCATGGGAGATCTTTCCATTTTCTGAGATCCTCCTCAATTTCTTTCTTTAGAGGTTTTAAGTTCTTGTCATACAGGTCCTTCACTTCCTTAGTTAGAGTCACACCAAGGTATTTCATAGTTTTTGTGACAATTGTGAAGGGTACCTTTTCCCTAATTTCTTTCTCCACATGTTTGTCCTTTGAGTATAGGAAGGCTACTGATTTGTTCCACCAGAGAACTCCTACAGCTGATAAACAAGTTCAGCAAAGTGGCTGGATACAAAATTAACTTGAACACTTGACTTATTTTTGTTACAACTATTTTCTTTGCTGTTCAACCGCTTTACACTATGATGTAGTCCTACGTGTCCATTTTGTGTCATTTTCAAGGAATCACTTCCAAGGCAAGTGTCAAGATGGTTTTGTTTGTTTGTTTGCTTGCTTGCTTTTTTGTTCTCTATACTTTGTTCAGAATGTTGTGTGGTTTCACATCATATGTTTTAAGTTTTTAGTTCATTTGGAGAATAGCTCAGTTTTCCATATATGCTTGTGGATATCTAGTTTTTCAAAAGCAATTTATTGAACAGGGTATTACTGCCTCGTAGTATATATTTCTGCACTTTTCACTTAATATAAGTTCAACATAAGAATATGCTGAACTCTATATTCTTTATAAGGATGTGTGGTAATAAATTAGCAATAAAGAGTTGAGGAATAGTCAATAGTCTTCAGAGGAAGAAGTTCAATAAATACTTAAATTATAATTCCAGTTTTATAAATGAGGATATCTGAAACACAGAAATGAAACTTGAAGAAGAATATTAAGTTTAGAGCATGACAGTGAGTAATAAGTAAGTATTCCTGCCTAATGTTTTTCAATTTAAATGGTTCAACAACTGTTTTTGATTCTTGTTTTAACTCAAACGGCTTTACAATGGATTATTGTCATCACAGTCACTGAACAGATTATGGGGTAATTGTATCATACAGTTTTTCTGTGCTTTAATTTATCAATATACATAAAAAAACTATACTAATGACCTTTTGGAACAATTATTTTGTTGACTATTTTCTATCATATGCTTTTGTGGAAACCCCATGTAATTTTTCTTAATCATCATTATTAATACAATAATAATAATAATAATAATAATAATAATAATACCTATGTTCATACTTAAAGAAGACTTTCCTCACAATATTTTTCATTAGAAAAATAATAGTATATTTATCAATATATTACAATTATAATCATTAAACTGCAAGTTTAATTGAAGGTTTTACATAAATATAACAAAATCAAAAGAATATTATTATGTTTCATTGTAAGAGAAAAAGCTTGAGTTTGGGAGGTTAGGGAAGTGGTAGTGATCTGAGAGGTGTGGGGGAAAAATGACTTCTTTGAAATATATTGTATAAAAATAATTTTAAATATTTTAAGAGCAAAAATTACCCAAAAGAGCAATGAGTTCTTAATGTGATTTGAAAAGAATCAAGGAAATTTTATTTTCCTAGTTGTTTATACTATGATCATCACTTCATATTAGTTTGCAAGCTTTTATTCCAATAATATATCTGCCAAATAAAAATCAGTTTATATCATTACATGGTTTTAATCTTCATTTCAAGTACCATGCAATAACTTATTTGTCATTTGCAAGTAAAGTTGCTTTTAGTCAAGTATGTTGTACTAAAGCACCTTTGAAATTCCCTATAAGTCAGTATGAATATGTAAATCTTCGAGAAGATGTTAATGCTCTCTACTCTATGCAAAAATAAAACAAAACAAAACAAAATCAAAGACACACACACAAACCAAATCAAACAAACAAAAAACACCACTTGTATGTTAAACCATCAGAATAGAGTACATGAGAATTTTAAGAATAAAAAATTAGAAGTCATTACAGAAATCCAAAGCTGGAAAATATGTAAATATAAACAGTCAAAAAAGAAACAATTGACTATGAGTTGCCCAAACCAACTTGATAAATTTATGATACAATTCCTACTCCTAATGTTCAGAAAGTATTATAGGAGATAGAATAAGAGCCAGAAGATCTGGTATTCTGCTATAAAATAGTATGATTATGTATGACAGGTAAAGGTGCACCCATGAAATCTTAATATGATTGTATAAAATAATCTTCACCATGAAAACGATATTTGACATGCAACTGTGAATACAGAAAAATTCTCAAAGCTACAATCCTAGATGAAGATCTACAAAAAGGAATAATTCAGCTTTTCTAGTAAGGGCCCTATAAAAGACTATATAATTCCAAGTGGCAAGGCCTAAGCATATGTATATATCCATGTAAATTTGACTCAGAATTGTTTCTGTTTAAAAAAATGCTGGGACAAACATGGAACAGAAACTGAACAAATGGCTGATCTGTGACTAGCCCTACTTATAATCCATTGCATGACCAGGCACCAAACCTTGACATTATTGCTGATGCTTGTAGAAAGAAGCCTACCTAACATGGCTGTCCTCTGAGAGGCTTTGCGATCAGCTGACTGTGACAGATTCAGATACTCACAGCCAGTCAATGGACTGAGGTAAAAGATTCCTAAGTAAATTTAAGGGAAGGACTAAAGGAACTGAAGGGAATGGCAACCCCATAGGAAGACCAACAATATCAACTAACTTAGACCCCTGGGAGGACCCAAAGACTAAGTCACCAACCAAAGAACATACATGGGCTAGTCTGAGGCCACAAGCACATGGGTAGCAAAGGATTGCCCTGTCTGGCATCAGTGGGAGAGGACATGCCTAATCCTGTAGAGACTTGATACTGCAGGGATGGGGAGTGCTAAAGGTGGAGCACCCTCTCAGAGTCAAAGGGAATGTGGGTTAGGGTAAGGAACTCTGAGAGAGGGGATCAGGAGGAGGAACAATATTTAGAATGTAAATAAATAAAGTAATTAATTACAAAAACTATACAAAAATACATAGTATGGGAATACATACAGATAAAGATAGATGATAGATAAATGGATTGAAAAATTGATAGACTAATAGAGATAGATAGGCAGATAGCAGATAGGTAGACATAGAGAGATAGAGGGACAGATAAAGACATAAATATATCAACTTATTATTAGTTATTAAAGTAAAAAAGTCCATTAAATTCAGAGCATACATACAAGAAATGAATTAGTGTGGGAAGAGGGAAGCATGAAAATGATGGAAATATAGTACTCATATAAGAAATTGTCATAAATGATCAAAATAATTATGAGCAAGTAACTAAATAAAATGGCCAAGAATGACAGTAGAAAAAGGGCATTGATGAGGAATTATAGATCAACATTAGAGTGGCACTTCTGATCACTATCCAGTAATAATAACAATATTAAAGATAATGCAGTGCAGTTTTTTTTTTAAGTGATGAAAGAAAGCTTGACAAACTAACTACATGTTCTCTCAATATCAGATAGATTTAGCCATGAAATGATGTAGGCAGTAGATCTCTCTCAATCACTCCCCCTGCTCTCTTTTATACACACACTTTCACACACACACACACACACAGACACACACACACACTCACCATAAACACAAACACATATTTTTGTAGACTTAGTTAAGTTGAAGATAGATATTAAGAGTGAATGCACCAGCGGAGACCCATAGATACAGGTCTGGTGAGAAGGGGTTACGACTAGACAGCTAGCACAGAAAGTATGCCCCTTATCTGATGATCCAGGGACCAGGAACCCAGCATTGGGACCTCTGTACCCAGCTGGGGGCTTTTGGGTGCACAACAGGGCCTAGACCATCCACCACCAGGACAAGAGGAGAACCAGGGACACAGGCCAGGTTCAAGAGAAAGGCAAGAACATATCACTGACAACAAAATGGCAAGAGGAAAGAGAAAGTATATCCCAAGGAAACCAAGACAACCTGGCAACACCAGAACCCAGCTCTCCCATAACAGCAAACATCGGAATGCCAAACACTTCAGAAAAAGAAGACGCAGACCTGAAATCATACCTCAAGATGCTGATAGAGATACTTAAACAAGAACGGGAGGAAAAGCATAAAGAATTAGAAGCTTTTAAAGAAGAAACAAGAAAAACACTCAAAGAACTAGAAGAAAACAGAACAAAAGAGATGAAGGAATGGAAGAAGGAACTTAAAACAGAAATGGACACAATAATGGAAATTTACTTTATTCAATATTAGAATAGCCACTCCAGCTTGCTTCTTGGAGCTGTTTGCTTGGAGTTTTTTTCCCACCCTTTTACTCTGAGATAGTGTCTGTCTTTGTCTCTGAGATGAGTTTCCTGTATGCAGCAAAACGCTGGATTTTGTTTATGTATCTAGTCTGATAGTCTATGTCTCTTTATTGGGGAGTTGAGACCATTTATGTTAATAGCTATCAAGGAATAGTTGTTTCTGTTTCCTGCTATTATTGCTTTTTTGGGTTGAGTTGTGTCTGTTTTTTTTTTTTTTTTTTTTTTTTTTTTTTTTTCTTCTTTTAGTTTTCTTGTTTAGGAGTTTTTTTGTTCTTACTAGGCTGTATTTTCCCTCATTGTATTGTGTTTTCCACCTATAATTCGTTGTTGTGCTGGGTTTGTGGTCAGATATTGTGTGAATTTTGATTTGTCTTGAAATATCTTCGTCTCTCCATCAATGGTGATTGATAGTTTTGCTGGGTATAGCAGCTTGGTCTGGCACTTGTGCTCTCTTAAGGAGTTCATGATGTCTGTCCAGGCTCTTCTAGCTTTCATAGTCTCTGTTGAGAAATCAGGTGTGAGTCTGATTGGTCTGCCTTTATATGTTACCTGACCTTTTTCCCTTACTGCTTTTAGTATTCTTTCTTTGCTTTGGGCGCTTGATGTTTTTACTATTATGTGTCGGGAGGAATTTCTTTTCTGGTCCAACCTATTTGGAGTTCTGAAGGCTTCTTATATGCTCGTGGTCATCTCATTCTTGAGGGTAGGGAAGTTTTCTTCTATGATTTTTTTGAAGATATTTACTGTGCCCCTTAGTTGATACTCTTCTCCCTCTTCTATTCCTATTATCCTTAGGTTCGGTCTTCTCATTGTGTCTTGGATTTCCTGGACATTTTGGGTTAGGAGCTTTTTGTTTTTTGCATCTTCTCTGGCTGTTTTGTCTATGTTTGCAATGTTGTCTTCTGCCCCCAAGATTCTCTCTTCGATCTCTTGTAATCTATTGGAAATATTTGCTTCTGTGACTCCTGATTTCTTTTTTTGGTGTTCTGACTCTAGGGTTATCTCTTTTAGTGTTTTCTTTATTGTGTCCATCTCTGTTTTAATTTCCCTCTTCCATTCCTTTATTTATTTGGTTCTGTTTTCCTCTAGTTCTTTGAGTTCTTTGAGTGTTTTTCTTGTTTCTTCTTTAAAAGCTTCTGAATCTTTTTGCTTTTCCTCCCTTTCTTGTTTAATTAACTCTATCAACGTCTTGAGGCATGATTTCAGGTCTGTGTCTTCTTTTTCTGTAGTGTTTGGAGTTCCGATATTTGCTGTTATGGGAGGGCTGGGCTCTGGTGTTGCAAGATTGTCTTGGTTTCCTTGGGATATACTCTTTCTCTTTCCTCTTGCCATTTTGTTGTCAGTGATATGTTCTTGCCTTTCCCTTGTATCTGGTCTGTGTCCCTGGTTCTTCACTGGTTGAGGTGTCAGATGGGTCACGCCCTGTTTTATGCCTCAGATTTGTCGGGTGTGAGCAGAAGTTCCAATGTTCTGTTTCTGTTTGCTGGATCAGGCACAGTTGCTCAGCCTCTAGGAGCCGCCGTTCCGCCTGGCAGGTAGGCCAGGCTTCGCTCTGCGTCCGAAGTCGCCTCCGCGTGGAAACAGAAGTTCTAATTTTCTGTTCCCAATGGCAGTTGCTCAGCCTCTATGAGCCGCTGTTCCGCCTGGCAGATAGGCCAGGCTCTGCTCTGCCTCCGGAAGTTGCCTCCGGGTGGAAACAGAAGTTCTGATTTTCTGTTCCCAATCGCAGTTGCTCAGCCTCTATGAGCCGCTGCTCCGCCTGGCAGGTAGGCCAGGCTCTCCTCTGCGTCCGGAAGTCGCCTCTGGGTGAAAACAGAAGTTCTAATTTTCTGTTCCCAATCGCAGTTGCTCAGCCTCTATGAGCCGCCGCTCTGCCTGGCAGGTAGGCCAGGCTCTGCTCTGCATCCGGAGGTTGCCTCCGGGTGGAAACAGAAGTTCTAATTTTCTGTTCCCAATCGCTGGTTCGGGCAGGGCAGGGCAGGGCGAGTTACGGTATGCACTTTCAGTGTGCACTCCACAGAGATCTCTCTGCTCCCCTGCAGTCTTGGTCTCCCACTCACCAGTTGCTCAGCCTCTATGAGCTGCCATTCCGCCTGGCAGGTAGGCCAGGCTCCGCTCTGAGTCCGGAAGTCGCCTCCGGGTGGAAACAGAAGTTCTGATTTTCTGTTCCCAATCGCAGTTGCTCAGCCTCTATGAGCAGCCGCTCAGCCTCTATGAGCAGCCGCTCCGCCTGGCAGGTAGGCCAGGCTCTGCTCTGCGTCCAGAAGTCCACTGTAGTGGGTTTTATTAGTTAATTATTTTGTTTTTCCCATGGGGTTGCAGACCCTTTCAACTCCTTCAGTCCTTTTCTCTAGCTCCTCCTTCATTGGGGTCCTCGTGTTCAGGCTGATGGTTGGTTAGCTGCAAGCATCCTCCTCTGTATCACTATGACTTTTGCATCCATTTATATCAGGTTCCTGCCAGTAAGCACTACTTGGCATCAGCAATAGTGCTTGGGTTTAGTGGCTGCATATGGGGTGGATCTCCTGGTGAGGCAGTCTCTGGATGATCTTTTCTCCAATCCCTGATGTTCTATTTTTCTTTTTATTTCCTCCCATGAGAGTTTTATTCTCCCTTCTAAGAAGGACTGAGACATCCACCTTCTGTTCTTCCTTCTCTTTGAGCTTCATAAGTTCTGTGAATTGTTTCTTCAGTATTCTGAGCTTCTGAGGCTAGTATGTATTTCTAAGTGAGTACATGCCATGAATGTTATTTGTGACTAATATTAAACTTACCCTTTCAAATTGAAAGATTAGAAGATGTACAATAAGACAGTGAATTAATTTCCCAGAGACAGAAATGACAATTAAGAGTGCAACCAAAACACAGCTTTGAAGGCTGGCTGCAATTTTGAACAAATTACTGTGGCTTTACATGCCAAACAAAATTCCAAGTTGCTAAGCAACTATGTATTTATCTTCTACAGATTTGTCTAAACAAAATAATATGAACTAAACAATATGAAAGTCTAGCAATCTTCTCAAATACTTTGATCTGCTCATAAAAAATTGTAAGAAAGGAGCAACATATTAAGCCTACTTTAACCAACATTTATAAGCTGTGTTATATCAAATACTTATTTTATAATACAATGTATTATCTGTTTTGTCTAAAGGGGAGAGTGTTGGAAAGGAAATATGGGTTTCCAAAGACCAAACTTACCAATACTATTTACATAAGAGAAAATTGTGTGTGGCATTATTGAAACAAATATTTCCTGAAATGTTTTCAACTTTTGATCACTCTATTTATAATAACCTCATTAGTGACATTGGTCAAATGAGGAAATGAGGCACAGATCCTGAAATGTAGAATGTTAAAGAGTAACTATTATTTCAGTTTGGGTTTGTATCTAGGTATGCTAGATATTAAGAGTGGATGAACCTGGTACATGTTAATATTTAACAAGCTCTTTAAAAAAGAAACTTGGAAGATATAAAAGAGTGAATATTATTTTCAGAATGGATGCTTTTTTTAACAACTTTATTTTACAAAACAAAGATAAATGTACAGATTTTAAGCATTTTTGCATAAAATTATACAATACATTTTTGTCAGTACTTTTTTTTTTAATGGTTTGATAGTGTGATAAAGATCCCACCAGAAACAATGAGCATAAAGTACATGTAAAACAAGATGCAACCTGGAAATAGTCAAAGTTTTCTCCGTGTGTAAAGATTTTTTTTTTTTTTTTTTTTTTTTTTTTTTTTTTTTTTACAATGAGCAGACAGTACATGTAATACGCGGTACAACCCGGAATTTGTCAATGTGTTCTTGGTGGGTAAGGATTGAGCATGACTATTTTCTTTGTTGCACTCAGCATGCAAAAGAATGAAAATAGATACTTTCTTATCTCCTTGCACAAAGCTCAAGTGTAAGTGGATCAAAGATCTCAGCATTAAACCAGATACACTGAAACTATTAGATGAGAAACTACGGAAAACCTTAGAACACATAGGCACAGGAGAAAATTTTCTGAACAAAATACCAATGGCTCAAGCTCTAAGGTCAAAGATTAACAAATAGGACTTAATGAGATTGCAAAGTTTCTGTAAGGCTAAGGACATTGTCAAGAAAACAAAACGGCAACCAACAGAATGGGAAAAGATCTTTACCAACTCCACATCAGATAGAGGCCTAATATCCAAGGTATACAAAGAACTCAAAAAGCTAGACACCAGAGAATCAAATAACCCTATTAAAAATGGGGTACAGAGCTAAACAAAACGTTCTCAGTTGAGGAATATCGACTGGCTGAGAAATATCTGAGGAAGTGCTCCACATCCTTAGCCATCAGGGAAATGCAAATCAAAACAACCCTGAGATTCCACCTCACACCAGTCAGATTGGCCAAGATCCAAAACTCAGATGGCAACAGATGCTGGCAAGGTTGCGGAGAGAGAGGAACACATCTCCACTGTTGGTGGGGTTGCCAACTAATACAACCACTCTGGAAATCAGTGTGAGGATACCTCAGAAAATTGGACATAATACTACCTGAAGACCCAGCTATTCCACTTCTGGGCATATACCTCAGAGACACCTTAGTACACAACAAAGATATATGCACCACAATGTTCATAGCAGCTCTATTTATAATAGCCAGAAGCTGGAAAGAACCCAGATGTCCTTCAGAAGATGAATGGATACAAAAATTGTGGTAAATATACACAATGGAATACTACTCAGCCACCAGAAACAATGACGTAACCAAATTCTTAAGAAAATGGCTGTATCTAGCGAATATCATTCTGAGTGAGCTAACCCAGTCACCAAAAAACAGACATAATATGCAGTCACTGATATTGGGATGCTAACACCAGAGGCTCGCACTGCCCCAGAAACAAGTCACAGACTGTATGAAGTCCAAGAAATAAAGAAAACAAAACAGAATCGATGCTTTAATTTCTTTATTTTGTGGGGTTTTTGACACAGGGTGTCATCTTATAGTCTAGGCTAAATTCCTTATGAACTCACTGCAATTTTCCTGCCTCAGATTCTCAAGTACTACAGCATAAGGACTGCTATTTCCTATGTCTGCTGTCTCTGTTTCTTACTGCAGATTTTCAAAGTGATTTAAATGCAATGTTCATCATCCTAAACATAGAATTGAACTAGTTTAAATATAATACCACTATAAGAATCATAATTTGAGAAAATAATAATTAGCCTTTTTACTTGGCTGCAAATTCAACTTTTTGGGCAGTTTTGTTTCTTTATTTAAATGTTTCTGTGAGTTATAGTCATTTACACTTTTAAGTTTTGATATCTTAAATTAAAAATGTTCCATATTTCTATACTTAATCCCAAAAGATCAATTATTTTGCTCATAACACCAAAATTAAAAAAAAATCAACTATATTAATTTATGAACCATAGATCAAATACTGGAAGTTCTACATTGAGTATACCTGATTGTAAGGCTAGGTAAGAACGCAAATTATATAGAGACTAGACATGACAATGTTCTTCCAATTTATGAAATTAGAATGTGAATAACTGGTTTTAAGAATTAGTTTAGGAAAAATGAAAAACAGCCTGTAATGCTGAGAAATCCAAAACGAAAATGCACACCCCTGCACAGCTCTCCAAATAGTCTTTGTAGTATTGCTTCAAAGGTACAAACATCCCTGGTAACATACTTACATGTCCTTCTATTATATGGGACATAACTTTGTTATTAGCACACACACACACACACACACACACACACACACACACACACACACACAGAGAGAGAGAGAGAGAGAGAGAGAGAGAGAGAGAGAGAGAGACAGAGAGACAGAGAGACAGAGATACAGAGAAGGAAAGGGAGAACACACCCACATACACATGTAATGTTTAACTGGAGCACTTTCCAAAACAAATTAAAATGCTAACTTCAGTATTAATGCAAAATTAGGAGGCATACAGAGCATATTACCATGTTTCTTATGTAAAGACAACATGAAAATGTCTCCAATGTTTCTATTGAACGACTGCACAACTGTTTGAAAACACTTAATACATTGGAATGAATACTTTAAAATTGGTGAACTGTACATTTAAGTCTAAAAGGCTTATTTGGTCCCATCAGCAAACAGCTATAATCAAATACTAATAACAATAAAATAGACAAAAATGGATCATTAGCTTTGGATACTGAGTACAATCCTTGGCATTTTGAAAATCGCTTCGGAATGTTTAAGTTTCACACTTAAGGTTTAAATTGAAATTAATATATACTGGAAGTGAACTGGATTATGGCAACAAAGCAATAAGGCATATGCCCCTGAAACACATTTTCTAAGGATAAACTTGCTAGAAAAAGATAACATTATTAGAAGGAAGCTGAAAGCAAAAATCCTTGACTGAGAGGATAGCATTTTTTTGACATCAATGAAAGGAGAAGCCATTGGTATAGTGTAGGTTCCTTTTCCCACTGTAGAGAAGTACCAAGGTTCTGAGGTGGCAAGTGTGGTTGGGAGAGGTAGAGCTTTCATGGGGATAATGGGAGGGGCAGGAGGGATGGGATTGTGGGAAAGGGTTAACATCTGAAATGTAAATGCAGAGAATTTCCAATTAAAATAAATAAATATAAAAAATTGACAGATCCATTCACTGAATTTTTACGTAAAAAATACAAAATTAACAATCATTAATTCAAATAATGACTACATTTGCATAATCAAGTATTTGTAACAATTATAATTTTAGGGACAAGGGAAAGTGGGTAAACGAACTAGCCATAGTAGTGGAAATGTGGGAAGAAATGAGAAGACCTAGATAAATTCATATTAAGCATGCATATACATTTTACACAGAAATGTTTCTCAAAATAGAAGCATATTGAAATATTCACCTGAATTTTTGCATATGTATTTTAGGAAGTAGAATGTTTAGGATATCATTTAATATGTCTTATTTTCTTATTTCAGGTATAATATTAATATAAAATGTGTTATTATATTATCATTAACAATAGGAGTGAAATATCATTGTCTACACACCATTCATCTTGCTAAATACACACCAATCTATTTCATTTTTGGAAGATCAGTTCTTCTTCTGTTGAACATAAAGATCAAAGTAAAATACATTATTATTTAGAAAGCAAATATGGGAGGGAAACTGGCTATTTACTGTTAGAAATAAAGTGAGGAAATTAACATCAATTTCAAAATATGACTGTTGTCTACAATTAAAAAGCAGTTTTAACCATGTAGCAGCTTAAAATAATTCAAATGTGCTTTGTGTTTGTCAAATCAAACTGCTACTGGAAAAATATGAAAAAAAAATCAACAATTCACCACATTTCAAAAGGCTTCCTTTCTCCTGTGGCTTTTAGGAACCCTTTCGACATATCAGATAAATACCAGAAAATCAAACATGTAGTCAGTTCTTTACTCCTCATGATGCATGTACTCAAAATTGTTGAATACCAGAATAAAACATCTACTTTGATATTTTGTTCTTTTTATTAACATGGTAACACTTTCTATTCTAAATGTTTATATTAGAACTAAAAGATTAAAAGGAGATTTGGGAGAATGTAACTATACATCATGTACATTACATACACAAAGTATAAATATGGATTTATTAGCTTGATTCACATAAAATAATACAGTAATGCACAGGAAGATACCCATAAGAGCCATATGACCAAATACACATGAATTATATAGAAAAAAGATACCGTAAAAATATTAATCTGGTTTTTGTGTCTTTCATGAACACAAGAGCAGTTTTAAAGCCTATTATACTTTGCCACATGAATTGGAATCTATGAGGATATTTGAAACTCAGATTATTTCGTTAACAGCTAAATATAATAAACTAATAGTGCTACACTTTTATTAAAATTTTATACTGTTTCTGTGACTAGAAAATACTTTGATATTTGTTATAATGACCAGAAGTCTATATCAAATTAGCATTTCTTTTCTTCTTTTTTTTTTCCTCATTTGTGTATTAAATACTAAGTATTTACATTTGAAATGTTATCTAGTCCCCTCAACCTGTGCCTATCCCCCCCCCATTTGCCTTCACAAAGGTGCACTCCCTCCTGATCATCCTTTCCAACTAATTGCATTGGCATTCCCCTACACTGGGAAAACATGCCCTCCCTGGACCAAAGGTCTCTTCTCTCATTGATGCCAGACACTGGTATCTTCAGCTACAAACACAACTGAATCAATATGTCTCTCAATATATGCTCAAACGTTGATGATTTAGTCCATGTGAGTTTGGGAGAGATTGGTTCGCAGGTAATGTTGTTCTTCCCATAAGGTTGCAACCCCTTTCAGATCCTTCATTCCTTTATTACCCTCATTGGGGTCCCAGTGTTCAGTCTGATGGTTAGCTGCAGGCATGCTCAGCAGTCTCTATATGACTCTAACATAGTCCCTGAGGAGGCACCTCTATCTGCTTCCTGCCAGTAAGTACTTCTTGGCATCAACTGCAGTGGTTGGATTTAGTGGCTGCATATGTGGTAGATCCCCAGATGAACCAGGTTCTATATGATCTTTACTTTGATTCCTGTTCTTCTGTTTGACCTTGCATTTCTTCCTGTAAGTGTTTTGTTCTCCCTTCTAAGAAGGACTGAAGCATCCTCATTTTGGCCTTCTTTCTTTTTGAACTTCATAATATCTGTGAATTGTTTCTTGGGAATTCAGAGCTTTCTGAGGCTAGTATCTGCTTATCAGTGAGAACATACTATGTAAGTTCTTTTGTGACTGGGTTACCTCACTCAGGAAGATAATCTCTAGTTCCATCCATTTGGCTATGAATTTCACAAAGTCATTTCTAATAACAGAATAGAACTCCATTGTGAAAATACACCATACTTTCTGTATCCATTTCTTTGTTGAAGGACATCTGGGTTCTTTCCAGCTTCTGGCTATTATAAATAAGGCTGCTATAAACATGGTGGAACATGTGTCTGTTATACGTTGGAGAAACTTTCGGGTATATTCTCAGGAGTGGAATAGCTGGGTTTTCAGGTAGTACAATGGCCAATTTTCTAAGGAACCACCAGACTGATTTCCAGAGTGGTTGTACCAGCTTATAACCACACGAACAGTCCTTTCTCCACATCCTCCCCCGCATCTCCTGTCTCCTGAGTTTTGGATCTTAGCCATTCTAACTGATGTAAGGTGGAATCTCAGGGTTGTTTTGGCTTTCATTTCCTTGATGACTGAGGATGTTGACCATTTATTTAGGTGTTTCTCAGCCATTCTATATTCTTCAGTTGAGAATTATTTGTACCCCATTTTTAACAGGATTATTTGATTCTCTAGAGTTTAGCTTCTAGAGTTCTTTGTATTTATTAGGTAATAGCCCTCTATAAGATGTAGGATTGGTGAAGAACTTTTCCCAGTCGGTTGGCTACAATTTTGTCTTCTTGGCAGTGTCCTTAGCTTTACAGATGCTTTGGAATTTCATGAGGTCTCATTTGTCAATTCTTGATCTTAGAGCATAAGTCATTGGTGTTCTGTTTTAGGAAATTTTCCTTCTGCCTATGTGTTCCAAGCTCTTCCTGACTTTCTCCTCTAATAGTTTCATTGTATCTGGTCTTATGTGGAGGTCTTTGATCCACTTGGACCTGAGCATTGTACAAGGAGATAATGAAGGGTCAATTTGCATTCTTCTGCCTGCTGACTGCCAATTGAATCAACCACATTTTCTGAAGAAGCTCTCCTTTTTCAATTGAATGGTTTTAGGACCTTTATCAAAGATAAAGTGACCATAGGTGTGTGGGTTCATATATGGGTTCTGTTCCATTGATCTACCTGCATATCTCTGTACCAATACCATGCAGTTTTAATTACAATTGCCTTGTAATATAGCTTGAGATTGGGGATTGTGATTCCCCATAAAGTGTTTTTATTGTTGAGAATAAATTATCCTATTCTAGATTTTTGTTATTCCAGATGAAATTACCAATTGCTCTTTCCAATTCTATGACGAATTAAGTTGGAATTTTGATATGGGGATTGCATTGAATTTGTAGATTGCCTTAGGCAAGATGGCTACTTTTACAACGTTGATTTTTCCAATCCATGAGCATGGGAGATCTTTCCATCTTCTGAAATCATCTTCAATTTTCTTCTTCAGAGTCTTGAAGTTCTTGTCATAGGGTTTCTTCACTTGCTAGGTTAGGTTCACCCAAAGGCATTTTGTATTCTTTGTGACCATTGTGAAGGGTGTTAATTCTCTACTTGCTTTCTCAGCCTCTATATCCTTAGAGTAAGGGAAGGTGGTTGATTTATTTGAGTTAATTTTTTATTCACCTACTTTCCTGAAGTTGTTTAACAGCTGTTGGAGTTTTCTGGTGGAATTTTTGGGATCACTTAATTATACTATCATATCATCTGCAAATAATGATATTTTAACTTCTTCCTTTCCATTGTGTATCCCTTTGACTTCTTTTTGTTGAATTTTTATTAGAGTTTGTTTATATGATGAATTAAGTTGGTGGATTTTCATATATCGAACCATGCCTGCATCACTGGGATAAGGCCTACTTGATCATGGTGAATGATTACTTTGATGTGTTCTTGGATTCAGTTTGCAAGAATTTTATTGAATATTTTTACCTCAATGTTCATGAAGGGAATTGGTCTGAAGTTCTCTTTCTTTGTAGTGTCTTTGTATGATTTAGGTATGAGGGTAATAGTGGCTTCAAAGAACAAGTTGGGTAGAGATCCTTTGGTTTCTGTTTTGGGGAATATTTTGGAGAAAACTGGTTATTACGTATTCTATAAAAGGCTGATAGAATTATACACTAAGCCCATCTGGTCCTGGGCTTTTTTTTTTTAGGTAGGGAGGCTTTTGATGACTGCTTCTATTTCTTTAGGTGTTTTGGGACTATCTAAATGGTTTACCTGATCCTGATTTAACTTTGGTAAAATTTTCCAGCTTTGTTGAGTATAGGCTTTTGTAGTAGGATCTGATGATTTCTTGAATTTCCTTAGTTTCTGTTGTTATGTCTCCCCTTTGATTTATGATTTTTGTTAATTTGGATTCCCTTTATTTAGTCTAGCTAAGCATTTATCGATCTTGTTGATTTTCTCAAAGACACAGCTCTTGTTTGTTTGGTTTTTTGTTGTTGTTGTTTTTGTGATTCTTTGTATAGTTATTTTTGTCTCTATTTGGTTGATTTCTGCTCTGAATTTGATTATTTCCTGCTGTCTCCCTCTCTTGGGTGTATCTGCTATTTTTTGTTCTAGGGCTTCCAGGTGTGCTTTCACACTGCTACTGTATGCTCTCCTCAGTTTCTCTTGGAGTCACTCAGGGCTATGAAATTTCTTCTTAGTATGGCTTTCATTGCATCCCAAAAGTTTAGGTATGTTTTACTTTCATTTTCTTGAAATTATAAAAAATCCTTACTTTCTTTATTTCTTCCTTTACCATGTTATCATTGAGCAGATCTTTGTTTACCTTCCCTGTGTATGTTGGCTTTTGGTTGTTTTGTTGTTATTAAAGACATACCTTAGACCAGGTTGATCTGATAGGATGCATGAGAGTCTGTTGATCTACTTCTATCTGTTGAGGCCTGTTTTGTGAAAAACTATATGTTCTATATTGCAGAAAGTACTGTGAGGAGTGGAGAAGAAATTACATCCTTTTGGTTTAGTATGAAATGTCCTGTAGATGTCTGCTAATTCCAATTGTTTCATAACTTGTGCTATTTTTGCTATGTCATCTCTGCTTAGTTTCTGCTTCCATGATCTGTCCATTGATGAGAGTGGGGTGTTGAGGTCTCCCATTATTATTGTCTGTAGTGCAATATATGTTTTGAGCTTTAGTAGGGTTTATATTATAAATATGGGTGCTTTTGTATTTGGAGCATAGATGTTTAGGATTAAGAGTTCATCTTGATAGATTTTACTGGTAATGATTAAAATGTGTCCTTCCTTATGTTTTTTTGGTAACTATTGGTTGAAAATCTGTTTTATTTAAAATTAGCATAGCTACTCCTGTTTTGTTTCCTGGAACCATTTGCTTGGAAAGTTTTTTTCCCAGCCTTTAAATCTGAGGTAGTGTCTGTCTTTGTCTCTGAGATGAGTTTCCTGTATGCAGCAAAATGGTGGATACTATTTATGTATCCATTCTGATAGTCTATGTCTTTTTATTGGGGAATTCAGTCCATTGATGTTAAGAGATATTAAGAAGTAGTGATTGTTGTTTCCTGTTATTTTTGTTGTTAGAGGTAGACTTATGTTTGTTTGCTCTTTTTCTTTTGGTTTTCTTGCATGATTTTATTTTTCTTTTCCTTGGGCATAGTTTACTTCCTTGTGTTGGATTTTTCCATTATCCTTTGTATGGCTGGATTTGTGGACAAATATCGTCTAAATGTCTTTTCATCCTGGAATATCTTGGTTTCTCTATCTATGGTAATTGAGAAATTTTCTGGATATAGTAATCTCTGTTGAGAAGTCTGGTGTAATTCTGATTGGTCTGCCTTTATATGTTACTTGTCATTTTTCCCTTACAGCTTTTAGGATTCTTTCTTTGTTTTGAATATTCTGTGTTTTGACTATTATATATCAGGAGGAGTTTCTTTTTAGGTCCAATCAATTTGGAGTTCTGTAGGCTTCTTGTATGGTTATAGTCATCTCTTTCTTTAGGTTAGGAAAGTTTTCTTCTATGATTTTGTTGAAGATATTTACTGGGCCTTTTATTTGGAAGTCTTCACACTCTTTTATACCTATTATCTATAGGTTTTGTCTTCTCATTTTGTCCAGGATATCCTGGATATTTTGGGTTAGGATCTTTTTGGTTTTTGTTTTTCATTTTTTTCTGACTATTGTGTCAATGTTTTTTAGGTTGTCTTCTGCCCCTGTGATCCTCTCTTCCATCACATGCAGTCTATTGATGATGCATCTATGACTTCTGATTTCGTTCTTAGGTTTTATATCTCCAGCGTTGTCCCTTTTTTTGTAATTTCTTTATTGTTTCTATTTACATTTTCATTTTCTTCACCTGTCTGTGTTTTCCTGTAGTTCTTTGAGTGATTTTTGTGTTTCCTTTTTAAGAGCTTCTATTTGTTTATATGTGTTCTCCTGTAATTGTTTAAGAGAGAGAGTTATCCCCGTGATTCTTGAAGATCTCCATCATCATTGCTGGGCCACAAAGGACTGGAAATTAGAGGGTACCACCCTATCGGCGCTCAGGGATGACCAGGCATTCCTTCACTGGGCAGCTGGTTAGGATATGTGGCAGACTTAGGGCTTTCTGTCTACTTTTTTCAATAATTTATTTATTAACTTTACATCTCAATCAGAGGTTCTTCTCTCCTCCCAATTCCCCCACACCTATTGCTTTTCCCAACACCATCACTCCCCATCACCTTTGCAAAGTAGGAGGTTCTACCTACACTACCCCTCCCCCGTACCATACCACAATGGCATCTAGCATTTCTTTAACTGGACTTACCACTGCTATAAGAACATTGTTATTTCTAGAATATATGGGGGTTAGAAAACTGAGTCATTGGCTCTAAAAAATATGAAAGTCAGTGACATTTTACTAAAATTTCTGGAAAATAGACTCATCAACTAGGACAACAATACTATATGTTTGAACTACAGGCTTCCAGTAACTCTGTGTGCCCTAGAACAAAGACTAGGTGCAAGAATTACTGACCTGTGCCCTTGTTGCTCAAAAGTGTCTAATGCCATGAATTTCACCTTAAAAATAAGAGAAAATGTTCTAAAGTCTATGATTAGGCCAAATAATAGACCAAAGAACGATAAACTCACACACATGCAGCAAGAACACTGTGTATAGTTGTTGCATGACCAGATGATTTATAATGTGGTACATTCTTTGGCTCCCCACAGTTCTGTCAGTCTTATTAACAATAAATTCAGAAAGAGATACAAACAAGTTTATCTTCTTCCAACCACTAGCTACAGGTGATTAAGGAGAAACAGTAACTCGAAGCAATCAAGTGGAAGAAAGGCCATAAAGAAATGTATCTTTCTCTAAACCCCATTTTTCCAGTTAGAATTCTAAACATTTTGGTGATAATATATTTGACCTCAAAACTTCCACAGCAATAAATGAACAAACAATACACATCTGGGAAATAGATGAGGATGAAATACCATAATATATTGTAAAAAAAAAAAATACTATGCCATTTTGATTTTGAGATAAGGCATTCAGTCTTCTGTGAATTGCCAATTTTTACAACTGTTTTACATCAAATCATTTACATAAATAACCAATATGTTAGTAGAAAGAATAAAAACTAACTAAACTTTTCTTGTGATAGTTTCTTTTCTTTCATTTGATTTGTGTCTTTTGCCATTTTGTGTTGGGTCTTTGATGTTATAAGGATGTGCTTTCAGGAAGATTATAGTAATATTTTCAAACAGTTGGCATAAATAATGGGTTGTCCTAAATAAAATGTATAATTTCAAAGTGAATTATAGCTTCATTCCTTCTGTTGAAGATGGCAGAAATAAAAAAAATATAGATCTGTCAAATCATTATTTTTCTTATACAGGTATTATTGTGCATAATCATACTTTACATTTTAAAACCTTTGTTATATATCACATATAATGCTTATATATTTTCTAAAGCTTTTTTCCCATTCTGCCTGTTTTCTAGCAATTGACTCCACTGTTTTAGAACTTTAACAAAGGTACATAAAATAACAAAGTTATATACAAGGTACATCTTGATTTTTAGTGTCAGTTGTGGCAACTAATAACTACACTGCAACATTATCTATCCAAAGCTGATTAGAAGTACCTTTTCTTCACAATAATCTAACAGAAGTTTAAAATAGAGCACACTGAATATATAAGAGCCGTTTTATTCTAAAGGAGCTATATTATTTCTTTTATTATTATTATTCCTTACCACTTTATTTTTTTAAAAAGAGAGCTACATTTACAGATTTTTGAAGGCATTTTGGCATAACATTATATGAATAATTTTCTCAGTACTTAATTCTTTTAGAGTTTTGATAGCATGCATAAAAATCCCACTAGTTCCCATAAGCATGAAGTAAATGTAGGACAGAATATAACATGAAAACAGATTTCTTGTTGGGTATAGAGAGGCTATTGGAATAAAAATAACTTTCTGAGTTATCTTTCAGTTTCCAGTTTTTCTTCAGTATAGGTTATGTACTTTAATTAATGAAATTCTCACAAAGAAATGTTTTAACATTTTTTAAAGCTATCTAGCTCATCCTTGCATTCTGTACAATGAGTTTATAAATTAAAATGGGGTATTGATAACCCCATGAAATCTGAATGTGCCCATTTTAATGGAGAATTCCTACTCAGTTACCTCTCTTATTCAGTACTCTACACAGAATACACACTCTTGCCCACTTATTATTCCTGTGGATTGTCATTTTTATCTCTGAGATGTAATTTTTAACCTAACCAATCTTTTTTTAAAGTGAAAATTATTTTTTCACATTGATAGTAACTGTGAAAAACATGACATTTTTCCCACATTACAACACAAAAATTCAACATAATATTGCTTTCCTCAAATAAATCTTTACAGATATAATAATTGAAGTAAATTTATGTTCTTCAAAGTAAAGCAAAATAGTAAATGATTGTTTGAAATTGTTTTAAATACATACATAAACATTTGGCCTCATTGTCAACATTTTATCTAGGATACCTAACCAGTCTTTAAAGTATTACTTTAGACCTTAAATTGACATTTATTTTATTCTAAAATATTGAAATAATATTTAATTCTTTCAATTTTTCTAGAGTATTCTAGTCAGACATATGAGTATATATTACTCTTCTGGCTTTTGTTATGCTTTACCTCACAGAAAGCAAATGTTGTGACAACTAATATGGAATACTTAGTAATTGTTACTCATGGATGCTCCAGTGGCACAATCAGTTAGCATGCAGTACATATAGAACAGTAATTGTTACTCATTTTTTATTGTTTTGAAAAGGATTAATGATACTTTTTCAGTGTTATAACATAGTTGGAATAATAAAAACTTACAATTCTATAAAACAAAGTATTCCAGAAAATGGCAAAGTTCTTATTATTCAATATATAGACATACAGTAGATGAAATATACTCACAAATGCACACATAAAATTTATTTTTAAATTCAATTAATTATCATTCGTTGTCCTTTTCTAGTATTTTTTTCATCAAATATGGCAATTGCTTTTTGTTCTATTTATTCAATGGCACAAGGAATGACAACGTATTGTCTTTCCAAAATGTATTAAGGTATATTTAAACAAAAATTTTAGCTTTAAATATAAAAGCTTAAAGAATTATTTGCCCCTCACAAGTCAAGGAATGGCTCTAATTGGTGGGAAGAAAATTACCTTACAAATGAGAAGCTACATGTTATCAAATTACAAGGCATTTTCTTCAAAGACCTAAAGAGCTAGCAGAATGACCAGTTAACATGTTTCCTCTGACCTGCAGGGAATTTTCCCCCCTTTTAATAGCATCAGAAGAATGCTTCCTTTGATTCTTGTCTCTGACACAAAAATGATTGTCCCATTTAACCAGTCTTCCATCACATATATCAGAGAATCCTATTTACTTACACACTACTAGAAGATTAAAACACAATAGAATGATTGTCTCTAGAAGAAAAATTTAAAGATAGAATTTAAAAAAAAACAAAAGGGGGTTGAGATCAAAAGCTACCTTTAATAGATGTTTGACTAAGGTCATACACCTAGGAAATGGAACACTGAAGATGAAAGAAAGAAATAGGTTTGGCTTTTGATCTCAGCCATATCCATTTGGCATTGCTTAGCTTTTATATAATACTTTAGTTTTAGGTGGTATCGTGACGTAAATAAATTGACTTTCTTCTTGAAACTTTAATTGCTTGAATTACCTCGGCAGTTAGCAGTTTAGTAAAATAAGTTCTTACCCTGTGATCTGGTGTTAGTTATAAACAGGATTTTTTCTCTATTTTATTCCAATGTTTCAGTATGATACATATATATATATATATATATATATATATATATATATATATAATGTATAACAAAACAAAAATTAATTCATAGAAAACCAATATTGTGTTGATATTTACAATTACAAATTACAATTACAAAAATAAAACAGCCATTATTCAGATGCACATTTTCTATGAATGAGAAAGATTTCATGGTAATGTTACATTGTTTATCAAAGATAGTTATTTGGTAAATATTTCCTAAACAAAATCATCACCACAAAGCTCAATTTTATTGAAAATATGTAGTCTCCAAATTAATGGATTGTCAAAAGATTTCAAAAGGAAATAGAAAATGTCAAAAGAAACATTATCTTAAATATTGCAATTTTATTAAAAGATCAATGGTTATTATGTTTCACTGACCCCTATATAATGGTTTGTCAATAAAAATAAAGATTAAGAACTCTCTGGATTGAAAAGTGACAGCTATCCAGAATTGGCAATCAACTCAAATCTACTTGTCTTTGAAAACGATAGATTAGAGTATCTTCTTTCTCGTCATTCCCTTACTTTCTGTGCTTGTCAAAAGATTATTTAGTGCTATTTACTACATTTTCATGGTTCCCTCTTTTCTTTCCCCAAATCTAACCCTCAGTAAAGACCTTCTCAATCACAAACAGAAGATATGGTAAAACAAAATGATAGGAGAACTGTGTTAATTCTTCTCAGGAATAAATCAAAATTTAAATGTCCTGGGGAAAGAAGGATCAGATTAAAATACTTTTGAAACTCAAAGGATTTACAACATGTTTGACATTCTAGTTTCAAGGATAAAACACACCAATATTTCAGGAGACTGTCTAGGGTATTTTTCTGTCCTTGAAGATAAACATCTTTGTGAGGGGAAAAATATAGAAAGACTAAAGATTTCTGAAGTGTTTTCCCCCCCATAATGAGAGGTATAAAGAAGCTAGAGAAGGGTGCTATTACCCTCCTTAAAGAAAAAGAAAAGAAAAAAAAGTTAAAAAAATATTCTCAGTATTAGACAAATAGCCAATTTCAAGTAACAGAATTAAATGTAACTGAGAGTCTCAGAAATTGTCTGATTATAAAGACAATGCCTTTGCCTAGTATCCTAGCATAACTGTCATCTGAGAGGCTCCATACAGCAGCCAATGGAATCAGATGCAGAGACCCACAATTAAACATTAGATGAAACTCATGGAGTCTTGTAGAAGAGTTGGTTGAAAGATTGAAGAACAGCAAGATGTTAGGTTCTCCACAGGAAGACCAACAAAGTAAACTAACCTGAACCACCTGTCAAAGAGGTGTCTTGCAAACCAAAGCTGGTGTCAGACTGTATATATTGCTGAGGATTATTTTGAACTGTTTATGCTCCAGCCTCCACCTCCCAAGTTCTGGACTTGCAGGGTGAGCAGATTCTAAAGATGTATCTTAGCAACCACTGAAAAGAACCCCACATCTACGGATACAAGTTCCAGGAGTCCTTGCACAATGGCCACTGAGATGCAGTAAGAAGTCCTGTGGCCTAGGCAACAACCCACAGACTGAAACCCACAAGCATGGGCTGACACTGCCTTTAGGATGCTGAAGAGACACTGTGAGAGCAAGAAAGTGAATGAGCAGGCCAAAGTCTACCTCATAAATATGGCCCTAAAGCAAAAACACTGAAAATACAGTCTTCGGGCTGGAGCAGGAGCCAGACAAGACAACTTCATGTATAAAGAACTAAAGGTTATGGGCTGCTTTCACATAAATGCTTCTAGTCTTAAAAGGTCAAAAGAGAAAAGAAAAGTAGATGCCATTCTATTTTGTCTTTTGTCCATGGGCCACTTAAAGACAAACTGCTTTTTGACTGCAAGTATACCATATTGATTAAGTTCTAATGAACTAGAATTATTTTACCTTTACTATCAAATACTGTATGTAGTCTAAATAGAGTAATCAGTTAAATAAGGAGGAACCAACATACTTTGGGTTTGTTATCTTTTCCAATAGATTTGTGATTATAAATACTATGCAGTGCCAGCCCTTGCCTTTACTCCCAGAACACAAGACAGGCATGCCTATCTCTTGAGGTCAAGTCCAGCCTCGTTGGTATAATGAATTAAAGGAAAGCCAAGGATATACACACACACACACACACACACACACACACACCACAAACTTTATCTTGTAAAAAGAAAAAAAAAAAAAGAAATAAAACCAAACAAACAAATAAGTTAAAAAAAAAAAAAAAAAAAAAAAAAAAAAAACCTTCAGGAACTATATAGATAATACCAGAGTAAATTTTCTTTGGTTTTACTTATTTCTCAATTTTAAAATTAAGACAGAAATTTTGTGATTAAAATCAATTACTTAAAAGTACATACTGAATCAATGTTTGTTTAATATTTCGACCTCTATATCCTTTAAAAAGATAAAGTCTGTTCTTGCTTTTGTATTCCAACTGGTTTTTGGTTTCTTCGAAATAGCTTTATATTTTCAAAGTCCAAAGCATGTATACACCAGGAGAACTCAAAGCTGTAGGAGGAGTTTCCTTGATTCTTTTCATAATTATTTCTGTAAATGTTGATTGATGAATAAAGGTGGCGGAAGCTAATTGTTGGGTGAAGATATGGAGGTGGGATTTTATGGGCAGAACAGGAAGAGGCGAGAGGATTGGGTTCAGCCCAGTCTGGCAGATGAGAAGTGGTGGACATGGAGGTTTCTCGGGGCACTGATAGTTTGCAACCTCCAGTCTTCAGAGGCTTAAGAAGATGGGACAGGATTTCTTTGTCCAGCTTTTGAGTGATCTGCTCAGTTTTAAAATATAAAGGTGTCTTGTATTTTCCATTAATAACATTCAAGTGGACTGGAAGAGAAAGTGGGCAGCCAAAGGAATGAGCATGAAGGAACAGGCAGCATTCTCAGGAATAACGCAAGCTGGCAGTTTGTCATAGCTGAGTCAGACCAGGACAGACAGATGATGAAAGAGCTGTGTAGAACAGTTAGGCTGTGGTGGGAACCCAGATTCTCGGTTGAGATGGTAGAAGCCACGGGAATGATGAGTGAGACGCTAGGAAGCGTCCCAATCTCTTGAAAATCAGGAATCTTCAAGCTACTATAAGCAGTGCATGGCAGCCTCAGGGCATTGGCCAGGCCCCAAGTCCCTCCTCCACAGGAGGATGTGACATGGACTTCAAACAGATCAGCAATATCCCAAGTCCCTTCCAAGCAGGTAGACATGGCCACAGGTCATGTAAGGTCTAGGCAGAAGCAGGACTGCCCCAAATGTGTAGAAAAGGTCTTCCCAAGCCCTCAAGCCAAGCCAATAGCAAGTACCAGTTGTCAGACTCGGAACCATTTCAAAAATGTATATATCAGAACTTGGGTCAAGGGGAAAAAAGACATGTGTAAGAATCAAAAAGAAAGAAAAGGAAAAAAAGAGAAAAGAAAGGAAAAGAAAGATGTGTGTAAGAATAATCCCACCACCTTTGTTCTAAAGAGCTAATAATGAATACATCTCCAATTGGGGAGAGATTTCCTCTCCCAAAGCGTCTTGCATCCTCCTCTGAAGCCTCTCACTGGCTTGGTTCAGCCTGGTCTGACTCCCTATGGCAGCAGTGGAAATGCAGGCAAGCTGAGCCTAGCAGTGAAGGCAGCCAAACCTGGTTTTCTTTCTGTTCTCCTGAGCTCCTGTGCCCCGCCAAGCCCAGCAGAGGAAGCGGTAAAACCAGTTACCCTGGACCCAGCTGTGAAGCAGCAACCAAGCCCGTTTTCCTCTTCCTTTCATCCGAGGTTGCATGTGTCCACCAGACCCAGCAGAGGAGGTGGCAGAGGTCGCCCCTATCTCTAGCTAGAAAGCTGTGTGGGATTTCTAACTCAGGTCCCACAGAGCTGGCCACAGGGTCTTTGGCATGAGGGCAGCTGCTGATCCCAGAGTCTAACTGGACCAAGCATGGGATTTATAAAATTATACACTAATAAAGCAACCTTGCTTTTAAAGTAAATAAATGAATATGACCAAATACATTGTATTTATATATTAGAATATCTTCTAATATTTAGCACTAAAAGAAAAATTATTTTTGTTTGTTAAGTTGTGAGTCAAGGAACTTGGGTGCTGGTATTACACCATCCCCACAACATCCAGAGGAAGCTCATCACCCAGGTGCTCTAACACACCCAGGAGCACAGGTGAGTTGGACACAATATCTGTGCCAATACCTAGAGTAACTGGGTCCTCCAAAATCCAGGGACCCAGGGACCCCCGAAAAGCCAATAGAATACAAGAGATGGAAGAGTGCAGAAGATACCATAGAAAACATTGACATAATAGTCAAAGAAAATGCAAAAAGCTCCTTACCTAAAACATCTGGGAAATCCAGGACATAATGAGAAGACCAAACCTAAGGATAATAGGTGTAGAAGAGAGCAAAGATTCCCAACTTAAAGGCCCAGTAAATATCTTCAACAAAATTATAGAAGAAAACTCCCCTAATCTAAAGAATGAGTTGACCATGAACATATAAGACACCTACAGAACTCCAAATATACTTTACCAGAAAAGAAATTCTTCCTGTCACATAATAGTGAAAACCCCAAATGCACAAAACAAAGATTATTAGCACCACATTTTAAAAGTTCTGATTTCCTTCATTGCTGCAAATTTTTGTGCTCAACTTTTTAACATAAGAACTGAGTAGTTTATGCAACATCAAATTTAAAAAGACACTTTTTGTATATATTAACTTATTTGTATATCATTATTGTTCCAGTTAGTAAACTAATTGATACTTTAGAACACATAGTTTTGCTATGATGTTTAATATAGATCACAAATAAAATGTTTACCTATATTGAATAATGCAATTAATCATTCAGAGTAGTAGTAGTAGTAGCATTAATAGTAAGAGTTGAATTATGATGTTTGATTCTTATAAAAATACCATAGTGATATAGATGTTAATGTGGTTTTATTTTTTCTTTTCCAACTATTTTGTACAAATAACTTTATGTGTCAAAACTCTAGTTCTTTCATATTAAAAATAATGTAATAGCACAGTAAGAAATAAGAAAAGGAGAAAGGTATTTTGATCATTTAAGATTTCCTCAAAATAATTTTATTCCAGAACTGCATTAAATGAGAAATGAAAAATTATGTTGAATTCCTTCATGAGAATGCAGTTCTCATTTTGTGAAAAATAGAGTTCATTTTTCTTCAAATGTACACACTTATACTTTGCTTTATGATATTTTTCAGAATGAACTAATAGGAACAGGTAACAACAGGCAATGATAGAGCTATCATTGTGATACATTTCATAGATTCCTCATTTTATTACTCTTACAGAGAGACCTTTGTCTGAAAGAAGGGTAAAATATTGTAAGGAAGAAAAAAAAAAACAATGAAATTCTTGGTTAAAGGATAGGTCAGAACTTGTATAAAAATTATAAAGGTAATCATATATGGAATTTCCCATTTTTGGAGCTTCAAAATAGTCTTAGAACTTCATGATATCATCTTCTTAGATATAGTTAACTCTTATGGTGGTAAAAAGGTTGCACAAAGATCAAAATAATGTCAATAAATAGTGTTTTAAACTTTTATCCTGTGAAGCAGGAGAGTCATCTATATTGATTTATTATAAGCTATATCCAGGATAACAACAATACTCTTGGTATCTCTTATCATGATATTAAAATGATATCTCTTTTTCTACCTTTCCAATAAAATTTTTAAATATTAGGTTCAATGTTATAAATGAATTCGATTTTTCATAAAATAAATGTTTATTCATTTAAGACAAAGAGAAAAGGTCACATGATTTTTAGTCACACTGTCTTGAAGAGGACCTGAGTACTGTTCCCAGTAGCTATATCTAGTTGCTTACAATTCCAGTTCAGAAAAGCCAAACATCTTTTTCTTGCCTTTGTTCAAGACACATGCACATATTCATATAGAAATCATTATACATACATAAAATTGAAAATAAATCTTTTTAAAAATTACAGAACAATGTCAAGTTTGAGCTATGACAATGAACTTTAATGTAATTATATCTTAATAGTGATTGATATTCAGTTAACTGTTTGAGTCAGTTTAAAATAATAAAAAATATTTTCTCAAATCTGGCTTCTCATTTGACTAAATACAGACATTTCTTTCTTTCAATAATTGTTATTCCTGTCTTTCAGTTTTTCCTCTTAATAAGATGATAAACTACTGAACAGTCAGCTCATCTTTTATATTTGTATATATGTGTAGTGATTTGTCAGTAATAGTAACATTAATTTATTCCATAAATTTATTCTAACTTTTACTTAATAAACTATTTGGAAGTTATGTAGAGTAAGTTCAATATTGTCTTGGGAATTGGAGCAAAGTATAAAAATGGAAGAATTTTCTCCATCTGCTGTAACAGGCCAGGAGACTGATTTATGCCAGAGGTCCTGAATTACTGGTATGGATGCATATATATTATATTTTATATGAGGTATCAAGGGATCACACCATCTGGTGAGAAGCCATCAATGATAGTACTTTATTCTTAGTAAAAAAACAGATTAGAAATAACTCAGTGATTAAAACATTTTATGAAAAAATATGAAGTTCTGCCAAGATGGTCAAAATAGAAAATTTGATATGATATTTGTAATACTCTCAGATGAATAAAAAAAATCATCCACTGGGCAACTGATAGTATACTCTATTTAGATATCACTGTCCTTGCTGACTCCAAACAATATGCTATTTTGTCAAGTAAACTTACTGAAAGAAGATACTTATTGAAATAGACTGATACAATGAAGAAATAAAAAAGTATATAAGCAATGAAACAAGGGTGGCAGACACAGTAGTCAGCAAAGAATAGAGGCAGGGGATAAACAGACAAAAAGGAAAAAGAAAGATGATAAAAAATCCAGCAATAAAAAAATAATTTAAAAACACTAGAAAGTCCTTCATCTAAAAGGCAAACATGACTTTGTACCACAAATAAAGCATAGATTATTTAGAACAAGATGGCGAACCACTGAAAATAATAAAATGGCTTATCATTTTAAATGACAAATTAGTTTAAAACATTTGTAACAATTAGAAATGTTATATAATAAAATGCTTTATATGACAAGCCACACACTATTCAGAGTAAAATCAATTTAACGTCTGATATAAAAATACAGATGTATAAATACAGATAATGCATAATGACTAATACAGAGTGCTTTTAAACATGAATTTTCTACCCTGACATAAGTCTGAAGGTCTATATTCTTAGCATTTCAGAAATTGAAGCAGATGCTCAGAAGTTCAAGGCCAGGTTGGTATACATAGAAAAGCTAAGTTTAGATTGAACTGCATAAGGACGCAATGTCTCTAAAATGAAGTTAAGGACTAGAAAAATTTGCTAATTGATAAAGGTATTCAACAAGGCCAAGCATCAAAACCTGAATTCAGTGTCTGTGTTATACTTAATGAAATTAGGGACTCAACTTCCAAAAGTTGTCCTCTGACTTCCATATGTCTCTCGTGGAACATAGCATGTACAAACAAATATACACAAAAATAAATTAATAAAATTTTAAATATAATAAACTGTTTAGCTTCTGAGGAATTATAAAAATATTTAAATATTTTTAATACCATTTTGATAACTAAAACTAATAACAGTAGGTACAATTTTAATTATTTCAATCCCAGAACAATGGGTGAAAATGAACTGAAGCACTATAGAAGTATTGGCATTGCTAATGTAACAGAGAAGCTTCTCAGGAAATTCCCTCTGAGTTCCTTATATTTTTCTTTTAGATAAAGAAAATATAACAAACAAACTTAAACTATTACATTAACTCTCTTCTTCTACATGTGTCTGTACCAATTAATGGTAAACTATTTCAGTAAAGACCAGAGAAAATTAAGTAGATTCAAGATATTTCCAGAAAGATACATGCAGTGGAAAATTTTTTTCCGTTTACTGTGATAAAATTGTGTAACCCTAACCAAGCAAATGAAAGATCTGTGTGACAAGAACTAAAAACCTCTGAAGAAATTTCATGGAATATCTTACAAGATGGAAAGATCTCACATGCTCATGGATTGGCAGGATTAATATAGTAAAAATGGCCATATTGCCAAAAGCAAACTACAGATTCAATGCAACCCCCATCAAAATTCCAACTCAATTCTTCCTAGAGTTAGAAAGAGCAATTTGCAAATTTATTTGGAATAACAACAAACAAACAAACAAACAAAAAACAAAAAAACAGGATAGCAGAAACTATCTTCAAAATAAAAGAACTTCGTGGGGAATCACCATGCCTGACCTCAAGCAGTATTACAGATCAATTGTAATAAAAACTGCATGATATTAGTAAAGAGAGAGACAGGCAGGTAGGTTAATGAAATAGAATTGATGACTCAGAAATGAACCTACCCACTGATGGTCACTTGATCTTTGACAAAGGAGTTAAAAACATTCAATGGATAAAAGACAGCATCTTCAACAAATGGTGTTGTTTCAACTGCCAGTTAGCATGTAGAAGAATGCAAATCAACCCATATTTATCTCCTTATACAAAGCTCAAGTCCAAGTGGATAAAAGACCTCCACATAAAGGTACACTGAAACTAATAGAAATGAAAGTGGGAAAGAGCTTAGAACACGGTGTCAATTTTCCTGAACAGAACACCAGAAATGGCTTATGCTCTAAGATAAAGAATAGAAAATTGGAACCTCATAAAATTACAAAGTTTCTGTAAGGCAAAGGACACTGTCAAGAGAACAATACTGCAACCAACAGATTGGAAAATATTTACCAATCCCACATCCTATAGAGGGCAAATGTCCAATATAAACAAAGAGCTAAAGAAGGTAGACTTCAAAGAATCAAATAATCCTATTTTAAAATGGGCTACAGAGCTAAACAAAGAATTCTCAAGTGAAGAATATTAAATGGCTGAGAAGCACCTAAAGAAATGTTCAGCACCCTTAGTAATCAGGAAAATGCAAATCAAAACAACCCTGAGATTCTTCATACCAGTCAGAATGGCTAAGATCAAAAACTCAGGTGACAGGAGATGCTGGGATTGCAAGCTGGTACAACCAATCATCAAATCAACCTGTCTGTTCCTCAGAATATTGGACATAGTACCAGAGTACCCAGCTATACCACTCCTGAGCATATACCCAAAGGCTTTTCCAACATATAACAAGGACACATGTTCCACTATGTTTGTAGCAGCCTTATTTATAATAGCCAGAAGCTGGAAACATCCCAGATGACCTTCAACAGAGGAATCAATACAGAAAAAACTGTGGTGCATTTATACAATGGAGTAGTACTCAGCTACTAAAAGCAATGACTTCATGAAATTCGCAGGCAAATGGATAGAACTAGAAAATATCACCCTAAGTGAGGTAACCCAGTCACAAAGAACACATGGTATGTACTCACTGATAAGTGGATACTATCACAAAAGCTCAGAATACCCAAGAAACAATTCACAGACCATATGAAGCTCAAAAGACAGAAAGGCCAAAATGTTCTTCAAAGGGAGAACAAGACACTCATGGGAGGAAATATAGGAATAAATATTAGAGTACGGACTGAAGAAAAGATTATCTAAAGACTGTCTCATCTGGGGATTGATTGGATAACATTAGATTATTGTTGAGAAGATCATGAGCAATTTTTTGGAGCTAGCGTGTTACTATGGACCTTCTAAATAATAACAATAATAATAATAATAATAATAATAATAATAATAATAATAATAATAATGATAATAACCGTTGAAGACTGTAAATAGAGCTTAATGAGCCTTCTTAGTATGAGTGTAAAAAAGAATAGTGCTGTGATAAAGGCTTTCAGAGTTTTGGTAGATTCTATGCATGCTACAGGAAGAAAAAAGAATCATCCCTCTTACCCTGCTGTATACAATGTGAACTATAACTAGCTCTAACCTATTTCATCCATTTGTGAGCACATGATAGCATAATGTTTTTTTCTTTTTTTAAAGTAAAGTATAACAATGTAGAGTTACATTGTAAATTTTGTTTTTCCCCATATGGGTATTTCTTAATCTGCCTGTAGGGGTGGTGTTTTGTTTTATTTCAATCTGAAGAGCTTAACTCTCAGTTAGCTCATTGATTAAAAGAATAGCTAAGGTTAGATTCCATGAGGACCATGAATAAATAGTAAAAGGATAAAGAATTCAATTGAAAAACATCTAAATTATTATTAGAAACTATGAATGCTTTAATTCATGAGAGGGATATCTTCACAAAACTGAAACAAAATTCCAACCTAGTAATTCATACCTACTGATGTGTGTGCATATATATGTACATGTCTTGGTTACTATTCTACTGTTATAAAGAGATACCATGACTAAAACAAGTTAACAAATATATTATTTAACAGGGAGCTTACTTAAAGCTTCAGAAAGTAGTCGTCAAAGATCATGGCAGGAGATATGGCTGCAATCAGCCATGGCACAGGAGCAGTATTTGAGAGCTCACATCTGATTCCTAAGTTGCAGGCAGAAGGAGAACAAGTTTGGGCCTGGCATGGGATTTAGTTAGACAATTCTTTCAATAATGTCACACCTTCTTAATCATTCCTAAACAGTTTACCAACCTGGAACCAAATATTTAAATATCTGAGACTACACTCTACTCTCTGACCTGCAAAAACTTTTCATATCATAGAAAAATATTCATTCAGGTAAATTTTAAGTCTCCTCAGTCTTTCCCAGTTTCGACAATTTTATACTTCAACGTCTTTCCTGAGACTCCAGTTAATTTGCTATCTAAAACCTTGCAAAAAATAATAAAACAAAATAAAATAAGATACTTCCAACATATAATGACACAGAATATGTGTTATCATCACAAACAGGATGAAAAATAACATAAAAAAGACAAAATGAATCAAAGCAAGAAAATAATCTAGCAATACAAACTCCACATTCTGATTTAGATAGCTCTCCAGATCTTCAGATATTCTGTTTCTTCCTGCTGTGTTGCCTGCAACACGTTTTTGCCTCCTAAGCTTGTTCTACACCCTGTATGCAGCTCTTCTTAGCAGATATCCATGGCATCTCCAACAATTTGTAGTCTTCAATACATTCCCTGATTTAGTATCATGGCTTCATGAAATAGCCTTCCCTGGCCTCCATGAAGGAACTCTGCTGCCACATTCCTGGTCTGGCATCAGCTACTTTCCTAAACCACAGAGGAAGACTCCACAGCCCCTTTACATCTGTATCTTTGATTCTGAAAACAAAACCATGTGGTACATGATTTATGTTCTGCTACTTGCTTTGGATAGAACCTGGCTTTCTTCACGAATTACAGTTGAACAAATTTGACTTGTTGGTGGTTTCTTTTTGTTTATGTAAGTTTAACCACCTCAAGTCTTTCCTTGAAGTCATTAGCTCCTTTATTCTATGTCTCCTTAAGCCTTTCCTTAAGTGTCTCATCTCTTTGGGAACAGGACTTGGTTTATTTTTTCTCAAACTATACATTTTTTTATCTGTCTTTTTATACACTTTCTCTTTTTCATTTTAGATCTGCATAAAAGTGATCACTGATAACCACATGACACAATCAATATAAGGTTGTTTCGAAATCACCTCTGTCAGCTATATTAATCTAAAACATTTTAAGTAAAATTCCAGAAAATTTTGAATATGGTCAAAAAGCAGCCATATACTCTTTGCCAAAACATAAGAATGGTCTTCTGAGAACTCTTCGGTGTGACCTCCACAGTCCATATTACCCTTAGCACTACTACTTTCCACATTCCTACCAATAGGATCCATTAAACCCTATTAAGTCATCCAACCATCTTTCAAGTCAAGACTTAATGTCTACAGAATAGCCAAGACTCTCACAGCAATATGCCAGCCAGTACCTTATACCAACTCCTGCTTTAATTACTGTTCTATTGCTGTGTAGAAACCTAACAAAGACATCTTATAGAATAAATAATTTAATAGGTGGCTTGCTTACACAGCTTCATAAAGTGACCTTTGTAGATTTGCTTAGTGACCCATGGGGTTAGTCCATGAATAGCAATTGCAGGCAGCATGGGGGCAAACACATATAACACTGGAGCAGATTCTGAGAGCTCACAATTGACCCACAAATTAGACAGAGAGAGGGGAACTAGCCTAGGAATGAATTTTGAAAATTTAAAGTTCACCGAAAGTAAAACTCTTTTTTCCAATAAGGTCACACCTCCTAATCCTTCCTAAACAGTGCACCAACTAGGAAACAAACACTCAAACACAGGAACCCATGTAGGCAATTCTCTTTCAAACTACCATTGTGTGTAGCACAAAAGAAGCACAAAGACGTTCTTCATACAAACTAAAACTATGAGAACTAAGCTCTAACACTACAGGAAATATAGATGATTTTTAAATTGAGATAAAAATATCATAGCTTTTGTATATGCAAAGTAAATTATAAAAATGGGAATAGCTAAATTAATGTACATTAATTTCATATTGTCAATATATCAAATTGCAACAATTTTAGCACATTAAATTACAAAAGAGTCATTATCTCATAGCTTCTTTGGTTTCAATATCTATCAAAGGTTTCAGTGTACTAGAATAAAAGATTAAAGGGGCACTACTCATAAACATGAGGAAGAATATACTTTTGAGTTCATGCAAATTAATATTTTAGTTAACGTTTATGCAACTATGGGAACTTTGTCTTTATATTACAATATTAGAGACTTAAAGGAACAAGTACTTGAATTTGCTACAATACAGATTAAACTTACAAACATTATACTAATTCAAAAAACACAAAAAAAAGCAAAACATTGTAGTATAACATCACATGATATGTCAAAACATAAAAATATTCTAAATTCAGAAAAACAGAACAAATTAATAAACATAAGAAACTGAAATTATGATGTAAATAGAAAAGATTTTACAGTGGACAAGGGGTTTCATTTTGTTTCATGAAAAATTACAGAAATGACATGCTAATGACAGTTGTACATTATACCTTAATTTACTTATCCTCAATTGTGCATTTAAAGCTTAACAAAATGTTCAGTTGTATTTAGGTACATTTTATGATAATAACAACTGGAAGCAGCTGGGTCCAAGTAAAGTACTTGTGCAAGTCTGAAGACCAGATTTTGGATCCAAAGATCCCATTTCAGACATGGATAAGCACATGAAACCAAGTATAATCTCAGCTCTTGAGAGATAGAGATAGTGAGTCCCTTAAGCACACTCACTAGTTAGAGTAAACAAATGGTGAGTTGTGACTTCAGTGATGTACTCTGCCTCAAAGTATAAGGTAGGAAGTGATGGTACAGGATATTATATATAAAAGTCAGGCTTTCAAACTCACATGTATGCATGAGAATATGCACACACATGTGAACTCAGGCACACACACATGCACACATGTACATACATACATACACACACACACACACACACACACACACACACACACACACCCCATGCACATACCCCAAAACACATTTATGGGGAAAAATGAGTATTTCTAATTAATACCCTAATGCCTACCTGATGAGACTAGAAAGTAGGAAGACATATAAAATCTAGAGTCAACCAAATGATAAATTCTGAGTTAAAATAGACTACAAAAAAGAAAAAAAATGAGAAATTGAAGTAAATTAAAAGATGATTTTAAGAGTAATCAATAGTATTGGCACTTTTTGGCTAGAATAACAAAGTTAAAAAAGAATATTAAGATTTACATTAAACAACAAGGAAAGAGGAAGTGACAACCATCTTGCAGAAATGAAAGGTTTGTAAATGACATTATGTACAATTTTATGACAGAAGTTAAATAGCTTATATGAAAAGGAACAAATTACTAAAATGGCAAAGTATCAAAGTGGATTCAAGAACAAATAAAAATACATACTTACTGAAGTCAAATGAAAAACATTGACTCCTTAAATAGAAAAAGCATAGGACAACACATTTCTCTAAAGAAATTTACAAAACTTTTGAAAATTCTTCTTTTCATTATTTTGCAATAATAACATGGTGGTTTGAAGGAAAATGGCCCCCATAGTCTCATATGGAGTCCCACTATTAGAAGGTGTGACTTTGTTGAAGTTGGTATAGCCTTATGGACAAAGTATGTCTCAAACTTCCTCCTACTGCCTGTGAATAAAGATGTAGAACTTTCAGATACTTCTGTATCACTGTGTCTGGCTTCATGCTCTCATGGTTCTTGGCATTAAGGTAATGGACTGAACCTCTGAAATGGTAAGCCAGCCCCAATTACATATTGTTCCTTATGAGTGTTTCTGTGGTCATGACATCTCTTCACAGAATTAGAAACCCCAAGACAGAATAATTGCATCATTTCCTCTTCCCTATCCTTCAAAGCTCTCTCTTTCCTCCACCTTGTTTTTCATCAAATGCATGCCCCCTTTTTTATTAATTTTTATTAGACACGTGTATGTATACAGACACACATACCTAAGTACATAAATTGATTCTGCTTCATCTATATAATGTTGTTTGTACATATGTTTTTAGGACTGACCGCTTAGTATTGAAAAAAAAATCTATTGGTATGCTCTTCTCTAAGGAAAACTATTTCACTTGCTCTCTGTATTCATGTAGCTCTCTTGCAGAGGGTTGAGGCCTCTGTTCCTTTCCCCTTCTACATTAGGATATCAATTGTTGTCCTATTTACTCACTTCAAAATTAAGCAGTCACACTAGTGAGACCATGTGTATAGCTTCTGACATTCCTAGGATATACAGTCTCAAAGCAAACACCCTGATCCTCTGGCTCCTATAATTTTCCTCCTCCTCTTCTGCACTAATCCAGGAGCATTAAGTGTAGAACTCAGTTTATAGATGCATCTGGCCTGGGCTCCTCAACTCTTCATTTTCATGATAATGAGCATGTGTCCATCAATAGTTTCTCTCAGAAGAGAAGGAATAATGTGTAACTCATTCTATGAGTTATTATTTCATCAAAACTATAAATATGGTAATAAAGCCACAAAAATCATATTTTAGAAATCTAGATACATAATTCCAAACAAAATTCCAATGAGTGGAAAAGAGAGATTTTTTACATCAACTCAAAATGTTATACAACAAAAAATCAAAACAGAAATAAATGTAATATTTCTATACTCTTCAAAGAAATAATTTAAAAGAAATGTGGGGAAACAATCAATTTATATTATCATCTAAACCAAATTATTTAGGAATAAGCTCAGCAAACTGAGAGATAAATCTAGTGTGATGATATATAATCATTAAAATAAAATATTGAAAATTCAAACAGTGTAATATAAGAAATGAACAAAGGATCTAAATAAACTTCACTCAAATGGATCAAGATAAGTGATCAGCAAGTAAATACAAATATTTTTATATTATTAAATTATAAGAAAATGCAAATCAAAACTGCAATGAAAAATTATTAGTAATCTAAAATTCATCACTCATTTTTCAGTAATAAGGTAAATCGTAGCAGACATAAAAATTAAGATTTTACTTAGATTCATCAGAGAATTAAAGTAACAAGATGAGTCCCCAAACTCAATGCTGAAAATAGAAATAGTTTCCAAAGATAGAATAATAAATCGACCCTGAGATTCCACCTTACACCAATCTGAATCGTTAAGATAAAACCAGTGACAGCAGATGCTGGTGAGGATGAGGAGAAAGAGGAACACTCATCCACTGCTGGTGGTATTGCAAACTGGTACAACCACTCTGGAAACCAATTTTGAGATTCCTCAGAAAATTGGAAATAGATCTACCAGAAGATCCAGCAATACCACTCTTGGGAGTATACCCAAAAGATGCCCCATCATGCCACAGGGGCACTTATTCCACTATGTTCATAGCAGCCTTATTTGTGATAGCCAGAAGCTGGAAATAACCCACATGTCCACGACAGAAGAATGGATACAGAAAATGTGGTTTATTTACAAAATGGAATACTAATCAACCATTAAGAATGAAGACATCCTGAGTTTTGTAGGCAAATGGATGGAACTAGAAAATATGCTTTTGAATGAGGTAATTCAGACCCAAAAGGACATGCATGGTATGTACTAATATGTGGATATTAACCAAAAACAAACAAAAAATAAAAACAAAAACCAAAAAAAAAGGAATGAAAAAAGAAAAAAGAAAAAGGACAGAATACCCAAGATACAGTCCACATAACTCAAAAAGTTTAACAAGCTTAAGGGCCCAAGTGAGGATGCTTCAGTCCCACTTGGAATGGAGAAGAAATCAACCACAAGACCAGAGAGAGGAAGGGACATGGAAGGGAATGGGTACCAGAGGAGAACATGATTTGGTATTGGGTGGGGAAAAAGAACTGAAGCCCTGAGGTCCAGCAGAAAGAATCAAAACAGGCAATCTCTGGAAATAGGATTTTGGTAGGACCTTTGAGAAGGTGCCAGAGACCTGGGAGTTGAAAGACCCTCAGGACTCAAAGGGTAGGGGACTAGATGTAATGTCCTAGAGTGGTGAGGGGGAACTTGTGGAGATCACATCCAGCAGAAAGACAGGGCACCAAGTGAGGGATGGGGTTGCCATCCCATAGTCAAAACTATGACCCATAATTGTTCATGTGAAGAAAAAAAAAAAAACTGCAAGGATAGGAATGGAGAGGAGTGTGAGGAAAAGAAGGTCCATGCAAAAGCTCAAGAAGTGATCCAGCTCAAGGTGAGACCCAAGCCTTGACACCATTACTGAATCTATGGAGTGGTCACCAAAAATGAACTATCATTACTTCCCTCAGACAAACAAAACAAAACAAAACAAAAAATTAAATGCAACAAGTGTTAGATGAAGATATTTGCACCCAACCAACCAACAGAAGCTGCTGATCCCTGTGGTTGACTTAGGGAAAAGCAGGAGGAAGCTGAGGAGGAGGGCAGCCCTGTAAGAGGACCAGCAGTCTCAATTAACCTGGACTTCTGAGATCTCAGACACTGGATCACCTATCAGGCAGCATACACCAGCTGATAGGAGTCCCCCAAAAAATATACAACAGACGACTCACCTAACCCTCAAAAGACTGGAGGGCACGGGGAATTTAGAAGTCTGCCAGGCTGGATGGGGTGTGGACATCCTTGTGGAGACAGGGGGTGGGAGTTGGGGAGATGGGATGGGAAACAATAGGAGGGTGGACCTAGAGGCAAATAAAATGTTTATAATAAAAAAGAGAAAAGAATAGAAGCAAGCACTAAAAGCTACTATCAATTTAGAAAATTTATAAATGACAGGTTGCCAAATTTTCAGTATCTTATTTTTTTTTAGGGTAAAAAAAATTTACTAAATGTCCACAAATTTCAGAGATTTTCCTTCTAAGAAAGTTAAGAGGATCACATAATAAAAATAAGATAAATTTTCTTTATGCTGTTTGTTCAGGGAAGGAGAAACTGCTGATTGAAAATATGTGTGTCAATGTGTATATTAACCAAACTTCAGAGCTGGCCCCATGTTGATGAATAGTTGTCCAAAACAAAACAAATTCAACATTATTTTTGTAGACTTTTAGTATCATTATGCTTTGTTTGGGAATTTTTTTATTAAACTTTTTTTATTTGCTTCTTGTTTTCATGGGTTTTTTTGTGCATTTATTGTTTTTAATTTTTGCTTGGTTTTGGAAAGAGATAAATGGGAGACAAAAAGAGTGAGAAAGAAAGATGAGAAAGGAAAGGAAGCATAAAGCTGGGTAGATAGAGAGACATGGAAGACCAACTAGAGGAAAAACATGACAAAAACATTGCATAACATTTTTATAAGTAGACTCAAAATATGACATACTGAAGGTATACAGTGTCCTTGTTCATGAAGATGTATGTATAGACCATGTATGCACCAGGTGATTTTACCAACAGTAAAGAGGGATTTTTGTTTTGTTTTGGCTTTCAATCATGCAGAAGGAAAACATTAATCTTTATCCATGGAAATATTTACTCTCAACATCATAAAACCTGTGGTTATCATCTGTGCGTTTAGGTTATTTTGCAAAATGTAGCTGAATCAACTAGCTATTCCATAGCCAAATACAGTGCAGCTTCAGTTTCATAACACAATGCATTTACTTTAGAAATGTTTCCACAAATAGTTGTATATTCCTCTTATATTGTAATATTATCATTTTATTATTCCAACTACTACTCACTCCTCTACTAAGTGAATTTATATATTATTTTTACTGAATTTTTCCATGATGAATAATTATTTTCTTAAGAATTTCCAGGAAACTTCTGAAAAGACTAAGGGCACCACACAAATTTCATTTGAAAATTAGGTAAAGAAATCTTCAAGGTTAAATCTTCTATCTTACCACTCTTCTGCTAAATGGCACACACAATCCCACTAAAACCCTGGACTAATCACTTGCCAACTGTTATTGAAATCATAGTCATTGTTTGGAGGTTTTTCTAAGCCCCGAAATTGTAGCTGAGCATAATTAACAATTTGTTCCAATTCACGGTATCTCAAAAGCAAGCCAGATCAATTTTTTTGGTCATTACAATTTGTAAAGAAAAATTGCACTCAAGTGCCAAATCTATTATAGAGAGTCTTAAAGTTGGCATCTATCTTTATAGGTTATATTTTTAAACTCTGTAAAATGGTGTTTATAATGGAAACAATTCTTTACACTAAAGTGTTCAACATGGCACATCAGCAAACCAATGACCCACATTTCCATAAAAGCATCTCTTCCTTCCATTAAAATTTTGCTTACCTGACTTGCATGCTGATGCACTAATAAATGTAAAGTATTAATCAAAAAATATTAGTAAACAAATATAAATGTAATATATGGTTACATTATGAAAATTTTATTAACATGGGCTTGATTGTGTTTCTATTAACCACTACCAAAGACACTGTAGAGGAAAATTTCAGTTCTCCTACCTCTTGATTTCCTCCACTATCCAACACTTTATATTCCTTAGTACTTCAAAAGAGATTGTTCTTTGCAGAATTTCTGGAAACTAATACAATTTTAAACATATATTTGATATATTTATTTAGAAACATTAAAAGTGTCAGATCTGACAGAAGTAGCAGTAAACAACAGAGAGGAAATAATGATTTTTAATGTTTTATTAAAACTTTGTTCTTGAAATATTTTTTTTTTGTATTTTTGTGACTTTGAAAACAGTCATTGTTTGGAGGTTTTCTAAGCCCTCAAATTGCAGCTGAGCATAATTAACAATTAAATATAAGGATTTCTTAACTTATACATGAAATTTTCCTTGTTGTGCCCCCACCCAAACAATTCACATTTGCAAAGTAACTATAAGAAAATTGTAGAGAAATTTTAATCCAGCATCATGGCTCCTCTATCAAGGAATTACGTCTGAACAATTTTCTAGGTCTTTGCAATCCTGCTACAATACAGACAGGCCTTCAATCCCAAAAGACAGAAGCAAACTGAGTTCAAGGCCAGCCTGGTATAGAGCAAGTTTCAGGTTAAAAAAGGCTTATGTCCAGTCATGATGTTACAGACTTTTAGTCCCAGCACACGAAAGACTTAGGCATGCAGATCTCTAAGTTTTAGGCAATTCTGTTTAGTTACTGAGTTAACAGGCAGTGCACTGGAGTGGAATTGTGGCATTTGAGTTCATGGAGTTCAGAGGCAGTTTTTACAGAGACAGTTTTACAGACACAGTCTGTAGAGAGAACAAGCTAAACACAGGTGAAGGCAGAATGAGCTAGAAAAGTTGAAGGAGCCAGAAGATTACAACATATTGCCAAAGTTATGAGGCCAAAAAGAGCAATTCAGTAAGAAGCTTAAAGAAATCAATTGAATCAGTCAGTATGGAGAGGAGTTTGAGGCAGAACACCTGAGTTAAACCAGGCCACCAGAACTTGGAAAGAACTAGAAAAAGAGAGCTTATTTGGCAGTAAACCTCGGAGATGACAATTTACAGAAAAGAATGTATCATTTTTTTCTCAGCTTTAAAAATGACTAACAGCAGTAGATAACTATTGGATTTAGTTTGTCCCTGTCCTATAAAGTTTCAGATTGCACTGTTTACTATGTAAATACTTAAGTGTTTTCAACATGAAAGACATTGTGTTTGAGAACTGAATGCAATTCTACTTATCATCTATTCTAAAAGCAGATTAAAATATATTCCTTAACCTAACAAGAAAATATACATAATTAAAGAGGATTGTATTTATATATCTAAAACACATGAAATTTTGTAAGTGTACAATATATATGAATATAATACTCAATGTCCACAAAGGGAAAATAAATATTTTGTACATAAATAAAAATAAAAGAGGGTATACATTAGAAGAAAATTTAAAGTGGGTGGGAGAAACTGCTCAGGTGTTTATTGCTTCTTCACAGGTTCTGGGTTCAATTCTCAGAATCCACATAATTTCCCTCAACCACATATAACTTCAGTTCAAGGAGAACGATGCATTTTCTAACCTGCACAAGTTGTATGGACATTCAAAACATATGAGCTGAAGCCAATCAGGGAGCTGCCCCACCACCTAGTCTGAGCCACCCTCATGAGCAGCCAGTCGGGAGCTCCCTACTACCCAGTTTGAGCCAAGTACAGTTAATCAGCTAAAGTTCCTCAAATCTCTCAGAGCCTTAACCAGTCACATAGGCACCTATATATACCTGGAGACAGAACCAACCAATGAAGGGAAAGAAAGGTAAAAGTCATCCATACCTATCCTAAAATGCTTTACATTGCCATACAATGTCGACAGCTCTGTCTTCCATCCTGATGTATGATAGACTGAGGAAGGCAGGTTCTCTGCAGAATAAAAGCACTCTTTGCTGCTGCAAACTATTTGAGACTGGGTTATCATTCTTCACAAATCACAGACCTTTGTGAAATAATTTTTATTTTATAATGCTTATTTTTATATGTATTTTTAAATTGTTTTACATTTATTTGTTAAAAATTAGTACAGGTATAAAATGAATTTAATTTATTTCATTTATTTTTTGAAATTATACTTATATCATGTTACTCTTCCAATTTCTTCCTCAAGTTCTCGAACATACAACCTCCATCTCTTTCAAAACCCATCGTCTTACTTCAGGACGCAGAGCAGAGCCTGGCCCAACCACCAGCCGGAAAGGCGGCTCGTACAGGCTGAGCAACTGTGACTGGGAACAGATCTGAGGAACTTCTGTTCCCACCGGAGAGGACTTCAGGACGCAGAGCAGAGCCTGGCCCAACCACCAGCCGGAAAGGCGGCTCGTACAGGCTGAGCAACTGTGACTGGGAACAGATCTGAGGAACTTCTGTTCCCACCGGAGAGGACTTCAGGACGCAGAGCAGAGCCTGGCCCAACCACCAGCCGGAAAGGCGGCTTGTACAGGCTGAGCAACTGTGACTGGGAACAGATCTTAGGAACTTCTGTTCCCACCCGGAGAGGACTTCAGGACGCAGAGCAGAGCCTGGCCCAACCACCAGCCAGAAAGGCGGCTCGTACAGGCTGAGCAACTGGTGAGTGGGAGACCTAGGCTGCAGGGGAGCAGAGGGATCTCTGCGGAGTGCACACGGAAAGGGCACCCCCTGCCCTGACCTGCCCTGTCCTCCCCGATCCAGTGACCGGGAACAGATCTTAGGAACTTCTGTTCCCACCCGGAGACGACTTCAGGACACAGAGCAGGGCCTGGCCCAACAGCCAGCCGGAAAGGTGACTCGGAGAGGCTGAGCATCTGTGACCAGGAACAGATCTTAGGAACGTCTGTTCCCACCCGGGGGCAACTTCAGGACGCAGAGCAGAGCCTGTCCCAGCTGCCACCCAGAACCTGGGCTGCTGGGGAGTAGAAAGATCTCTGAGGAGTGCACACGGAAAGTGTACCAGGGACACAGACCAGATACAAGGGAAAGGCAAGAACATATCACTGACAACAAAATGGCAAGAGGAAAGAGAAAGAGTATATCCCAAGGAAACCAAGACAATCTAGCAACACCAGAACCCAGCTCTCCGATAGTAGCAAACATAGGAATTCCAAACACTCCAGAGAAAGAAGACACAGACCTGAAAACATGCCTCAAGACACTGATAGAGTTACTTAAACAAGAAAGGGAGGAAAAGCAAAATGATTCAGAAGCTTTTATAGAAGAAACAAGAAAAACACTCAAAGAACTCAAAGAACGAGACGAAAACAGAACCAAAGAAATAAAGGAATGGAAGAGGGAAATTAAAACAGAAATTGACACAATAAAGAAAGCGCTAAAATAGATAACCCTAGAGTCAGAACACAAAAAAAGAAATCAGGAGTCACAGAAGCAAGCATTTCCAACAGATTACAAGAGATTGAGGAGAGAATCTCGGGGGCAGAAGACAACATTGCAAACATAGACAAAACAGCCAGAGAAGATGCAAAAAACAAAAAGCTCCTAACCCAAAATGTCCAGAAAATACAAGACACAATGAGAAGACCGAACCTAAGGATAATAGGAATAGAAGAGGGAGAAGAGTATCAACTAAGAGGCACAGTAAATATCTTCAACAAAATCATAGAAGAAAACTTCCCTACCCTCAAGAATGAGATGACCACGAGCATAAAAGAAGCCTTCAGAACTCCAAATATGTTGGACCAGAAAAGAAATACCTCCCGACACATAATAGTAAAAATATCAAGTGCCCAAAGTAAAGAAAGAATACTAAAAGCAGTAAGGGAAAAAGGTCAGGTAACATATAAAGGCAGACCAATCAGACTCACACCCGATTTCTCAACAGAGACTATGAAAGCTAGAAGAGCCTGGACAGACATCATGCACTCCTTAAGAGAGCACAAGTGCCAGCCCAAGCTGCTATACCCAGCAAAACTATCAATCACCATCGATGGAGAGACAAAGATATTTCAAGACAAATCAAAATTCACACAATATCTGACCACAAACCCAGCACTACAACGAATTATAGGTGGAAAACCCAATACAAGGAGGGAAAATACAGCCTAGTAAAAACAAGAAAACTCCTAAACAAGAAAACTAAAGAAAAAAACACAGACACAACTCAACCCAAAAAAGCAAAAATGGCAGGAATCAGAAACAATTATTCCTTGATAGCTATTAACATAAATGGTCTCAACTCCCCAATAAAGAGACATAGACTATCAGACTGGATACATAAACAAAATCCAGCCTTTTGCTGCATACAGGAAACTCATCTCAAAGACAGAGACAGACACTATCTCAGAGTAAAAGGTTGGTAAAAAAACTTCCAAGCAAACAGCTCCAAGAAGCAAGCTGGAGTGGCTATTCTAATATCGAATAAAGTAAATTTCCAACCAAAAGTTATCAAAAAAGATAAAGAAGGACACTTTTTACTCATTACCGGGGAAATCTGTCAGGAGGAACTCTCAATCCTTATCATATATGCTCCAAATAAAAAATCACCCACATTCATAAAAGAAACTCTACTAAAGCTCAAAAAATACATTTCACCCCACACAATAATAGTGGGAGTCTTTAACACCCCACTCTCACCAATGGACAGATCAGGGAAACAGAAACTGAACAAGGACACTGCAAAACTAGCAGAGACTTTGAACCAACTAGAATTAATAGATATATACAGAACATACTATCCTAAAGTAAAAGAATACACCTTCTTCTCACCACCCCATGGCACCTTCTCGAAAATTGACCACATAATTGGACACAGAACGAGCCTTCATCGATATAAGAAGATTGAAATACTCCCATGCATCCTCTCAGATCACCATGGTCTACGGCTGGTCTTTAACAAAAACAAAGACAACAAAAAGCCCACATACACATGGAAACTAAACAATGCTCTGTTAAAGGATAGCAGGGTCAAAGAAGAAATAAAGAAAAAAATTAAGGACTTTCTAGAATTCAACGAAAATGATAACACAACATACCCAAACCTATGGGATACAATGAAAGCAGTATTGAGAGGAAAACTCATTGCCCTAAGTGCTTCCAAGAAGAAACTGGAGAGAGCTCACATCAGCAACCTGACAGCACAGCTAAAATCACTAGAACAAAAGGAAGCAGATATACCCAAAAAGAGTAGACGGCAAGAAATAATCAAAATTAGGGCAGAAATAGACCAAATAGAAACAAAAAAAACCATTGAAAAAATCAACAAAACAAAGAGTTGGTTCTCTGAGAAAATCAACAAGATTGATAAACCCCTAGCCAGACTAACTAAAGGGCAAAGAGAGAGTATCCAAATTAACAAAATCAGAAAGGAAAGTGGTGACATAACAACTGAAACTAAGGAAATTCAAGAAATCATCAGATCCTACTACAAAAACTTATACTCCACAAAATTGGAAAATCTGGAGGAAATGGACGAATTCCTAGACAGATACAAGGTCCCAAAGTTGAACCAGGACCAAGTAAACCATCTAAATAACCCTATAACACCTAAAGAAATAGAAGAAGTTATCAAAAGCCTCCCAACCAAAAAAAGCCCAGGTCCAGACGGGTTCAGTGCAGAATTTTATCAGACATTTATTGGGGATATAACACCAATATTCGCCAAGCTATTCCAAAAGATAGAATCAGATGGAATATTACCCAACTCATTTTTTGAGGCTACAATAACCCTCGTACCTAAGCCACACAAAGACCCTACAAGGAAAGAGAACTTCAGACCAATATCACTTATGAACATTGATGCAAAAATACTCAACAAAATCCTTGCAAACTGAATCCAAGAACACATCAAAATCATCATTTATCATGACCAAGTAGGCTTCATCCCTGGGATGCAGGGATGGTTTAACATAAGGAAATCCATCAATGTAATCCACCATATAAACAAACTTAAAGACCAAAATCACATGGTCATCTCACTAGATGCTGAGAAAGCATTTGACAAAATCCAACACCCCTTCATGTTAAAAGTCCTGGAAAGAACAGGAATCCAAGGCCCATATTTAAACATAATAAAAGCAATATACAGCAAACCAACAGCCAACATCAAACTTAATGGCGAGAAACTTGAAGCAATCCCACTAAAATCAGGGACTCGACAAGGCTGCCCACTCTCTTCCTACCTATTCAACATAGTACTGGAAGTCCTGGCTGGAGCAATTAGACAGCAAAAGGAGATCAAGGGGATACAAATCGGAAAGGAAGAGATAAAAACATCACTCTTTGCCGATGACATGATAGTGTACTTGAGTGACCCCAAAAATTCCACCAGAGAACTCCTACAGCTGATAAACAAGTTCAGCAAAGTGGCCGGATACAAAATTAACTCAAACAAATCAGTAGCCTTCCTATACTCAAAGGACAAACATGTGGAGAAAGAAATTAGGGAAAAGGTACCCTTAACAATAGTTACAAAAACTATGAAATACCTTGGTGTGACTCTAACTAAGGAAGTAAAGGACCTGTATGACAAGAACTTCAAACCTCTAAAGAAAGAAATTGAGGAGGATCTCAGAAAATGGAAAGAATTCCCATGCTCATGGATTGGAAAGATCAACATCTTAAAAATGGCCATCCTACCAAAAGCAATCTACAGATTCAATGCAATCCCCATCAAAATTCCAACCCAGTTCTTCATGGAATTGGAAAGATCAATGTACAATTTCATTTGGAATAACAAAAGACCTAGAATAGCGAAATCCATCCTCAACAACAAAAAAACATCTGCGGGAATCACTATCCCTGACCTCAAGCTATATTACAAGGCAATTGTGCTGAAAACTGCATGGTACTGGTACAGAAATAGGCAAGTGGATCAATGGAATAGAATAGAAGATCCAGAAATGAGCCCTCATGTATATGGTCACCTCATTTTTGACAAAGGAGCAGTAAACATTCAATGGAAAAAGGACAGCCTATTCAACAAATGGTGCTGGTCCAACTGGCACTCAACATGCAAAAGAATGAAAATAGACCCGTTCTTATCTCCTTGTACAAAGCTCAAGTGTAAGTGGATTAAAGATCTCCACATTTAACCAGATACACTGGAACTATTAGATGAGAAAGTAGGGAAAACCTTAGAACACATAGGCACAGGAGAAAATTTCCTGAACAAAACACCAATGGCTCAAGCTCTAAGGTCAAAGATTAACAAATGGGACTTAATGAGACTGCAAAGTTTCTGTAAGGCTAAGGACATCGTCAAGAAAACAAAACGGCAACCAACAGAATGGGAAAAGATCTTTACCAACACCACATCAGATAGAGGCCTAATATCCAAGGTTTACAAGGAACTCAAAAAGCTAGACACCAGAGAATCAAATAACCCTATTAAAAAATGGGGTACAGAGCTAAACAAATCATTTTCAGTTGAGGAACACCGAATGGCCGAAAAACATCTGAGGAAATGCTCGACATCCTTAGCCATCAGGGAAATGCAAAACAAAACAACCCTAAGATTCCACCTCACACCAGTCAGATTGGCCAAGATCCAAAACTCAGATGACAGCAGATGCTGGCGAGGCTGCGGAGAAATAGGAACACTTCTCCACTGTTGGTGGGGTTGCAAGCTAATACAACCACTCTCGAAATCTGTCTGGCGATACCTCAGAAAATTGGATATAGTACTACCTGAAGACCCAGCTATTCCACTTCTGGGCATATACCCCAGAGACACTTTAATACACAACAAAGATATATGCACCACAATGTTCATAGCGGCTCTTTTTATAATAGCCAGAAGCTGGAAGGAACCCAGATGTCCTTCAGAAGATGAATGGATACAAAAATTGTCGTACATATACACAATGGAATACTACTCAGCCACCAGAAACAATGACTTAACCAAATTCTTAAGAAAATGGCTGCATCAAGAGAAGATCATCCTGAGTGAGATAACCCAGTCACAAAAGAACAGACATAATATGTAGTCACTGATATTGGGATGCTAACCCCAGAGGCTTGCACTCCCCCAGAAACAACTCACAGACTGTATGAAGTCCAAGAAATAAAGAAAACAAAAAATATACATATATTCACAAAACAAGAAGACTTTGACTATTTCCATGTTGCGTTTTGTTTTGCATGTACTTTAAGCTTATTGCAACTAGTACGTTTTCAATGCATACTGTCAAGCCCTTGAAAAAGATCAAGTACTGACTAAAAAACATATTCACATGGTTTTATGTAAAATTTATTTTAATTTCAGAAAAAACAGTACTGACAAAAATGTATAATTTTAAGCAAAAAATGTTTAAAATCTTTACATTTATCTTTGTTTTGCAAAATAAAGTCGTTCAAAAAAAATCATTATGTTTAATCTTACACACCAAAAAAAAAACTTTGAATATGCATACTATCAGACCTTTAAAAACATGAAGTATTGACAAAATATATTCACATATATATTTACGGTAATATGTTTTTAATATTTTAATAATCTGAACATGTATCTCTGTTTTTTAAAATAACGTTGTAGAAAAAGAAGAATTAAAAAATCTAACTAACAAATAATCTTATGATCTTGTACAATTAGATTTAGTAATCTCTCTAATGTGTCAGGAAGCTCTAGAGGATTGATAAAAAAATGACAGATATTTCCCGTTTTCTGATATGTATAGTGAAAGTGAAACAGATTCAATATTATTCTAACAACACATTTTCCATGTCTCTTTGATGCAGCTAAATTATCATTATAGACCATTACTAAGGCTATGGAGAGGACACAGAAAGGGACCTGGCATGACTGTCCTCTGAAATATCCAATAAGCAGCTGAAAGAATCAGATTCAGATATTTGCATCCATCCAATAGACAGAAGCTGCTGACCCCAGGGGTTGAATTAGGGAAAAGCTGATAGAAACTGTAGAGCAAGGTGGCCTTGCAGGAGAACCAGCAGTCCCAATTAACTTGGGCCGCTGAAATCTCTGAGACACTGGACCAACAACCAGGCAGCATACACCAGCTGATATGAGGACTTCTGAGTCTGGACTCAATCAGAGAAGATGTACCTAATCCTCAAGAGAATTGAGGCTCCAGGGAGTGGGGACATCTGGTGGAGTGGGGATTGGGAGTGGGGTCATATTCCTGGAGACAGGGACGGAGGTATGGGATGTAAAACATTTAGAGGGCAGACCCAGAGGGTCATAAAATTTGGACTGGAAAAAAAATTAAAGAAAAAAATGTTTTAAAAAAGATTGCCTGTTTTTTTCATAGTATAATCATAACATAAACATAATATACATGATAAAGGTCATGCTATAAAAATGAATATTATCAAAGAAAAGAAGAAAAGTCTAAATAAACTTCTTTTTTCTTTTGTCACTGCTCAAAATTTATCTCTTCAAGCTCATATCATCAACCTCTAAATGTCCAGACACTCCTAACTTCCACCTCTCTATTCAAATTTAACCACCTCTTGAATAACCAGAAAAACCTTCCTATAAGTTCTGTCTCAACCATCCCCTTTTCAAAAGAGTGTCACTATCTTCAGAAACAATACAGAATAAAATCTAAATTCAAATTTGTAAAGAGGATTATAATACCAAACTGATTTCTCAATTCCAGTTTCTTGTTCTCCTCAAAGTAAAATTTTCACCCAATACCCAATAGACAAAATGCCTTGCCTTAATAAACTGTATGTGCTTTAATTTGTTCATGGTTATTTTTGCTCTTTGTTTAGTAATCATACATTTAGTAGCATACTTCAAGCCACAATTTGGAGTGCATGTCAAAAAGAACAATTTAGCTTGAATTTGTGCAAAGTAGGTTCTAATTCCATCTTTATAATTTGTGATCTTTATTTTCTCTTTGGAAAATAAAGATAATGTAAGCTTTCACCAAAATAATATATTTTAATGATGAAACTAGGACCAAGAGATTCAAGGTGAAATGACATTCAAACAGAGTTATTTTTGAATTGATGATAAAGGGCATAGTCATATGTCATAAAAATAGATAACATTTAATAAAGAATATCAAAACGCAACAGAGAAAATACAAATAAGCAATGAAATGGTCTATAACAGGAGACTTGTAAGAAAGTAAGGAGATAGTAAGATGACTATCTTACTTAATTTTAAAGTTAATAAGAAAGATTTGGAAGATTTGTGATAGCTAAAACATGGAAGAATTTATATGATTATTATGTTAAGGAGCTTAAACTTCATACTTCAGATTGCATGTAGTAAATAACAATTCATATCCAAGTGGGTTGTGCTTTGTTTATCTGACTACATATGCGGTCAATTTTAGTAAGGAAGGGAGAGAAAAGACACCATTTAGTACAATTTTCTAAATAGGAAGAGATGATAGCTGCTGGATGTAACATCTATCTTTCCTTTTCTTCTCCATATGAAGCCCATGGAATGCTTACTTGTCATCTGTCACACCTGTTTTCTAGAATGAGGTAGAGCAATTAAGTGCAGTTTAAATCTAAACTGCATCTCCTGCTTGGGTGGCAATATACATGGTTGATGCTGTTGGAAGATTTCATATTATATCTTTAAGTGTGGGCATTTAATAGACACCCTCATATTATTAAGATACTGCTGACTTTTATTGTCAATGTGACCACAGGACAAAGCTAATAATTAGTAGCACCAGAAGCAGCTTGTGGTTTTATATTACATTGAGGTAAATTACACTGGAATTAGAGTGGATTACTTTTATCAAATGGGGAATAAGCTGTTAATTAACTCCCCGCTGTAGCAATCTTTTTCTGAGCTTGCAACTGTTATTAGGTCTAGATTAAACTGTTGAATTAATTTCCCACTTACTTACTATTTCAAGAGTTTTTAATTTACCTGGCAGCAGTTTTAATGGGAAATTGTATTAGTGAGCATAAATTGTTTTTGGGAAGGGTAAACAGTTTGTGATAATGTTTATTAAGTCGTTTTGTTTGAGCAAAAATATAATTGGAGTTTTAATTAGTGCATGGTTGTTGAAGTATTAGGTTTGAGATTACATTATGGCTTTCTGAGAAAACAATCACTCAGGTAATCTCAGCATTTATACCTGATAGCAAAAAAAATCTATGTCAATATAACACTGGCTAGGATACTGTGCTACATTAGAGGAAAGAAAGTAGGAAACCGCATACATGTTCATCATTAATCTTAGGTCAGTTGAGTGCTTCTAAATATCACTGTCTGCTATAATAGGCACGTATTGGCATAATGTATATGGAAGATTATTTGACACAGTTAATTGTAAAGTGGTACAATTCTTTTAAACTTAATAAAAAGATGGAATGGGAAATTTTATTTGCATAATATAGTTTGTGACATTTTGTTGGTTATAATATAATATCAACAGTACTGTTTGTCATACGATACCAATAACCCAAATTCTCTAGAAAATTTCACTAATAAATGTCTATTATCTAATGTATTCTCCCAGCAACCTTTAGGCACTGATTGTGATTGTCATTCTCAGGTGATGAGTAAAGTTTGTGCAATATGGTGGAACCCTAAGCTAGTAAAACAACTTTGAAAATCAGTCTGGCAGTTCCTGAGAAAATTGGAAATAGTTCCACTTGAGGACCCAGCTATAACACTCCTGGGCATATACGTAAAATATGCTCCATCATATAATAAGGACACATGTTCCACTATGTTCATAACAGCCTTATTTATAATAGCCAGAAGCTAGAAACAACCCAGATGTCCCCACAACAGAGGAATGGATATATAAAATTTGCTAAATATACACAACAGAGTACTACTTAGCAATTTAAAAAAGTGACTTAATGAAATTCTTAGGCAAATGGTTGGATCTAGAGAATATCATATTGAGTGAAGTAACCCAGATACAAAAGAACACATATGGTATATATTCACTGATAAGTGGATATTATGCAAAAAGCTCACAATGCCCATGATACAACCCACATAACATATGGATCATAGAAGGAAGGAAGACCAGAGTGTGGATGCTTCAGTCTTGCAGTGAGGGAAGAACAGGACAATTGTGGGACGTGGAGAAAGAGGGGGACCTGGGAGGGAGGGAGGAGGGAGAGGAAATAAGAGGGCAGTATCAGAAACTGAAATAAATATGAGAGAGGTACAGAAGGTCAGGAAATCAAACAAAAATATGTAGCGGGGCGTGGGGGGGGAGATGAGGAACTGCAGATAGTTACTGGAGGGTCCCAAACACCAAGGAAATGTGAGGCTGCCAGGACCCAACGGGGATGACTTTAGCCGAAATGCACAGAGAGGGAGTAAATAGAATATTTTGAGACCACCTCCAAGAGATAGGTGCAGCCCCTGGTCAAGGGATGGGGCCACCCACCCATCTCAGAGTTTTTAAACCAGAAATGTTCCTGTCAAAGGAAGAACAGGGACAAAGAGTGGAACAGAGACTGAAAAAAAGGGGCCAACTGAGGAGTACCCTACCTGAGCATCTGTTACTGTGGTCAAGAGGTGCTTGATGACAGGAACCTAGTGTGGTGGGTCTTGTGGAAGTCCGGTCAGCAACTGACCAATGCAGATGTGGATTCTTAGAGCCAACCATCTAACTGAGCTCAGGGAAACTGGTAGTGGAGCTAGTGGAAGGACTAGAGGAACAGAGGGGGATTGCAACCCCATTGGAAGAGCAAAATAGGCTGGCCTGACCACCCAAATTTCTCAGAGTCCAGACCACCAACCAAGGAGCGTACCTTCAGGAATCCATGGCTCCAGATAAATATGTAGCCAAGGTTGAAATTACCCGACAGCAATGAGGGGAGTGCCTTGGTTCCGGGGAGGTTTGTTGCTCCAATGTAGTGGCATGCTGGAGCAGTGAAGCAGGATAGTGTGGGTAGGTGGGAGAGCACCCTCATCCTGGCAAAGGGGAGCATGAGGGTGGATGTGAGATGTGGGATTGGTGGAGGGGTTACCGAGAAGTGCAATATCATGGGATGGGTCTTGGGTGGAGGGGTAACTGAGAAGTGGGATATCATGGGATGGGTGTTGGGTGGAGGGGTAAGTGAAAAGTGCGATATCATTTGAGATGTAAACGAATGTAATGATTAATAAAATAAAAAAAGCTTGTGCAATAAAATCAAGCAACTCACCCTTTGTTAAGGCAGACAGAATTGGCATTTTTATTTTTACTAGAAATGAGTTTTCTCTGAACCTCAGTTCACTACGTCAGAAAGACCTAAAATGGCTAAGTAACACATCAAGCATACAGCATTTAGCACAATTCTTGTCCTATAGTAAACACGTGTTAAACAGTTTCTATTATTGCAATATGAGTAGGTTGTCATATTTTAAATATAGAAAACCTACTTATTCTAACTCCAGAACAGACAACAATTTTCTTTCAAGACCATAAATAAGAGGTAGCTTTCTCGTTATTATATTTCCCCATTGAACAATTTATTTCCTTGTATGTAAAAGCAGTAAGTAGAGCTACTGTAGGTTTCTATCACCTTGACCTCCACTGCTGGGTATGGCTTTATTTTAAACACTGAAACCACATGGTACTTGCAAAGCCCCAAATATCTAGACTTATAAAAGTTATATTATTCAAGCAAGTAAAATCAGGCTCAACTTTGAGAAAGAATGTCATTAAATTGGTAAATGCGTCACTTTTTTTTAAACATTCATTATCAAGCAAGGTATTTTAGGAGACTGAGACAAAATAGCTACCACACAAATCACAGTTGCTATATTGGCTGGGAAATCACTCTAGTCAAATCTAATTTAGATATCATAGATACTAGCATTAAAGTGTATATTAAATTAGTAAACATATTGAGTTTAAAAACGGAAAATAAATGATGCTTCACACGACGTCAGCATTATTTTTCCTTGCATTGCACTAAAATCAATAGGGATGGGCATGTTAGCCACTGTCTATGGCACTGAAAAGTTTACAATGCACTTTTAAAAATGCATATAAAAACATAAAAACATTCAATTGAAGTTTATTCAATTAATTTTAGTTTCTAATTTACAAAGTTTTTTACTGTTCAAGTAAAGAGAAATGAAGATGAAAGAGTGTTTGAAGACACATATGCTGACACCCAGCACAATCTTTCAGCGTTTTTAATACTCAAGTAATTTTAAAAATAATAGGCTTAAAAAAATAAAAAAGTAAGTTTTGCTAAATTGCATTTTTATTACTTAAATTCAATTACCACTTTCTCTCAATGACACAAATTATGTTTCATGTTTTACTACAGTAAATGATAGGGGGATAGAAATCAGGAAAGGAGTTTCTTCCAATGGAGGCTGCTTGCCCAACTGAGAGCATTTGGAATTCCCTCATGACTTGCTGTTGAAAATATGGAGAATATTAATTCGTAAGAACATATGTGAATATTGAAATTTATTTCTTACATAAGGAAAGATATATATTCTATAAAATTCATTACATTTACATTTAATATATATGAATTCCAAAGCCATAAATAATAAAGTGTTTCAGCATGCATGTAACTTGGGATAGATAGCATTGTTAGTTTTGGAAGTATGCTTCAGTGCATATAAGATATATACTTAGGGTGTGTGGATTTATTTCATGTTATTAACCACTTGAGATAGAAACCGTGGATGAACAATATTTTTGAGATAATTATATATATTTCATAGATCAGAAAACAGTTTCTGACGCCCACAACATCATATTTCTTTCATTTTATGTATGTTACAATTCCATAATGTAGCATACATCATTATCAAAGTAGTAACTGACAGGACAACAAATTCAAATTATGATAAGAATAGCACCAACTACAATATTTTGTATCATCAAAGTACATATAATTCACATTTTCACATAAAATGACTTTAAAAGGTGCAAGCATAACTAAAATATATTTCTAAGAGAATGTGGAAAAGGCTTAACAGAAATTCAAAAATGACAATCAATTAAATAAAAACAAAATTCACATTATCCATGACATCATGACGATACCACACAGTGAGAAAATAAATATTGTCAAACTCAAAAAGTTAGAATTGAAACTAAATAGCTCTCTCTGGTTCAGCTCTTTTCCAAGCTATAGTTTACAAGCACTTGTAATTGATTTAATAAACACATGTTATTACATGCTATATAACACTTCGGTAAAAGCTTGTATTAGCACACTACTTGACGTATTGTTTCTATTTTCGGTACATTCATATGCAACAACATCTCAATGAATTGAATTAAGCATGAAAAACTAAGAATAAGACAAAAATCACATTTCTAATAAGGGAGAAACTATAATTAATATAATGTAGTTTTATGAATGACTGTTGCTTTTGTTGTTTGCAAATTGATGGTGCTGGTGTCGGTACTGGTGTTTGTGGAGATGATGGTGATGACTTTAGCTATATACAGATTTTTTGCTATATTAGCTATATACCATTAGATTATTACATGAACTATATAATATTAGATATTTAGCTATATACCATTATTGTGTTATACTTCATGAGAAACAGTTTCACTATGTTCTCAGTAATATCTCCAAAGTCTCTACATACCACACAGTACAGTAGCATTAATGTTTTTCCAAAGTAGCCTCAATAGAAAACAGCATACATACACTTGGAGAATATGTTGGCTGGAGATATAGTTCATTTACGGAGCACCCTATCAGCTGGAATAATGTTCCATACTCAATTAACAGCATAATAAATGAAGTTTTTAAAAATCACAATGTCCAAATGTGCCCTGCAGAGTCAATAGGGTATCTTTGTACATATGTATGAACCATTTTTCTTGATAATCACGATTACAATTTGTAACTGATGTTTAGAGGAAACTATTTTCACCAGGAAAAATTATGTGCTGCAGAAATAAGAATCAGTTGTTTAACATTATTGGCCTTATATTGGGCAGTATGAAATCAAAGATATCCAATTCATTTTAATGTTTGATATACCTATTTATATGTTAAAGCTTCTTACCTACATATACTCACTAAATGTCTCTACATATTAATGTTTCCAACCTACTTCTACTTACTAAATATCTAAACACAGTTCTTCATCTATTATTATGTATATTTTATGTAGATTTCTGTTCCTAAACTGTAACAGTTGTTTGTACCTTGACTCTACACTGCGCAATAACTGATATAGCTATTTATTTGGTTAGTTAATAAAATGTATATTATAAAAGCAATAAACACTATTTCTTTGGGAACATTGCTATTTTCCTTTAGACTGAATTCTGTCATGCTACTACCATGTACAAGCAGTAAGTGACTCTTATAACAATAAAGAGTTGAAAATTCTTACATTACATTACATTCACATTACTTGCAGATCATATTGGCTAAGAAATCTTGATATAAATTTAGGAAACCATTTCTCAATCAAATTATAATACATTTTATTATACAGGCAGCTATACTCAAGCATAGTGTGCATTTCTTAGAATGAATTGCATTGTTACTTACAATTTTTAAATACCCCAAATTTCTGATTAAAGTAATTCAAAGTGTTTTGCATTTCAATCTTTCTTTGTTAAAAGGCACATCTTTGCCTCCTTCATTAGTGGTAATGCCTAGGGTGCTTTGCATAATGTCACTGCCTTATACAGTGGAAAGAAACATATCATTAAATATGTTACAGTATTTTATATTGTAGTGATATAGGGAAAGAAAAGGGTACATGAAGTACCAATTTATAACTAGCAAAGGAAGGGGTGAATATCAGTGGTTGGTATGATTCTTTCAATTTTTTAGATGCAGTTTAGCACTACAGTTTCTTGCAGATGAATATGTCTGAAATGAAGACTGCTATATAGTATGTATCTCTTTATTTGTAAGTCAGAAATGTATTAATTTGAAAGGTCCGTGATATGGAAGAGTATAAAAATCTCCATCCAGAAGCTCATTCAGACAACTAGAGAAACCTATAGCCAAACAGTGACTGAAACTTGGAGACTCTTGTAGAAAAATAAAAGGAAGAATTGCAGGCCCAAAAAAGATAGGAATTCCAAAAAAGACCAACAGAGTTACTCAATCTGGACCCTGGGGGTTCTCAGAGACTGAACTGCCAACCAGAGACCAAACACAGGCTGTACACTAGGCCTTCTCAGCACATGGTAACAGATGTACATCTTTGTCTTCATATGGTCCCCGAAAACCTGGAGTATGGTCTATCCCAAAACCTGTCGATTGTCTGTGGGATATGTTCTTCAAATCGGGCTGCCTTGTCTGGCCTCAGTAGTAGCGGAAGCTTCTGTCCTCACAGAAACTTTAAGTGCCAAGGTGGGGAGATACCCAGGTGCCCCACTCACTCAGAAGAAAAGTAGAGGGGGACTGGGGGAAGGACTTGGGAGGGGTGGCTGGGGGTCAGTAAGTGGAATGTAAAGTGAATTAGTGAGACGTAGACAAAAATTTTTAAGAAAAGATTATGTATTTTAGCAAAGAAAGTAATTGTATAGTATACTGAAGAATATATACTAGGGAAAAAAACAGAAAACCTACATGGCATACAATAATCAGAGTCAAGGAAGTTCACAGAAAAAAGTGTTACTTTAATTTGGACACATAAATATGCTCCTAAAATTAAATTGTATTCAGGAAGCAGTTGGAAACAGTTCTGCTAGCTGAAATATTCAAAGTTTCCCAACAAAGGAGAAAACACATTTTCTACTGAACACTGATTTTACTCATTCTGAAGTGACATAAAAATAGCACAAAGGCTGTATTTAACCTAAGATAAAATATATTAAAAGAAAAAATAGTCAACAAAAAGCACAAGTTACTTCTCTGCTGAAACAATAAAATTCCTTTGTTGCAGAAGAAAATGTATTTACAGCCACTTTTGTATAAGGTTTGGTATCTCTTAGCATCCATTAATAATGTAACTTAAAAGAAGGAAGCTACGTTTTACATGCAACATATAGATGAAAACTGCCCGCCCACCCCAGTTAATTAGAAATGTTAGAAATCCTTATAGAGACATCATTCTTATGTATAATTTCTGTCAACTCAATTGATTATTGCTATCCAGTTTCCAAAGTTAGTCACAGAGTGATAGTGAATACCGTAGGGCGAAAAGCAATGACTATATAATTCAGAATCAGCAATATTCTGTAGGAGTTAGATACACTGTAACATTTCAATGATGCCTTAAATTCTAATGGTTTCAAGCTGCTGGAAACTCCTGAAGCAATCAAAAATAATCTGTCATGGGACTAGGGCTATGAACATCATGTCATAGCCACTCTGCTATTAGATTTATTGGAGGGTAAAGCATGTCAGTTCTGCCTCAACTCACAGGAGAAAAAAGCAAGCCCTATGAAGTTAATCTAATAATAGACTGGAAAGCAATGATTACCGTTTCATGTACACTAGCTATTTGTAGCAGTGGTTGGCCTAATTCTGCTGGCCGCGCTTGTCAGAGCTTTGGGATTAACAAGTGTTTAGCTGGAAATTTATTGAGAAACATCAAGAAATCATTTAATGAGGAACAAATCTCTCATTTATTGCTACTGAGGGGACACTGAAACCGCACTCCCACCCCTTCTCCCCTTCTTTTCCATTTTGAGAGCTTGCTGTAAGTCATATTTCCCATGTAAAATGTACCTTTATGCATTGAGTTTAGCAGTTGCATAATAACTACACCACTTTATATTTTATGCTCAGTAGTTTCCACCACCGTGTTGTAAGTTTCAGTGCATTGTTTGAAGAATGCAAACATTTTATCAAGATATCCACCACTGACTGTACATCACTGAATTCTCCTTAGGAATCTGTTAAATTGACAGCATACAGCTATAATCACAGACTAAGATTTGCTCATGAAAATGTCTAGAAAGAATGATTTTTACCTCCAGTAAGATCAAATGATATTTCACCAGTACAGCTTCATATAGGTTCATTATAATATAGAACATATTTTTTTTTAAAAAAAGACTGTTCCTATATTTGCCATTCAATTAAACTTTAATTGTTAAGTTAAACTGCCAAAATATCAATTATTCTATGCAATAGTTAATTGTGCATTTCTGGGTACAATTTGGGAGGAAGAGGTATAATATATATTCTTCATGGATAATTGTGGAGGAGGGGGTAGGAAGAGTATAAGAACCAGACAATATATGGTTACCAGAACTCAGTGTCTTCTATTCACAGCAAAGCAGTTGAACATATAAACTCACAGCAGAATGAACAAACTCTGGGTAAGCCCAAGCCAGACCAAGATTCAGCATGGAGTCAGGAGCTTGAAAAACAAACCAAACAAAAGCCATGGAGATATTGGCAGTTGTTGGGTGCTGGGAGGACAGATTATTGTCTCTAAGGTTGTGGTCATTGGTAAGCTGTCAAAACTGCACTGGAAGATCACACACAGAAGAATATTTGTACAGTACATATTTATCTTGATGGCTTTAAACCAAAGATACAAGGGGCACATGCCTTTAATCCTAGTACTTCAGGGACAGAAGTAGATGTATCTATGTGAGTTTAAGACTGGCCTAGTATATAGAGTGAGTTCCAGGACAACAGAGCTACATTGTGATATCCCGTCTCAAATAATATAAATTAGATAAGGAGAGAAGGGGAGATGTATATGGGAAGAGTTGAGGGAAGGGATGAACATAATCAAAAGACATTGTAAATAATCCAAAAGGGATACATATGTGTATATATATATATATATATATATATATATATATATATGCATATGTGCATATTTTCACAAATGAATATGATAATGATATTACAAAATGTAACACTTAAATTATATCTTCATACTTCATGCAATTTTGTTTTTAAAGGCAATATCATTCGGTATCTAAAAACTCCAACTATCATAACAAAGATACATACAATACCTTTTATGAATATACACATTAAGGACCAGAAAAATGAGTATCATATTTGTTATTAGATAAGTAAGAAGATTATAAAATCAGCATAAATCTAGTGATATATTAAAGGCATTTATTATTGAGTTAATAAATATATTTGCTTAATGCATTATTTGACCAAAAATTACTCATAAATATTTTTTAAAAAGGGAACTCTGAAAGTTATTGAATACATTTTACTCCAATAAACTATTCTTAACAATATACCAAAAGGAGGAAAACAGAAGAAAACAAACAAACAAAAAAAAACCAATATGCCTGAAATGTCAAATGTAGATTTACTAAAATATAAGTTGTACCTTGTAGAGCACCATTTGAAATTTCCTTTTTATTAATTGAACAACTTTATTTTTAAAAACAAAGATAAATGTACATATTTTAAAAGCATTTTTGCATAACAGTATATGAATACATTTTTGTCCTTACTTGATTTTTTAAAGGATTGATAGTATGCATTAAAATCCTACCACTTACAATGAGAATAAAGTACATGTAAAAGAATATGTAACCTGGAAATAGTCAAAGTTTTCATGATATGTAAATATTAAGCATAATGATTTTTCATTTAATTTTGGCCTTTGTTTTTCTTGAACTTCACACAGTCTGTAATTTGTTTCTAAGGTGTTCCAAGCTTTCTGGTGTTAGTATACAATTATCAGTGACCGCATATTATGTCTTTTGTGACTGGAATACCTTACTCAGGATGATATTCTCAAGATGTATGAACTTTTTAATTTTTTAATGAAGAACTTTATTTAAAAAACAAAGATAAATATACAAATTTTTAAGCATTTTTGCATAAAAGTATATGAATACATTTTTATCATTACTAGACTTTTTTTTAAAGATTTGATAATGTGCATTAAGAACTTACTACTTAAAATGAACAAAAAGTACATGTAAAACAGGATGCAACCTGGAATTAGTCAAAGTTTCTGGGTGTGTAAAGAGTAAGCATAATGTTTTTTTCTTTCCTTTTCTTTTCTTTTTTCTTGAACTTCACACAGTCTGTGAGTTGTTTCTGGGGTGTTCAGAGTTTTCTGGGGTTAGTATCCAGTGACTGCATATAATGTGTGTTCTTTTGTAACTGGGTTATCTCACTCAGGATGATATTATCTAGAAGCATCCACTTTCTTAAGAATTTCATAAGGTCATTTTTCTGATAGCTGAGTAGTAAGTACTCCATTGTGTAAATGTACCACAATTTTTGTATCTATTCATCTACTGAAGGACATGGGTTCTTTCCAGCTTCTGGCTATTATAAATAGAGCTGCTATGAACATTATGGTGCATGTATCTTTGTTGTATGTTGGAGGGTCTCTGGGGTAAATGCCCAGAAGAGGAATAACTGGGTTGTCAGGTTGTACTATGTCCAATTTTCTGAGGAATCGCCAGACTGATTTCAAGAGTGGTTGTGTCAGTGTACAATCCCACCAACAATGGATAAGTGTTCCACTTTCTCCATGTCCTCGCCAGCATCTGCTGTCATCTGAATTTTTTATCCTGGCCAATCTGACTGGTGTGAGGTGGAATCTCAGGGTTGTTTTGATTTGCATTTCTCTGATGGCTAATGATGTCAGGCATGCCCTTAGATGCTTCTCAGCCATTCAATATTCCTCAATTGAGAATATTTTGTTTAGCTCTGTACCCCATTTTTAATAGGGTTGCTTAATTCTCTGGTGTCTAGCTTCTTGATTTCTTTGTATAACTTGGATATTAGGCCTCTTTCTGATGTGGGGTTGGTAAAGATCTTCTCCCAATCTGTTGGCTGCCATTTTGTTTTCTTGACAGTGTCCTTAGACTTACAGAAACTTTGAAATCTCTTTAAGTCCCATTTGTCAATCTTTGACCTTAGAGCTTGAGCCATTGGTGTTCTGTTCAAGAACATTTCCTGTGTGCCTATGTGTTCTAAGGTTTTCCCTACTTTCTCTTCTAATAGTTTCAGTGTGCCTGGTTTGATATGGAGATCTTTGATCCACTTGCACTTGAGCTTTGTACAAGGAGATAAGAAAGGTTCTATTTTCATTCTTCTGCATGCTGAGTGCCAGTTGGAACAACATTTGTTGAATAGACTGTCCTTTTTCCATTGAATATTTACAGCTCTTTGTCAAAAATCAGGTGACCATATATGTGAGGGCTCATTTCTATGTCTTCTATTCTATTCCAATGATCCACGTGCCTATTTCTGTACCAGTACCGTGCAGTTTTTAGCACAATTGCCTTGTAATAAAGCTTGAGGTATGGGAAAGTGATTTCTGCAGATGGTTTCTTGTTGTTAAGGATGGATTTCACTCTTCTAGGTCTTTTTTTTTTATTCCAGATGAAATTACACATTGCTCTTTCCAACTCAATGAAGAATTGGGTTTTAATTTTGATGGGGATTGCATTGAATCTCTAGATTGCTTTTGTAAGATGGCCATTTTTACAGTGTTGATCCTTCCAATCCATGAGCATGGGAGATCTTTCCATTTTCTGAGATCTTCCTCGATTTCCTTCTTTAGAGTTTGAAGTTCTTGTTATAGAGGTCCTTCACTTGCTTACTTAGAGTCACACCAATGCATTTCATAGATTTTGTGGCTATTGTGAAGGGTATCTTTTCCCTAATTTCTTTCTCCACATGTTTATCCTTTGATTATAGGAAGGCTACTGATTTGTTTGAGTTAATTTTATATCCAGCCACTTTGCTGAACTTGTTTATCAGTTGTAGGATTTCTCTGGTGGAATTTGTGGGGTCGCTTAAGTACACTATCATGTCATCAGTGAATAGAGATGTATTTACTTATTCCTTTCCAATTTATATCCCTTTGATATCCTTTTGCTGTCTAATTGCTCTGTTCAGGACTTCTGATACTATGTTGAATAGGTAGGGGGAGAGTTGGCTGCCTTGTCGAGTCCCTGATTTTAGTGGGATTGCTTCAAGTTTCCCACCATTAAGTTTGATGTTGGCTGTTGAATTGATGTATATTGCTTTTATTATGTTTAGGAATGGGCCTTGGATTCCTGTTCTTTCCAAGACTTTTAACATGAAGGGGTGTTGAATTTTATCAAATGCTTTCTCAGCATCTAGTGGGATGACCATGTGGTTCTTTTTCTTTTAGTTTTTTTATATGGTGGATTACATTGATGGATTCCCACCTGTTAACCATCCCTGCATTCCAGGGATGAAGCCTACTTGATCATGGTAAATGATCATTTTGATGTGTTTTTGCATTCGGTTTGCAAGAATTTTGTTGAGTATTTTGGCATCAATCTTCTTAAGTGACATTGGTTTGAAGTTCTCTTTCCTTGTAGGGTCTTTGTGTGTGTGTGTGTGTGTGTGTGTGTGTGTGTGTGTGTGTGTGTGTGTGTGTGTGTGTGTTTGGTTGAGAGGATTTTCATGACTGCTTCTATTTCCTTAGGTGTTATTGCATTATTTAGGTGGTTTACCTGTTCCTGGTATAACTTTAGTATCTTATATCTGTCTAGGACTTTATCAATTCTTCCAGATTTTCCTGCTTTGTTGAGAATAGGCTTTTGTAGTAGGATCTGATGATTTCTTGAATTTCCTTAGTTTCAGTTGTTATTTCTCCACTTTCCTTTCTGATTTTGTTAATTTGGATAATCACTCTTTGCCCTCTAGTAAGTCTGCTAAGGGTTTATCAATCTGGTTAATTTGCTCAAATAACTAGCTGTTGGGTTTTTTTTGATTCTTTGAATGGTTCTTTTTGTTTCTATTTGGTCTATTTTTGCCCTAAGTTTAATTATTTCTTGCCATCTATTCCTCTTTTGTATATCTGCTTCCTTTTGTTCTTGAGCTTTCAACTGTGCTGTCAGGTTGCTAGTGTATGCTCTTTCCAGTTTCTTTTTGGAAGCGCTCAGAGCTATGAGTTTTCTTCTCAGTTCTGCTTTCATTTCATCCCATAAGTTTGGGTATGTCCTGTATTCATTTTCATTAAATTCTAGAAAATCCTTAATTTCTTTCTTTATTTCTTCTTTGACCCTGCTATCATATAATAGACATTGTTTAATTTCCTTGAGTATATGGGCTTTTTGTTGTCTTTGTTGCTGTTAAAGACCAGCATTAGATCATGGTGATCTGAAAGGATGCATGGGAATATTTCAATCTTCTTATATCTATTGAGGCTGGTTTTGTGAACAATTATGTGGTCAATTGTGGATAAGGTGCTGTGAAGTGCTGAGAAGAAGGTGTATTCTTTTGTTTTAGGATGATATGTTCTGTAGATATCTGTTAATTCCAGTTGGTTCGCGGCTAGTTTTACAGTGTCCTTGTTCAGTTTTCGTTTCCATTATCTGTCCATTGGTGAGAGTGGGGTATTGAGGTCTCCCACTATTATTGTGTGGTGTGCAATGCATTTTTTGAGTTTTTGTAGGGTTTCTTTTATGAAGATCGGTGCTTTTATATTTGGAACATATATGTTAAGGATTAGAGTTTTTCCTGCCAAATTTCCCCTGTAATGAGTAAAAAGTGTCCTTCCTTATCTTTTTCATAACTTTTTGTTGAAAATCTACTTTATTCGATATTAGAATGGCCACTCCAGCTTGCTTCTTGAGGCCATTTGCTTTGAAGGTATTTTCCCCACCTTTTACTTTGAGATAGTGTCTGTCTTTTTCTCTGAGATGAGTTTCATGTATGCAGCAAAATGATGAGTTTTTTTTTATGTATCCACTCTGATAGCCTATATTTTTTTATTCGGGAATTGAGTCCATTTATGTTAACAGATATCAAGGAATAGTGGTTACTGTTTCCTGCTATTTTTGACTTTGGAGGTTGAATTGTGCCTGTATGTCTTTCTATTTTTGGTTTTCTTTCTTAGGAGTTTTCTTCTTTTTATTAGGATATAGTTCCCCTCCTTGTATTGGGTTTTCCACCTATACTTTTTCGTAGTCCTGGGTTTGTGGTTTGATATTGTATAAATTTAGTTTTGTCTTGGAAAATCTTAGTCTCTCCATCTATGGTGATTGAGAGATTTTCTGGGTGTAGCAGCTTAGGGTCTGCATGATGTCTGTCCAGGAGATTCTAGCTTTTATAGTTTCTGTTGAGTAGTCAGGTGTGATTCTGATTGGTCTGCCTTTATATATTTCATGACCTTTTTCCGTTACTGCTTTTAGTATTCTTTCTTTGCTTTAGGCACTTGATGTTTTGACTATTATGTGTCGGGAGGAATTTCTTTTCTGGTCCAACCTATTTGGAAATCTTTTATGCTCATGGTCATCTCATTCTTAAGGGTTAGCGAATTTTCTTCTATGATTTTGTTGAAGATATTTTCTGCGCCTCTTAGTTGATATTCTTTGCCCTCTTCTATTCTTATTATCCTCGGGTTTTGTCTTCTCATTGTTTCCTGGATCTCCTGGATATTTTGGCTTAGGAGCTTTTTGGCTTTTGCATCTTCTCTGACTGCTTTGTCTATGTTTTCATGTTGTCTTTGGGTTCTGAGATTTTCTCTTCCATTTCTTGTAGTCTGTTGGAGATGCTTGCATCTGTGACATCTGATTTGCTTTTTAGTATTTTTATCTCCAGGGTTGTCTCTTTTAGTGTTTTCTTTATTATTTCCATTTCCATTTTAAATTACTTCTTCAATTCCTTCATTTGTTTGGTTCTGTTTTCCTCTAGTTCTTTGATTTCTTTGAGTGTTTTTCTTATTTTCTCAGTGATTTGGTTCCTGTGTCTTCTATGTACTTTGCCTGTGTCCCTGGATCTCCACTTTTCTAGGTGGCAGATGGCCTGAGCATTTGTTTTGCATGCATGGGCCCTCTGGGTGGAAAGAGTCCATACAGCAGAATTCCTGCTCCCCTGAACCAATCAGGGTGGGGGAGGGTGTTTTCTGCAGGCTTGATCCAGACTTTTCTGTGCCCTGGCTACTAGCAGCACAATCTCACCAGGCCTGTGTCCCTGGTGAAACTTTCTTTCTTTCTTTCGTTCTTTCTTTCTTTCTTTCATTCATTCTTTCTCTCTCTTTCTCTCTCTCTTTCTTTCTTCCTTCCTTCCTTCCTTCCTTCCTTCATTTTTCTTTCCTTCCTTTTGTAGAGAAAAATTTCATTACATACCATTTAACAAATCTGTACTTTATTAGTGGTTTGGTAAATTTTGTGAAAATTTGTGCTACATAGATTTTCTCTTATATTTTAACAAAACATGGAATATACTGACAAAATTAAATTATATTTACAAAATATACTGATAAAATTAATTGTACTTACAAATGTGAATTATAATTTAGGTTACATATAAGATATCAGCATGTATTTCTTTTTTATTGGATATTTTATGTATTCACATTTCAAATATTTTCCCCATTCCATGTCTCCTTCTCCATCGCACCGCTTCTATGAAAATATCCCCACTCCCACTTATTTTCATAGCAACCTTATTTATAATAGCCAGATGCTGGAAAGAACCCAGATGTCCTTCAACAGAGGAATGGATGAAGAAAATGTGGTATTTTACACAATGGATTACTTCTATGCTATTAAAAATAATGATTTCATGAATTTTGTAGGCAAATGAATGGAACTAGAAAAATATCATCCAGTGTAAGGTAACCCAGTCACAAAAGTACATAGTTTGCATTCACTGTTAAGTGGATATTAACCAAAAAGCTTGGAATAACCAAGAAACAATTCACAAACCACATGAAGCTCATGAAGAAGGAAGATCAAAATGTGATTGTTTGAGTCCTTCTAAAAAGGGAAATCAAAATGCTCATGGGAGGAAATACATAAATATAGAGTGGAGCATTTCTTTAGTATGATAGCTAGAAACCAAAATCCTATGTTTCATATTTACATATTCTTTTATGTATTTTTGAGATTCTGTGGTATGAATGCTCCTACTTTGGAACAATGTATCACAACAATCACTATATTTTGATAAAGATGATAATGCTATCTTTTCTCACTTGGTATAACCCAGTTTATAGACACAATTAATTTTTTTCTATAATCAGGGTATTAAATTTCTTAATACCAATATTTTAAAACAGATTTTTATTCTATCTAATAGAATTTTCAATGAAGTATATACATGTATACATAATTTAGAATATACATATTCTAAATTGAAATACTTTACTGATTTATATGGAAATATTTGAGTATTCAATAAGATGTAGTAGGTACTATAAAACTTTGTGAAATAGTTTAAAATTTATGACCTTAAAACTATGTCTCATTCAAGAAAAAATTAAAAGATACTACCATTTACATGAAGATTCTAATCTATACCTTTAGTATCCACAAACATCTTACAAACCTGAACAGAAATCTTATCCTTTAGGATTCAAAACTTTGAGAAAGATGGTTTCAATATAGCAGCAGTACTAGTAAATAAAGATCTCTCATCTTGCTAATAAAAATAAAATTATTTGTAATCATAATAAATCTAGTCTAAGACACATAAAAATTTTAGTCTGAAATATAAAAACAATATAAACAGAAATTAGGTTTCACTTAAAAATCTCCATTTAACCAAAGTTATGTTCCATTTTATAGAGTCTAGATGTCTAAATTAGTATTAAAACAAATGCAGTAGAAACAAAATTTTATTACATTTCATCTTATTTAATCTTTTATTTCCCATTGCTAATCAATTTTAAGTCACAAGGGCTGCTTTGTATCAACTAGAAATATATACCTATAATGTAGGTTACATATGAGCTATCAGTATGAATTTTTTTAGCTTGATAGCTAGAAACCATAATTTGGCATATTTTATAAACAGATTTCAAATTTTATATTTCAGTACTGCATCAAGATATTTATGCAATTAAACATATTTTACACGTTATAATAATTAAACATTAACATATATTTTGAAATAGGTTTTTCAAACATCGCTAATGGTATTTTTTTTTCCTCCCTCACTGTTCCTCTGTATTTACTTCTCTAATAAAGTTGTGACTCTTGGGGTAATTATATTGCCCCTTGGAGGTATTTGCTAATAAAACCTTCAGTACTAAGAATGAGAAGTTTCCCTTAAAGTCATTTGTAGTGGAAGTATAAGAGGCTCCCTAAACAGTAGTATATAATGTTGTTGCCCTGGTTGTCCCCCAAAATTCAAAGGTAAGATTCTATTACTGAAGACAAAGCACGCTTTGGAAAAAGAACTTGGAAGAATCATGCTGTAACTAATCTACATCTTTTCATGAAGATCAGTTCTCATAGTATGTAACTGTGTTATTTAAGCTGCCCTTGGAGAAAAACAATCAATAGTTACATACCCCTTTAAAGCTTATAAACCACAACAATGATCAGCCTGGGAAGATACCTTGTATCCCAGAAATTATCAACAGGCAGGAGGAACATAAATTTTGCATTTAGATTAAGGACCACACAACGAAGGGAATTTATGCCAGGCACTGTAAACCCACCTGTGTCTAGAGAGGTTTTTGATCCAAAGAAAACCCTATTACTGCCTCTTTCCTAAACCAGTATCATCCTTAATTATATTCTCAATAAGCACCCTTATACTCACAGATAGGTGTAGTTCTTACCACTAATCAAGGAAGTTACTTTTAGCAGCAGAGAGACTTACAGAAAGTAATACCTAATAAAAATTCAGAGAACAAATGGCCATTTATTATCTAACCCATTTGATATTTATAAAACACAAACCCTAAAGATAAGGCTTTGGGGATGTTGTAGAAAAAAAAAGCAGAATGATTACATGAGGCTGAGGATTATGTGATGTGCTAATAGTGTTACCTTGAACCCATGAAATCATTACAATATAGGTACCTATAAATGGCCTCCACAATCACACCACCAACTGATATGCCAGTGTGGGTAGATAATTCATGGTGGTTGTGCCCATAGATGATGATGTACAGGCAATTAATAGCTGCTGAGAGAGGGAGAGCCAGGTATCCTGAGGAACTAGTCTCTGATGGGCTGCCCAGTCTAAGTAATCAGTCCTAAAAATGTTATGGATATGGATATGCAGATATGCAGAAGTGCAGATGTGCAGATATATGTGTGTGTACAGCACTAAATACACTGAACAGCTTATATTTAGAAACACAAAACAGACCACACACACACACACACAATCAATTAAAAATTATTTTTAAAAAGACTAGGTCTTGAATTTGAACGAAAGAAATTTAGTAGGTATAGAATCAGGTAGACAGAGCAGGAGGGGCTAAATTATGTAAATATAGAATTCATGTGTAAAGAAGCTCTCAAAAAATAATGATGAAATATTTAAGCAGTAGTAGACAAGCAGGTTTACTATGTGAAACTATCCAAACACATTCACTAATTCACATATTCTAAGTGGATTAGCTCAAATAAGCATTATGTGAAAGACAATAAAACAAAACAATTTCACACTAAGTTAAGGCTTGACTTATAGGAAGTGGCATTTCTGATGGCCCAAGGCATTGAATTAGTTTTGCTTCTCCATAATTTTACTGATTCACTTGAGTAGCCAGAAGAGGACATTTTCTGCTTGATTTCAGTGTAATCCAGTCACCTGCTCAGCAATTGTTGCAGCCAAGTTAATTGCACTTGACTGAGCACTGAGTGTGTGCATGGAAGAACAAGAAGATCAGTATCCTGCATGTATGCTCAGAAATATTGAGCATTGGTGATAGTAGAAGTCATCACTTCCTAATATATCACTATTTTCTTACCAGGTAAGATGTAATGCCCAAAATTTTGCATTTCTTATCTCCTCAAGTTATTTCTCAGTCTAATGAAGGGTAATGGTGTGTTTTCTTCCTTTACTACAAATTTCAACTCATATGAAAAAATAAACTACTAAAACTACAATAACTGTGCATTTTAAAAGAAACTACTAGGAATCCTTCAAAATGGTGCCATTTATACTAAGCTTCTTTCTGTGTGTAGGGGGAGTCAATGCACTACTGTTTTGCAAAATCTCTTTTAAACTTGAATAAAATGCTGTCATTCAAATATATGTAGAGCAAAGCAACTCAACAGAAATGGCAAAGCTGAAGCAAAGTAACAAAGAAAATAATCACTACATACAAATCCATATTTAATGCATAAAAGTATTTGCAAATGCATTTTTACTTATTGTTAAGGTGTATTAGATAGTCCCTTATAAATAAAAAAAAATGCAATTTCTAAGAAAATGAGCATTGTACATATTTAGTAATTTTATTGCATCTATATGTAACATATGTTGGGTATACATATATGCTATGTAGATGTGTATCAATATGCTACATCGATATGTATCATATATTTCCAATATAGAGCATATACTTCACATAATGGAGATTTGAAAAATATTAATTGGGAAGCAGACAAAAATAATTGGGTTGGAGCATGTGAGAAATCAACATTGCTCTAACCTCTTAAGTAAAACAAGCACATATATTATGTGGCTATAAGGCACAAAATTTTCTGCACACTTCAGGTCCCATGCTTCTAAGTAAAAAGTTTTAAAGATGAGAGTCACACAGCAAGGATAAATCCAAGAAGAACTAATCATTAAAGAAAGTAGAAAGTGGCATTTTCTTTTATTGATTTATATATAACCTGTAATGAGTAGACAGCAGAAAATAGAAGTGCAGAAACATTTGTTCAATGATCAATATTTGCAAAGTAGGCAGTAAAAAGACCTGAGATACAAGAAGATCTGCTCATCAGACTAAATACCGAATATCAGCAGACTTAGGATGAACTGCCTACTGGTATAATTTAGCAAATAGTGTGGCTTAAAAGTGTAACTACTCAAACTACACATAAAGTGTTGCCAAATGAATTTAGGCATGTATAGAAAAAGGTCTCATGCAAATAGCTAAAGATAGCAAATATGATAATTCTATACCATTATATCAGCTTATTTAAACATATTTTATGAACTCCTACAGCTGATAAACAAGTTCAGCAAAGTGGCTGGATACAAAATTAACTCAAACAAATCAGTAGCCTTCCTATACTCAAAGGACAAACATGTGGAGAAAGAAATTAGGGAAAAGGTACCCTTCACAATCGTTACAAAAACTATGAAATACCTTGGTGTGACTCTAACTAAGCAAGTGAAGGACCTGTATGACAAGAACTTCAAACCTCTAAAGAAAGAAATTGAGGAGGATCTCAGAAAATGGAAAGATCTCCCATGCTCATGGATTGGAAAAATCAACATCTTAAAAATGGCCATCCTACCAAAAGCAATCTACAGATTCAATCCAATCCCCATCAAAATTCAAACCCAGTTCTTCATGGAATTGGAAAGATCAATGTGCAATATTATATGGAATAACAAAAGACCTAGAATAGCGAAATCCATCCTCAAAAAAAAAAAAAAAAAAAAAAAAAAAAAAACATCTGCAGGAATCACTATCCATGACCTCAAGCTATATTACAAGGCAATTGTGCTGAAAACTGCATGGTACTGGTACAGAAATAGGCATGTGGATCAATGGAATAGAATAGAAGATCCAGAAATGAGCTCTCATGTATATGGTCACCTGATTTTTGAAAAAGGAGCAGTAAACATTCAATGGAAAAAGGACAGCCTATTCAACAAATGGTGCTGGTCCAACTGGCACTCAGCATGCAAAAGAATGAAAATAGACCCGTTCTTATCTCCTTGTACAAAGCTCAAGTGTAAGTGGATCAAAGATCTCCACATTAAACCAGATACACTGAAACTATTAGATGAGAAAGTAGGGAAAACCTTAGAACACATAGGCACAGGAGAAAATTTCCTGAACAAAACACCAATGGCTCAAGCTCTAAGGTCAAAGATTAACAAATGGGACTTAATGAGATTGCAAAGTTTCTGTAAGGCTAAGGACATTGTCAAGAAAACAAAACGGCAACCAACAGAATGGGAAAAGATCTTTACCAACACCACATCAGATAGAGGCCTAATATCCAAGGTGTACAAGGAACTCAAAAAGCTAGACACCAGAGAATCAAATAACCCTATTAAAAAATGGGGTACAGAGCTAAACAAAACGTTTTCAGTTGAGGAACACCGAATGGCCGAAAAACATCTGAGGAAGTGCTTGACATCCTTAGCCATCATGGAAATGCAAATCAAAACAACCCTGAGATTCCACCTCACACCAGTCAGATTGGCCAAGATCCAAAACTCAGATGACAGCAGATGCTGGCGAGGCTGTGGAGAAAGAGGAACACTTCTCCACTGTTGGTGGGGTTGCAAGCTAATACAACCACTCTGGTAATCTGTCTGGCGATACCTCAGAAAATTGGACATAGTACTACCTGAAGACCCAGCTATTCCACTTCTGGGCATATACCCCAGAGACACTTTAATACACAACAAAGATATATGCACCACAGTGTTCATAGCGGCTCTATTTATAATAGCCAGAAGCTGGAAGGAACCCAGATGTCCTTCAGAAGATGAATGGATACAAAAATTGTGGTACATATACACAATGGAATACTACTCAGCCACCAGAAACAATGACTTAACCAAATTCTTAAGAAAATGGCTGCATCTAGAGAATATCATCCTGAGTGAGATAACCCAGTCACAAAAGAACAGACATAATATTCAGTCACTGATAGTGGGATGCTAACCCCAGAGGCTTGCACTCCCCCAGAAACAACTCACATACTGTATGAAGTCCAAGAAATAAAGAAAACAATATATATATATATATATATATATATATATATATATATATATATATATAAAACAAGAAGACTTTGACTATTTCCATGTTGCATTTTGTTTTGCATGTACTTTACGCTTCTTGTAACTATTAGGTTTTCAATGCATACTGTCAAGCCCTTAAAAAAAATCAAGTACTGACTACAAAATATATTCACATGGTTTTATGTAAAAATTATTTTAATGTCTGAAAAAACAGTACTGACAAAAATGTATAATTTTAAGCAAAAAATGTTTAAAATCTGTACATTTATCTTTGTTTTGTAAAATAAATTTGTTTAAAAAAATAAAATAAATAAAAAGTAATAATAAAAAACATATTTTATGTATTCACGGACAAATTCATATACATTTATAATGTATATTTTAAAATATTGTTTTTCTCACAAAAAAAAAAAAATAAAACCTAAGTCATCAAATAGAACTGATTTGAAGAAAGCAATTTTAGTACCTACCTATGTCAGGCACAACAAGGGAAGCCCTTCCTCTTTTCATTTAAGTTTTCCATTCCTGAAATATACCACTACTTTGTCATTGTAGGGTACTGAAAAACTCCATCAATTCACAATTCCATGTTAAGATGTGGTAAAGGCATTAATGAGAATAGAAATCTGAAATGTAGTTGTAGTCTGATGATTTGGATGGCCCTAAGAGTAAGAACAGAAGTGTGTTTTGTGCTTGAAAGGACAAAACCGGCATGTCCACTGATGTTCTGCAACTTTCTCTTAAATAATTAGCTAAAACCTATCACCTCTAACATAGGAGTTTTCATTTATTTACTATGTGAATTACATGTGTTTTTCATAATGAAAAAAATTGTTTTTATTGAAGAACTTTATTTTAAAAAGCAAAGATAAATATACAAATTTTAAGCATTTTGCATAAAAGTATAGGTATACATTTTTGTCATTGCTTGGCTTTTTTTTAAGGTTTGACAGTGTGCATTAATATTTAAATATTTTTAGTCCATTTTATTCAAATTTTATAAAGTGACTCATCAATTTTTACATGGAAATATTGGGGACATAATTAGACAAAATTATGCTAATAATATACCAAGTTTGCTTTGATCTGTTTAATAAGATGTAGTAAAAATAGTCTTTCAATATATGACTTATAAAATATTTGGCCCTGGATCCAGCAACATATAAGGTGATTGGTGATTTTTTTTTGTTTTATTTATCTTATTTTAATAGATTTATTATATTTGTATTTATGTGTTCTGGTAAGAGGGACTGAGGTAGCAGAATAAACTCCATTTTGCTTTTAAAAAAATGTTTGATTATACTTTTATTCTTTCCTTTCATAATTCATGCTTAATTAACTTTTATTTATTATACAACAAATTACTATGTAATATCTACACCGCTTTTTTCCTAATTAATGTCTTATTTCTAATCTAAACCATATATAGGGGACTAACAGAAACATTATAGATAAACCTTCTCAGAATAAATAGACTGAGAATGGGAAGTAAGTTCATTTACAAAAAGAAGACTCTAAATCACATTTAAACCCTAGATTTTAGTTACACTGTAGTAATAACATGATGATCACATTAAACTCTAGAGTATCTGTCTTACTTAGTAAAGGAGATCAAATCACCAAGATAAATCTAATACATTATTCATTCTTGTGAATAATAATTATTCACATTTGATCATTTTTTCTACCTTACCTGTGTGATGAATAAGCAAACAAGCAGAACAAAGCAAAACAAAAGCAAAAAACAAACAAAAAATGCACAAAGAGAAGATAAGGCAGAAGAATAACTAAATGTTCTAAAATTTGTTTTTATTTATGTGTATGTATTGAATAAACTTATGCATTCCTTGTATGTGCAGGTAAGCACAAAAGCAAGAAAAGATTGTTGGCTTCCATGAAACAGGAATTACAAGCAGTTGTGAGCCACCTAATGTGAGTATATTAAGCGCATTTGTGCAGTACCCAGTGTAGTCATGAGCCATTCATTAAGGGCATGGGGAACTAAACCCAGGTCACAAAGAAATGATTGAAGTACTCTTAAATACGTTTCCATCCCAAATTTTTATAATGAAATAACGGTGCAATAATTGGCTAATAATAAAGTTCCTATAAAATATTCTCAAAAATGTTTAAATATTGATGATCTCATATGCATAAAAAAGTTTTGTAAATCAGTTTTAGGATAACACTTCAAGTTCTGTTGCTAGAAATCCTCAATTGTAAAGCCCATAACCAAGGTTAATAAAAATAAATTCTAATAAAAAAATAAAACCATAATAACACATTACTAATGTTTTTGGTGACTTCACTGTTTCCTGCGATCTAAATGTGAAAACACCCATCTTTCTGAAGTTGTTATCCACTTGGGCATCTTTTAAATGGCAATCTCAGTTCAAGCTTTGTCCTTTCAAATAAATTTGCATTATAAAAACTCAGAGTTAGGCTTAGAGTGGTTTTGTTTGCTTTTAACTTTTCAGGAGAATGAAAACATCCAACTAATTAATCCAGCAACCAATGGACAAGAGAACAAAAAAAAAATACTGTTAAGGTTATTAATAGTATTTCATGTTAATTATCAACTTGGTAATACTTAATACAAATGTTTCCTCTCAGAGAAGATAGTTAAATTAATATACCTGTCATAGAAAAAATATAATACTCTTTTAAATTTTATAAAGACAATACCAATTAAGGTATAATGTGATATGCCACCTTAGAATTCAACTGGATATAATGACAGAAAATGTTGTAGTTTAAAATAGCGCAGATTAGGGACTTGCTGTCTGCTTTGGGGTAGGGTATCAAGAAAAAAAAAATGGATTTGCATTGAATCCTTTGTTGGGTAGGATTATTGCCTTCAGGCCACTTTAACTAGAGTTTCAATGGGAAGGATGAGGGTTCTCCTTTGTTTTGTTAATATTTCTAGCATGTACTTCTGGGTTTTCCTCACTTGTCTTTATTAAACTGCACAATACAAATATTTTTGCTCTCTTTTTTCAATTTTATTTAAATTCAGTGTGTTTACATTTCAAATGTTATACCCTTCCTCCCCACTCTCCTCCCTCCTCCTCCTCAACTTGTTTCCATGAAGGTGCTCCCTCTCCCAATCACCCTCTCCACCTGAGTGCCTCGGTTATTGATGGTGTTGTAATTCCTATGAGGGTGAAAAATCTTACAGATATTTCTGTCCTTTCTCTAGCTCTTTCAATGGGGTCCCTGTGTTCAGTCTGATGGTTGGCTACAAGCATCCTCATCTGTATCTATATGACACTGGGAGAAACTCTAAAGAGACATCCATGTCTGGTTCCTGACAGTAAACACTTCTTGATGTCAGCAATAGTGCTTGGGTTTGGTGGCCTTATATAGGGTGGTTCTCCAAGTGAGACAGTTTCTGTAGATCTTTTCTTCAATCCCTGCTCCTCTATTTGATTTTGTATTTCCTCCCCTGTTTTGTTCTCCCTTCTAAAAAGGACTGAGGCATCCACATTCTGGTCTTCCTTTTTTTTTAAGCTTCATAAGTTCTGTGGATATTTTCTTGGGTGTTCTGAGCTTTTCTGGGAGGAGGGGGCTAGTATCCACTTATAAATTAGTGTATACCATGAGTGTTCTTTGTTACTGAGTTCCCTCGTTCAGGATTATAGTTTCAAGTTCCATCCATTTGCCTAGGAATTTCATTAACTCATTGTTTTTAATACCTGAATAGTACTTCATTTTTTATATATACCACAATTTCTGTATACATTCCTCTGTTGAGGGACATCTGGGTTCTTTCCAGTTTCTGGATATTACAAATAAGGCTTCTATGAACATGATGGAATGTGTGTCCTTGTTAGATGTTGGAGCTACTTTTGGGTATATGCCTAGGAGTGGTATAGCTGGGTCCTCAGGTAGCTCTATGTTCAATTTTCTGAGGAACCACCAGAATGATTTCCAGAGTGGTTGTACCAGATTACAATCCCACCAAGAGTGGAGGAGTGTTCCTCTTTCTCCACATCCTGACAAGCATCTGTTGTCACCTGAGTTTATGATCTTAGCCATTATGACTGGTATGATATGGAATCTTAGGGTTGTTTTGATTTGCATTTCTCTGATGACTAGGAATATTGAGAATTTCTTTAGGTGCTTCTCAGCCATTCAATATTCCTCTATTGAGAAGTCTCTGTGTAGTTTCTTCCCCAGTTTTGATAGGATTATTTGATTCTCTAGACTCTAACTTCTTGAGTTCTTCGTATATATTGGATATTAGCCCTCTATCAGATGTAGGATTGGTAAAGATCTTTTCCCAATCTGTTGGTTGCCGATTTTTTTTTTTCTTTTGATGATGTCCTTGGCCTTACAGAAGCTTTGTAATTTCATGAGGTTCTATTTGTCAATTATTGATCATAGATGATAAGCCATTGGTGTTCCCTTCAAGAGAATTTTGCCTGTGCCTATGTACTCTAAGCTCTTCTGCCATTTCTGTTCTATTAGTTTCAGTGTACCTGGTTTTATATGGAGGTCTTTGGTCGACTTGGACTTGAACTTTGTACAAGGAGATAAGAAGGGAAAAATTTGCATTCTTCTGCATGCTGTCTACGAGTTGAACTAGCACCATTTATTGAAGAGGCTGTCTTTTTTCCATTGAATATTTTTAACTCCTTGGTCAAAGATCAAGTGACCATAGGTGTTTGGGTTCATTTCTGGGTCTTCAATTCTATTCCATTGGTCTACCTGCCTTTCTTTGTATCAATGCCAAGAAGTTTTTATCACAATTGATCTGTATTACAGTTTGAGGTAAGGGATGGTGATTCCCCCATAAGTTTTTCTTATTTTTAAAAATGGTTTTTGTTATCCTGAGTTTTTTATTATTCCAAGTGTATTTGCAAATTGCTCTTTGTAACTCTATGAAGAATTGATTTGTAATTTTGATGGAGATTGAATTGAATTTGTAGATTTTCTTAGGCAAGATAGCCATTTTTACAATGTTGATACTTCAGTCCATGAGCATGGAATATCTTTCCATCTTCTGAGGTCTTCAATTTCCTTCTTCCAAGACTTGAAATTCTTGTTGTACAGAACATTCACTTGTTTGGTTAGAGTCACACCAAGGTATTTTACATGTTTTGTGGCTATTGTGAAGGGTGTTGAGTCTCTAATTTTTTTCTCAGCCTGTCTGAAATTTGAGTAGAGGAAGGCTACTGATTTGCTTGAGTTAATTTTATATCCATCCACTTTGCTTAAAGGGTTTATCAGCTGTAAAAGTTCCCTGGTGGAATTTTTGGGGTCACTTATGTATACTATCTTATCATCTGCAAATAGTGATATTTTGATTTTTTTCCTTTCCAATTTGTATACCTTTGACCTCTTTTTGCTGTCTTATTGCTCTTGCTAGTACTTCAAGTACCATATTAAATAGCTAGGTGGGAGAGTGAACAGCCTTGTCTAGTCCTTGATTTTAGTGGGATTGCTTCAAGTTTCTCAGCATTTACTTTGATTGTGGCTATTGGTTTGCTGTATATTGCTTTTACTATGTTTAGTAATGTGCCTTGAGTACTTGACCTTTCCAAAACTTAAAGGCAAGTTGAATTTTGTCAAATGCTTTCTCAGCATCTAGTGAGATGATCATATGGGTTTTTTCTTCTTGGGTTTGTATATATAGTAGATGACATTGATGGATTTCCATATATCGAACCATCCCTGCATCCCTGGAACGAAGCCTACTTGATCATGATGAATGACAGTTTTGATGTGGTCTTGGATTGGGTTTGAAAAAATTTATTGAGTATTTTTGCATCAACATTCATGAGGAAAATTGGTCTAAAGTTCTCTTTCTTTCTAGAGTCTTTCTGTGGTTTAGGAATCTGACTCCTTGTACTATGTGTTTTTTTCTTTTCTTCTTTCTTTTTTTTTTCTTCTCCAGTCAAGATTGATGTAGGGTTGCATTTTAATTCAGTCTGAGATACTAGTAGCTTAGGACATGGTACCACCCCTACTCAGGATATGCCTTTATTCTTTAGTTGCCACTTTCTGAAAACATCTTCACAAACCATAAGAGGTTTGTCTCTACTGCAACTCCATTCAGTTAAATTGATCATGAAAATTAGCTATCATATTATTGTTCTATTGAATAAAACATCAAACATATTTAATATTATTAGTCATTTTTCTCATATAACAACTATTAAAATAAAATTGGTCATTTCTATCTCTTATTTATCAAAATGTGGTATATAAATATTTGTCCAAGGGAACCCTTTTTCTCTATTAAAGAAAAATTTCAGTTAAATAGTTTCTATTTTCTTTTTATATTACCTTAGTTGATTGTATATTTTATACTTATTTATGTTTAATATTAACATATTTAGTACATTTTAAAGAAATTATGCTATGTTAGAAATACATAGCAGTAGGCTTGGACCACAATGAACATATTAAGGAGGGCAGGAGTAAAGCAACTATCACTTTAGTATAGATGTAGAGAAACAACATCATAGAGGTAAAATCAGAACACATATTCTAAAACTGTGAAATAGCATGCATTTTTCTCTAAAATCAAAATTCAACATAATAGAAAAACAAAATTATCTTATGTTTTGATGAACACTGACTTCAAAGCAAGATGGAAAATTTGCTTTGCACAACAATGTTTCTGATTTATAGGTTTAACCGAACACTGTAATCATTATATTAGCACCCACAGTTCTGCAACACACAGCTTTTTCACAGGTAAGCATTTGGTCATGAATATTTCAGTCCCTCAGCTCATAAGGACAAAAAGTGAGAAATGATATTCATTATTAGATTGAAACTTTGTTTAGCCTTAACATCATTGGATGCCAACTAGGCATTCCATCAGCATTTGTAAACATATGGACTATTATTTCTCTAACACAGTAGTTTCTACTAATTTATTGCATTTTTATGTAGTGAAGCCCCACATCCTTTCAAAGTCTGCCATAGAAGCAAAAAAATATAGCTATCATTAGACTAAATACCACAACATAGAGGAAATGTTTATGTAATTTAGAGTTTATAATTTTTAGACAAAGTAGGCCAGCTCTATGCTCTATGCTGCGTATGTCTCTCTCTCTCTTTCTCTCTCTCTTTCTTTCTCTCTCTCTCTCTCTCTCTCTCTCTCTCTCTCTCTCTCTCTCTCTCTCTCTCTCTCTCCCTCCCTCCTGCCCTCCCTCTCTCCCTCCCTCACTCTCTCTCTCTCTCTCTCTCTCTCTCTCTCTCTCTCTCTCTCTCTCTCTCTCTCTGTATGTGTGTGTATTCTTGCTCTGTTTCAACTGACAATCATCTATCAATCCAAAAATGTACTCTTTAGATCAGCAACCACAATTGAATATTTACTGAAAAATATTAGTTTCTTAAATGTGCCCAAATAAAGCATCAAGACACATGTCATCATTCTCCATAACTGACAATTAGACAACTTTCTATGTATACAAATATTGATAAAAAGATGGACCCAAGTATGATAATGTCTCTCATGTGGGTTATATCAAAAATGTTAACAGCACATAATAGTCAAATTATCTATCATCAGGTTCTTTAATATTTAATGTCTTACCTTTGTAAACTTTCGGGTATTTTATATCTAGTATTTTGCCCATTATAGACTGGTCAGTATACAGATTTGCAGGCCCTTTATTACTTTATTCAAAAATACACAAAGACCAATGAAGAAGCATTTAAAAACTAAGTTAAATGATGTACAAAAGGTAATTTAAATTAATTTTAATAATTCTCATAAACATAAATAAAATAATAGAGCATTGATATGAGTCAGCAGGAAAAGGTTGAAATCAAGCATGAATACTGAGAATGACCCCTGGATAAGACACTAAGGAAGGAGAGAGCTGACTCACACAATATGTCCTTCAACTTCCACATATATGGAATGTGCAAACCCTCCAAAGCACATATACATAAACAGGATGTAAACTCTAATGAAATATTTTTGTACTCAAATATTGATATTCAAAGATATATTCTAATTGGTTCATTATAACTAACAATGAAAGGCACTTATAGAATTTTTCCATGTATGCTAACTGTAAGAAGAAAAATTTATAGATGAAATGTATCAGAAATGGCAAAAACAATGGGAAAACCTAAGGTATGTGTCTTTGAATGTTGTATCTTATCTCAGGTCCTTTCCCACATTAATCTGCTCCATGTTGAACAAAATCTGTTCCACACACTTTTCATCATAATATTCTGTTTCATGATTCATTGACTCACATACAATAATATCAAAGAACCATGGATTAAAGTTTCTAAAACCTTATTTGTCCTTTCACAGTTTTGTCAAAACAGCAAAAATACATACTCAGTCTTTTTCCAAATATTCAGCACTACTTTATGTAGCTTATGGCTTTAATATTAATAGAGATAATTTCACAAAGCCCTCCCCCTTCTATATGAACAGCTATGAGCTATCAATGTCTACTGGGAGTAAAAGAGGAAGAAAGAGAGGGAGGGAGAAAGGGAGGGAGAGTGAAAAAGAGGGAGGGAGAAACGGAGCGAGGGGGAAGAGAGACAGAGAAAGATTCAGTGTTTCCCAAGGATTAGTCTCCTGATAAGTTGTTAAATCCAAAGTAATAAGTTATAAACACATACACAAACACACACACACACAAACACACACATTTGATCGGAACAGGGGACATGGAAGGAGTTGGTGGGGGAGAAATGGGTCAAAATAATGTAAATATAGTTCTTATCCGTGAAACTATACATAAGTAAAATCAGTGTTGAGCATCGTTGTGAAGAGAAGGAGAAGAAAAAAAAAAAAAAACTAGAGCATAATAGCTATTTAAAGATTGCTACAGTAATAAATTTAGAGATGTGGTGTATGGAATCTTGCTCCACAATCGATGCTTGCTAAGAATGCCATAGGCTCTGATCTTAAACTGCAATAACACAAAATTAAACAAGCATGGCTGAACAAGCATCATTGCCATTTTAGCCCTTGTTTGGTTGAGGTATAAGATTTGCTTTGTGCTTAGGTCTAGCCAGGGCTACATGATTAGTTGTAGATCAAATTGTACTCTTTTACCTCAAGGAAAACGTCTATCAATTCTATTCTTTTACTTTGTCTTATAATGCAAGAAGTAGAATTTACTAGTGTATATTAATGCAATAAACACTCCTTTGGCACAATCAATTACGAATTGAGAGAATACTCAATTAAATAAGAATACTATGAGGAGAAAAGAAGCATGTATCAATCGTATTTGTGTGTGTGTGTGTGTGCGCGCGTGTGTGTGTCTATATTTGTTCATGTGTATGAACTTCTGTGTGCACACACATGTGGAAGCCAAGCCACAGTTCAATTGCTTTTGATCCTATTGTTTGAGACATGTTCTCTCCCTTAATGTGAACCTCACTGACTTGCTAGCTAGCTAGAAAATCAAAGGCTCCTCTTCTCTCTTCTGTACCAGTGCTAAAATTCCAGGAATAGATCACCATGCTTGGCTTTTTTATCAACATGTATTTGGGGACTGATCTGAGATATTTGTACTTGAATGGGAAGCAATGTACTAGCTGAATCATCAAATTCTTAACATCAGCATTTGAGCATCCTTTTGACTCATGCATGTATTAAAGCATTTTATAAAAACACCAATTTTTATAAAATATGTATTCAGCCATAAGTACTCTCAAAACTTGGCCCATACTGGATATAAATTTAAATGCGTTCAAAACATTATTCAAAATATATACTTTGTGCAAAAGGTATATCAATCATTTTATCATTACCATGACAATAACACTTGCGCCTCCTTGTTTGGATAAATAATAAAGGCAGGATGTACTGCATTCTCTGATTTTTAAGAGGGATTTTCTAGGTATCAAAGATGCCTTTTTGCTAATCATTTTTTCTAATATGCAGACTGTAGCCATAAATGTTAGACATTATTACCTTTTGCCCTTTAAATATGAAATGATAAAATGTATTATATTCTTCAAGACTCATTGCACAACCAACAGTGTTTATTGTATAACATCTATGTAGAATATTATTTAACAAACCCAGTGGCATGTTTAATTATACTGAGTTATTTCAGATCAGTCATTCGCTATGCCTAATAAATCAAAGTACTTACATGGAAGCTTGTTATGTCTCAGATGTTTTATACAACAGCAAGCTTTGTTATTATTTTTAAACATCCTGCCTATTGACTGAAAAAAGAAAGCCAACAGTATTGCCTTCAACAAGTATTGAAGACAGATACTGAAAAATAACTGAAAAAGTGTATTTTGTTTAATATAGGTTATATAGGGAAGGGGGACATAGTTAAAAGTTGGTACTTAGAGATAAAAACACCTTTCTAAATTCCCATAGACTTGGCAAATGACTATGATATTTTCATGTGATCTCTCATTTAGGAGGTGGCTGCAGTGCCATGCAGAAAAAATCATACACAGTGGGATGTCCACACAATGACAGTTTGTAGGCATCAGTGATCCTTTCATTACAGGGAGACACAAATATATAGTGCTATATAGTATGACATTAGGATAACTATATTTTGGTAATGTTTGTGTTTTTTATTAACTTACTTATATTAATCCATTAACCACTTATACTGAACTAATTTATTCAAAATACTGCCAAATACAATAATTTATAATTTAACTTTATGTAAAATGTAGATTTCAAACATTCAGGGAATTTTTTTTCATCTTGGAAGAAAGAACATATCTACACAAAGTAGTATTAGTCAACAGCTAATTTAAAGAAGCTATTAAACACTGTTACTGAATACATAAACCATCAAAAATTAAATCCACAGTGTTCTAATACAATGGACAAATGATAACCAGCAATTAATTAGACATTTTGTTTCCAGGATATTAGATCTCTTATACTTAAAAGAAGGAGGAGAGGGAGGAGGAGGAGGATGAGAAAAAGGAGTTGTTTCAATGTGGCCATGATTATTTACAATAACTTTTTGAAGTAAAGTTAGTTTTTTTAAAAAGAGATAATTCAAAGTATTTGAAAAATTATCATCACTGTAACAAAATGAATCTAGGCTTTGAAACTGTAACTCTATTTCTTAGAATATGAATAATTTAGAGCATGTTACAAAACTTCATAAAAATTCATAATATTTACTTATTACTTACAAATAATGACAATGTTAACCCCAGAAAAGCAATGAACTTAGTGGTAGACTATGTGCTATGCCTGTGGAAAGAACTGGACTAAATCTTCAACAACACAATAATATTAATCAATAATGCTAACTCTTAATATGTCAAAGAGTATCAAACAAGAATTTAAAACATTTGCTTTTAAAGATAAAACTTATTGATATATTTCCTGTATTTGAATTAGAACATAAAGATGTGAGGATATTTATAAATACCAAAAACATTATTGTTATATGTTAGCCCATAATCATTATAACCTTGATCATTATCTATAACACTATTATCTAAATTGTGTTTAATTTCCAAGATCATATTCAATATACACAGAAAAATAAACTATGATTTTATTTTATGAATAAAGAATGAAAAAAGCTTTAAAATTGGTATTTTGGATCAAAAATGTTATGCTACACATATAAAAATTCATTAAAACATTTGAAAATGAAAATTGAAAAAGAAAACAATAAACAGCATATCTACTACCATGAAGCGAGGATATTTATGCCTCTTATTGAGTAGAGAAACTAGAAACCATCCAATTGTCCACATCCTACAGTAAATTAAATTTCACAATTAAACACAAACCCTGATACCCGGAGTCTACTAGCATGAAAAAACAGAGAATCCTCTTGAATTCCCTGGTGCAATTAAGCACTTTCTGAAAAGGACAGTGAGCGCACTGTCACTAAATCAAAAATTGACAACTGTGAATCTACAAAACTGAAATGCTTCCACACACCCAAGGACACTCTCATTCTAGTGAATAGATAAAGTATAGAATGTGAAAAAAAAGAAACAAAACAAAACAGCTGCCAGCTTTGTATCTGATAGAAAATTAGTCTCTAGAATATTAAAAAAAAGAACTAAGGATTTCTTTCTTTTTATTTATTTTTTAAACTTTATTTTAAAAAACAAAGATAAAAGAAAAAAATTTAACATTTTTGCATAAATGTATACAAATACATTTTTGTCAGTGCTTGGCTTTTTTTTTTCTTTTTTTAAGGTTTGATACTCTGCATTAAGGTCTTACTAGTTACAATGAGCAAAAAGTACATGTAAAACAGGATGTAACCCGGAATTAGTCAATGTTTTCTTGGTGTGTAAGGATTGAGCATAATGTTTTTTGTTTGTTTGTTTTCTTTTCTTTTTTTTTCTTCTTGAACTTCACACAGTCTGTGAGTTGTATCTGGGGCAGTCCAAGCCTCTGGGGTTGGCATCCCACTATCAGTGACTGCATATTATGTCTGTTCTTTTCTGACTGGGTTATCTCACTTAGGATGATATTCTCTAGATGCAACCATTTTCTTAAGAATTTGGTTAAGTCATTGTTTCTGATAGCTGAGTAGTACTCCATTGTGTAAATGTACCACAATTTTTGTATCCATTCATCTACTGAAGGACATCTGGGTTATTTCCAGCTTCTGGCTATTATAAATAGAGCTGCAATGAACATTGTGGTGCATAACTCTTTCTTGTATGTTGGAGCATCTCTGGGGAAAATGCCCAGAAGTAGAATAACTGGATCTTCAGGTAGGACTATGTCCAATTTTCTGAGTAATCGCCAGACTGATTTCCAGAGTGGTTGTATCAGTTTACAACACCACCAACAGTGGAGAAGTATTCCTCTTTCTCCACAACCTTGCCAACATTTGCTGTCATCTGAATTTTGGATCTTGGCCAATCTGACTGGTGTGAGGTGGAATCTCAGGGTTGTTTTGATTTGCATTTCCCTGATGGCTAAGACTATACTTTCAGGGATGATTTCTATAGTTTGTTGTTACTAAAGGGTTCTTAAAGATAAAATACAAATGATTGCTACCCTTTAAAGTGTTCAACCTTTTTACCCACTCACTATCTTGAGAATTTTATTTAACTAAGTTAAGAAAGCAAACACGCACAGAGAGAGAGAGAGAGAGAGAAAGAGAGAGAGAGAGAGAGAGAGAGAGAGAGAGGGGGGGGGGGGAGAGCGAGAGAGAGAGAGAGAGAGGGAGGGAGAGCGAGAGAGAGAGAGAGAGAGAGAGTGAGAGAGAGAGAGAGAGAGAGAGAGAGAGAGAGAGAGAGAGATAGAGAAAGAGACAGACAGAGAGAGAGAGATTATGATGCCTTAAATGTTGAAAATGAGGAACAATTACTATTGTTGGGCTTATAAACTGAAACAACCACTGTGAAAATTAGAAAAATTAGAAAATGATAAGTTCCTAAAAAGGCTGAAAATAGACCTACAATAAATGCCAGATATATTACTTTGGACATCTTCCCAAAAGACTGTACACATTACTACAAAGAAACTTTGTTATCCATGGTTGTTGCTTCACCTTTCACAATATCCATGGAAATTAAACAGCCTAATTGTCTATAGACTAATGAATATACAGTAAGGACAGTATATTTATACTATGGGATACTCCTTAGCTTTTAAGGCAGAAGGAAATTATAAAAATTACCGGTAAATGGACATTACTAGAAACAAAAATCCTTAGTGAGGAAAGGAAAGACATCATGTTTCTTCTAAATTCTGAAAATCATATTTTAATTTGTTGATACATGCATTTCATTTAGAATACCAGATAGATATTTCAGAGGAAAAAAAACACAGAAGGGTTAACTGGGTTGAAAGAAAAGAGGACAGAGTAAAGAGGAGAATGTGGGCAGAAATAACTAACACTGAAGTTCTAACCAGAGCAATTATGCAACAAAAAGAGATCAAAGTGATACAAACTGGAAAGGAGGACTTCAAGATATCACTGTTTGCAGATTATATGATAGTATTGCCTACATAATCGACCCCAAAAAGTTTACCAGTGAATTCCTGCAGCTGATAAAAAATTTCAGAAAAAATAGAGGCATATAAAATTAATTCAAATAAATGAGTATCCTTCCTTTATACAAATAAGTGGGCTGCGGAAGAAAATAGAAAAACAACACGATTCAAAATGGTCACAATAAATAAATAAATAAATAAATAAATAAATAAATAAATAAATAAATAAATAAATAAATAAATAAATAAAACATCTAAGGAAGTGCTTGACATCCCTAGTCATAAGGGAACTGCAAATCAAAACGATCCTGAGACTCCACTTTATCCCAGTCAGAATGCCTAAGATCAATATCTCAGATGACTGCAGATGTGGAGATAGAGGAACACTTCTCCACTGTTTATGGGATGGTAAACTGGTACAACCACTCTAGAAAACAGTGTGGAGGTTCCTCAGAATATTGGACATAGTTTTACTTGAAGACCCAGTTATTCCACTTCTGTGCATGCACCACAGAGAAGCTGCAGCATACAACAAAGACACATGTACCACAATGTTCATAGCAGCCCTATTTATAATAGCCAGAATCTGGAAAGAACCCAGATGTCCTTCAGTAGATGAATGGATACAAATATTGTGGTATATTTACACAATGGAGTACTACTCAGCTCTCAGAAACAATGACTTTATGAAAATTAAAAAAAAAATGGATGCATCTAGAGAATATCATCCTGAGTGAGGTAACCCAGTCACAAAAGAACAGACATAATATGCAGTCACTGATAATTGGATACTAACCCCAAAAAGCTCTGAATACCCCAGAAACAACTAACTTGCAGGCCAAACAAAGTTCAAGAATAACAAAGGCCATTCATTTTAAAATACTGAATTCTTTAATAAATGGTTTCTCTAACATATAAAATGTTTTAACAAAAAGTAAATTGCTATGTGTTAGAGCACACAAGCCTCTGAAACAGAAGTGTGAAGCCTGAACTATTTCCATAATTTCATATGAACCACACAGGAACACACACACACACACACACACACACACACACACACACAAAGAAAAAAAATGAAAAGAAAAAAAGTTCTGAAATATATTTTGAGATATATCTAGTCCATAAGGGAAAGAGATGCCGCTTAGCTTAGTTAATCAAATGCTAGTTTCACAAACTGTCATTTATTTCCTTCATTTTCCATTCAAATCACATCAGCTACATGTTTTCCATCTCAAATTTCTGCTTTGTTCTCCTTAATTTCATTGCTATTTCCTTGTGACAATAAGTATGTTCTCAACCTTTCAGTGCTTCTATGTGTCTGATGTGTCATCATTTCATTCTCCATATGTTCAACACTAAGCCTACAAAATGCAGATAGATCTAAAGAGTTAATCTTTCTGATCATTACCAAATTTGCCAATTTATTTGCTTGCATCTTTGTGAGGTATTTGTATGATGATCTATGTCTTGCTCCATCATGACTATTATCTCTTTTGTCTTTAATTTTAGGACAACCAAGATGACTGCTCATATATTTGTTCCTTTCCTAAGGAATTAAAATCCAAACAAGATAAGTAATTCATAAGTTTGTTTCACTGATAGATAATGATAGATAGATGATATTACTTTAATTTCTCCTTGATATAATAGCTTTAAATTTTTTGTTTCTGCTAGAGAAATATTAGAATAATTTTCAAGTGTTTCTATACTCATGAGCACTTTTAGGATAATAAGACAGTACTATAACAATTTAGGTAATTGATATTATTACTAGCTTACTTCACAGTTCTAAAAAAAATTATTCAGGATACTTACTACCTACAGGATTACTTACTAATATATTAAGTAATTATTATTAGTAATAATACTAATATATTAGTATTCTTCATCAGAGGATACATTTTATTTCTACCTTCTTAATCTGGCATAGTAAATGACAATATATACAGATAGATATTCATAATAGATATTCACAACACATGCACACACACAACACAAGTATAGGTGAGGTGCATAAGGTAAGCACCAAACAAGTAGCTTTCTGATGATGGTAATTTTCTCTTATACAACTTTGCTCCCAGCAAGTCAATATCCACATTGTAAGAGATTTCACATAAGTATATGGCATTTATAAAATCTTTTCTATTTAGTCATTGAAGATTATATAAAATTGTGTTTACATGAATACTCCAAAACTATTCAATAACACAACCTCTAGTAGAGCTTAAAAAGCTTGAATGGAAAAAACACATCAATATTAGTTTGCTTCAAACTCTTGGCAGTAAGAAGTGACAACAAGGTTGATGGATGTATTACCTGTTGGAGTGATAAGTCCTGGTGATAAGAGGCCTGGTACTGCATGGGGAAGAAGTCGTGCATTATCTTGCAATACTCCCAAAGAACGCTTAGGGGGCCTGCCAGGCCTTGAACTGTTGGAAAACAAAGATAAAGCTCAAATACCATTACTTGATACATTTGCTTTCAGAATCTTACATAATTGTCCAGAATAAATAAAACATTACTTTAGAGACTATGCACTGTAATGAGTTAATAAGGAAAACCAAGAGTTCACAATAAATTTTAGAATGTAATTATGGTTAATATTAAAGCTGCCAAGAATCAATTTTCACTTTACTTTTCATTTGTATGCCAGTACTTTGCAATAAAAGTCGCCTATTGTGAAAATTCCCTAAACTACATCTTGTTCTTAAAACTATGCAATCCCTGGCATCAATACATGCTGTTAAGGTCTAAGGCAGTGAGTCACAGAATTCAGACTGTACAAAATTGGGCAGTATAAGGCTGGACTTACTATTGCAGAGGAGATGGGTACAGAGCTGTGAGTTATGGAATAAAACATAGTGTCCATTATCATTTCCACAGCTGCTGGAAACCCATAAGGAACAATGGAACTTCGTTCCTAGTATGTTGATTTTGTACAGCCTCTTTTCGTGTGACCACACAAAGAGAATTTGCCATGTAGGCTGTCTTTTTCTCAAATCAAATGTTTCTTCACACAGTTTTGCTAGTCCACTGAGAATCTTGTATAATGTGTCATATTCACCCTTCTCCATTCACCCTTCTCCATCTCTTCTCTGTTCCATATCCTCCCAACTTTCTGTCTTCTTTGGTTTGAACCCATCAAGTACAACTTGTGCTACCCACATATTCTAGTAGAACCAACACTTAAAACTGTTAATGAAAACTGTTACAATCACATATTCTTAGCTCTTGTGCAAAGCTCAGAAGTGATATTTTCAGAAACTCTAATTTATAGTTCAGGGGTAGAAAGCCTGCTCTGAATTCACACAGTCCTGAGTTTAATCATGAGTACAAAAGGATGGGTAATAAATAAATTTCAGTTCCAATAATAAAATACAAATATGTATATCTGTTTTTATGATTCCATACCCTTATATGGTAATCTAAACTAATCATTTAGAAATTGACACAATTTTCAGACATATGAACAATAAAATATTAGAATAAAGTTATTCTCAAGTTACTAGGCTTTTGCATTACATTTATATTTTTAGCTCTGTTGCAGTATTGCACTGACAGTGTGTTTGCGGATATCAGAGAACTAGTGGGAGGCCATCTCTCCTTTTAGCAAATAGGTACTGGAGATAGATCTCAGGTTCTTGGGTTTACCAACAAGTATCTTTATCTATTGAAAAATCTTGCAGGTCCCATATTTCACATATTATTTTTAATCTTGCATAAGATGCTGTTATTTTCTTATTAGAAAGGCATTTTATAAAGGATAAAAGGACTTTCGATTAAAACTGCAGAATACTATGTTATATACACTGAACATTAAAATATGTGTGTGTGTGTGTGTGTGTGTGTGTGTGTGTGTGTGTGGTTTATTCAGATATGCAACATTTCCAAAACAATGGCTCCATGTTTAAAGAGATAAAAGTTGAACTACAGCCTGTCAACCTTGCAGTAGTGAGCTCTTAGAGGTGCCCTGGAGTGCCAAGAGGTGTGGGGACTGAATGTGTGCTTGGCTCTGCATTAGAGTGGTGTCCGCGGAGTGATACCATGTGGGCCGATATAGGTTAAGCCATTCATTTTGATATTTCCTGCAATATAGAGATTCCACTTTGACTTCTAAAATTTGATGGATATATACTGGAGAGTTCATGGATTGTGTCACATCTAACACACATGGATATAAACTGCAGGAAATCCAATTCTTCATTCTTTTATGCTTTTCATTGTCTAGTTTATCCTCTTAGCATGATTAATTGTGAGTCACTCAAAGTAGACCATGAGCTCAATGAACACATATGCATGGCTAGTGGTATATGTCACTTAATCTTTACGAATTCTTATGGTTTGTAGCATGCAGGAAGCCCGGTAAATAGTTAATTAGACCTGTTTGTTGACAGATGAGAAATATTTATTTCACTGTTTCCAAATATTCTTAGTGTGTTTTTTCTACATAATAAAACGAGTAGAGAGCTATTTCTACCAACTTATTCATCAGAAAATCATTGCGTTTCAGGTCATGTACTCTCCTGCAATTATATAAGCATCAGATTATGATTTCTTCAACCTTGACTATATAATGTCAAAGAAGTATATAGTAGATGTTAATTTATTATGCTTTTAGAGACACAAGGAGCTTAAAGATCTGATTAACAACTAACTGCTCCAGCAATTATGTGTGTGTGTGTGTGTGTGTGTGTGTGTGTGTGTGTGTGTGTGTGTGTGTGTATAATCATATAACTTACCCAGTCATCCAGTAAATAAATATGTACTCGGTATCCACTGCCTGTGGTAGTGCTATACATAGGTTAAAATGTAAGCTGAATAAATGTTTTGTTATGATTTTTTTATTAGTATAATGTGAAAACACAGAACAAGTTATGTCTTTGAAAAATGTATATTCTAGTGACATGAATACATGCCTGCGCTATCAGTTAAATTTTTATTGACTCTTTAATGAGGATGGTGATGTGATATCTTTTTTAAAACGTGAAAAAGTGTCTGAATAGAAATCCCCTGAAGATATCATCAACTTTAATTTTTTGCAAGATTTAAGCACCTAGAATAGAGTTATTGAAATTAGGTTAGTAAAATTAATCTATTATTAGTAAAATTATATTAAATATAAAATATAATTGATATTATTTGTAATTACAGACTGAATTACAATATATAGTAAAACATTAGTACTTCTAAATTTCCCATTTCTTTTACAAGATAATTCAGAGAAAATGATGAAAGACTATGTAGAATTCTTTAAAAGTTGGGAAACAGCACACATTTTGATAGATAATCCTGTGATGTTTCTTATCTTAAAAAGCTTTATTATCATCAGGCAAATACTTATATATTAATCAAGACAAATAAACATGTGGCAATCTAACTAGGAAACTGTTATTTGGATGACAATTTAATCAGTTTAGGTTGAAAGGTCCATCACTGCAACATCCTGTTTCCACTAAAATATTGATTGCATTACTGATCTCCATAATGCTTTACGTTATAGGGCACAAATAACAATGTAATTACTCTTTAATTGAATGATAATTGTTTCTTGGCAATTATTTGTTTCAGTTTAATTACAAGGTTATTTGTATGGTGTAAAATGAAACACCCCCTCCTTTAAAGTTCCTACACAAATAGCTCTGCTATTATGTCAACCTTATGTACTATATAAAAAGAAGTTGCTAAGAAACATGTCAAATAACCCCACAAAATAGTTATGATAATCCTACATTATTTAGGTAAACTATTAAGAGATTCTGTTTTATACATTTAATACCACTGTAACATCTAAAAATTATTGAACATTTAAATTATTTCAGTGTCCGGATTTTATCTAGGCCTGTTTATGTAATTTATCCTAATAAGCTTTCTTCTTCATTTGATAAAAACTGTTTAGCAGAATTTAATGAGTAATATTTGTTAAAAATAACATAAATATTAATGGTGCTTTATACTTCTATGATTGAACTAGAGTCACAATCAACTTATAAACTGTGTAACATTGGCATTTCTCCAAGAGAGATCAGTATACCTAGGAACAACACATGACATTCTGTGCCATTCTATTTCCAGTTGTAATGTACATTGAAGATGATTCTCTCCTCACTGAGACTATGAAACATCCCTGTTAAACTTTTTTAAAAATTTCATACAACTATCCATTTATGAATCAAAGAGTAAAATGAAAGCAATTAACTGGTTTCTTTGTTTGAAATATAAAAAACAATGCTAAAACCCATAGTGCCTTGAATCATTTCATTATTTGATATGAATTTTATGAGTAGTAGTTAATTTAATGGTAAATAACATTAGATAATCTTTATCAGTTAACTTTTTGTACTATTCCTTAAAGAAACAAAGAATGTATTCTGTGAAAGACTTAAATAACAGCCAAAGATTTATTTACTGGCAGTTAAGGATATATTCACTGGCAGCATGTGATAACACTTCAACTGAACTCCTTAAAAGGGAACAGTCCGCAGTAATGCAAGACTCAGTCTTTACTTTTTGGAATTATTGATGTTTAAAATCCTTCAATACAGTATCATAAATGAGTAATATCTTACAGTAAATGTTCAAACTAAGACCCGGCAATATTTCTGAAGGAGTTGTCTACCTGCCTATGAAAGCACTTTTAATGATTACCTATGTGAGTACTTAACTGAGTCTATATATATATATATATATGCTGAAACACTAAAAATTTTAATTGTATCATGGATTAATATTTGGGGTTGACGTTCATTACAATGTATCAAAGATGCCAATGGTAGTTAAACTCTACCTGACCTTTCTGTGTTTATAGAGAAAAACAAATTCTGCACAGCAACCAGAATTCATCCTTTCTCAGGGATAGTAAAATAATCAGTTGTCTAACCATTGCACTAGATTGTATTTCAGTCTATATCAACAGCAGCAGCATCCTATTCAGCAACTAAGAAAATATGTAATTCATGAAAAATGAGCATCTAGCATTCATCATAAATAAAATAAATCAAGTCCAGAACTAAAAATAGATCATTATGGTTACTCTTATAGAATAGTGCTTATGTGAAACTAGACATCAAGCTGTTCTTGGTTAGTGGTAGCTTAAGTATCTCTGAGAGCTATGAACACAAGGAGAAAATATTATTTGTTCATTATATTTGTGGTAATTTTAAGCATACACAAAAGGTAAATGTGGACTTGTTGAATGAAAGATGTATTTTAGTACTGAAAACTTTTGGAAAAATATATTTAGTGTAAGGATACTGAAAAGATAAAGGATGCCCTCCAGTTTAAAGGACTAATGCATATAATGTCAAGTTTCATGGGAAAAATCCATGTTTATGCATTCTTATTATAAGTGTAAGGAATTGAATTGCTTACAGTTATTACTTAATATTGAGATATTTCATCTCCTTGCTAATATTAAATATTTGCTTGAAGCCTAACTGAAGAAGAAATCAGATGACATTGAAAACTTAAGAGTGGGATAATTACATCATATAAGGTGTAACTGAGAAGTTATTTTATACTTCATTTGCCAGACTGTACTAGAAATGTAGTCTAGGTTTGGTGTTGCTATATTTGCAGGAGTTTGTTGTTGGACATACATTTACTGAATTCTCATAAAGTTTTAGTATAAAAAACAAAAGCTTTATAGTGGAAATGCTGTTTTCTGATATGAATTATTTGGAGATACTTTTGATTCTGCTTTAATATATCCTGTTAACATCAATAGACTCAATGTTCCTTAGCAAACTTCAGAATGCTTCAAATTAAAGAAACAACTCAACCAATGTATATCAAATCAGTTACAGGTAGCTTTGGAAAAAAATAAAGGCATCATTAAGTATATAACTTTAGAAAACATCTAGCAAGAGTTTGAAATTTATATTTGATGCACTATCGTTTTAAAATCAGCGTATTCATCCCCAAACCCAACTCTCCAGTCTTCTCTTGTTGTCTCTCCTTGCCAATCTCCAGCATTTGTATTTCACTATTATATGTATTATCAACATTTAAATTCTATTTTTAGTTACATCTGATACTCTAGATCATGTCTTCATTGCTTCATCATGCTCTATGTATTGCGGATTGCCCCACTGTTTTTAATACAATCTACTGAAAATGTTCCAAAAATTATAATTAAATATTTCTTTCATCGTGTTTTTTTCTGTTCTTGTAGAGCTAATGTTTTTTAGTTACTACATATAAAATAAAGTATATGTATATATCAGTTCTGGCATTACATGTGGCAACATGCCAACTGGACTACTAGATTTACTCTGTTAATTATAGTACTTGCTAGAAGAACTCTTTCACTGTGAAAAATGCCACAGTATTTGGGTTGCTGAAGCCAATGTTTTTAAACTCTGCTACCTTGGGAAGGGTTCACATAGTCTGCTGTGCTGACTGCTATTTTAAGTTTTGTTTAGTTTCATTTTTCCTCTGCCTGCTAGCCTATATCAACATATTGACTATATTTAATAGTTTTTCCAAGGGATTCTTTAAAATGAACATTAAAGACTCTATTAAAACTAATAAGAGCATAGTTTTTCATACTGACCATATAAAGTCTCTTCAGCAAATGCCAGCATGTATATTCCCTTAATGATCTCAATATTTATCACTTCAAATATAAAATTTAATCAGCAAAAACAGCCATCATAGTGTTAATGTCCAACTTAAGTGATCTTAGAAAGGTAAATTGGTTGATTAGTAAAGTGAAAATAATTACCTTCCTTATATTGATTGATAGGAATTCAACTATATTGCTATATTCATAGACAAGTGCATCACTCAACACTCATCAAAGAAGTTTCTTGCAATAGGTAGCAATTGACTCAAAGACCTACAAATGAACAATGTGTGAAAGAGAGACTGGAGCTCTCAGTTCTAGACAGGATAGCTTTATAAATTCCCTCCTCACACGGCTGAAGGATCTATACAGAACAGGTAGAGAGATTTTTAAGGGTAAGTATAGTTGAATGACTTTAAGATACAGTGGCTTCCAGATACAGCAAGACCATGCACAAATTAACCCACAGAGACTGTGGCAGAATGTGCTTAGCTTGCACAATTTCAAGCAAGACAAAAGCCCAGTACTAAAAGGAAGAAATGAGACAAGCTTTCTATCCATACATGTTTTGTGTATATGTATGCATAATTTTGAAGGATCATTAACAAAGCCTAATTTCAAATCTGAAAATGATTATGTACTATATGTCAACAAAAATTTTCTTCAATTTATATGTTGAAATAAATGTAAAATGCTATTAGGTTATTTGAATTCACTGCTCAACACTATGATTTTACCCTCTAAAATATATCTACCTTACTTCATTAAAGGTGTTCAATGCATAAAATTATAATTAACTCTCGTGACCCATCTCACAGAACAATTCCACCTACATATAATGTCAAAGACTGTCTTCAGAATCTTAAAAATCATATAGGAGGTTTTAATATCTTAGTGAAAACTATGGCCTAGCAAGGTCACTTTGAATGTATTTAGATGATATATGTACAAATTATGTCTCAGGCATCCAACCCAGAAATGGCCCTTTTTGCCAGTAAGAGCTTTGCAATAGTGACATTTAACCTTGATCTCACAAAACATATCATTTACCTAGAAATCAAGAAATAGCTTTATATACAGATATCTTAGTAGGAAACTACTTCTTCCTGACAGGTTAAGCAGGTTCCCCACAAGTTACCCAAAAATATACCTAAAGTATCTCTGATGTGGCCTGAAAACTAGTGTCAGACAAACCAGACATTATCTCCAGAAGATTCTTAATATCACTTAATTTTGCTTCCACATATATTTTCTTTCGGAGGACAGTATATCCGTCTACTAGAACTTGGAGGGATGTATTTTCATAGAATACCCTGCAGAGACTTGACCTTAATCATACAAAAAACCATGTGGCTTTGCCTATTTGTAACCAGAAATTAGCTTGAGGATGTCAGCCTCAGTGGTGGTCATGAAACAAACTTGTTTTTCAGTTTCTACTCATCATGGTGATGATACGTAAGTAATACAACCAAACAAAAAAACTATGCAACGATCTATTGTGAGAAATTCCTGTCATGCACGCAACCACAACCACAAGCATACCAAATATTTATTATAGCTTACTATCAGAGACTTTGAAACAGAGCTTCACCAGAACATAAGACATCCACAAGAATCTAATATGATAATATCAGAGACCAAAGATATTATAGTTTGGATCTTAATTGTCCCTTCAAAAAAGACTGATAATCTCTTTATTTCCATCCAGTGGCACTATTCAGAAGTTATGAAACATAGGAGGCAGAGTCCTCTTCCAAGAATTATGTGATATGTGTGCCCCAGAACAATGGGATATGTTGCTTACTTTACCTCTCTCTCCCCACCCCACTCATCTTTTCCCTCTCTCCTTACTGACTCTCATGGGGTTAGCATCCCCTGTCACATGCCTTGCCGAAAGAGCTAGAGTAGTCTGAGATATCTTAAACTAGGAAACAAAATGTATCTTTTCAAATCTAAGTTGTTTTTCTTAGATACATTAGTTTTTCTTGGGTGATTTGCCTTTAGCAGCTATCATCTCTCTGCTGATAATGGTAGGACCTTAAGGGCAACCTCCTCAATCTCTAAAAAGATTTTGACTGTCTTCGTATTATGGTGGTAACCATAGCTGCTATAAGTTTATTCTTGGAACAGTTATGCTAAGTGGCTTTCTTATGGCCAGTGAGTGGCTAAATATTCATGATAACATAAGCAGCTCTGTTATACACAGGGAGTTATTAAGAATGAAAATAAAAGATATGAGGATGTGAGGGAGGGAGGCATTAAGGGGAGTTGGAGAAGAAAGTAGTGGAATACATGCTAAATATACATTAATTAAATGTATGAAACATTCAAAGAATAAAACACGTTAATTGAAAATCATTTTAAAGGTTTACAGAACCTGTTGTGACCAAGAAAATCTCTATCGTAATGTCATGCATTAAAAATAAAAACAAATCTTAAGCCAAAACAAAAAATAATAAAAACTCAAAGGTGAGTGTTACATTATCTTACTTTAAAATGTGTTGTGAATCTACATTCAAAGTATCATTGGTATTTTCATAAATACAGACACATTTACCAATGCAGTACAACAGAAAGCCAAGAAGTTGATAAACATATTTACACTAACAAAAAATGCTCCAAACATATCAAGATTTAGAAAAATGTTACTTGCAAAGTTGAATAAATTTCTTTAAAATTATGCTTCATAGAAATAGAATATGATTTATGTGGAACCCAAACAATTCAATAATAAGAAAAAACTCTAATAGGTATGATTCTGTGCAGAAAACAATTTTTTAACTTTTTTATTAGATATTCTGTGCATTTTCATTCACAGTTCAGATGTTATCCCTTTCCCACAATCCTACCCCCATCCCCTCCCATTGCCTCCATGAAGGTGTTCCTTTCCCAACCACCCTCTTTCAACCACCCTCTCCCAGCTCAGCATTCCCCTACACTGAGAAAATGGGCCTTCACTGGAACAAAGGCCTCTTCTCCCATTGATGTCAGAAAATGCTATCTTCTGCTGCATATGCACAGAAGGTGGATGCCTCAGTCTTTCTCAGAAGGAAGAACAAAACGTTCATGGGAAGAACTAAAGGGACAAATAGAAGAACAAAGTTTGGAGAAAAGATCATTCAGAGACTGCTTCAACTATGGATACACCCCATAAACTCCCAATAAACCCAAGCACTATTGCTGATGCCAAGTAGTTCTTACTGGAAAGAACCTGATATGATGCCTCCTCAGAGGCTCTGCCAGAGCCATATTTATACAGAGGAGGACACTTGCAGCTAACTATCAGACTGAACATGAGGACCCCAGTGAAGGAGCTAGAGAAAGGAGAGAAGGAGCTGAAAGGGTCTGCAACTCCATGGGAAAAACAAAATTATCAACTATCCAAACCCACCACAGCTCCCAGGAACTAAAACACCAACCAATGAGTTCACTTAGATACACCCATGGCCCCAGGTTCATATACAGCAGAAAATTCTTAATAAAAAATAAGAAATTAGCTAATAAGTATATGAAAAGTTATTACAAATCTTATACCATGAGTTGAAAAACAGCTATAATGAGATATTATTTCACTCCTCTTGGAATGGTTATTATCAAAGAGAAGGGATAGATTGGTGGCAAGGGTGTTGAAAAAAGAACAGAAAGTATGGAAGGGTAAATTTATAAAACTGTATTGAAAATTGCATGAATCTCCTAAAATATACAAGAAAAGTAGAACATTTATTTGAGTCAGCTGTCGTACTACTGAATATAGATCCAAAGTAAGTTGAATAATAGGTTAAAGAGTTACTTAAATCATCAGATTTATTTTTTTTTACTATTCAAAATTGGTATCTACTAGGTCAAGAGATCATCAGCTGATAAGTGGACAAAGCATAGATAACACACACACAGATTAGCCATTATTTAGTTTAAAATTATTTTGTGAAAATGTGGGCAAAATTAAAAACTATTGAGTGAAATAATTTAAGCACATAGGTGTAAATCATTGGCTGATTTCACTCATATTTGAAATCTAAGGAGGTCAGTTGTGACAGAAGCAGAAAGTTGAAGGAAAACTGTCCTAAGCTGGGACAGAAAAATGAGAGGGGAGGGAAAATATTTGTCACAGGATTTATAATCACATTTCTAGGTAACTGTTACTGGTCAAAGAAATATAAGAAAGACCACTGAAAAGCGTTAATATGACAGATTTCACATTGTGTATATTTTAACATAGTTTCACAATAAGTGAATAAAATGGTACATTCTCTTTTCTCTCTTTCCCTATTATTTTAAAGCCATATAAATTTGAACAGATCCAAACATCACAACCAGATATGAAGACAAAGTAGCAAGGGAAACTAAATATATTCTAACCCACTTCACACATACAAAAGTATTTTTCTTCTTGAGTTATAATTTCCAAGTTCTATGTGAGTTTCTTTGTGCCACATTTCTCAGTTTAATTAGATTGACACTATATTGTAATAATGGCACCATGCATTTTATTTGACCATGTTTCTAGTACAATGCTATTTTTACTTCTTTTAGCTTTGCAAAGTCAATGATTACATCACATTCAGACAAGCAATTTTAAATCTTTTTTAGTATTATCTTCTTGAAATTAAACATACATACAAATATACAAAGTACATATACACAAAATTGGGCAGTTTATTATTTTTCTGTTTACTATCTCTAGTTTCAAGTGACATCATAAGAATAAACTATTCTGAGATACTTTACTAAAACCACAATATTATATATTCAAATCTATAATTTGTATGATGAGACTGATATAGGAAAAAATTTTAAAAGTATATAAATATGTAAAATTTTATTTAGGGTCTTACTTTTTGAACACATTTTCAGATGAGGATTTCTTGAGCACTACTTTTTTAAAATTTGTATTGGATATGTTATTTATTTACATTTCAAATGGTATCTCCCTTCCAGGTTTCACCTCCTAAAATCCTCTATCTCCTCCCCTATGCTTCTATGAGGGTACACCCCCACCCACTTGTTCACTCCAGACTTACGGAACTCACATTCCTTTACACTGGGTCATAGAAACTCCACAAGACCAAGGGTCTCTTATACCACTGATGTCAGATAAGGCTCTCCTTTCCTTCATATTCAGCTGCAGCTAGTGCTCTTAAATGAATAGCCTTCTCCCATTTCAGAGTTTTAGAGGTACAATAAAAGCCAAATTTAATGATTGCTAAGTATTGTCCCCTAACTAGCTTTAAAGAGCAGAATAAACAGGTGGCAATGTTATTAGGCGGTACAACAGAAGAAGACCACACTGAATATTTTTACAATCTAAATTTAGAAAAGGAACATTTATTTTTAATTGACAAGATGCAAAAATTTAAAGGCTTTTTTTCAGTTTCATAGTTAGATGCTAGGATTCTACTACACATGCATTTAATTAGGAAAGCCTTAAATAAATTCAGCTTGAAGAGAAGGGGGAGTAATGCTTGTTGATGAGCAAGGTAATTCTCAATTTACATTAAGAAACATGAAAATTATTTATTTCAAATACCTTTCAAAGTAACATTCAGAAAGGAAAGGGCTTGCGTTTTGGCAAATTCTTGCTGACAAGCTACTATTCCCTTTATCTTCCTGTCTTCCAGAAAGTTAGTGGTTGAATTTAACCTAAACTACTCATTTACCCTTTGTATATAACATATTATGAGGTGCTTTTCAATGATTATTCACTGCTAAAGAGTGCAAACTCTCTGACAGCTTCCTTTAAATTCTTGTGGTTAAATGAGCATTTCACAAAATCTCTTTGCATCTGCACACATTATAATTTACACATTAAATACAACAGAGTTTCACCTTAGGCCCACTGCCAAGAACAATCATTTAAAATCTTTTTTATCTTTTCACAAAAAGATAATTATAAATGTTAAAATGGCAGGAAAGTTACTGTTGTGAGAAAGCGTTCTGAATAGTCTTCCCCGAATGAACTCGGAAATATGAAAAAAAATAAAATAAAAATATGGGCCAGAAAAATTTTTGTGTGTTAGAGGCAACATGTCAAGTAGAAAGGACGACATCTTCAGATAAATCTGCCATAGATCTATTTAATTGTCCCAAGAACAACCAGGCTCCCTTTGTACTAAATGGACAGGAACAGTACCAAACACTTATCATAGGTGCTCACTGGTAAAAAGCCAATACTGAATTATATATGCAAGAGGTGGTTTACTAATTTTACTTCCCATAAGTTGCCACTATCTAATAACTTAGTAACTATATTTTCCCTAAAGAGAATTATGCTCATTTAATTGGTCTATTGTTGCAACCTGAATGTGTATAGTCTAATCTTGGAGCCTCTTCCTCCACACTACAGGTGCTTCCCTTTCGCTAATTAAACATTAACTTTGTGCAATTGTTGGTGCTCTAAAATTAGTGGTTAATTACCTCTGACTAAGAATACTACAGAAAGTCTAAGTAACTTGTGTTCCAGATAAATTGCAATGAATACAAGATGTTTCCGTCCTCTGTCCTCTGAACCATTTTGCTGGATGACTAGTTTATTTTCCAAAAATTCTGCCTAAAACAGCATTGTTTTGTACATTTTTGTTTCTTGAAAGACTGACTGGGGTGTACGATGTGGGTAAAATGCATTCATTGAGGAGATCTGCTGTATTATTTAGGACCTAAGTTCAAAGTCAAAAGTCATAGGGCTTTTGTCCCAACCTTGCTACATGTATTGTTTTAACGTTCCTTCTCTTATTTTGATTCTTTTTCTACTGACTAATGTAAAAATATACATACATCTTTGAATAAACAACTATAACTCAAAATAGCAGTTTTAATTATTGAATAAAATAGTTAAACACATATTCCTTCATTTTTGAGAATTACAATCATGCATACAATGAAATATGATATTTCTCTACCTTATTTATTCCCTATAACTTCCTCCCTATCTTCCAGCATGCCTCTATCCCAACTTCTTAACTTTTTTTGTTTTGGTAAAGCACTAAGTCCAATAAATGCTGCCTATCTGTGAATTTGTTTGGGGCCATCCACTGGAACGTAGGAAAGCTACATTTGGCCTCATCTTCTAAAAATGTGATTCTCATTTCCCTAGTAAATGTCCACTGTTAAAAGGTTCTTTGTAACAGTGAAACCTATAGTTTTATGCCAAAATGCTTTTAAAAATATGTACATATATCTCTTTTTTTCCTTAAATAAAGCTAAAAAAAAAACTAAACTGAACTAAAGAGTGAGACCTGGACATCATCTACTCCATCTATGCTTGGACTTCACCTAACTTTATTTTGTGGAGGTAATTATGGCTGCCATAATTTCATGTATGCATTAGTCTTGTCCTGATCAGAAAACAGCACTTCTCTCATCTTACAGCTCTTTGATTCTCTCCAATTCTACTATGATATTCCCTGAGCTTAGGCTAGAGTGATATAGATCTCCTTTTGAGAGCAGAGTATCCATTCTCTTATTCTCATCACTTTAGCTGGTTATACGTCATTTATGCTGTGAATCAGTAACATGCTTGAATCATCTTATATCCATTTGCAACCACTAATTGTGTGTATAACTTTCCAATGTAAATATTAAGAACTTCTTAGTAGTATCTTGAAATTAGCTATGGTTGAAGTGTTTACACCATGGAAACCAGCAGAAATGTTCAGTTCATACTCTTGACCATTCTACTGTATTTCTAACATAAAAGGTGTTACTTTATATAAATTTTTAAGAAAAAATAATACTTAGTTGCATTTTTAGTATAAGGAAGATAAAGTTTTTGATCCATTATTATTTCCAGATGTATCACCTTTGTTACTATGAAAATCATTTAAATTCTAGATTTCAGATTTCTAAACAACAAGCTAAAAGTACTGAAATCTAAATTGTAAAGGAATAAATATGAAAATGCACATGCACATGGTTATTGTATGATCATGAAAGTGATAGTGAGAGATAAAGAGGTAAACATAATTACCTGGCATGACATCTTTAATACTGGTAATGAATAATATCACAACAATTGTTAGTAGCACTATAATCACAGAGCTGTTAAACTGAAAAGTCTTCATTGTTTCAGGATTTTTCTTCTTGCATGTTGATGCTGGGGCATAAAGCAGTTCATGTTCTATGGCAACACCTTATCACTGTGGTTTGGGCAAAACTCCTTAGAATGTCTAACCCTAACTAATAGTTAGAATCAGTAAATGAAAGTAGAGGAGAAGAATACTAGTCACGTTTGAATTGGCATTTATATTTGCTGTTTTTTTTTTTTATCTTAAATTCAACTCCATCATTCCAGGATACTCTATTCTTTAGTATGAAAAACTGAGACAAGGAAAACTTCTTCAGATGAGTTCTATTTTTTTTTTTTTTGATTTTTTTAATTGAACAACTTTATTTTAAAAAACATAGATAAATATACAGATTTTAAAAGCATTTTTGCATAAAAGTATATAAATACATTTTTTCAGTACTTGAATTTTTTAAAGGTTTGATAGTATGCATTAAAATTAAAGAATATCGAATGGCTGAGAAGCATCTAAGGAAGTCTCAACATCCTTAGCCATCAGGTAAATGCAAATTAAAACAATCCTGAGATTCTACATCACACCAGTCAGATTGGCCAAGATCGAAAACTCAGATGACAGCAGATGCTGGTGAGGATGCTGAGAAAGAGGAACACTCCTCCATTGTTGCTGGGGTGGTAAACTGGTACAACCACTCTGGAAATCAGTCTGGCAGTTCCTCAGAAAATTGGACATAGTACTACTTGAAGACCCAGTTATTCCACTTCTGGACATATACTCCAGAGAAGCTCCAACATACAACAAAGACACATGCACCACAATGTTCATAGCAACCCTATTTATAATAGCCAGAAGCTGGAAAGAATCCAGATGTCCTTCAGTAGATGGATGGATACAAAAAATTGTGGTATATTTACACAATGGAGTACTACTCAGCTATCAGAAACAATGGCTTTATGAAATTCTTAAGCAAATTGATGCTTCTAGAAAATATCATCCTGAGTGAAATAACCCAGTCACAAAAGAATAGACATAATATGAAGTCACTGATAATTGGATACTAACCCCAGAATGCTCTGAACACCCCAGAAACAACACACAGACTATATGAAGTTCAAGAAAAGAACAAAGGCCAAAAAAAAAGAAAAGAAAAGAAAATGAAAAACCATTATGCTTAATCTTTACACACCAAAAACATTGACTATTTCCAGGTTACATCTTGTTTTACAAGTAATTTATGCTCATTTTAACTAGTAAGACTTTAATGCATACTATCAAATCTTAAAAAAAAATCAATACTGACAAAAATGTATTCATATACTATTATGCAAAAATTCTTTAAATCTGTACATTTATCTTTGTCTTTTTTAAATAAAGTTGTTCAATTTATAAAAAATAATCTTACTGTCATCTGCTCTAATCTGAATTTTTGATCTTAGACATTCAGGTTGGTGTGAGGTACAATCTCAGAGTTGTTTGATTTTCATTTTCTTGATGACTAAGGATGTCAAGCATTTCCTTAGATACTTCTCAGCCATTCCATATTCCTCAATTGAGAATTATTGTTTAGCTCTGCACCCCATTTTAATAGGGTTGTTTGATTCTCTGGTGTCTAACTTCTTGAGTTCTTTGTAGACCTTGGATATTAGGCCTCTACAGATGTCTTGTTGGTAAAGATCTTTTTCCAATCTGTTGGCTGCAATTTTGTTTTCTTGACAGTGTCCTTAGCCTTACAGAAACTTTGCAATCAGATGTTTTAGAGGTAATTGTATTGTAGTAAAAGAAAAAACAGTTTGAATTCATCTACAACTGCTAGGTAATACATTTTTCTGGCAAGATCTAACCAAATTCATAAATCACTTTGTTTCATGTGTGTACTCCACTTTATTTTAAAACAAATCAGGAATAAGAGAATGTATCAGTAAGAAAATTAAAAAATAGAATATAAGTTAGTTTTGATCTAGAATAAAAATTACTTGGATGAATAATAAGCACATTATAAAAATTTATTCCATTATTCCATTTACATCAGTTATCAGACTAACCAAATAAATAATCAACAAGTAGTATGGCGGTTTCCAAGAGCTATGGACAAGGCAATGGAGTGGAGAGCATGATCAGGAGGGAGAGCACCTTTGTGAAAGCCACTGGAGGGGAAGGGAGATTACATCTTAAATGTAAATACAGAATATCTAATAAAAATAAATAAAAATAAATAAAGAGGAAATGGAAAGTTACTTAATGGGAAATAGTTTCACTTTTACAAATTAACTAAGATCTCTGGATACATGACTAGCATAATACCTATGCAAAAATTCATGAGAAGTGATAGGGTATTGCAATACCTTTGCAAACATGAGTATTTACATTTGAGTTAGCATCACCACATAAAAAGGCAGTTGTGTTTCTGTAACATATGAAAAGCCAGTAGTGTGGTGTTAACTGAATATTGGGAGAGAGAGATACAGGTAGAACATGAAAACTCTAGATTGTCCAACCTAGCCAAAATCACAAGTTTCAGGTTCAAGGAAAATCCAGGCTTTAAAGAACAAAATACTACAGAGTAACACATCCAACAGACTTTTTGGATACAAGCACAGTGGTGTCCACAGGCATCAGACAAAAAATGTATAGACCATATACACACAAGTAATAATTCATAAGATTATGTATTCTTACCACAATGAGAAGTTAAAGTACATAGAGTAGAGGGGTGCTATGTCCTAGTCAGTCATAGGCAAGTGTTTGAAGCAAAAGGACTGCAGTGAGTTTTAGGTTGCCCTCTACAACATAGTAAGATCATGTACTAAAACAAAACACAACAATTGTTTGTGTATGTTTTGACTGTACATCAATGTGTATATGTTTGTGTGTGTATGTCTGTATGTACACCTGTGTATGTATGTCTGTGTGTAGGGAGAGGAGGATATTTTGATGTTAAATGTCATGTACTCATTATATAAGTATTATTATATGAAAAGAAAATACAAAATAGAGATTAGATGACATTTAGTACAACTACATCTTACATATTAATACAATAAAAGCTTTTAAAAAGTAAAATTACTATTTAAACTATTATCTGCAATCAAGAATAGGAATTAGTTATGTAACATAGTTTTTTTTTCCAAATCACACCATGGAGACTCATTTTTGTTTTCTGTTTCTTTAAAATTGAGAGTATTTTTTCACGACTTATAGAGGCAACATTTTCAAAACGTTTTTGCTGTTTTCATGGTCAAATTCTTTCACAAAATATTTCCATAGGGTGATAGGTGAGAAGGAGAGAGACATTCTGTGTAAAAATAAAGGGTGGGAACATTTTTAAAATGCTGTGAAAACATTTGGCTGCCTTAAGAGTCTAAAAGAAAACATTTATTTTGGCCACAGTGATTAAACATTTGCTTCCTTTGGAAATACTTGCTGCCAACATAAAGGTTAGATTCTTTTTTATACAGAAGCAAATATTTTGTTGGATCAAATATTTTTAAATTTTATTTCAATATTGATTATGTTCAGTTATAGTAACATCATTGTACATGGATGCTGATATATATATATATATATATATATATAATATACACATAATTGGGGGTACTTTGCATCTACAAACTCTTTAAATAAGTCAATTTAACTTCCTGAGATAATAAATGTGATACATCTAAACACATTAAGAAACTCAACTACTGTATTAAGAAATGTCTTATGCAATAGCTTTGTTTGTGCAATTAAAGCACTTATCTTAAAGGCATTATGTACAGAAAGTAGCAAAAAGAGCTACTGGCTTTCTTCTTATATACAGTAGTTTAATTTTAATGTGCAATTAATCTAAAGAATTCTAATTATTGAGTGCATGATATAAAGAAACTCATTTTACTTTACCTAGGAGCTTATTTCAGATAGGTAAATTTTCATGTCTTTGGTTAGAGGTCTACTGAATCCAGTCCCAGAAAATGATACTGATGCATCCACATGTTCCTCCATTGAAATGAGCTGCCTACTTGTATAAGAGGAGAATGATAATACTCTTTACAAAAAGTTCGAGGCTAAGAGTTCTGAAGTTTACAACATGCCTCCACTCAATTAGTGTTCTCACACTGGGAAGCTAGTTTCACCCTGCAGATTGTGGGAAAGATAAATTGCTTTACAAAGAATAAGAAGAGTAACTGGGTAATTCTCAACCCACAGAACAGAATTTCCTGTCAAGCTTTTAAAATAAAATGACAGCTTTCCATGTCTTGACCTTGGCATTCTGAATTAAAGAGACTAACTTTAAACCTCAGAAACTGAATTACTAAACAGTAATCTAACCATAACATAGCTTGATGAAGTCTAGAAAACTCAACAACTCTAAGATATCTGTTTGGTATGAATCTACTCAAATACAACAAACTTGAATAGTATTTGTTTCTATCACTAAAAACTGCATTTCTTGGCACTGTTATCCAGATCCAGTCAGACTACCTTACTATCATGTTTCTATTTTTTGGGTGCTACCTACTGAATTGATTCCAGGTTACAAGAGCAATGACTATATACAATTCTAATATCTCCAATAGCCTGAAGTGGAAAGACCAGTAACAGAAATTATCCTCTTGGCTTCATTGTAACACTGTATGAAATTATCCTGTGCTTGGTTTATTTTTGCAGTAACACATCACACATTATCCTTATGATTATTTTAAAAATGTCTCAAAGGACAAATAAGAGATAACTATAATTGATGTTTCTTCTAAAATGGAAGAAAACAATATCATCCTGACTAAGGCAACTCTACGGACAACATTTAGATGTGACTGGCTTAAAGATTCAAAGGTTCAGTCCATTATCATCATGGCAGGAACATGGAAGCATCCAGACAGGCATGGTGAAGGAGGAACTGAGAGATCTACATCATTATCTGAAGGTTGCTAGTGGGAGACTGACTTCCAGGTAGCTAGGGTGAGGGTCTTAAATCCATGCCCACAGTGACAAACCTACTCCAACAAGGCCACACCTAATCCTGCCATTCCCTGGGCCAAGCATATACAAACAGCACAACAACCCTGTCTCCATTTTACAATGCAAAGTATGATCTGTTCACAAACTAAAATGTGTAGACATGAAGTATATTTCAAAATGAATAAAAGCACAAGTGGATGCTTTCAGTACTAAACCCTGCAATACAAGGTTAGTATTCACTCTGCAGTGCACTGTGACTTCCTAGCTTTTTCTTAAATAAACATTAATGACAGTAAATAATCTTGTTATCCAGAGAGGTTATTTTCTAGTAATTTTCTAGTCTATTTCCTTTAAGGATTCATAGTAAGTAATAGTTCAAAATAATTTTAAAGAACAGGCTTAGAGAGTCTTGCAAAACCCATCAACAAAAGCAGCTTTGGTCTGTCAACAACTAAGTAGTTTCCAAAATTCAAAGTACAAGCAATGTACATTTGAAATTTAGAGGATAACAGAAGAAAGTCTATTTATTTTGAGAGTAAAATTAATTTAGGCTAAAATGTAACTGGTAAAGAGATGTATCACGATGTAAAGTGATCTATGATGTACATCTATTGATTTATTTCCTTGAGTTTGACATTTAAAAATTGTTTAAATTTCTGACAGACAAATTTTGTTCCTTCTTTATACTGTACAATGTTTTAAACAAGCTAATTGATACCTTTACAAACTAAGAAACTTTTAAATTCACAACTCATTATTGAAAATTATATTAACCCTGATCTTCAAAACACTTTATATATAATATTTATTATCTCCTTTAATGCAGTCCTATTATTTTCTACTCATGATTCTCATTATATTTTCCAAAAAGTATATCAGACAGTTTGCTAAATCACAAATCTTTAAAGCACTTATCTTGTTTAGAACAAAAATCTATAAATATAAATAGGACGAAAATAAATTTTAAAAATTAAACTTGATGCTCATTGTAACTAGTAAGATTTCAATGCATACTATAAAATCATTAAAAAAACAAGTACTGATAAAATATATTTGTATATTTTTATGCAAAAATGTTTTCAAATCTGTATATTTATCTCTGTTTTTAAAGTAAAATTGTTTAATTAAAAATTAAATTCTTTTAAGTTATATATTATTCATAATTAATTATTCCATGGAAAGGGGATTTTTTGTTTCTTTTTCCATTATAAATAAATAATGTGATTTTCTGGGATATGTAAAATTGATAAGTGTGACTATAATTATGATAATGTTTATTAATGGTCATTGAATTAATTTGATAAAGTATTCTTAAAATGGATATAAAATGTAAATTTTAAAAATATGTAGACAGTAGTAAGCTAAAATATTTTGAGTATATGGATGTCATTTCTAAAAGGGCTAATTTAAAATTAAATACAACTAACAAATATTCATAATAATGTACATTTTGATAAATATTTAACTAATTACTCTTTAAGAGTTTCTCTCCATGTTGAGCCTTCATGTCCATTCCTGTGTGGGGCTTATAGATTTCACCTTTGAGTCTATTACACTTTCTGTTATAGCATTTAATACAGTACACTTGCTTCTCTATTTTGAAGAGAAACAGGCTTTTGTCAGAATTATATTTTCCATAGCTAAAAAATATTACATTTAAAGTGAATAATCCAATGCATCTAGTTAAATAGAATTTGTATTCTGCTATCAAAGCTGGAACAATGTCAGAGTTTATGTTCAGCCACTTTCTATGCTTTTGAAGATAAAAAAGAACCAGATGTATCCTGATTTCAGTTGTTTTCATTTCCTTTCAAAGTAATATTATATATTAAAATTTGATGTCTATGTATCCTGGCCCATTCAGAGAAGAAATTAGAAAGCTTAGTCCCACACTGCTTCTGGAAAAACCTTTCATTGCTCCTTCCCTTTCAAATCTCAATTAAAAATGGGCTTTAAATCTATTGTACAGTCCATTACCATGTCTTTTATTATGGTTGCTGTATGATTAAGAAGAAGGAAACATACGGGTAGATTAATACTATGTGTTAAACATCATAGATTTACCTAATCATCCTATAATTCTCTAAATAATTCATTATGATAATTATTATGATCTAGTCTTTAAAATGAGAAAATAAGCATGAGAGTAGTTAACTTTCTGAAAGTTAGCTGAACACCCAAGATTGTAACTTTCTTTTGTTTTAATCTATCCACTCTATCTTCTTAATTTATTTGACAAGAGTGAAATGAACTTATTTAATTTCTGACAAAAAGTATCTTCTCAGAATGGAAAAAAAATTCAAAATGTAACGTTCTGGTATAACTGGGATTTAAGAAGTTTTATTTATTTTTTATTGCTATCCTTAATCTCTACAATTTAGCAAGCCTAGGCAAGGTTAAATTAAACAAGAGAGCTAGAGATTCAAAACTGGGAGCAATTTTTAAATCAACATACTTAAAAGAAACCTAATAAGTGAACTGTAAATTTCATTTTTTAAGGGTGAAGTAAAAGAACAATAAGTATCAAGTAACCTACCATGAATTTGTTTTATATGTCCACATAAAACTATACAGATGGGAATGAAATTATTCTGAAGCCACTAAGTAGGAAAAGACGCCTTTAAACAAAACTGAGGCTCTGATAGTAACCTGTAGATATTTGTTGTTTCTAGATTCAGGCATTTTTTTCCCTAGGGGGTAGAAGCAAGGCTTATGAAAAGCAGAAAGCAAAGAAAACGCAGAAGTCCCAGCAAGCTGCTGAAACTCACAAGATTGTTAACTACTACCCTAAATGAATGTAAGCAGAAATAATTACTAGGAAGAGGAGGTTCTCACCAATGAAGCTGCCTGCAAATCATGAAGTGAGCTCAAGGGATGCAGTTTTCATGGTACTTATAGGAGAGTATGGTTTTCTGTGCCTCTCAGTCACCTGTAAATAACACCAACAAAACCAGTAGTTGATCAAACTAGACTTGAGTAAGTCCATTACTTTGGTCTGCTGTCAGTGTCCAAATTTGAATTAATATAATTTGTTTACATATCCTATCTTAGAGTTTTACTACTGTGCACAGACATAATGACCAAGACAAGTCTTGTAAGGACAGCATTTAATTGGAGCTGGCTTACAGGTTCAGAGATTCAGTCCATTATCAAGTGGGAGCATGTGAGTGTCCACGCAGGTATTGATTAAGGAGGAGTTGATAGTTCTAAATCTTCATCTGAAGGCTGCTAGCATAATAGTGGCTTCCAGGAAGCTAGGATAATAGTCTTAGATCTCACACTCACAGTGACACACTTATTCCAACAGTGACATACCTTCTAATCATGCCACTCCCTGGGCCTAGCATATACAAACTATTACATATCCTTAGTGGATTTTTTTTAAATCCCAAACAGGGACCTAAAGAATCAAAGATAAACTGGAGATGAATGGATGCATCATATTGTCACCACAATGGATACTGAAACCAATAACATAGGATGGCTTTGTGAGGGTGGCAAGATCATGGGAGCAATCTCTATGTGGCAACATTTTTCAATGTGATATGGCATAAATCACTTCCTCCCTTAAGTGACTGATTCATGTTCTTTCCAAAGAGTTATGTAACATGGAACCATAGCTGATCCATCTGGTAGTGTAGCACCCTTAGGAGAATCATAGTGACCATCTGCCTTCACCTACTGGCTATGAGCTTGTGTACCATACCTCCTCGATAGAGGCTGCCATTAAGAGTATAGAGAATACTCCCAATAATACTGATGCACTAGACAATATATTCCATTCCTAGAAAGCAAAACATATGGGATCCTAAGAGGGCTGTGATATTACTAACACGGTCTTTGCCATGAGCCAGAAAAAAAATGCATCTGAGCCACTGATGTCTTCTGAGAAAGAACTTTAACACATAAGGAAAGACAATGACAAAAAAAGCATGTGGGTGCTATTCTTTACATTAACCTATGACCTATGTGCTGATATGAAAACTGAGAAAAAGGGGAAGATGCAGTAGACATACTAACAGAACATTTTACAGCTTGTAGTATACAAGGGAGAAGCAAATTATGTATCTGGGACCTTCCTAAGATCTAAAAACTTAGAACCTACTAGAAAATTAAATATTGAGTACTAAGAGAATGTAGTAAAGATATTCCTCAGTTTTGTTCTTTAATTTACTAGATGGGAGAATCTATATTCGAACATGGATATGGAGGTCTTACAATGGTAAACACAATAAAATATGATAATCGGATAATATTCAACATTGGAACTGTTTACATTGGGGAAGACATTAAAACAAGCAAAGGAAGAACCTCTCAGCCTGGCTTGTAACTACATGAACTAGGGGAGCAGATAGAATGAGTCTGAGGACTGTAGAAAAATTGAGCAATATAAGTACACAAATTGAGCAATATAAGTTACCTTCCCTCCTTGAGATTAAGGATGTGTAACTTGAGGCAATATAAGTTGAATTAGGAGCCATTAGGAATACCTGGTTATCTCCATCTAAATATCCCTATGAGTACCAGGGACCAGAAGACAGTATAGGAAGACTAGGTATCACAGAGAAAAACAGATGTAAGAGTAGCTAGTTCAAAAGGTCATACCTAAAACTTGGTTCATAAGAGAGTTAAGTAAAGTGTTAATCTAGTAGGTGCCTAAGGACCTGAATGAAAATTTAATGACTTTGTTAAGTCTCATAATAGAACACAGTTTATATGAAATAATAGCAGCTTTGGTGGGTCTGACCAACATATAAATTTGGTTTGTAAGCCATCAAAAAACTCAGCAAGAGATTAGAGAAAGAAAACAGATAATAGGCTTTGTGCATGCTGTTCAAAAGCAAATGTGGCAAGATTCCAATTAAGTTCTAAGAGAGAGAAAAAAAACCTGATGGAAATCTAAATGCTATACTTGTGTCTTTGGGAGGCATTGAAGCAAGACAAGTGGTTCACCAAAAGGCTAAAAGAAGAAATGCAAGACTTATACTTCTCCAATATTATACAGTAAGTAAATGTTCCTAGAACCAACCAAGCTCTTCTAATAGGGCACACATGTGGTGAGAAAAAAAAAAAAAAGAGGAGAGTAGATAGTGCTGTGTGGTTTGAATAATGCATGAGTCTTAGCCCGTGATGATATGTACTGACAACTGGTCTGTATTTAGTTACTTGACTTTATACATGGCTTAGTGAAAAAATAAGAACTACCGTGCCTCAGGCTGGCTACCTTGGAGACAACAGATGTGGGAGGAAATACATAACATTGTTCAATAAGAGTCTGAACCCATGAAAGTCTATTATGTGGCATGCCATAGTCTAGTGAGTCCTTCTGGAAAACCAAGGAGTAGGATTGCCATAACATGTTAAACCATCTTTCCTCAAAACCCTCTGAGGCAGTTTCTTGGGATCATACAAAATCTACCCCCATGGAAGCCAACACAGTTTCAAAAATATCTAAGAACACCCACTGTCATTGGATCTCATAAGCATTTCCTTGCAAATGAGTAACAAACAATAGAAGCCACTACCAAGTGTCTCATCAAATTCTGTGTATTATATATGGGCACACATGGAAAAGCAACAGTGTCACAGACACATACTTTACAATGCAGGATTAAGTGAAACTGAGTTCTAGGAAATTTCATCTGCCACATATCCTTATATGGTCTGCATTACTTGAAATAAAGAATGAGCTATTGTAAATAAAACTAAAATTTTAAATTTTTAATTTGAAAACAGAAGGTACCATGTACACGTGGAAAGGAAGATTACCAAAAACTGTACGTTACTTAATGAAAGTCTCATTTCCAGGTCTAACCTACTTCTCTCCAAATCGTTGACCAGTGTTTTGGTGAGGATTCTATTGCTCTAATAAAAACTTGCCAAATAGTAACTTACCGAGGAAAGGGGTTATTTATGTTTGGAAGTCTTAAAACAAGACCAGTGACTTGTAATGAACATTTTCAAGTAAAAATGTATATATTGTGTGACACACTTCAGATTCCATGATAATATTATTTTTGTAATTTTATTTTGCCAGGAATGTTTCAAGTATGAAGGGCAGATATGAAGGTATGGGAAGATGAATGGGATCAGTGAACATAATGTGAAATTCACATAGAACCAATTAGAAGGGTTTTTTTTTTTTTATTGCATATAGAACATGCTTTATAAGTTGTCTGGAGTTGGGTCTTTTTTTTTTTTTTTGTCTTTTTTTCATGTTTGACAAGACTGTATAATATCAACCCAGATAAGGTGAACTAACAATAAATCTCAAAAGGTAACACTCTTTAAAAAAAAAAAAGAAAGAAAGAAAATATAAGGACAGAACCCGAAACAGGAACCTAGAGGCAGGAACTGAAGCAGAGGCCAAGGAGAAATGCTACTTATCTGTTTCTTTCCTTTTGGCTTGATGAGCTTTCTTTACTATAGAATTCAGAACCATCTACTCAATGGTGGAAATATTCATAGTAGGCTGGGACCTCCCACATAATTTATAAATAAAAAAAAAAAATGCCCCCAATGACTTACCTATTGGACAACTATATAAAGACATTTCTTTAACCAAGGATTCCCTCTTCCCAGATGACAAAGTTAATGCCAAGTTGACAAAAAATATCTAGTTCAGCCAGATGGACCTTAAAAGCCTGACATGAATCATAAAGGTTATTGTCACTGCTGGTGGTTGCATACTCTCTATGTCGGAAATCACTGTACATTTTGGCTATAAGCTGACTTGAACTGGAAACGCTATCCTTGTTGGTAGGGCTTTTTTTTTGCTAGTGTGATGTCATGTGAGTTCCTCAGGAAAAATTGTCATTAATCGTCTTCCTTTGCTATGGGACATACATGCTATAATATTAATTTGACAGGCAAGATCTGTATACTTGTCTAATAATGGTATAACTTTTATAAGTGTACCCAATGATTTTGTAGTAAAACTGAAGACCCACTCTACAATAGAAAATGCACATTTGTTGCTGTAAGCAACTGGGAATACCCATGGAGGTTTTGTTGTTGTTGAATGAATTTGACATGCATATCTAACTGACTTCTAAACATTTGTGTTTATGTCTTTTATATGACTACTGATGTCACCCTTATTTCCAATGGAAGGTATTGAGAAGCAATATATAAGAGGTCAAGCTCCACAGGGAAAAAAAATTAAAATGTTGCTGTGTCATATTCTTCCATGGCTCAGCCATATATGGAAAAATAATCAGACATCTCCATCAGCTGTTCCATAGATTATGGAACATAATGAAAAAGAAAGTAGAAAAAAACTAAGATCCAGACAATAAGGTAAAGGGCTGTTTAGATATTTCATCTCTACCTAAAAATTTATTTCTTAAAGGTAGAGAGGGGTTATTATGAGCTCCAGAAAGTAAATAAAACTAAAAATGCTTAATATATTCCTGAAAAGGCTGATATGCATACACATATATACTAATATTCTCTGATAAGAAGCTCTCTGATCACCTGAGCTATCTGACACTTGTGTAGGAAGCTCCAGTGATGCAACTTTCTTGAAAGATCATCTATGCTTACACAGATATTTCAATGATACAGCTGCTTTTGGGGTCCCCCATGCTTGTATAAATAGTATTAATAATCACTAAGATTCAGTAAAATTGTGTCTCTGGCCTGACATGGGTCTCTTATATGGATGAAGCAGACCTTTATTTATTTCTTCCTAGGATGAAATCACTTAAGAGATACACACACACACACACACACACACACACACACACACCAGAGATGAATGATAATAATGTAATACAAGAAAAAGGTATTCTACATAACACTTCATATTAAATCATATAATTCTGATAATCCAGAAATTGGCACATTTTAATAGTTTGTATGAAGTCACATAGTAAGTAGCTAGTTAGAGATTTTGGATACTGATGAAATGGATGAAAGATGAATCCTGAGTTTATTCAGAGAACCACTATAATAATATATCACAAAAGAAACATATTCAAGAAAAGACATATACATAGTTAATTTTGCTGAGGCCAACATTAATATCTTGAAATACAACAAACAAATATGGAGGGAAAAGATAGGCATTACCCACAATAATAAAGTACCTTTTTAATATTTACACTTATAGAAGTATGAATATCATATGCTGTACGGAGGCTGAATGATTTTTTTAAAAAATAATAAACCACATACATATCATATTTTATATAGCAAATTAAAATTTGTTTCTTTCTTTTAAATGTTTTATTGAACATTTTATGTAATTAGATTTCAAATGTTATTCCCTTTCCCCTCACTTCCCTCCTTGATCCCCTGCTTCTATGAAGATGCTCCCACTCCCACCCACTCCTTCCTTATGACCCTGGCATTTCCCTATACTAGGAAAGTGAGCCTTCACAGGACCAAGGGCTTCTCCTCCTATTGATGCCAGACAATGTCATATGCTATTACATATTCATTTAATTTAAACCTACTATTTGATTACATTTGATGATTAAGAGAGTAGCTATAAATTTCAAATACATAAACTTGAATTTTTTATTCTTATCTACATACTTTTAATGTTTGATATAATGTTATAAACAGAAAGAGCTCCATATAGTTACACAATACATTTAAAGGAAAAAGCAGGGAAAATAGCTTTATCTCCAGGAACTATCTGAACTGATAGCAAAGAAATGATTTGAAAATTGAATGCAGGATTAACATACTAACAATGTGAACTAAGAAAAACTTATCATTATTTAATTTGACATACTAAAAGTTAGAGTAATTGCTAAAAACAAAAACTGATACATAAAATATAAGTAATCTATTTTTAAACTTCATATTTTACCTATAACCATTTATTATATATGCCAACCATCAACCACTGTAATTAAAGAGCATTGTTTACATAATTAAATACAAATTAATGTTTTTTAATATCTTTATTTTACTATAAAACAATGGGCAGTTTGTAGAAAAAATATGAATATTGTGTGTAAAATTATTATTTAAATCTTCACATGTTAAAGACAGAAGCCAAAAATCAGAATAAGTCAGGGTGCCTTTGAAGATATTTAATTAAAATCTAATCCCACATTCTTAAGAGCTCACATAAATTAACCTGTCATTCAGGAGATTTATGTATTCACATTTGCATGTTACATACAATTCATCAATTATTCGTGCTTGTAAGCATTACCTTTCCTAGGGTGCTAAACTTCTATTGGTGCCAGTAGGCACATTGCAATACACAAAAACATATTCACTGGTACCTTGGAGAAAGGCATGTCCATATGGTCTTTCTGTAGAATATCACAGAGTTCTAAGCATGCTTTAAAAAATATGATGTACTATTATAGATTCAATTTGGCTCTGTCTGGTTGACAAAGATGAACATATTACTGAGTATTATAAGAAAATTATAGAAGAAAACTCCCTGGAACAAGCAAAATATAATCTTCTTGCAACAGACCCAAAAGAAAAAAAAAAAAAACACAAACATAATTCTACCTCTAACACCAAAAATAACAGGAAACAACAATCACCATTACTTAATATTCCTTAACATCAATGGGCTCCATTCCCCAATAAAAAAGACATAGACTATCAGACTGGATATGTAAACAGGATCCAGCATTTAGCTCCATACAGAAAACTCATCTTCTTGACAAAGAAGACACTGCCTAATAGTAAAAGGCTGGAAGAATAAAAACTTTCCAAGCAAATAGTCTCAAGATAAAAGCTGCAATAGTCATTATAGTATTGAATAAAATAGATTTTCAATCGAAAGTTATCAAAAAAAGATAAGGAAGGACACTTTTTACTCTTCACAGGAAAAATCTATCAAAACGAACTCTCAGTCCTGAACACTTTGCTCATAATACAAGGGCAACCACATTCATAATATAAATCCTACGAAAGCTCAAAGCATACATTGCACAACACAATAATAGTGGGAGACTTAAACACCTCACTCTCATCAATGGACAGATCATGAAAACAGAAACTGATCAGAGACTCGGTGAAACTAGCAGAAGTTGTGAACCAACTGAAATTAACAGACATCTACAGAACATTTCATCCTAAAAAAAAAAAAAAAAAAAAAAAAAAAAAAAAAAAAAAAGAGTATACCTTCTTCTCAGCACCTCTCATTACCTTCTCCAAAATTGACCATACAGTCAGATACAATATAGTTCTCAACAGATACAAGATCGAAATAATCTCATGCATCCTATCAGATCACTATGGACTAAGGCTTGTCTTCAATAACAACAAAAAACAAAAATACCAAAGTGAAATTATGATTATACAAATCATGCAAACAATCCAATAACCCTTAAAGAAACAAAAGCAGTCATCAAAAGCCTCTCAACCAAAAAAAAAAAAAAAAAAAAAAAGCCCAGTACTAGATGGGTTCAGTGCAGAATTCTATCAGACCTTCATACAAGACCTAATACCAATATTCTCCAAAGTATTCCACAAAATAAAAACAGAATGAACACTATCCAACTCATTCTTCAAAGTCACATTTATGCTCATACCTAAATCAGACAAAGACCCTACAAAGAAAGAGAATTTCATAGAAATCTCCCTTATGAACATTGATGCAAAAATACTCAATAAAATTCGCATAAAACAACTCTGGGAATTCATTCGGTAGTTTGTCAGAAAAATGGACATAGTATTACCTGAGTAGCTATACCACTACTGGACATATACCCAAAAGAAGCTTCAACATCTAACAAGGACACAGGTTCCATCATGTTTGTAGCAGCCTTATTTTAATATCCAGAAGCTGGAAAGAACCCAGATGTCCTTCAAAAGAGGAATGGATATCTAAATTGTGGTACATTTACACAATAGAGTACTACTCAACAATAAAAAATAATGACTTCATGAAATTCCTACACAAATGGACGGAATTTGAAGCTATCATGTTGAGTGAGGTAACATAGTTATAAAGGAACGCTCATGCTATATAGTCACTTGTAAGCAGATACTAGTCCAAAAAATTCCAAGGAATAATCAAAAATACCCAAGAAACAATTCACAGAACTTATGAAGCTCAAAGAGAAGAAAGTCCAGAAGGTGGATGCCTCAGTTCTTCTTAGAAGAGAGAACAAAACGCTCATGGGAAGAAATAATGGGACAAATAGACCAGCAGCAATTGGAGAAAAGATCATCCGGAGACTGCATCACTTGGGGATATACCCCAAATGCAGCCACTAAACCTGATATGGATGCCTCCCCTGAGGCTCTGCCAAGAGTCATACTGATACAGATGAGGATGCTTGCAGCTAACCATCAGACTGAACATGAGGACCCCAATGAAGGAGCTGTAGAAATTACAGAAAGAGCTGAAGGGGTCTGCAACTCTATGGGAAGAACAAAATAATCAAATAACCAAACCCCAGCTCACAGGGACTAAAACACCAATCAATGAGTTTGCATGGATAGACCCATTGGCCCAGGTGCATATGCAGTAGAGGATACCATTTTCTGGCATCAATGGGAGGAGAGTCCTTTGGTCCACGGGAGGCTCATTTTCCCAGTGTATGGGAATGCCAATGTGCTAAGGTGGGAGAGGGAGCACATTCATGGAGGCAGTGGGTGGGGGAGGAGGGATGGGATTGGAGGAAGGGGATAACATCTAAAGTGTAAATGCAGTGAATATCCAATAATACGTAAAAATATAAAAAATTAAAATTCTTGAAAAATGAATCCAAGAACACATCAAAATAATCATTCATCACGATTAAGTAGGCTTCATCACAGTGATGTAGGGATGGTTCAGTATATAGAAATCCATCAATGTAATATACTATATAAACAAATTCAAAAATACCTCAGGTGACAGCAGATGCTGACAAGGATGTGGAGGTCAGATGTAGGATGGGGGGTTTGTGCAGAAGTAACTGGGAAGTGGGATACAATTTGAGATGTAAATGTACGTAATTATTTATTTAAAAAATTATGATACAGATGCTGAAGTGCACTTGTCTTCAGTTGATGGCTTCTAGCAGGGTTGAAGATGGGAAATGACTCAATTTTCTTTAAGGAACTGTTCAGTGGACGTTTGTCTATTCCTTTTAATATTTATTGCAAAAAATCTCAAGTGATTGTATAGATTACATAAATTGGACTTGTTTCGTTGTTGATGTTGATGGTGGTGTTACTGTTGTTGTTGGAGGTGGTTTTCTCCTATTTTTTAGAAACAAGGTCATAAGGGTAGGAGTGGACTGGGTGGAATTGGAAGTAATTGTGATCTGAGTACATGATGTGAAATTCTAAAATAATCAATAAAAATGCTATGTAAGAAAATTGTAAAAAAAAAGACAAAGAAAGCCATTATAGTCTGAATTACAGTGGTTTCTATAAAGGAGGAAATAGGAAAAAATCGGATTAAGAATTACCTAAGAGGCAGAGTGTAGAGGAGGGAAGTAAAAAGTGATAAATAGCACTAAGTTTGTTTAAAAAAGAATAATGAAATCATGTTTTTATGTTTGTTTAAAATTATATGCATTGTGTGTGTGTGTAAACTTATGCCAATTGCATGCAATTTTCCCTCAAAGAGCCAAAGATATCTAACAAAGCCTAGAGTATCATACATGGAAAATCTCATGGAATGCCAAGAGATCATCAAAACAGTTTTGCTATTGCCCTGGCTGAGTCCTAGAAATTGCAATTTCACTTCCTGGAAATAACACACTTCAGACAGAAGCCATGGAAGAATTTATCTGGATCTGAACTCAAAGCATCGTAGTTTGCAGAGTCACAAGGACTATGCCTGTTGCCAAAGGAGAAAGGCAATCTGTTGTTGTAGTGTATTGCAATGTCTATGAGCAACAAAACAGACCAGAATGCTAAGATACACCAAAAAGTGCAATAGTGGTGCTTGTATTCTGAGAATAATCAATACCCATGTAACTGGACTGAAGTTCTGCTCAACAGAAGTCAATTCATACCAGTTGCTATAAAAGTAGGCCACTAACAATGAATGATGAGGTCATGGACTCTAGATGAAAAATCCACTACTTGAACTTCCTTAAATCAGTAGAATTCTCAATTTCATTCTAAATACTTACAATTTTACCTACAGATAATTTTAACACCCACACATCCTCAAAAGCTTCCTTTGGCTGCAGCAGACAAATCATTACAGAATGTAACAACTGGCCAAATTCAGAAAACAAATGAGAGTAGGGTCTCCAGGCCCAAAGGATACATCTATGTTACAACTCCTAAAGCTAAGTCTCATGGAATATCATGAAAGAAAGGGCATAAGTATTGTAGTATGGTCCAGAAGACCAAGATATCTGCTTTAAAATATCTTGTGTATATGAGAGAAATATTGTGCTCAATTAACTTTCAACAAAGTGATGAACTAAACAGGACCCCCAAAATGAAAATACTAATAGGTAATTAACAGTTGTTAAGAGAGGAAACATCAGTCATCTCTAAAAATTAGTTCCCTAATAAGTTGTCCAATTTTAAAACAACATTACCCCTGAACACATATAGGCAACACAATGGACTCAGTTAATTATATTTATAATTGTATATGTACATATACACACATATATATAATACATTTATTAAAGAATAAGATACCATACATTTGAGTAAAAAGGTGGGCATAGAAGTAATTGGAGGAAAGAAGAGAAGGGAATAATCTATCGTAGTAATATAATTAATTGTCCAAAATTAATATTTGACTAAGGTACTCACCATAAATAGAATATCAGATTGGAAAGATTAATAAGTCAGTATTTTATGTTTATGCTAAACACTTTTTAAAAATATAAATTATTATATCAGAAATGTTTGTACTAAAAAATAAATCTCATATAAGAGGATATTTTGAGATAGTGCCTTTCCTAGTCATATATATGTAAAATTGGTTACATTAATTTGAAGTGTTGGGGATTGAGAGTTTAGCCTATTTTATTTATTTTAACTGCTTAGATAAAGGCCAAGTGCTTTACAAGTGACTAAATTGTAGCATTGAGAAAATTCCATTTATCTTTGACATCTGTTGTATATCTTTCCTTAAGAACAGCATTCTTCCTTACTATATTAATTTTCAATTTATTTCTGACTTATTCATATCTAACTAAACTGCCTTAAAATTGACTCATATAATAAATATCCCCCATGTAAGTTGTTGTTATAAATATGATTACATCATTACCTGACATAACTGACTGTGCTGTTTCTATAATAAAATAGACCTCACCTAATAAAAAAAGATAAATGTCTTGTTTTTCATTAAACTCTATTGTATGTTATTACAGAGAAAAAAAATGAAAATGACAAGAGATATGCCGATGGAAATGAAGATAATAAAGGACTTTAAATAGCTAGATTGATAATCTATGTTGTGCTAAAAGAAGCATGATATGTTTAATATTTTCTAAATTATGATTTTAACGAAGGTCATAATTTTTGCTCCAGGCACACTTCAATATGAAGCCCTTTATCACTTTTCTTTGCAACACTCTCAACATATAGACAACTATCAATTTTGCTGTCTAGAACCCTGTTTCGATCAAAATAAGATCAACAGTATCACACCAGAATATCAATGATATCTGCAACTGACTAGAGGCATCTGTCAGGGTAAAAAGAGGATCTTCCAGGTGTTAAATTTCCAGTCCCAAGGTTAAAAGAAAACGCAAAAACAAATGTTCTAAATTCAGTTTGACAGGGATATTTACTGAATTAATAATATTTGCTGTTGATAGTCATTTATTATAGACCTAAAAGAATTTGTAAGCTTTACTCATCATATATATGTACATACATATTTCTTTGTCAGAACTGTCCAGTAGAATGCAAGACACACAGCAAATCTCTAATCATTGTTCAATTACTTACTCACATAGTTCCCTTTAATTTTCTACCAGGAAGCACAATTTTTCTCTTCTACTTAGTTTTTTTTTATGAGATTTATTGAGAACCCCAATTTGAGAAACTGAGAACATTAAAATATGTCTTCCTGTAACCAGTACTCCTTATCATCATATATTTTCCTTTTCTTCCCCCAAAGCATGCAAAATAAATGAAATAGTGACATCTAGATTTCTTTTTTCCTTACAACTTTATTTTAAAAAAAAAACAGAAATACGTGTACAGATTATTAAAGCATAAATATTTTAGTTAAAAAATATTTTGTTTAATCTTTACACAGCAAGAAAATGTTTACTATTCCCATGTTACATTTTGTTTTATATACACTTTATGATTCCTTTTAATAGTAAGATTTCAATGCATACTAAAAAATTTTAAAAAGAAATCAAGTAGTGACATCCAGATTTCTAATGCATTAATCAAAATGAAATTAAAAGTGGCTTTTAGTTGTTGTTTAACTTTTTATTGACAGGTAAAATTATGTAAAGATATGGTACACCACAGATTCTATTGATATATTTTACTTTAAAGAATGTCCAAAACAAGTTAACATATATGCTTATCTCAAACTACTGTTTTGTGGTAAGAACTCTTAAGATCAAATGTGTTTGCCAAGTCTTACATGTATAATTCTTTCTCACAATAATTCTGGTGTCCTATGAACAAAATTATCTGTGTTCCTAACACTTGCTAGCCACTAGGAACTACCATTTAATCATCTGTTTCTAGAAGTTCAAGTGCTTGCATAACATGAAAGGGAACCCAATGTGGTATTTATTTTTTTCATGTAACATAAAACACTCATAGTTAATTATAGACTTTCCTTCTTTGTAAGACTTGATACTATTTTATTGTACATCCTTATTATGTATGATGTACCCATTCATCAATGTACAATTGCTGAATCATATGTTAGGTTTAAAAGGGTCTGCATAGCATTCTCCATAATGGCTGTACAAATAGACATTTTCATCATTTGAATACAAGGTTTTAAACTGATTTCTTAAATCATTTTTTAAAATGATCTATTCCATGATTTTGATGGCACACAAATCTTCGCCAATAGCACATTTGGAATCATCAAGTAGAATAATTCTTTATGAATGTCTTCATGAAAATGGACCAAGTATATCGTCTCAAAGAGAAGGTTAAAAAGTGATTGGACGTATGTCCACTTTTTCAACCGATATCAAAATGACAGAATTCCTAACACTTTAGAAAAGTAACTAGAATAAAAGATATTAATGAGACATGGAAGGACATATATGGATGCAAGAATAGAAAGAAATAAGAGAAAAAATGACTTTATGAGTAAAATGAAAACTATGTCTCTCCACCATAAGTATAATTGAAGGAAGTTTAGTGCTTTTCAGGGAAGATCAAAGGCTTTAGAGCATTACTATGCCAGCATTTTTCTGACACTACATTCATACCAGTGGCTTTTGCAGTTCACAGTGTTTTACTTAAGCTCCCTTCTGCTTCACTATCCAAAGTTTTCTACATTAAAATCTTATCTAAAGTGACATTTTCCACCGACATGTATATACTTTTTACATTATTTTTTGAAATTCCTATAAAGTTTTTGAAACAAGTCCCCCAAACACATGAAAAGTAAGATGACAATAGTTATGAATTTGAAGAAGGCTGACCAGATAAGCCTTATCAATGTGGAAATGCCTAGTCCTTGCCTCCCACCCATAATTCATACATGAAGCCCACTACACATCTTTTCTACAGGATTATATGTATACAAATCACACCTATGGAAATCAGCATGGCATAGTGAGGAATCTCTGAAAATATTGTGTAGAACGGTAACAACTAAGATTAGTATTCAGCATTCTTCAGGGTTGATTTCACTAGTCATGGTATCAATAAAATTTAAGCAAAATAAACACATTATCTTGTGGAAAATCTAATCTGCTAAGTCTTCAAATCATCCATCTATTCTGAAAAATATATGACAAAACAACATACCAAAGCAAACATTCTATTAGGTATAAGAGGATGGGATTCTATTTTCTGAAGGAAGAAAAAACATGCCATATTATGTCTCATAGCTTAAAAGATGACTATGAGAGTAAATGTGTTTAAAGTGTTTCCAGCTGAGCAGGTGTGAGGAACAGAGTTCAAATAGTCAGAACACACATAAAAAGCTAAGTCAATAACACAAGTATCTATATTCTTGCCCATATTTTTGAGAGATGAGGTCCAGAAATAGAGTCCCTGGAAGTTTGCCAACCAACCAGCATAAGTACAGAGCAGCTAAAAAAATAAAAAAAGAAAGAAAGAAAGAAAGAAAGAAAGAAAGAAAGAAGCTGGAAAGAACCCAGATGTACTTCAGTAGATGAATGGATACAAAAATTGTGGTACATTTATACAATGGAGAACTAATCAGTTATTAAAAACAATGACTTAATGAAATTCTTAAGAAAATGGATGCATCTGGAGAATATCATCCTGAGTGAGATAACCCAGTCACAAAAGAACAGACATAATATGCGGTCACTGATCATTGGATACTGACCCAAGAAAGCTCTGAACACTCCTGAAACAACTAACAGACTATATGAAGTTCAAGAAAAAAAACCATAAATAAAAGAAAAAAACATTATGCTTAATCCGTACATACCAAGAAAACTGACTAATTCCAGGTTACATCCTGTTTTACATGTACTTTATGCTCATTGTAACTAGTAAGGTCTTAATGCACACTATCAAACCTTAAAAAAAAAACAAGCATTGACTAAAATGTATTCATATACTTTTATGGAAATATCCTTAAAATTTGTTCATTTATTTTTGTTTTTTAAAATAAAGTTGTTAAAAAATAAGAAAACACTGTTGTGGGAAAGAAAGAAAGAAAAAAAGGAAGAAAGGAAGGAAGGAAGGAAGGAAGAAAGGAAAAAGAAAAAAAAAAAGGAAAACTTTGTTTCAAACAGAATGGAAGTCAAAGACCAACACATCTCCACATATACATTCACACAGCCAAATGCATAAGTGAACACACACACACACATACACACACACACACACACACACACACACACACACACACACACACACAAACAACAATAACACTCATAGTAGAACACAATAAAATTAAAGCCATCAACTTGACATTCCACAACATTTTGGACACATCTCTTCCACAATAAAAATTTGGGATAGTGATGTTATATTTGGAGACCTACACTTAAATGTATCTGATAAAAGCTATGGTTTGTAGGTAAAATCATCACATTTTAGGAAGGCCACAACCTTTGTCATGACTACTGCAAATATTTAAATATCACATGTGAATTGTAGACTCCTGTCAAAGCAAAGCTAAAGAAATCATACAAGTTTGCCACCTGGGATTGTGAATACCTGGGTTTCTTTAAGAAAAAGAATAGTTCAAATCCTTCTTTCTTGATTGAAGCTTCTATGACCCTTGTATGTTCTCCCTTCTTCTCTTTACATAAAAGTTAATTCCATATACACTATACAGTCTGCATTTATACTTTTGATTATTGAAAAATAAAAGTATAATCTAATATTTTACCATTTATTCCCTCTGAATTTAAAGCTAGCTGTTGAGAAAAGTGTAAAGTCAATACATATATGTACATGAATACATACATGCATGATTATGAATTTTTGACTTTATTTCATATAATTTGTTTGATATTTCTAATATTAGTTCCTCATCAGAATGAAAAGAAGCATTAAAACATTCTTGCAAATAAAAAAAAGAAAAAAATTCAAAGCAAAGCACTCATGTTCTTTCTTACACATGCAAATAACATACTAATTTTAAAATAACATTTTGTAGTATTAAAATTTGTAGAAAATAATTACAGAAGGCAGAGGAAGAGAGGAATGCGATGGGGAGAGGGGAAAGAAGGGACGAGATCAAATATGGGGGAGACAGGAAAGGAACCCAGAGTGCCAGATGATTAAATGGAAATATGCAGCTATGGGAGTGGGGAACCTCTAGAAAGTTCCGGAGACCTGGGATGTAAGAGGCTCCCAGGAGTGAAAGGGGATGATGACCTTAGCCAAAATGCCCAATGGTAAGAAGAGGGAATTTAAAGAGATCACCTCTAGTAGTTAGACATGGCTCCCAGTAAAGAGCAGGTTTCAATCACTTACCTTCATTTTTTTTTTGTCCTATTCCCTGATTTGAAATGATCTCTGATCATTCCCTCTGGTAACCTCATCAGTTGGGTATCAGGCTTCATCGATTTATCATTTAAGTTCCTGTTTTCTCTGTGTGAACATCTTGCTTGTTTAATGTTTCAGATTTCGTTAACTACCTAGGTAGAATAGCCTCCAAATTTTTTGATCCAGAATTGTTCATGTTTTTTTTTATACTACAGAATAGCGTTTATTCAGGTCATGGGAGAGTTAAGAGGGTGGTAGAGGCAGAGGGGGGTGGGGATAGAGGAGTAGAGGCTGGCCATGAGCATGTGGAGAGAGATGGGGGAAGGGAAGGGGAAGAAGAGGGGTAGGGTTGGGAGAGCAAGAGAGCCAGGAGGCAGGAGAAGGCAAGAGAGAAAGGAGGGGGCAAACAGCCCCTTTTATAGTGTCAGGTCACTGGGGCAGACCATACCTGGCTACTGCCAGGTAATTAAGGGGTGGGGATTACAGAATCCCAACATTCCCCCGTTTTGGTTTAATTAAAAAAGAAAATTTAGAGGTGACAGTGGACCAGGAATAGGGTCATTGTGATCTCTTGACTGTTTCACGCTTGGTTGGGGCGACATTTCTAGAAAGTCCAGAAAAGTAGGGGTAGGGATGTTTGTGCAGTCTTAGAGTTGGCTGTTTCCGTGTTGTCCAGGGTCTGTTCATGTTTAAAAGAAATGCAGGGACAAAAATGGAGCAGAAATTGGAGGAAAGGGCATTCAGTGACTGGTCCAACTAGGGATCCATTTCATTGGGGAGCATAGAAGCCTGACACTATTAATGATGCTATGCTGTGCTTATAGAGAAGAGCCTAGCAAAGCTGCCCTCTGAGAAGCTCTACAAGCAAGCTGAGACAGATGCAGATACTTACAGCCAACCATTGGACTGAGGTTGGAGACCCCTAAGGAAGAGTTAGGGGAAGGATTTAAAGAGCTGAAGGGAATGGCAGCTCCATAAGAAGACCAACAGTATCAATTTACGTGGACCCCTGGGAGCTCCCAGTGACTAAGCCACCAACCAAAGAGCATACATGGGCTGGTAGTGTACCCCAGTGCCTCACACATATGTAGCATTGTCTGTGCGTAATCCTGTAGAGAACTGATGCCACAGGAAGGGAGACACTGAGGAGAGTGGGGTGGAGGTAGGTGGGTAGGTGAAGAGGGTAGGTGGATGAGAAGGTAAGGGAGCACCCACTCAGAGGCAAAGGGGATAGGATAGAGAACTCTACGAGGTGGGACAAGGAAGGGGGCCAATGTTGGAAATGTAAATAAATAAAATGATAAAAAATTTAAAATTATAAAACTTAAAAATATATTTGTTCACAACAATAAACCAAGAGCCAGTACAGTATTAAGTTCTATTCTACTATTTTTACTTTTTGCTTTAATTTGATAATTCATTTTTCGCATTGATTAAATTATTCACTTTACATACAGACACAGCTCTCCTCTCTTCCCAGTTCTCTTTTCACACAGCCCCTTTTCTCATCTTCTTTCCCTTTCATACTTTTAATAAAGAGATACCCCTTCTTATTTCTTATAAGATTGATTTTCAGCAGCTGAAAGTTATCTTTATGTGACCTCCATACCTTTTACTATGTATTATTACACCTATTCTAATATATATATATATATATTAAATAAACTGACACACAAATATGAGCTATTTCTCTTCTTCATATTATAATCAAGAGTCACTTAAGGATTTATGTTTCCCTATTTTCCATATTCTCACAATGGCTCAATATTACTGTATGACTGAAAGTATAATCATTCTTATAAGAAACACTGAAATGTACATGTTAAAGTATGATAACTAAGAGGTAGATAACAGCAGATAGCAACATGTGCTGCTCTTCCAGAGGACCCGAGTTCTGTTCCTCAAATCTAAGTAAGGCAACAGCAGGAAACTGACAGCCTCTTCTAGATTCTGATGGTACTCACAAACAGAGCATACATACACAAAATTTTGAAATAAAATATTTTAAAACTAAAATATAGAAAGGGAGTACTGTATTAAGTATCTGCCATATACAGATTTGCCTCTAGGATTTCTTCAAAATGAAAATTTATACCAAAGTACCCATAATTAATTATCTTCTCACACTTCATAATAGTAAACTTTCTTCTTGTGTAAGTAAAAGCTTACAAATTAAATGGGAAGTCTCTTTATGACAAATCACTTTAATATAGTAATCCACTATGCCACACTAGAGATGCAAAAATAAATAAAAAGAAGTATGTGCCTATCTCAGGATGCTTCTTGGATTGTTTCATTGTGTCATATCCCCCCAAAAGCTAAGTACGACTCCTAAGACAAGCTTGCTTAGTTGGGAGCCTTAACATAGTTTTTGAGTTATTTATAGTCTTGCTGTAAAATTAGAAAATATTTTCCACCCATAAGGCATCAAAACACCATTTAAAACATTTTTGTTAGTAAGTAAATATAGCCACTGGGATGGAAAATCATATCAACTATGTATTAGCATTATGTAATTCTTTGTAGGTTTTTGTAGGTCCTTGCAAGTAAGAATAAAGAGTGTAGCATGTAGATAAATAGTGTTTGTATAAGTACCCCTCCTCCATTGAAAATGTTTTCATTTCAGTAGAAATTCCTTCTGACTTTCAGATTTCAAATTTGTATCTTCACTATTTATGGTCCATCCATAAGCCACATTGACTTCACTTTACACATTATGCAAATGTCTACCAAAATATCACCCTGAAGGACAGAATATGTTCCATACTGGACATAATATTTATTTTATGCTAAAGTCAATTAAATAATAATTTAAAAAGAAACATTCAGACTCTAGAATATGTCAGTACTCTACACTCTTGACAAATTATGTTTTCTTATTTCCTTCCTTTTTTCCTATTATATTTGTTTTATAAAATTAATGTTTTCAAATTTACAACAATCGAAAAGGTTTTTGCATACACATGTGGAGGACAAGTGCTCTATAGTGACATTCCCATGTTGGTACCTTCTATAATTTATATATAAAAGTTCTTTTCATTGCTTTACTAATGGTTTCATAAATAATTATCATTTTTAAGAACTTATGAGGCTGTATTATTTTTACATAGATGATAGAGAAAACTTACTCAATGAGTGTGAACCAGAGCTTTGAGAGGGTAAATGTCAAAAGTAAATTAGTCCTCTGATGACATGAGCGCCAAGTAAAATCAAATACAATACTACATCTGTGAATTTGTAATTGCATACCAGAAAGCAAAGAAGAAGATAAACATGTTTCTGTTGCTTTTTCACTTTCACAGAAACTCCTTATATGCTTTTAGATGGTCACATTTTGCTGACATTTACAAACATTTCATGTTGATCTTACATGGGTCACATCAATCATCTATACAGTTTCAATGGCACTTTGTTAAATAAACTGTCATGAAAGATTTATAGAGAATTTGATAAAAGTAAAGAAGATGTAGTTTAGCTTTTAAAGATGCATTACCCTTTTTCTGAAGTGTAATATCACTTCTAAAACACCATTAAACTTTTTGGGCTATGACTAAAGGAAGATAAAAAAATCCTTTAACTCTTCATGCTTGTATTTACATCACATTTTTCTTCAAACATTGGAGTTGGGTACAAAAAGAGAAGCCTTTCCAAGATCAATTTGCTTTGAATTGAATGGTTTCACATTGATTCTTTTTAAAAATAATTCTACAAAATGTTAGCTGCATTCAGAATTCAATCATAAAATACTAACTAAATAATTCTGACGATTGTATTTATGTCAACAGGTACTTCACATGCATTTGTGATAATAAAGAGATAGTAAGAACTTTTTGTCACACATTCCTTAGACTCTATTAAACTAGATCTGCTCTTCAAAGAAAACACGTTTGTTTATACTGCACGCAAAATAGCATATTTAGAAGGCTACAGATGAAAAGTAGGAGTACAAAATAATAATATTTGTCCTTTGATTACATGAATTAAATCAACATTCCATTATTTTGTTTATTTAGTTTCTCCTCCCCCCACAGTGTGTGTGTTTTTGTGTGTATGTGTGTTCCTGTTTCTATATCCTAGGAGAATATTTCAGTAGTTCTTTCTCTCCTTCACCATGTGGTTTCTGCAGATTCAACTCAGATTGTTAATCTTGGCATCATACACTCTGTAGCTATTAAATTATTACACTTGCCCTTAAATTATCAAAATGCACTTTATTTAGGCCTCTGCCTTTAAGAGAAGAAAAATTATGTTTTTCATGTATTTGTCCAATGATAACAGGACAAAAATTTAAACTTTTGAATGATTTTAATTTTTAGCAATAAACTCTATTATGAAAGTAAAAATTTGATAAGAAGTGCATTAGTAAAAACTAAGGGAGGATAAAATTGGATGTCAAAATTACTCTCCATAAACATTTCAATTGTAGAAACACATTTTAGAATCTCTAGATGTGCTTATAGAAATTATATAGCAAGTAAAATAAATTAAATAAAATGAGCTTCAAGTAATGACTTCATAAAATATAAAAGAATTCAAGAAATAAAAATAATATAATGATAGAAATAGTAAGCACTTCACAACAAAATGGGAAAAAAACCTAACATAACAGAACTGCTTGTGCTGTTTTCATTTACTGTTATATTAATAGATTTATATCAAGAGAGCTAAATTAAATCCAAGAAAGTTAAAGACTTTATCCTTACAAACTGAGTTTAAGTTACAAAGAAAGTGCATTTTCATTTGCGCTAATTTTTCAGAAGCTCCATAGATTCAACTATCCAAACAGTTGAATCCAATAAAATGGTTCCAGGTACATATTGAAATCTCAAATGTCTTAGGGAACATTAAGAAATGATGAACAGCTTGTAATCCCACCAACAGTGGAAGAGTGTTCCTCGTTCTCCACATCCTCTCCAGCATCTGCTGTCATCTGAGTTTTGATCTCAGCCATTCTGACAGGTGTGAGGAAAAATCTCATGGTTATTTTGATTTGCATTTCCCTGATGATTAGGGAGGTTGAACATTTACTTAGGTGCTTCTCAGCCATTTTATATTCCTTATTTGAGAATTCTTTGTTTAGATCTGTCCCACATTTTTTGTAAATTATATTTAATTATAAAATCCAAAAAAAAATTATTAGCACTAGTTCCATTAGATACACTTTTTTATTGTTAGCTATTACTTTTACCATCAAACTAAAGATAACATCTCCAGAGACACAATGCTAAGTCCAAAGATGCTTCTTCACATTCTTGTGTCTTCAAAGTTGTTCGCTAATTACACTGACAAACACTAAAGAACTTAAGGCAAGATCTCTGAATCCCCAAGGAAGACAGTGAAAACATATAAACAATATAAGCGAAACAACCGGTTTTGGAAAACAGCTGGAGCTAGAGTCTTCTGCAAAGTCTTTGAGGGAAGACTGTGTGGGTCATGGGACTTATGAGGAGACATCCCCAGCACAACAGTTACCTCTGCAAAATACCCAAAGGTAGAGCTGGACCAGTTTTTTTTTTTTTGGAAAATAGGGGAGCAGCTCAATTATAGTAAAGGGGCACTGTGGTATGACTGAAAATGAAGGGAGACACAGAGAGAGAAACAAAAAGAGATGGAGTGTGACAGAGACAGAGATACAGAGAGAGAGAGAGACACTGAGAAAGACAAAGAGACAGAGACAAAGAGACACAGAGAGGGCAGACAGATAAAAATCTCAGCACAGCCATAGTAGTTAGGAACATATTAGGATTCCCCAATAGATGTTAGTGCAAATTTCAATTCCATCTTCAAAGTTCTCTGTCCGTCCCACATTTTAATGGGATTATATGATTCTCTGTGGTCTACCTCCTTGAGTTCTTTTTATATATTACAAATTATCTATCAGATATAGGTAAAGATCTTTTCCCAATCTGTTCTCTGATGTTTTTTCTCCTTGACATTGTCCTTAGTCTTACTGGATCTTTGCAATTTAATGAGGTCCCATTTGTGGATTCTTGATCTTAGGGCACAAGCCACTGGTGTTCTGTTGAGGAAAATTTCCCTTGTGCCTGTGTGCTCTAAGCTCTTCCCCACTTTCTCTTCTATTAGATTCAGTGTACCTGGTTTTATGTGGAGGTCTTTGATCCACTTGGATTTGAGTTTTGTCCTAGGAGATAAGAATGGATAGATTTGCGTTCTTCTACATGCTGATTACCAGTTGGACCAGCACCATTTATTGAATTTATTGAATTTATTGAATATGATTATGCTATCTTTTTCCCACTGGATGGTTTTAGTTCCTTTGTCAAAGATCAAGTGACCATGGGTGTTTGGGTTCATTTCTGGATCTTCAATTCTATTCCAGTGAACTACCTTCCTGTCTCTGTACCAATACCATACAGTTTTTATGACTATTTCTCTGTAATACAGCTTGAGGTCAGGTATGGTGATTCCCCTAGAAGTTCTAAGGTCAAAGATTAACAAATGAGACTTAATGAGATTGCAAAGTTTCTGTAAGGCTAAGGACCTTGTCAAGAAAACAAAACGGCAACCAACAGAATGGGAAAAGATTTTTACCAAGTCCACATCAGATAGAGGCCTAATATCTAAGGTATACAAAGAACTCAAAAAGCTAGACACCAGAGAATCAAATAACCCTATTAAAAATGGGGTACAGAGCTAAACAAAACGTTCTCACTTGAGAAATATCGAATGGCTGAGAAATATCTGAGGAAGTGCTCCACATCCTTAGCCATCAGGGAAATGCAAATCAAAACAACCCTGAGATTCCACCTCACACCAATCAGATTGGCCAAGATCCAAAACTCATATGACAACAGATGCTGGCAAGGTTGCGGAGAAAGAGGAACACTTCTCCATTGTTGGTGGGGTTGCAAACTAATACAACCACTCTGGAAATCAGTCTGGCAATACCTCAGAAAATTGGACATAATGCTACCTGAAGACCCAGCTATTCCACTTCTGGGCATATACCCCAGAGACACCTTAGTACACAACAAAGGTATACGCACCACAATGTTCATAGCAGCTCTATTTATAGCCAGAAGCTGGAAAGAACCCAGATGTCCTTCAGTAGATGAATGGATACAAAAATTGTGGTACATTTACACAATGGAATACTACTCAGCCACCAGAAACAATGACTTGACCAAATTCTTAAGAAAATGGCTGCATCTAGAGAATATTATTCTGAGTGAGATAACCCAGTCACAAAAGAACAGACATAATATGCAGTCACTGATAATGGGATGCTAACCCCAGAGGCTTGCACTGCCCCAGAAACAACTCACAGACTTTAAGAAGTCCAAGAAATAAAGAAAACAAAACAAAACAAAACAAAAAAATCTCTATACAACAAGAAAACTTTGACTATTTCCATGTTACATTTTGTTTTACATGTACTTTATGCTCATTGTAACTATTAAGTTTTCAATGCATACTATCAAACCTTTAAAAAAATCAAGTACTGACTAAAAATATATTCATACAGTTTTATGTAAAAATTATTTTAAAATCTGAAAAAAAGTACTGACAAAAATGTATTATATAATTTTATGCAAAAATGCTTAAAATCTGTACATTTATCTTTGTTTTGTAAAATAAAGTTGCTAAAAAAATAAATAAATGTTTGAGGTTTGTTGCCAATAAAGATAAAGAAAACATATTTTTTAAAAAATCACAAAGATAAACTCTGATAATAGGAGCTAGAGAAATGGTGCTGTAGCTAAGAGTGCTTATTGTACAAGTATTCAAACCTGACATCAAATTTCCTGCATCTATGCAAAAATATGGGTACAGACAAGCGTATCTCAGATCTGAAGATAAGAAGATCAAGGTTGTTTTCTGGCTGACCTAGTTCTAGGTTCAGTAAAGAAACTTTAGAGATTTATGGAGCAGGACACTGGCCATCCTCTGCTGTCTCTGTCTCTATACAATCATGAATTTAAAGCACAGAGGGGGGGACATGTTTGAACACTTTGTGATGATAAAAATATCTTAGAATAACACTAAACAACATAGGAAAATCAACACTTAAATTTGTTGTGCTACTAAGTAGGAGAAGCAATACAGCAGAAGTGAAGCAAAAGAGAAAGCACAAATGGAGTCTACAAAAGCTTTGGGAGGTATTGGCACTGATCTTGTTTGTATATAAAATCACCTCCAGCAACATAAAAAAATAGCAGTACTTCTAACAACTAAGATATATATATATATATATATATATATATATATATATATATATATATGTGTGTATGTATATATATAGTGCAAATGGAAGAAGAAATAATTTTTCACATCATTACATTTCATGGCTAAAATGTTGGCCAGTTTATACTATGGCAGTAAATAGTTAAATCTAAATAGGGAAAAATAGACTTTTAAAATGTATTTTTAATTGATTCTGAACAACAGCAACAATGAACGGGATTTTGAATATGAAGCTTTTGTTTCTTGTAGCAGACCTGTTTTCCTTATTTCTTAGTGTATTCTGTATACAATTTCTTTTGGCTTTATGGGAACTTCTAAAATATATAATTAGAAGGAGGACTGTGAGTTGATGTGTATATGCAGGTGAGGGTAGACACCAGATAAGACAAGGCCTGTGACTGGGTAGTGAAAAAGAAAGGAGTGCTGAGAATTTTAAAGACAGGAGAGAAAGATGGAGAAGAAAAAAAAAAAGATGGAGAAGAAAGATGACCCAGACACATGTGGCTGAAAATACCCATAGGTAGCTATGAATATCTTAAAATAGATACCATTTGTCTTATCTCGGTAGGCAGTTTATATAACTATCAGTTGGCTCAGAATTTATTGTGTGGATGTTTTGTGGGGCGAGAATTTACTGATATAAACCTGGTTAATAAATTACAAGCCTCTAGAGTTTTGATTTTACTGGTTACTAGGAATTGAAGATGTTGAGATTGTAAGCAGAGTCCACAACAAGAAAGCCATGAGATAGGCAGTTGCTATATGGGGCTTGCTCTGGAGGCAGAGAGACTGCCAGGGCCAGAGAGTAGCTGGCAATAGCGTGGTGTGGTGTAGTGCCACCAAACAATGAACTATATTTACATTGTAAGAAAATGTTTTCAATTTCTATGTCATTTATACATGCACATAATTGGCATAAGGATAATTCTTGCAGCTATATGTTGTCCAATAGTCTTTACTCTCCAAGGGAGCACTGTCTGTTTCATTTGTGCTTTCCATGAACTACAAAGTTATTTTTGTGGTTGCTATATCAATGGTAGAAATGTAAGTAATTTGAAATGTGTACTATATTGTTAACCAAATTTTGTTTCTAAGGCAAGCATCTATAAGTAACACAGAATAAATATTCCACATATTTAAATATTCCTTCGTTTCATAAATGTCTCCAAATTTTTTTCACAAATAGAATTATTTTATAATACAAGTAGATTTATCAAGGAAAGTTGATATTAATGTTGTTACACTGTAATTTTAGTTAATTTATAAACTAATTATGTGAATCAAATAAAGTTTCACTACCCAAAATTTGCTTCATAATATTATAACATCCAGCATTGAGATTTAGAATTTAAAGATACAGAGAGTTAAAAAATTCTTCTAAATAGTCACCATTCAAAAAAAAAACTTTATTCCACTTATTTATTTCTAGTATAATCAAATTTTATCAAATTCTCAGGCATACCTTACACTTTCTTAATTTGTTTATTCATGTTACTTCCCCTATCTGGAATATCCTCAATTCTAACCTAAATCTAGTCAAATATATCATTCTTCAAGAACCTACCCAAATGTTAAGATAATATTACTAACTCAAATATTCTTGGCATTTTGGTTCAACCAATCGTAAGGAACTCTAGTTCCTAAGGCTGCATAAAAACAACAATGAGATAACATGAGTTAAAGCTCACACTAAATTATGAAGCAGTGTACAATCATCAACTGGTATTATAAGCCTTTAAAAAGACTTGTTTGGTACAAGAATGGAAGCATTTGCTCACAACCATAAAATAGTTTCTTTATCTTAAAGCTTCATAAGAAGTGCCATAAAGTATACCTTCATAATTTACCATTATTCTAAAAAAAATCTGAGCACAAGTATACATTGTATAGTACTATGTATTTTGTGCATAATAAGTAGAAATAAAAAGAACAGTCTAGAACAGAAAGATGTTTTATGCTTGTATAAGTACATGAAAATTAGCCTTATACTATCAGTTTCTAAAGCTCCTACATAATATGTAATTATTTACATTTTCCTTTGGGTTTGATTTATTATGTAAAAAGTTATTTAAAACCAGTAAAGAGCAGCATTCAATATACTAATCTTTGAAATTCCTCAACATGTTCTCTGGGTAAAGAATAAGTAAAATATGATCAAAAGTATTAAAATGTGATAGAATTTATATGCACCAACCCTTATTAATTCATGTCTTAATGAAGCAAATAATTTTAAACATTTACAATTCCTTGTGTTCTTTCAATTTTACATAAATGTAAATGAGGCATGTTATTATTATTATTATTAACTTCTGACATTAAGCAATACACTTTAGGTGCATGTGAATATGATTAAAGGTTACACAGAGGGTAAATTTTCTGTAACACAATTATAGCATAAAAATAAGCTGCTGGGAAATGTGACAGGTTCTGTTTTTTGTTCATGTAAATGTGTTCTGTTACAAAAAGAAAAATGCTTAGGCACAAATACATGTACAATACTTGTGATTTTATTAGACAAGGCATAAACTCCATGGAATATTTTAAGAGAGGCCTCGGTAAAGATGCTAATTTATAATTCTGTAAGGAAAAGAAAGTGTGCGTGTCTGCGTCTGTCACAAAAAAAAATTATTAACAGTCTGCCTACTCATTTATGCATCACAAGACAATAAAGTCATCAGTGATGTTTATTTCTGATCAAAAGAAAACTATCTTATTCAGGGACCTAGAGAATAATAAAATGTAGACACAGAGAAAGTGCACTTGCTTATTTAATTGGCATATGGTACTGGCACTGTGCCTTTGCTGGCATATTCCCATCCCTGAGGTACATGTGATTTACTAACCAGTTTTCTTTATTCTTTAGCAGGTTTTCTTCTCCACTGGGATTTGAAGCCAAAAGAAAAATCCCTTACTGGGAATAGTCACCGCAGGTGAGTCTTCCATTCACCAAGCACTGAAATCTGTCACATCTCTAATTTCTAAAATAGCCTTCCAAGATAATTTTAATTTATTTTTAAAGCTAAGAATACTGAGTTCCTAAAGTTTCATATAGAAGTCTTAGGTCAAAATAGTTTAAAAAAATAATACTTGGATATGAACAATGATTTCTCTTATGACAAAGACTGGGACCTTTCTCCTAGACATGTTACGTACTGAAGCTACTAATCATTTGTTCAGTTTATGGTAACCTACTCTTAATTCAAGAATCAGAAGACTGGCTATAAAAATGATGTATCGCAAGATGATATAATTCTACATATTTTCCTTCTACAACTATACTCTGAGTACATTCCATTTCCTGACACAATGGCTAACAGTAAAAAAAAAATCTTCTTTGTAAAGATTAAGCAAATCTAAAATGCACACTTTTAGCAGGAAAAAGCATATCTCTCTAACTTTGCCAATAAATATAATTTGAAAGCAACCAATTAAATAAAATATTATTTATAATAAATACATGCATACCAGATAGATACTAGATTGATGATAGATAGTTAGATGGATGGATGCATGGATGAATGGATAGATAGATAGATAGATAGATAGATAGATAGATAGATAGATGGGTAGAATGTTAGATAGGTAGATCCTTTACACAGTTATATTCTTAAAAATATGGTATCAGATGAGTAGAAGAAAAAATTCAGGGAAGTGTAGGGGAGAAGATAATCAATACATATTGTATGAAATTTTTTAAATAATAAAATAAAATGTAATATAAAATTGTAAGAGAGAACACATTAAATATAGGCATATATTCAACAAAATCAATTGATAATACTGAAGGTAGAGGGCTGGAGAGATGGCTCAGGGGTTAAAAGCACTGTCTGCTCTTGCAGAGGTCCTGAGTTCAATTCCCAGCAACCACATGGTAGCTCATAATCATTTGTAATGTAATCCAATGCTCTCTTCTGGTGTGTCTGAAGACAGCTACATTGTACTCATATACATAAAATAAATATATCTTTAAACAAATACTGAAGGTAGTAAACCAAAAGACAAATGACTCAAAGCTATCTAATATTTAATTGAACTGACTTGGTTGTATTTATCCTACACTACACAAAACATGTAAGTTCTTACAAGTTATACTGACCATTCTTATATTCAAAAAATAAAAGTAAAAGGCTCAACATCTGTATCCCTCTAGATTTTCCTTTTGGATACAAAATATAGTTCTCAATTTGTGCAATTTGATTAAATTTCTAAACATATGTCTTTCACATGGTCTTAGTACATGCAAAGTCCTTTGCACAAACTTAGACACAGGATTCCTTTTTCCCTTTATTTTTGTTAGTTTTCAACTTTATTTTTGAGATTATAATATAATTATATTTCTTCTGTCTCTTTCTTCCCTCCAAAAACTGACAAATCCCTTTTCCTAGTATCTTTCAAATTAATGGCCTCTTCTTTCTTGATTAATTGTTATTACATGAACATGTATGTAGGTATGTATGTAGTATGCATTATGTATACTTAAATATAACATTCTCATTTCTGAGTACTTCTGTTTTATTAGAGAATATACTGTAATTTTCCTCTGGCTAGAAATCATTAACTGAAGACAACGTAAAACATCATTTTTTCTCCATAGGGAGTTCAGTGGCAAGAACTAGCTACTCAGGTTACACATTGTATTTGTTACATGAATATTTATGGAAATGTGTTTAAAATAGTTCAAGAAGATCCAAAAGTAAGTTTCTGACAAGAACAGGGAAAAGGGAAAAGAGAGAATGAGGAAATACCTCAGGAAAAATTCAATCCAGACCTTTAAGGAAGATGATAATATACATTAAAATATTAAGAGAAGAACCCCTCCTGTACTGCGTTTTCTGTTGGAACAGTGCTATCTAGTCTATCCCCAGAAGACACCATATCCTGAAGCAACCTAAAAGATAGACTGCACTCGGGGCATTTGGTAAGAACCCTCTGTAAGTCCCACAGCTGCCACTGGGAACCCAGTGTACTTGTGGACCCACCATTCCCTCCAAACCGCTACCTGACAAATACCACTCCCCTGCTGCCTGGTTCTTTCTGCTGGGACAACCTACTATCTAGTCTGCTCCCCAGAAGACATCATATCCTGAAGCAACCCAGAAGATCCCCTGTACTTGGAGCATTTGATTCCACATCCTGAGGCATCCCAGGGCATCTGAAAGTACAGCCAGAGACATCCCAGGATATCCACTACACTCGGGACACCACAACTTGAAGGCATCCTACAAGTTTCTGTGTACACAGGGCAACTGGGCAACCAACAGCACTTCCCAGGGGCTCTGTGGTATGCAGGGCAACTGACCTAAAAGACTGAAGCCTTCCCTGGAGTTTTGCTGCACACAGGGAAACGGAAACAATAGTCCAAAGGCCATCCTGGACAACAGCTTCACAAAGAACAATAGCTTGATTGCTACTTTAAAAACCAAACAGCCTGAAGGCCTAACCGGAGATCTACTGCATCCAGGGAAACAGATCAGTACCTGCTCTGCCCCACTGAAGACCTTAGAGTAGGAAGGCTTCACAGGACGTCTGTTACAGCCAGGACCATAGGCCTACCAGGAGACCTGAAGCCACCTAAGGACAAAAGAAGCAGACTCCAGAAGGACTCACTCAGGCTAGCAAACATTAGGTACATTCAAGACCATAAGCAACAGAAGCCAATATATTCAGCCATCGTCGGAATGTAGTTCTCCCACCACATAAGCATTGTATACACCAACACACCTGAAAATCAAGAAGCTGACCTAAAATCTTATCTCATGAGGATAATAGAGTCCTTTGAGGAGGATAAAATGTTGTGGTAAATATTAATAAAAGTTAAAAGACATTGTGCCTAACCTTCAACTACATATAAACATCAATCCAAATATAAATAACTCACTGAAAGAAATAAAAGAAAACACAGAGAAGCAGGTAGAAGCCCCGAAAGAGCAAACTAAGACATGACTTAGAGGAATACAGGAAAACACAGTCAACAGATGAAGGAAGTGAATAAAACAGTCCAAGACTGAAAAGTAGAAGTAGAAAAAAAAACAAAACGTAAATAGAAGCAAACCTGGAAATGGAAAACATAGGACAGAGGTCAGGAATTACACTTGTAAGTATCACCAACACAATACAAGAGATAGCAAAGAGAATCTCAGATGTAGAGGATATTGTAGAAGGTTTGACACAATGGTCAAAGAAAATTCAAAACATAAAAAACTCCTAACCCAAAACATCCAGAAAATTCATAAAATGAAAAGGCCACATCTAAGAATAATTGGAATAGAGGAGAATGAAGATTCCCAGCTCAAAGGACCTGAAAATGTCTTCAACAAAATCATAGAAGAAAATATACCCAGCCTAAAGGAAGATATGGCCATAAAGGTAAAAGAATCCTATAGAACACCAAACAAATGGGACCAGAAAAGAAAATTCTCTCATTATAATAATCAAAACACCAAATTCACAGAAAAATATTGAAAGCTGCAAGGGAAAAGGATCAAGTAACATAAAAAGTATGCCTATCAGAATTATGCCAGACTTCTCAAACAAAGACAATGAAAGTTAGAAGACACAGGTAAGAGGTCATGCAAATTGTAAGAGAACACAAATGCCAACCCAGGTTACTATAACCAGCAAAACTCTCAATCAGCATAGATGAAGAAAAAAAATATTCCAGGACAAAACGAAGTTCAAAAAGTATCTATCTACCAATCCAGCCACACAGAGAATCCTAGAAGGAAAACCGCAACACAAGTAAGGCATCTACACCAAAGAAAAGACAGGATATTAAGCATCCCCCAACAAAGCCAGAAGGAGAAAACCATAAGCACATAAAGACACTTACACAAACAAATATAACAAGAATCAACAGTAATCTGTCTTTAATATATCTTAATATTAATGAACTCAACACAACTATAAGAAGGCATAAGCTAACAGACTCGATATGCAAACAAGAACCAGTATTTTGCTGAGTACAGGAAGCACACGTCAAACACACTATTTCAGAGTAAAAAGATGAAAAAGGGTCTTTCCAACAAATAGTCCTTAGAAACAATGTGGATTTGCATTCTAATATCCAATAATAAAGACTTTTAACCAAAAGTTTTTCAGCTTGATGAAGGGCACTTTATGTTCATCAAAGGGAAAATCTACCAAGAGAAAGACTCAATTCTGAACATATTTGCCCTAAATGCAAAAGCAGATACATTCATTAAAAAAAAAAAAAAAACTTTACTAAAGCTCAAAACACACATTGAACCCCAAACAATAACATTGGGAGACTTCAACACACTACTCTCACCAATGGACAGGACACTGAAACAAATACTTAACAGAAACACAGTGAAACTAACAGACAGATACAGAATATTTTACCCTAAAACAAAATAATATACCTTCTTTTTGAAGCCTCATGGTATCTTTTCAAAAATCAACCATATAACAACCATCAACAAATACGATGAGATTTAAATAATCCCATGCATCCTATCAGACCACCATAGCTTAAAGCTGATCTTCGGTAACAGCAAAAACCACAGAAAGCCTACATATATATGGAAACTGAATAATGTTCTACTCAGTGATAACTTGGTCAGGGAAGAAATAAAAAAAATAAATTAAAGACTTCCTGGGATTTAATAAAAATATTGATTCATCATACCCAAACTTATGGAACACAATAAAAGTAGTTCTAAAAGGAAAATTTATAGCTCAAAGTGCCCTGGAAAATAACCTGGAGAGATTTTGCACTAGCAGTTGCTGAGAGCTCAAGAAAGAAATGAAGCAAACTCAAACAACAAGAGTTGAGGGCCGGAAGTGTCAAATTCAAGGCAAGAATCAAACAAATAGAAACAGAGAGAACAATAAAAAGAATCAACAAAACTAACAGCTGGCTATCAAACTCAAAGAAAAACAATCACTTGATCAATTCCTTAGATGCAGAAAAAGAATTTGAAAAATACAATATTCCTTCATGTTAAAAGTATTTCAGTCATCAGGAATTCAAGGCTCATACCTAAACAAAATAAACGTAATTTACCAATGTGCACACATAAAGAGACACATGGCTCCAGTTGCATATGTAGCAGAAGATAGCATTGTCTGGTATCAATGAGAGAAGAGACATTTGTTCCAGTGAAGGTGCATTTTCCCAATGTAGGGGGATGCCAAAGTACTGGGGTGGAGAGGGTGTTTCGGAGAGAGAGCACCTTTACGGAAACAAGTGGAGGGAGAGGGGATAACATTTGAAATGTAATAAATAAATAAATAAATAAATGCAATTCATAGCAAACCAACAGCCAATATCAATTTAAGTGGAGTGATACTTGAAGCAATCCCACTAAAATCAGGGACAAGATAATAATGCCCATGCTCCTCATATCTATTTAATATAGTAATCAAAGTTCTAGCAAGAACAATAATATATCAAAAGATATCAAAAGTAATTAATTGGCAAAGAAGAAATAAAGGTATCACTATTTGCAGATTATATTATAGAATACATAAACGACCCCAAAATTCTACCATAGAACTTCTCCAGCTGATATACAACTTCAGCAAAGTGGCCAGATATAAAATTAACTCAAATAAATCACTAGTCTTCTTTTATATAAATGACAAACAGACTGAGAAAGAAATTAGGGAAACAACTCCTTTCACAATAGCCACAAAAAATCATAAAATATCTTGGGGGTAACTCTAACCAAAGAAATGAAGATCTGTATGATGATAACTTCAAGTCTCTCAAGAAAAAAAAATTGAAGAAGATCACAGAAAATGAAGAGATCTCCCATGCTCATGGATTGGCAGAATTAACATAGTAAAAGAGGCCATTCTACCAAAGGCAATATGTAGACTAAATGCAATCCCAAGAAAATCTAAACATAATTCTTCAAAGACATAGAAAAAGCAATTCTTAAATTCTTCTGGAAAGGCAACAACCAAATTAGCAAAAGCAATTTTCAACATTAAAATAACAGCCCTGGGGAGGCTGAGAAACTGCGACCTGGAACAGAACTTAGGAACTTCTGTTCCCACCCGGAGACGACTACAGGACGCAGAGCGGAGCCTGGCCCAACCGCCAGCCGGAAAGGCGGCTCGTACAGGCTGAGCAACTGTGACCTGGAACAGATCTTAGGAACTACTGTTCCCACCGGGAGACGACTTCAGGACGCAGAGCAGAGCCTGGCCCAACTGCCAGCCGGAAAGGCGGCTGATACAGGCTGAGCAACTGGTGAGTGGGAGACCTAGGCTGCGGGGGAGCAGAGGGATCTCTGCGGAGTGCACACAGAAAGGGCACCCCCTGCCCTGACCTGCCCTGTCCTCCCTATCCGGTGACCGGGAACAGATCTTAGGAACTTCTGTTCCCACCCGGAGACGACTTCAGGACACAGAGCAGAGCCTGGCCCAACAGCCAGCCGGAAAGGCGGCTCGAACAGGCTGAGCAACTGGTGAGTGGGAGACCTAGACTGCGGGGGAGCAGAGGGATCTCTGCGGAGTGCACACGGAAAGGGCACCCCCTGCCCTGACCTGCCCTGTCCTCCCTGATCCAGTGACCGGGAACAGATCTTAGGAATTTCTGTTCCCACCCTGAGACGACTTCAGGACACAGAGCAGAGCCTGGCCCACCTGCCAGCTGGAAAGGTGGCTCGGAGAGGCTGAGCATCTGTGACCAGGAACAGATCTTAGGAACATCTGTTCCCACCCGGAGGCGACTTCAGGACGCAGAGCGGAGCCTGGCCCAGCTGCCACCCGGAACCTGGGCTGCTGGGGAGTAGAGAGATCTCTGCGGAGTGCACACGGAAAGTGTACCAGGGACACAGACCAGATACAAGGGAAAGGCAAGAACATATCACTGACAACAAAATGGCAAGAGGAAAGAGAAAGAGTATATCCCAAGGAAACCAAGACAATCTAGCAACACCAGAACCCAGCTCTCCGATAGTAGCAAACATTGGAATTCCTAACACTCCAGAGAAAGAAGACACAGACCTGAAATCATGCCTCAAGACGCTGATAGAGTTACTTAAACAAGAAAGGGAGGAAAAGCAAAAAGATTCAGAAGCTTTTAAAGAAGAAACAAGAAAAACACTCAAAGAAATCAAAGAACGAGACGAAAACAGAACCAAAGAAATAAAGGAATGGAAGAGGGAAATTAAAACAAAAATTGACACAATAAAGAAAGCGCTAAAAGAGATAATTCTAGAGTCAGAACACCAAAAAAAGAAATCAGGAGTCACAGAAGCAAGCATTTCCAACAGATTACAAGAGATCGAGGAGAGAATCTCGGGGGCAGAAGACAATATTGCAAACATAGACAAAACAGCCAGAGAAGATGCAAAAAAGAAAAAGCTCCTAACCCAAAATGTCCAGGAAATACAAGACACAATGAGAAGACCGAACCTAAGGATAATAGGAATAGAAGAGTGAGAAGAGTATCAACTAAGAGGCACAGTAAATATCTTCAACAAAATCATAGAAGAAAACTTCCCTACCCTCAAGAATGAGATGACCACGAGCATAAAAGAAGCCTTCAGAACTCCAAATAGGTTGGACCAGGAAAGAAATACCTCCCGACACATAATAGGAAAAACATCAAGTGCCCAAAGTAAAGAAAGAATACTAAAAGCAGTAAGGGAAAAAGGTCAGGTAACATATAAAGGCAGACCAAACAGACTCACACCCGATTTCTCAACAGAGACTATAAAAGCTAGAAGAGCCTGGACAGACATCATGCACTCCTTAAGAGAGCACAAGTGCCAGCCCAAGCTGCTATACCCAGCAAAACTATCAATCACCATCGATGGAGATACAAAGATATTTCAAGACAAATCAAAATTCACACAATATCTGACCACAAACCCAGCACTACAACGAATTATAGGTGGAAAACCCAATACAAGGAGGGAAAATACAGCCTAGTAAAAACAAGAAAACTCCTAAACAAGAAAACTAAAAGAAGAAAAAAACACAGACACAACTCAACCCAAAAAAGCAAAAATGGCAGGAAACAGAAACAATTATTCCTTGATATCTATTAACATAAATGGTCTCAACTCCCCAATAAAGAGACATAGACTATCAGACTGGATACATAAACAAAATCCAGCCTTTTGCTGCATACAGGAAACTCATCTCAGAGACAGAGACAGACACTATCTCAGAGTAAAAGGGTGGGAAACAAACTTCCAAGCAAACAGCTCCAAGAAGCAAGCAGGAGTGGCTATTCTAATATCGAATAAAGTAAACTTCCAACCAAAAGTTATCAAAAAAGATAAAGAAGGACACTTTTTACTCATTACCGGGGAAATCTGTCAGGAGGAACTCTCAATCCTTATCATATATGCTCCAAATAAAAAATCACCCACATTCATAAAAGAAACTCTACTAAAGCTCAAAAAATACATTTCACCCCACACAATAATAGTGGGAGACTTTAACACCCCACTCTCACCAATGGACAGATCAGGGAAACAGAAACTGAACAAGGACACTGCAGAACTAGCAGAGACTTTAAACCAACTAGAATTAATAGATATATACAGAACATACTATCCTAAAGTAAAAGAATACACCTTCTTCTCACCACCCCATGGCACCTTCTCGAAAATTGACCACATAATTGGACACAGAACGAGCCTTCATCGATATAAGAAGATTGAAATACTCCCATGCATCCTCTCAGATCACCATGGTCTACGGCTGGTCTTTAACAACAACAAAGACAACAAAATGCCCACATACACATGGAAACTAAACATGCTCTGTTAAAGGATAGCAGGGTCAAAGAAGAAATAAAGAAAGAAATTAAGGACTTTCTAGAATTCAACGAAAATGATAACACAACATACCCAAACCTATGGGATGCAATGAAAGCAGTATTGAGAGGAAAACTCATTGGCCTAAGTGCTTCCAAGAAGAAACTGGAGATAGCTCACATCAGCAACCTGACAGCACAGCTAAAAGCCCTAGAAAAAAAGGAAGCAGATATACCCAAGAAGAGTAGACAACAAGAAATAATCAAAATTAGGGCAGAAATAGACCAAATAGAAACAAAAAAAAAAAAAAACATTAAAAAAATCAACAAAATAAAGAGTTGGTTCTTTGAGAAAATCAACAAGATTGATAAACCCCTAGCTAGACTAACTAAAGGGCAAAGAGAGAGTATCCAAATTAACAAAATCAGAAAGGAAAGTGGTGACATAACAACTGAAACTAAGGAAATTCAAGAAATCATCAGATCCTATTACAAAAACTTATACTCCACAAAATTGGAAAATCTGGAGGAAATGGACGAATTCCTAGACAGATACAAGGTCCCAAAGTTTAACCAGGACCAAGTAAACCATCTAAATAACCCTATGACACCTAAAGAAATAGAAGAAGTCATCAAAAGCCTCCCAACCAAAAAAAGCCCAGGTCCAGACGGGTTCAGTGCAGAATTTTATCAGACATTTATTGGGGATATAACACCAATATTCGCCAAACTATTCCAAAAGATAGAATCAGATGGAATATTACCCAACTCATTTTTTGAGGCTACAATAACCCTCGTACCTAAGCCACACAAAGACCCTACAAGGAAAGAGAACTTCAGACCAATCTGACTTATGAACATTGATGCAAAAATACGCAACAAAATCCTTGCAAACCGAATCCAAGAACACATCCAAACCATCATTCATCATGACCAACTAGGCTTCATCCCTGGGATGCAGGGATGGTTTAACATAAGGAAATACATCAATGTAATCCAACATATAAACAAACTTAAAGACCAAAATCACATGGTCATCTCACTAGACACTGAGAAAGCATTCGTCAAAATCCAACACCCCTTCATGTTAAAAGTCCTGAAAAGAACAGGAATCCAAGGCCCATATTTAAACATAATAAAAGCAATATAAAGCAAACCAACAGCCAACATCAAACTTAATGGCGAGAAACTTGAAGCAATCCCACTAAAATCAGGGACTCGACAAGGCTTCCCACTCTCTCCCTACCTATTCAACATAGTACTGGAAGTCCTGGCTGGAGCAATTAGACAGCAAAAGGAGATCAAAGGGATACAAATCAGAAAGGAAGAATTAAAAACATCACTCTTTGCAGATGACATGATAGTGTACTTAAGTGACCCCACAAATCCCACCAGAGAACTCCTACAGCTGATAAACAAGTTCAGCAAAGTGGCCGGATACAAAATTAACTCAAACAAAACAGTAGCCTTCCTATACTCAAAGGACAAACATGTGGAGAAAGAAATTAGGGAAAAGGCACCCTTCACAATAGTTACAAAAACTATGAAATACCTTGGTGTGACTCTAACTAAGCAAGTGAAGGACCTGTAGACAAGAACTACAAACCTCTAAAGAAAGAAATTGAGGAGGAGCTCAGAAAATGGAAAGATCTCCCATGCTCATGGATTGGACAGATCAACATCTTAAAAATGGCCATCCTACCAAAAGCAATCTACAGATTCAATGCAATCCCCATCAAAATTCCAACCCAGTTCTTCATGGAATTGGAAAGATCAATGTGCAATTTCATATGGAATAACAAAAGACCTAGAATAGCGAAATCCATCCTCAACAACAAAAAAACATCTGTGGGAATCACTATCCCTTACCTCAAGCTACATTACAAGGCAATTGTGCTGAAAACTGCATGGTACTGGTACAGAAATAGGCAAGTGGATCAATGGAATAGAATAGAAGATTCAGAAATGAGCCCTCATGTATATGGTCACCTGATTTTTGACAAAGGAGCAGTAAACATTCAATGGAAAAAGGACAGCCTATTCAACAAATGGTGCTGCTCCAACTGGCACTCAACATGCAAAAGAATGAAAATAGACCCCTTCTTATCACCTTGTACAAAGCTCAAGTGTAAGTGGATTAAAGATCTCCACATTAAACCAGATACACTGGAACTATTAGATGAGAAAGTAGGGAAAACCTTAGAACACATAGGCACAGGAGAAAATTTCCTGAACAAAACACCAATGGCTCAAGCTCTAAGGTCAAAGATTAACAAATGGGACTTAATGAGATTGCAAAGTTTCTGTAAGGCTAAGGACATCATTAAGAAAACAAAACGGCAAGCAACAGAATGGGAAAAGATCTTTACCAACACCACATCAGATAGAGGCCTAATATCCAAGGTGTACAAGGAACTCAAAAAGCTAGACACCAGAGAATCAAATAACCCTATTAAAAAATGGGGTACAGAGTTAAACAAATCATTTTCAGTTGAGGAACACCGAATGGCCGAGAAACATCTGAGGAAGTGCTCGACATCCTTAGCCATCAGGGAAATGCAAATCAAAACAACCCTAAGATTCTACCTCACACCAGTCAGATTGGCCAAGATCCAAAACTCAGATGACAGCAGATGCTGGCGAGGCTGCAGAGAAATAGGAACACTTCTCTACTGTTGGTGGGGTTGCAAGCTAATACAACCACTCTGGAAATCAGTCTGGCGATACCTTAGAAAATTGGATATAGTACTACCTGAAGACCCAGCTATTCCACTTCTGGGCATATACCCCAGAGACACTTTAATACACAACAAAGATATATGCACCACAATGTTCATAGCGGCTCTATTTATAATATCCAGAACCTGGAAGGAACTCAGATGTCCTTCAGAAGACGAATGGATACAAAAATTGTGGTACATATACAGAATGGAATACTACTCAGCCACCAGCAACAATGACTTAACCAAATTCTTAAGAAAATGGCTGCATCTAGAGAAGATCATCCTGAGTGAGATAACCCAGTCACAAAAGAACAGACATAATATGCAGTCACTGATAGTGGGATGCTAACCCCAGAGGCTTGCACTCCCCCAGAAACAACTCACAGACTGTATGAAGTCCAAGAAATAAAGAAAACAAAATATATACATATATTCACAAAACAAGAAGACTTTGAGTATTTCCATGTTGTGTTTTGTTTTGCATGTACTTTACGCCTATTATAACTAGTATGTTTTCAATGCATACTGTCAAGCCCTTGAAAAAAATCAAGTACTGACTAAAAAACATATTCACATGGTTTTATGTAAAATTTATTTTAATGTCTGAAAAAACAGTACTGACAAAAATGTATAATTTTAAACAAAAAATATTTAAAATCTTTATATTTATCTTTGTTTTGCAAAATAAAGTCGTTTAAAAAAAATAACAGCCGTGGGAATCACCATATTGGACCTCAAGCTCTACTGTGGAGCAGTAATGATAAGTGGAGATGTAAGCTGGTATAACCACTCTGGAAATCAGTCTGGTGGGTCCTCAGAAAATTGGACATAGTACTATCTGAATACCCAGTCATTCCACTTCTGCATGTATACCCCAAATTTGTTTCAACAAATAATAAGGGCACATGCTCCAACCTGTTCATAGCAGCCTTACTTATAATAGCCAGAAGCTAGAAAGAACCCAGATGTCCTTCAGTAGATGAATGGTTACAAAAATTCTGGTATATTTACACAATGGAGTACTACTCAGCTACTAGAAACAATGACTTTATTAAATTCCTAGAATAATGGACGTGTTTAGAGAATATCATACTGATTGAGGTTAGGGTTAGAAACAAGGACTTCATGAAATTTTTAAGAAAATGGATGTATCTAGAGAATACCATCCTGAGTGATGTAACCCAGTCACAAAAGAACAGACATAATATGCAGTCACTGATAATTGGATACTAGCCCCAGAAATATCTGAATACCCAAGAAACAACTCACAGACCAAATGAAGCTCCAAAAAGAAGAAGAAAAAGAAGAAGAAGGAGGAGGAGGAAGAAGAGATGAAGGAGGAGGAGGAGGAAGAGGAAGAGGAAGAAGAAGAAGAGGAGGAAGAGGAGAAAGAGGAAGAAGAGGAAGAAGAGGATAAAGAGGAAGAAAGAAAAAAGAAGAAGAAGAAGAAGAAGAAGAAGAAGAAGAAGAAGAAGAAGAAGAAGAAGAAGAAGAAGAAGAAGAAGAAGAAGAAGAAGAAGAAGAAGAAAGGCCAAAAAGTAGAAGCCTCAGTCCTTCTTAGAAAATAAAAATAAGTGTGTAGCACCCACTCAGCATGGGGTACACCTAGACCTTAAATCATTAATAATCCAAGAGATAAGAATGTAGCCTTGTGGCAATTCTTGGTATTAAAAATCATTATATTTAATCTTTACACACCAAGAAAACTTCTATTTCCATGTTATGTTTTGTTTTATATGTACTTTATGCTCATTGTAACTAGCAAGATTTTAATGCATATTATCAAACCGTTACAAAAATCAAATAGTGACAAAAATCTATTCTTATAGTTTTATGCAAATGCTTTTAAAAATCTGTTCATGTATCTCTGTTTTTTTAATAAAGTAGAAAATATACTGCAAGGTAATGGTACAAAGACAAACAGGTTGGTAAAGGGAATAGAATTGAAGACCCAGAAAGAAAACCACATACTCATGCATACTTGATCTTTGACAAAGAAGCCAAAAATATACAATGGAAAAAAGAAAGCATCTTCAGTAAAAGGCATTGATGTAACTGGCTGTCTGTATGTAGAAAAATAAAAATAGATCCATATTTTTCACCCTGCACTAAGCTCAACAATATTGACATAAAACCAGACACACTGAATGTAATAAAAGATTGGGAAAGAGCCTTGAACTCATTGGCACGGGGAAATTTTTTTTTAAAGAGAATTTCAATGGCTCACACTCTAAAATTAATAATTGATAAATTGGACCTCACGAAACTGGAAAGCTTCTGTAAGGATAAGGACAAAGTGAATAAGACAAATCGGCAACCTACAGATTGGGGAAAAAATCTTCACTAATTACACATCTAGTAAAAGGCTAATAACTAAAATACATAAAGGAATTTTTTAAAAAGCTAACCATCAAAAAATCAAACTATGCAATAAAAATGGGGGGAGCGGCATAGAACTAAATGATAATTCACAAAAGAGTAATCTCGAATGACTGAGAATCATATAAAGAGATGTTCAAATCCTTAGTCATCAGAGAAATGCAAATTAAACTGACCCTGAGATACCTTACACCAGTCAGAATGACTAAGATCCAAACCTCATATAACAACACATGTTGGTGAGGATGTGGAGAAAGAGGAACACTCCTCCATTGATGGTGGGATAGCAAACTGGTATAACCACTCTGGAAATCAATTCTGAGGTTCCTCAGAAAATTTGATATAGATCTACTTGAAGACCTAGTTATACCACTCTTGGGAATATACCTGAAAAATGCCTCACATACCACAGGGGTACGTGATTCAAAATGTTCATAATGCCCAGCCTTGCTTGTGATAGCCAGAAGTTGGAAACAACCTAGATGTACCACAACAGAATGGACATGGAAAATGAGAATATTACTCAGAAAAAAAGACATCCTGAAATTTGTAGACAAATGGATGGAACTAGAAAATATTGTCCTGAATGACGTAACTCAGACCCAAATGTACATGTAAAATATATACTCGTTAATAAGTAGATATTAGCCAAAAAAAACTATAGAATAATCAAGATACAGTTTACATATCTCAAAAAGGTCAACAAGGTGAAGGGCCCAACTGAGGATGCCTCAGTCCCAAGTGGGAGAAAGAAGAAAGAAACCACAAAAGGGAGAAAAGGAGGGACTTGGGAGAGAAATAGAATAGTGTTAGGGGGAGATGGGAACATGATCTGGTATTGGGTGGGGGAAAAGGACTTAAGTCCTGAGGGCCAGCAGAAAGAATAAAAAAGCAACCTTTGGAGATAGGTACCAGAAACATGGAAGATGAGATTCTAAGGACTCGAAGGGAGGGACCCTAGATAAAATATCCTACTGTGGGGAGAGGGAACTTGTAGAACCCACCTTCAGCAGCAAGACAGGGCATCAAGTGAAGGATGGGGTTGCTATAGAACAGTCAAAAATAAAAGAAAACAAAAACAAAAACAAAAAATAACCTATGACCCATAATTGTTTCTGTCTGAAAGAACTACAGGAATGGAAATGGAGAAGAGCCTGAGGAAAAGAAAGTCCAGAAGGTCCAGCAACAGGCCCAGAGTAGGATCCAGCTCAAGGTGATGCCCCAAAGCCTGACACTATTACTGAAGCTATGGCACACTCACATAAAAGGGACCCATCATGACTGCCCTCTGAAAGACCCAACAAGCAGCTGAAAGAGTCAGATGCAGATATTTACACCCAACCAATCAACAGAAGCTGCTGACCCCTGTGTTTGAATTAGGGAAAAGCTGGGAGAAGCAGAGGAGCAGGGTGATCCTGTAGGAGGACTAGCAGTCTCAATTAACCTGGACCCCCGAGATTTCTAAAACCCTGGATCACCAACCAGACAGCACATACCAGCTGATACAAGGACCCCGACCCACACATATACAGCAGAGGACTGCTGGGTCTGGGTTCAGTGAGAGAAGATGCACCTAACCCTCAAGAGACTGCAGACCCCAGGGAATTTAGGTCTGGTGGAGTGGGTGCGTTGGGGACATCCTCGTGGAGACTTGGGGAACGGAGAGAAAGTATGGGATGTGGAACAGCTGGAGGGTACCCTAGGAGGAGAAAAAATTCTGATATGTAAAGAAAAAATAATAATTTAAAAAAATAGTGGGAGAAAGAATGGGATGAGGAACTGTGGGAAGGGGAACTGAGCAGGGGCAATGACTAGAATGTAAATAAATAAAATGATTTTTAAAACTAAGTTATAATGATGTATTATTTGAAATTAAGATGATGTTGAATGTGAATAGTTAACATATTTATCTTTTTTTTCATATACAAAAGTACTGCTTCTGCTATGCTGTGTTCTTTGTGATGGATGCACACTACTGTGAAGAGTGAAGAAAGTAGAAAACCTTGACCAAGTACATCTAAATATTTCTCCAGAATTGAATACTGCACTGAGTAAAGTAAAGATAATATCCCAGCTATGAGAGCCTAAAAATCTAATCTGCTTTTAAGTCCTGGATATTTTTCATTAATGCTATTTTAGTTTATAAGACACAGGTGCTCAGGGCATAGTGGCAATAAATCTAAACAGGAAAATCATCCTGTAGAGTAACACTTGATATGGCTGCCAAATGTTGAATAGCTCATGAAGCCATTCTCATGCCTGGAGCATGAGTTTGACCATAAACTGCATGATTAAAATGGATAGACAGACACAGCAAGTGTGGCAGAAAAATGGGCCAGACAATTAATTTAAGATCCTCAGAAACAGAAAAGAGCAAGGACATGGTAGAGGTCAGAATAGTGGGGATGTCCTTTAGAGGAAATATATTTAGATATTGTCCCTTGGGAAAGAAAAAAAAAAGAATGAACCAAGAACAACCCAGATTGGCTTACTATATCCAAAAACATTGAATTCTGGTCTAAGATAAGAAATTCGAGTTGATATTGTTGACACTGGGAATTACTCTATTATGGGGGACCAAAATCATTTTAATGAAAAGCAATCCACCATGTAAAAGCAAATTGTTTAAAATGTTGTCACTGAATCATTAGTTTCTTCTAATTTCCAGACATACTGAAGTGGGACTGATTTACTTTTTTTTATATTTTTTTTGAAGGCTTGTGAAATTCCTGCTGTATTTGAAGTGACAGAGAAAAAAACTATTGGAAAAGCAAATATTGGGTTCTAACCTGGAATCAATGTTATTTTCCAATGACAATTCAGTAGACCAAAATATTAATTTATTAAACAGCAATGTTTAATTTGGAAACAGTACTTTTTTCTAGCAAAGTATTATTTTTATAGGGGAAGTTGTCATGATTATTTGGCATAAGTAATTTAATGATATGACAGTTTATTTTCTGCTGTTGATACGCAAACAACATCATCCCACATGGAGAAACAGCTACTGAATGCAAACCCAAGTGTGATCGATTGTTCATTTGTAAAAACAGAACTTCATTAATATTTTCCCAAATCTCTCACTTAGTAATGCCGTGCTCCATTTCATCATAGAAAGGCTATGTTTTGCTATCAAAGGAGCAAGTTAATAAAGTACCAATCACAAAATGATGTCTCTGTCAAAATTTATAGATAAGAATGTCAAGCCATAGGTTATCAGCCTACTGAATTGACACTGTTCATACATCTTAGCTGTTCAACACATTCTGTCAGCATTGTTTATTTTGTCAGGGGTTAAATAATGACCATGTACTAAGAATGCCTTTGGGGTGATGCTGTGTCTTACATTTTGTTCACCTGTTTGCTTCAGAGCTAGTTTCAGTTACTCTTGTTTAGGCATTGTTATTGTTTGTTGTCTTTTGGACAGGTAGAATCTATCATTTTGAAAGAGGCTATAGGTCAACTCTGAAAACTACCAGTTTTACTCTTGTTCCAACATTTCTTCTTATATTTTGTGTGTTATTGTTTAGTTCCACACTATCCATGCACTACTCCAAATATTTAGTAATTAATAATTATTCTTAGCAACATACTCAACAGTTTTCTATACACTAAATTTATGTAACCTGTAAGAATAGATGAAATATGTAATGGCTGTACAAATAAGATAGATATTAATAATATTTGTATTGTGAACTTTAAAATCAAATCTCCTTAATAAATAGCTATTCAATGTTATAGTCCCATTATTAGTATCAGAAATTAATGTATGTCCCTAAAGAATTCTGGAGTGGTAGAAAGAGTTAAACTGCCAAGAGACCGGAAATATTTAATGTATTTTGATTTAATATTACTTTGTGTAGTAGTTGAAAATTAGTTTTACTTTATTCATACTTGCTCATTAATTCACATGTCCTTTTAAAATTATTATTTGAACACCTTATCATGTAACAATATTGAGAATATGGAAACTAAACTAATGACACTATTGGTTTAAAAGTTTATGGTATAGATAGGAAAACAAAACATATATGATGCATTAGAATAGTTTGGTACAAGACCTAAAAAGATTATCTAGAAAAGATGAATCCTAGAATGACAGTTGCTCCTAGATTTTTTTTCCCATGCCACTTCAATTCAAACCTTAATTCTCAAGTTTTGGCAGTTTATTTACACATCAAATTATTGTGCTGATAAAATTTTCAAGCTAAATAAATCAAGTTAATTTAGCATTCAAAATCTCTTATCAAAGCATCTGCCTATTTTTTAGTTAAAAGATATGGTTGCTATACTTTATGTCAACCAAACACATATACAACAATAATTCTTCCATGAAACTTATCAGAAATTTTTATTCAATTCGTGTTTGTATTTTGTCCCAGCTTTAAGATAGAAAGGAAACCCTGTCACTTGTTTCTATAGTACTAGAACCAAACCACTAACATTTCTAGTTTCTCATAGGTGTAGTTCAGAGTCCATCACTATTTCCTAGTTCAAATTATATTATTCTTAAACAGGACACTATGACTACAAGGCATTCAGCTGTACAGTGCAAAGAAAGAAATACTATGCATCCTATCACATGATATGCATTAAAGTCCCAGAGTAGCCATTTGTGAGTTACAAAACTTTCACAACTAAATTTTAAAAAGCATGAAAATCCCTTCACTCTCTTTTCACTAAGTTATCTTTAAAAAAGTAATAGTTTGAGAAGTCAAAATGTATTGTAGAACAAAAATAAAGGTGGGTGTATAACTGTTGTAAACAATACCACCCACAAACCATATGGAGCTTAAGAAAGAAGACCAAAGTATGGATGCCTCAATCCTACATAGAAGAAAGAACAAAAAAAATCACAGGAGGCAGAGGAAGGAAGAGACATTGAAGGGAGAAAGGAGGAAGAGGGAAAAAGGGGTAGGTCAGTATAAGGTATTAGAAGTGACAGGAGGGTCAGGAAATTGAATAGAAATATGTAGCAGTGGAGAGTGTGAATAGCCACTAGAAAGTCTCCAGGGAAAAGAGAGGCTCCCAGGACCCAATGGTGATGACTTTAGCTGAAATAACCAACAAAAGATAGAACCTGTAGAGAACATCTCCAGTAAATAGGAATGGTACCCAGTTGAGGGATGGGACCACCCATCCATCTCAAAATTGTTTTTCCTGTCTAAAGGAAAGACAGGGACAAAAATGGAACAGAGACTGAAGGAAAGGCCATCCAGAGACTGCCCCACCTAGTGATCCATCTCACCTGAAGACACCAACCCCTTATCCTATTGCTTATGCCAAGAAGTGCTTACTGACAGGAGCCTGATAATGGCTGTTCCCTGAGAGATTCTATGAGCACCTGACCAATAGAGAGGCAGATACTCATACCCAATAAGGGACCTTAATGGGAGAGCTAGGGGAAGGACTGAAGGAGATGAAGAGAACTGCAACCTCATACAAAGAATAATATCAACTCACTGGTCCACCCAGAACTCCCAGGGACTAAACCACCAACCAAAGAGTGTACATAGAGAAATCCAAGTTTCCAGATCCATATGTAGCAGATGACGTTATCTAACATCAGTGGGAGAGGAGGCACTTGGTCCTGTGGAGGCTAAGTGACCTAGCATATGAGGGTACTAGAGCAGTGAGGTGGAAGTGGGTGGAGGAGCACCCTCATAGAGGCAAAGAGAAGGGGGAAAGGAGGAATTGGATGGGGGGATTTTTGGAGTGGTAACCAGGAAGATGGTTATTATTTGAAATATAAACAAATAATTGATTAATAAAAAATTTAATTAACCAACAAATTATCCCAAATTGCTACAAAGAACTGTTCTAATCTGACGCAAATGAATTGCTAATTTTTGAGACTTAATGTTTTATTTAATGTTTTTGCCTGTAGTTCTTATGGTCCAAAAAAATTTGGCGTACTAGGCCCTGAATATAATTGCCTCAACTTTTCTATAAAAGTTTGAAAACAGCATGAAAGGATGTTTCAGTAAACCAAAAGATTGACAAACAAGTGTAAGAAACAGATTTAAGATCTCTAGAACCTGTATAAATTTCAATGGTATGGGATGGCCATCCTACAATCCTGATATTTGAGAGAACAAGAGAAGGGCATCATTGGAGCTGACCAAAAAGATAGACTAGGAAAAGCAGGGAGATCTTGACACAGTGAGAGACCCTACCTCAATACATTTGGTGGAGAGTAACCAAGGAAGATATATAATGCCAACTCCAAGTATCCACATGTGTGAAATGTCATATATGCGTGCATATTATACATACATGTAAGTATATCCCAGATGCAAAAAATCCATATGTTGCAGTTTATCTCTGTATGTGTACTATTTTAATTTGGAAGCTCTCCTCCATAACAAGGAACTGATTTCGATTCAACAAATTTTGATACAAAATAATATCTTCACTCATAAAGTTTTAATATTGATCTAATATATAATAAACAGTGTTGGCTTTAAGTTGATATATTGTTGCAGGCTATATTCATGTCAATAGTTAAGTATTTGCATGTCCTTTAAGAAAAGCAACAATGGTACGTTATCTTAAAAACAAGAAAATTAAGGCTTAACTAAGATACACAACTAGCAAAATGTCCCAAAACAAGAAATGGGACTGGAAAGGGAAATTCAAGTATATAATATTCATTCATGTTTTTCACAATGCTGTTTCTCAAACATCTAAGCATTAATGGGGTGTTTCATTGTTAAATCAGTATCTAGCTAACAATCTGGAAGACTAAATTCTGTTATTTAAAGTTTCTATACTTAAGCAATTTTATTGCAGGTGGCTAGTAAGAATAAGTATGTAAACTAAATTCATCCTAACACTAATTCTAAGCCTTTTTTTCTTAATTTGCTGTTGTGAATTGGCTTCTCCATTTTTTCCGTTCAGGTCTTCAAAATTCGTTATATTAAAAAATGCAGATATCCATTTTATATTTTTAAAATTTATATCTGTAGTTTCTTTTATATTTATTTTTATTTATTCTGATAATCATGGCTCTTTACCTACAAGATGGAATAATTGATTCTTAAAGGAAGTCAGATAGTATGGTGATTTGAATATGGTCGGCACTATTAGGAGGTAGGAACTTGCTGGAACAAGGGTGACTTTGTTGGAGGAAGTGTGTCAGTCATGGTGTAGGCTGGTTTTGAGATCTCAAAGTGCTCAAGCTTCTCTGCATGTGAGAGAGAGCCTCCTCCTGGCTGCCTTTGGATCAAGGTGTAAAAGTCTTGGCTCCTCCAGTACCAGGCCTGCCTGAACAGTGCTATGCTTCCCACTGTGGAAACAATGAACTGAACCCCTCAACCTGTTAGACAACCACAATTAAACGCTTCACTTTATAAGAGTTGTCTTGGTAACAATCTCTGTTCACAGCAATGAAACTTTAACTAAGACAGATAAAATATACACGTGTATAAATTCATGAATGTTTCTTATGTTACATTTTAAAATATCTATTTCATTTTAGGAGATCTAAAGCAAATCTTTTTCATAATTTATAAACAAATGATCTTTCATTATCAGTTAACAGCTTGAAAATACTTAATTTTTAAAAGGAAATTATTCTTTCATGAAGAAGGGCTTTCTATAATAATATAACTGGGCTAATCATAATTGAATACATTTTAAATTATTCAAATTACTTACCACTTATAAATCAAAGTATATTAATTCTAAGAGTTAACAACCACAGTTATGCCAATGATTCCCAATGGTAATAATAAAAATGACCACTAATTATTATAAATGTATAGCACTTAGACTATCGAGTTAACATATTCAATTGCTGTTCAAGGAAGCTGCAGTATAACAGAAATTGTAAGGCTAATTCCTGTGTATGTGTAGCATTGTAAAAAAAATTAGGAAATATAGGAGAAATAAATCTTATAGGAGCTAAGGGAAAGTAAATGATTATCATTTCTATCAATCATTTGAAACAACTTCATGGAAGATGTATTTCTTTTACTAAAATTTATAATTTCAAATACAGAGAAACAAAGAAGGAAAGTAATTCCATTTACAGAAATAAGGGCACTAATAACATTAATGGTAATTAAAATAGCAGTAAACAGGAAGTTAATGATGTGTCCAACACCTGGGTATACGTTGGATATACATTAAATAATTTAATATTTAAATACCTCAACAGATAAAAAAAATTATTGTTTCTCCATGTTCCACTAAGACTCAGCAAAAATGAATTGTCTAGAGTCATACAGCTAACAAGTTCATCTAGACTGAGAACTATTTTTAATTCATAATAGGCACCACCAAGTCAAAGAAAACAACGTTTCTCATAAAGTCATCAAAATAAAACATCTTTACCATCATTTCTGTGATTTTTCTGCTACTTTTTCTACCTGATATGTTGAAATCAATTTTAACTCTTCCTATATCATCTATATCCAATAATTGGCCAACCTCGAACAATGAGAATTCCTAATTTAAATCACTCTCAAATTACTCCATCCTCTTCAATACTAGCTATAAGCATAACCTTTAAACCCCTTTTCATTTTTTTACTGGTTGTTTTATTTTTATATTTCAAATGTTATTCCCCTACCAAATTTCCCCTCCAAAAGCCCCCATCACCTCCTCCTTCCCCCTGCCTCTATGAGGGTATTCCTGCACCCACACCCACTCCTGCCTCAGCGGCTGTGAATTCCTCTATTATGGGTCATCTAGTCTCCCCAGGACCAAGAGGATCCCCTCCCAGTGATGCCAGATAAGTAAATCCTCTCCTACTTACCTAACTAGAGCCAAGGGTACCCATATGTGTACTCTTTGCTTGGTGGTTTAGGCCCTGGAAGCTTTGGGGGCAGGGTCAGGATGGTTGATATTGTTGTTCTTCCTATGAGGTTGCAAACCCCATCAGCTCCAACACCCCTTGCCCTAACTTCCCTGTTGGGGTCCTTACACTGAGTTCAATGTTTGGCTGTGTACAGCATATCTGTATAGTTTCAGCTTTGGCAGAGCTTCTCAGAAGACAACCATACTAGACTCCTCTCAGTAAGTAATTGTTATCATCAGCAATAGTATCTGGGTCTGGTGTCAGTAGATGTGATGGATCACTAAATATAGTCGTCTCTGAATGGCCTTTCCTTCAGTTTCTGTTCCACTCTTTGTCCTTGTATTACAGAGTTTTACTGTAGCATCCAGATTTTTGTGTGATTTTATTCTTTAGTTTCATATGGTCTGTAAATTTTATTATGAGTATTGCAAGCTGTTTGACTAATATCCACTTATCTGTGAGTTCGTGCAATGTGTGTTCTTTTGTGATTGGGTTACCTTACTCAGAATGATATCATGAAATAGGATCTCATAAAATTACAAAGATTCTGTGAGGCAAAAGATATTATCAATAGGACAAAACAGCAATTGACATATTGGGGAAAGATCTTTACCCATCCTACATCCAATAGAAGGCTAATATCCAATATATACAAATAACACAAAAAGATAGACTCCAGAGAATTAAACAATCATATTAAAAATTGGAGACAGTTAAACATAACTATTTCTCAACTGAAGAATACAGAATGGCTGAGAAGCATCTATAGAAATCTTCAAAATCCTTAGACATCAGAGAAATTCAAATGAAAACAACACTGAGATTCCACCTCATACCAGTCAGACTGGCTAAGACAAAAAACTCAGGTGACAGCAGATGCTGAAAAGGATGTGAAGAAAGAGGAACACTCCTCCATTGTTGGTGGGTTTGAAAGCTGGTACAACCACTCTGAAAATCAGTCTGGCAGTTCCACAGAAAATTGGACATAGTATTACCTGAGCACCCAGCTTTACCACTCCTGGACATATACCCAAAAGATGCTCCAACATATAGCAGAGACACATGATCAACTATGTTCATAGCAGACTTTATAATTGTCAGAAGCTGGAAAGAATCCAGATCAGATATCTTTCAAAAGAGAAATGGATAGAGAAAATGTGACACATGTACACAATGGATTACTACTCAGCTATTAAAAACAATGACTTCTTAAAATTTTTGGACAAATAGATGGAACTAGAAAATATCATTCTGACTGAGATAACCCAATCCAAAACACACACACACACACACACACACACACACACACACACTCATGCGCGCACATGCACATGCACACGAACATAGTATGTACTCACTGATAAGTGGATATTAGCACTCAAACTTGAATTACCTAAGATACAATTCACAATACCACATGAAGCTCAAGAAGTTGGAAGACAAAATGGTAGATGCTTCAATCCTTCTAAGAAGGGAGAACAAAATATTCACAGGAGGAAATACATAGAAAAAGTGTAGAAGAAAGACTCATGTAATGGTCATCCAGAGACTGCCCCACCTGGGATCCATCCCATATACAGTCACCAAACCCAGACAATATTTTGGGTGCCAAGAAGTGCATGCTGACCAGAGGCTGATATAACTGTCTCCTGACAGGCTCTGCCTTAGCCTGAGAAATACATGGTGGGATGCTCTCAACCAACCATTGTACTGAGAACAGGGTCCTCCAGAGTTAGGAAAATGACTGAACTCATTGGTTGGTGTTTTAGGCCCTGGGAGCTGTAGTGGGTCTGGTTGGTTGATAATTTCATTCTTCCTATTGGGTTACAGACCCTTTAAGCTCCTTCAGTCCTTTCTCTAGCTCCTTCATTGGGGTCTTTGTATTCAGTCAGATAGTTAGCTGCAAGCATCCTCATAAGTACAGCTCTGGAAGAGCCTCCAAGGAGGCATCCATATCAGGTTCCTGCCAGTAAGCACTTTGTGACATCAGCCAACCAATGAGTTTGCATGGAGAGACCCATGGCTCCAGGTGCTTATGCAGCAAAAAATAGCATTCTCTGGTATTAATGGGAGGAGAGGCCTTTGGTTCAACAAAGGCTCATTTTCCCAGTGTAGGGTAATGCCAAGGCACTGAGGTGGAAGAGAGTGTTTCAGAAAGGGAGCACCTTCATGGGGGCAACAGGAGGGGAAGGGAATAAGATTGGAGGAAAGGAGATAACATCTAAAATGTAAATACAAAGAATATCCAATAATAAAAGAAATGCAGCTATGAAAGTCACTTGGCTAAGTAATTAATACCTGAATAAGCAGCTTATAAGTGGCTATCCCATTGAAATAAAACACTTGATTTTTAAGAAAAAAGAAAGAAAAAGGACTGAAGGAGCTGAAGGGGTTTTCAACCTCATATGAAGAACAACAATATTAGCCAACCAGAAGCCCCAGAGTTCCCAGAGACTAAACCAACAATCAAAGACTACATATGGAGGGACTCATTGCTCCAGCCTCATATGTAGCAGAAGATGGCCTTATTGGGCATATATGAAAGGAGAGCCCCTTGGCGCTGTTAGGGCTAAATGTCCCAGTGTAAAGAAATGCCAGGGCAAGGAGATATGAGGGAGTGGGTAGGTGGCGGAACACTCTCATAGATGCAGGGGAGGGGGATAGGATGGGGGATTCAAGAGGGGAAACTGGGAAAGGAGATAACATTTGAAATGTTAAGTAAAGAAAATATACAATAAAAATTAAAAATAAAAATAAGATAAATGTTCATTGTTCTCAAATAACTTTTAAAAGATCATTATGAACAGTAGATATCTGGGGATCTATTTGTCCAAATAGGGAATGTGTTTATGAAATCCTGACAAGAAGGAGGAAATGAAATTTTACAGGCACACAAATGACAAAGCTAAGGCATAGCCAGCAGAGGTGAGCTGCATACTGCCCCCCACCCCAAACGATCTCCATTGCCTTCCCACCCAAGGAGGACTGCCAGTATTCAGGAGCATCCAGGCCTATAGGGCCCCAGAAACACCCGGGATAAACCCAGATTTACCTATTTTATGCCTCTAAGTCTATCTGGGTCACAGCTAGCAGAGGTGAACTTCAAATTGTCCCCACTGAGAACTATTGCCTTCTCTCTGAGCCTCAGGAACACCAATATTCTTCTGGACTGGTCTACTTAAGTCACAGAAGCAAAGGTTAATTGCACTCTGTCTACTAAGCTTCAGCCTCAGGACCATAGCTCTTTCCAGCTTCCCAGGGAGGACTTAGGATCCTGAGAAGATTCACCTAGGGCACAACCAGCAGAGATTAGAAATTTACTGTTTCCTGAGCTCCACCTTCACATGCAAGGTTCTACTTGCCTCACACAAGAAGTTCTGTAGGCACCAGAAACAGCCAGACAATACCATGGAATACCAGAAACCTAAAGACAAGTATAAAAACATAACCAACAAGAGCCTGGGTAATATGGTACCACCAGAGCCCAGCTACCAAACCACAACAAGCCTTGGATATCCTAACACAGCTGAAGCACAAGAAGATGACTTAAAATCTAATCTTATAAAGATATTATAAAGATAATAATAGAAGCCTTTAAAGACAAAATGAGTAAATTACTTAAAGAAATACAGGAAAATGTAATCAAACAGGTAAAGCATATGAATAATACTGTCCAAGACCTAAAAATGGAAATAGAAGCAATTAAATTAAAGAGTCTGACAAAAACAAAGAGGGATGCTCTCATCCAACCATCAAACTGAGTATAGGGACCCTAATGGAAGAGTTAGAGAAAGGACTGAAGGAGCTGAAGGGGTCTGCAACCTCTTAGGAAGAACAACAATATCAACAAACCAGGCCCCCCAGAGCTCCCAGGGACTAAACCACCAACTAAAGAGTGCACATAGAGAACACATGGCTCCAGCTGCATATGTAACAGATGGTGGCATCAATAGGAGGAGAAGCCCTTGGTCCTATGAAGGCTCCTTTTCCCTATTGTAGGGAAATTGCAGGTTGGTGAGTTGTGACTGGGAGAGTGGGAGGAAAAGCATCCTCATAGAAGCAGTGGGAGGAGGATGACAGAAGGTGAAGGAGAAAATGTAAATACATAAACTATCCAATAAGAAGAATAGACACACAAACTGAGGAAATACTAGATATGGAAAACCTATGAAAGAGAACAGTAATAAAGTCAGTTCACATAGAAGGGGAAATAAAACAGACATCACAAGTAGATGAAGAGAGGGAAATAGTGGGTGAGATATGGAGAGAGAAAGTGGTGTGGGGATCAGACATGGAGAGATCACAGGTCAGGGGTGAGATGGTTGGGAGAGAGAAAGAAAATCGATTGAGAAAATCTCTGGAACAAGTTGAAGACCTGGAAAAGGGGGGATACCTTGAAGGATATGGGGGTGAGCCTAGATGAGATTCCTAGCAGCTAGGTATATGAACTTCATTCTAAGAACAAAAAGAGAAGCCACTGATAGCAATGTGAAGAAGGACTAAAACTGAAGGATTTGTATATTACAGAATGTTTTCCTTTAGAACTCTTGACATATAAAAGAAATAAGGTATAAAAATGTTTCATATATTTATGGAAAGAGCATGCACAAACCTATAATTAATTCTGTATGTATAATTCCATCATATTGTTGGCTTTAAATCTGACACCTTTAGTGTATTATGTTATTTCCAATTGTTGTTAATTCTATAACTTTATTAATCTTAATCATATTTCACTGGAAAGGACTTAAAATCCCTGGCTAATGTTTTCTTTCAATTACACGAGTAGATAAATAATCCAAGAATCATCCTAAATATAAAAATATTAAAGATCTTATTTTTATGAACTATCATTAAAATTAATGTAAAAAGTTCAGTTTTCCAATATGACAAGCAATCTGGAACAGAGCATTGTAAATTAATACTGACGCATAATCACCTCTAAAAGAGCCAAACAAATTATTTCTTGATCTACCAAAATACTAAAGCCATTCTAAAATATTCAGTAATATACTTATTCCAGACTAATAAAAATATTAAAGTCAAGCTTTAAGAAAGTAATTTCATATGAATTCAAAGTAAGCGTCCTCTCCTCCCATCTATTATGAAAGGCTATTACCAGACAACATAACTTTAAAATACTAACAGCTTGCTCTCCAAATTTGGGCAAGGCAGTAAAGACTTGCTTGAAAAGCTAAGTAACAGAGTCAAGTCTGTCCATTTTCAGCAACTAAACATGTTTACTAATTTATTGGGGTTTTTCTTAATAAGGCACTGTCAGTTTTAGGCTGTTGAATCTCAGATTGCCAACACCTCCTCCACATTGTAAATTGGATCTAAAAGAAACAGGTCTAACTAAATCTTCTTGTATGTCATGGTGAAAACTTTACAGAGGCACTCACAAGCAACTAATAAAAAAGAGTAACCAAGGGGTGCCAATGATGAAAGACTCTGTTGCCATGGTATCATCTCATAAATCATCAATTATTGTCTCTCATTATAATTGTGACAACCACATACTGTCATAAAGAGATTTGCATTTTCATAGAGTTTTAAGACGTTTTTGGAAAACATCATTTTCTTTGTAAAAGAAATGTCATGACAACCATAGAACACTTAAGCTGGTCATTAGGTAGTCAAGTGTTCATCTGCACTTTGTTATTTCAGTAGCCTAACCTATTTTGCATTATTGAATATTTAGTTTTTCAGTTAACACAAATATTTCTAAGCATAGATATATAACACGATAGATTAAGCCCAACACAAGCAAAGGAACTATTTTTGGTTGCTATGGCAACCTAAACTGATCAATTTCCTGTTACTCTTTTTAATAGAGGCACTCTCCTGTGGCCATAAATACTAATTACAAACACAAGCCATTTGCTAGCATGTTCAGCTCACAGATTTAAGTAGTTAATGCTTAATTTATCACTTAAAATATCCTCCCACATTTGTAGTTAGGTACAGAATGAGTAATAACTATATTTGTTTACAACATTTTCAATTTAATTTCACTAATTATATTGCAGTGATGGAATTTATTGGTTAAAGTTTGGTAAACTCATAATTTTTATGCAAGAAAAAAGTCTTAAATGTAATTTAAGATTAAAGTTGAAAGGTCTGTTTAAAGCTCACTGTAACTGCTCACTTAAAAGAAATTGATTGGATTTTACACAGAAAATTAGTTTCATTTTTTCTCAAAATACATGAGAGTCTTCTCATGGCACCCATCCATTTCAATTAAATAACAATCCGGCATATTATCATGAAAGCTGAAATATCTAATATACTAAAGTCACAAATTGATCATTCTAAATGGGCAGTCCAGGTTTTGAGAGAAAGTAGTGGTTTCTGGGAGAAAAATAGTAAACCTGCAGGTATTCAGTCATAATACACACATCTAATATTAAATCCTCCTTCCTTGACCCACCCACTACATATATTTTACAATTAATAAATTCTCAGGAGTAATATAGCTGCATTCTACTATGTTCAATTTTCTGAGGAACCATACTTTATTTTGAACAAAACAAAAAAAAAGGGGGGGGGGGTAAGAGAATTTCTTCCTGTTTCATAGTATAAATAAAATGAACACTATAAAAGTGATTGAACTGACATCAGAAAATTTCTGATTCTTTTTAGAAATAACCAGGGCAATGTTATTCAACATAAAGTTTCTGAATTTTAGAGTTTATGCTAAGGAAAGACTCCGGAACTGATCTTGCCCACTCTCTCACAAACCCTAAAGCCTAAAATTGACTTAAAGATTTTTTTTCCCAGTGTCCAAAGCTGGATGGGTACCCTGTAGATTTCAGTTACTCACCTAGAATTTCTAGGAAGTCTGGAAACATGTCCAATTTTTTTCTTACTTTATTTGAAAAAACAGAAATACATGCACAGATTTTTTTTTAAAGCATTTTGGCATAAAACTAAATTAACCATGCTCCCGTTGATTTTCAGGAAAGAAAAACTTCAAACTAGTCCTATTTCCTTCTGGGAATCCTTACTGAAAACATTATTGAATGGATATTTAGAAAAAAAACAGTGGAAACTGTGAGGTCACACAACTATTCTCATCACAATGCTAGTGCTTAACAGGATCCACCAGGCCACTTCTCTTGCAGACTCAGTCTTCAGTAGCACAAAATGGGCCCTTCTCTTAACTCTTGTTAACTAATGCAAATTACATATCAAAAGAAAGTAGAGAGCCTTTAGCAGGTTTCCTGCAAAAAAAGTGGAGAGGTACATCCAACCATCAAACTGCTCCTCAACCTAGCAGTTGGACCCTTAACATACCAATGCTCTGAGGGCCTCCTGACAAGCTGTGCTCACAGGTACTCCCTCCGCTTCTAGCAGCAGCTCAAAGATTCTGCAGCAGGGATTTCACATCACCACAGTGGAAACGTGAAAACTACAGTTTCCTTATTTTTAAGTAAAGTCTGGTCAGCTTAAGCAGTTGAAATCTAATCAGAAGGCAGTCAGCCATTGAGCAAAAACACAACCCAGCAAAACAAAAGGTAGAAATTTTTTTTTTTTAAATCAGGGTACTTTGCATATACTAGCCAGTTTGGCTACATGTTTCTTTCTTCCCTTTGAAAATTAGATATATGATTTCAAAACTAAGTTATAAGTTACCTTAAGCTACCGTATAATACTTGGGGAGGAAAAAAAGAACGTGATATATTCATTTGTCATGAAGTATTTATTGATTATTCAATATTAATATCATGAAATATACTGAATTCTGGAAATTCAATAACATACTCAAAATATCATTACAATAGTCAAAGTTATAAAATAATCACTGAACATTTTCACAGGATTTTGACTAACTTTTGCATTTTCTTGTTTTCCTCTTCATAACAATATCCCTCCAAAGTTTTTAGGTCTCTTCCATGGAAGAGATACTTGTGCGTGCCAAGTGTCCTGTCTATGATCATAGGACCAGTTAATGGCAGAGTAAAGAAACGACTGAGCACATGCTTTCTAACTACATGATTAGTTACCTAGTCTAGAACATAAGTAGTACTACTATAAAAGTGTTCATTGATGGTAGGGTTGGTGGACAAATGGGGTAGCACTCTTGCAGAGATGGGTATGGGAGAAGGGGTGAAGAACTCAGGGAGTTGGTACAGGGAAGGGGGCCAACATTTGAAATGTAAATAAAAATAATGTAATAAATATTTTAAAACAGTTCTAACAGTGGACAATAAAAATACCATACATTCAAAAAATGTTTGTTAAATATTAGGTTCCAGTTCTGGGGGCTCAGTTTTTAATAATAAAGATAATGACATGAACATGTTAGTGGTGTGATGGTCTAAGCAGCACTGACCACCTATCCAGCGGGTGGGTCAGTAGGAAGCAGGCTACCAGCATGTCTTTTACTCTGTAGTGAAGAGCCCTGTGTTGTGAGGGCCTGTGGATGGCTTGAGAAGTCACTACCTGCTTGCTCCTGTGTCTACAGCATCTGTCCCTTACCTGTCCTCAGAAGCCCTTAGCTGTAATGCTTCAAGCAATAATACCATCCAGAAAGCAACTTCATAGTGCCAAGGTGTCTGGGAGGCTAGGTAGGTAGGTCTTCAGGCTTTGAAATCAAACCTGTGCTTTTTTCGAGAAATTTCCTATTTTTAGATTTCACTTGATGTTCAGAATCCTCTCCAAAAGGGAAAAACAACTAATCTATGATGACTCATGAATAGATAATAATGTAGTTTATTGGAATCAGTTTAGGAGAGCAAGTTGCTAGCAGGACATGTGGCAGAATACTGCACACATTACTACAGTGCATTTTAACTGGTGAATAACAGTGTGTACAAACTTTTTTATTGAATATTCTCTGTATTTACATTTCAGAGGTTATCTCTCCCCCCACACTTCCATTTCCCCCTCCACTTCTAATTGTTTCCATGAAGGTGCTCCCTTTCCTAATGACCCTCTCCACCTCAGTGCCCTGGCATTCCCCCACACTAGGAAAAAACACGTTAACTGGACCAAAGACCCCTTCTCCCATTGATGCCAAACAATGCTATCCTCTGCTGCATATGAAACTGGAGACATGTCTTCCCATATGTACTTGTTTGTTACTGAATACCACGAGGGCAGTTGAACCAACACCATTCTTCTTACTCTTTTTCTTAGCCATCTTCTATAGTTCTTTTGGATTGAGAAGATCAATATTTATCAAACCATATTTTGGAAAAAACTGGTGATGATAGACATGGAAAATCTTTTTGTTTAAGAAACAAGTACCTTTGAAGTGAGGAAATTGGGTACATAATTATTGAGTAAGGAGATCAAGGTCAATCATGGGAGTAGTAAGATGATATGATAAAAATTGCATTTAGCTCTACATTCTCCCTCTGTAAAACACATAATCCCAAATCAGTTACAAGAAAAGTGGTTCACCTGTGGTAGTTCATGATTTTAATCCCAGCAGTTAGGAGGCAGAGGCTGGCAGATCTATGTGAGTTCAAGGCCAGCTAGGTTTACAAAGCAAGGTGCAGGATGGACAGGGCTGTTACACAGAAACCCTGTCTGGAAACAAAGAAAACGGAAAGCATCATGGAAACACTGATTTAGGAAATCAAGAGTGTTTTCCCAAAACTGTGCAAAATTGTCAAATTCATCAAAAAGAGAAATTAGTTGCAATCAAAAGAAGTGTAAGGAGACAGACATGTCAACCAAATGTAATATGGTTTCCTATGTCTCAGAACAGAATAGGGCACCAGGGAAATAATGAGTGAGTTTGAATAACTAGAAGCCTAAGTTAACAATAGTATCACAAATTGATTTGTTAATTCTATGATTTGTTAATTCTAAGGTGTTTGCAATCAAGAAAATGAGAATGATTAAAAGGGGAAAATCACTGAAAGGTGTCTCTAAGTTTATAACTATCATATTTAATTTAAACAAAAAAAACAGACTGGAGTTATAGCTTCATAGTAGACCTTATGCTTAGTATGCACAGAGAGAGACAGAGAGAGAGAGAGAGAGAGAGAGAGAAAGAGAGAGAGAGAGAGAGAGAGAAGGAGTTTGGGCAGGGAAAGGGAGCTAGAGAGATACCATTCTAGCAAACTCACTTAATAAAAAGTATTTGACTCCTATATTAATTACTGTCTAACTCAGTCCCAAAAATCATGCTGACAATTTTTTGAAACAAAGGAACAATTAACTTTTAGGGTTAATAAAATTTTAAATTTATAAAAAATATTTTAAGTAGACTATTTTTAATAAAATTTCTTATGTCACTTCAAATAATGTTTTGGGGGCTTGTTTATTTGCTCCTTGTCTATGGCAGGGTCTGACCATATAGCCCAGGCTGGCCTAATACTCACTTTATATGGCATCTTAAACTAAACGTTGTTACAATCCTTCTGCTTAATCATCTTGATTGATGACCTTGTAGATAAGCACCATCATATCTGCTACGATAATATTTTAATACTATATGTTTTATTAGCAGGTATCTCATGATAAAAATGTTATTGTATTAATTGTTTATTAATTATTTAAATATAATGTTAAAAAATCAATGTGTAACTTAGTGGGTACTTTTAAAAATCATTAAAAATCAAACATTACAATTTAATTTAAATTATTTTTAAGCATCATAAAAATTCAGATCTGTTGGGCCACTGTTCCACTGCAGTAACATGCTGTTTAACTAAACCTAAGTGAAAGGAATTCCAAATAAAATGAGCATAACTAAATGAAAGTCAAACAATAACTCTATGTTTATATATAGTATTGTGCCATATTTTATAATAAGTTTCAGGGTATTTTCAAAATCTCCAAATTATTAAGGCTAATATATGCATTATTCAATATGATATTTGTATTTATGATTTAGCATGTATTTTTAAATATTCTGTAACATAGTATATATAAATTTTTCTTATACGATGACTGAAGAATTATTAACACTCCATCAGTAGCATGAATGTACTGATTGAGAGATACATATATAATATGTCAGCTTTCTAAGCCCTTTAAATCTTACGTTTACCTTTTACTGCTGATTGGTTTTATACTTTCCTTATTGCAAACAATAAATTAGTTAAGAACAATTAACTCCAAGTAATAAGCTATAGTAATGGCATATTTTATAGTTTCAATTCACTGAAAAAGATTACAGAGAATGAATTCCTTGTATTGAAAACTGAGTGTTATCAAAGAGAGAAAACAGGACAAGTCTTTGGCATGCTCAATGTTTATCTCCAGGACTTTAGAGCGGGTTGCTATGGAACATAATTCCTTCAAGGACTACAAACCAATGAACAGCCATTTTGGCATAATAGTCCCATTTCTTAACACTATTTCACACCATTCATCAAGATGTATTACACACCATACCAATTTATGGACAATGCCCTGCCTTTCTAAATGCATTCATACTAAGTCTAAGAATGAACTCCATTTTAGAAACTAATTAGTTACACTGACAAACTTTTAAGAATAGAGCTACACAACTGTAGAAAATGTCACCACTCTTTGTAAACTAATGATATGTTCCCCATTGCACAGTAATAGGTGGTTATCAGCCTTTCCTCTTTATCCTGTCTTAGTCATCTAGTTAACACTACTCTGCACCCTCCAGGAAATTCACCCCTCATTGGTGTCTAGATTTATGGATATTTTAGCTGTCCTTTCATTTTTAGACCTCTAGGCAACTCTTTGGGCTTGAAAGGAAGAAAAACTTCACCCGAATATTAGGACAAGCATCTTACTTCAAAATTCTACTGTCTTTCTAGAATTCCACTCTGTTCACTTTTAAAGAATCACAGTTGGTGGCCTAATGTGCCTTTTCCCTTCGCATTATTAAATATACCACGCGGAACATTACATTATTATGCTACACATGGCAAAGAAATTTCAGCATTCACAGGATTATGGTAATTAAGTCTTCCTTCACTTTGGGTGATGTGACACTTGCTTGACTATAATGTCACTCCACTTAAAGTCTGTGTAAACAACATTATCTTAGTCACTCTGCATTACATTTGCAACTGTGAGCAAAATTACAAGGTCAGAATGGACAAGAATGTAGGTAATCCCAAGGAAACAACCTGTAAATGACTTGTTCAAGATTCAGACTAAGTTTTTAGTAAAAGAAATCCAATATTTTCTGTGCTAATGTTAAAGTGCTATTGTATAAATGCTGTCTGTAGAAAAAATAAACATTTTAAGCTACTGTTAAAGATGGAAGTGTACACAGTTTTGAAGTTTTGTGGTTAAAAAAAGAAGAATAAATCTTGTTTGTCAAAGCTTTTAGACTTACAAATGTAAATTCCATGTAATGATTGCAACTGGTTGTGTAAAGAAAAAACAATATGTCAAATATATTGTATTGTTTTTGGAAATGTGCTTGACAAACACAACACAACAAAGTTTATACATTCTGAATTTCTGTTTTTATAACAAATACAAGCAGCTGCAATATTTTTAAATAAAAGAACAAAAGCACATATATATATTAATTGTCTTTTCAGCCTATTAATGAACTGTCTGTTATGAAACAATGAACAAATTAAATAATGGATATTATTTGATCTATGTGTTTGAGTCTCACCTCATAATACTGAAATGTGTCATGTTTTCAGTGATTGGTCCACTATTTAATTTAAAAGCTGTATAATTTATTTAAACTACCATGTAGTGTAAAGAAAAACTGAGCAAAAATAGTCTAGACTTATCTAGCAAAACTTCTCTACACTAAATTAGTGCAAATGGTATAATAAACAAAATAATGATTGTTAGAATTGAGTTTGACTTAAAAAATGAGTACTGGTTAGCAAAAATAATGGTGAACATTATTAAGTCTGAGCACTTTAATTAAGACACAATCAAGCCAAAATGAGTAAAATCGCTCAAAAAGATTCTCTGGGATTCTTGTCCAATTTAAGACAATGAGTTCATTTCAAATAGTAGGCACTTTGTTTTACTGAAGGAACTACTTGTGGGAGAACAGCTACTGGTTGTGGACATTTGATGCATTTGCAACTCTGGGAAATTTAAATAAAATCAAGTTTAACTGTTTCACTTTTCTAGTTAGGCTTCTTACCATATTAGACACTTTCAAATGAATTTTTTAGGACACTACATATAGGACACCTTGATAGTTCCGCACTAATTCTTAGGGTAAAGATCCAGATCATCCTAATCAAGTCTTTCCAGAATGCAAAATTCAATTACTACCTTATCTAAAAAGAAAGAGTGAATTAACTTACTAAGCAGTCAACCTGAATTCTCTTAAAATCACTGCCAGAATAAAAATATATTTGAGTAATTTCTTCTCAAAATGTTAATATGCAAGAAGGCAGACAGTCATACAGAATAAGGCTTCAGATTTCACCCTATTTATGCATTTGTAATATCATGTTTTAGAATGGTGAAACCTGAGCATAGTCTCATGATGGTATAATACCACTGTCCTGTCCCTTATAATACTGAGATCTTATTACATATTTCTTCCACTATCCATAAAACATTGTATATGCAAAAATATCAATAATCATTTTAAATTAAAGGCAGAGAGACATAAAAACTTTAGGACAACTTTGATTCTCGTGAACTAAAGAAAAAAGAATCTTGATAGTTATTTCATTAATGTTTAACAAATGGAGTTTTTCCAGAATTTGAGGTCTCAAATACTATTTTTCTGCTCTATTTGAATTGTATTATAAGTATTCTTATTAATTTAACTCAATTAAAGTGATATCACAAAAACTGATTTCTCGAGACATCATTTTTTGTGGATAACAAATATAAGCATATATATATAGTCATATAAGTATTCATATAGGTGGAATACTGTAATTAAACTAATTTCAAAATTAAAAGGTTACAGAATATAGGTCAAAAGCATATTAACTTTAAAAATCAACATCATTTATATACTAGGCCTGAAAAATAAGGGTGGTATATTTTCAGGCAAGTTACATATACTTCTCTGGGCCTCAACATCATCACTATAAAATACAGATTTTAATATAACCTATTTCCCAGTCTGGTAAGATGAACTGATGAACTAACACAGAGAAAATCACATTATATCATTGGAAATGTGTTAAGTATCATTATTTTATGACAAAAGAACCAATTATTTACCAAAGTCTTGTTTTGAATTATCTTGTTTATGTCAAGTCTGATAAAACATTAGTTGACAATTTAGCTAACTAGTGGATAGAGTTAAATATACTGAAATTCTATCACACAACACCTTATATGTAGTCCAATATCTGATATTTGATACAAACATAAATAAGCATTGTTTACATACTATCCTATCTGTTGATCCTATACATCTAAAAAGGGTTTATATTTCATGTGCCTATATTAAATCTTCATTTCTATCATAAAAGTGATTTTATCTCATACACTGATGACTAAAAACGGCACATTCTATTGTTCCTCTTTCTGCTTTGTAGAGTACTCATGAGAAGTGATAATATTAATTAAATATCTTTATTGGGGATTTATAGTGCAGATCTTAAATGCTGGTAAAGTACGTATACCAATAAGGTACTTTGATTTTTTTCTTACTCCAAATTTTCTCGAAAGGGTAGGATTTAAGTGTTTCTTCTTAAAACAAATATGAGTTTGGATGACCAGTCATGAAAGAAATGTAGGATAGCAAAAGCACTAGCACACAGTGGGATCACGTGCTAAGGTCTAAGGCAGAACCAACAAACAAGCAAAGCCTCAGAGTACTCAGTTAGCATCAAATAATATCCCCAAGTATCCCCAAGGACTGACTTCTGTTTTTTTTTTTTTTTTTTTTTTTTTTTTTTTTTTTTTTCTCTTTCAATGCCAAGCAAGAGCTTAAATCAAGAGTTTTGTTGTGTTAACTACATAAATTTCTTTTATTTCTTTTTTCAACTATTTGTAAAAACAAAGCTACTTTACTAGATGGAATTGGGAATTTATTTAAAGGCAAGCCAATTTTCAATAAAGCAGCATATGTTATCCACATGTCTTTCTTCCCATTAAAGAAAAACAAACTTCAAATAGAAACCACAGTTATATTAGGTGACAGAACAATACTTAAATATTCTCTTTTGGAAATGGCAATGGTGAACCAAAAGTGAATGTGATTGATTAGCATGGAAGTGAGAAAATGATAGTTTTCTTTTAATTTTCAAGCTACTTCAAGAAAACCGATATTGAGCACTTTTATAAAGTGAAAATATCATGAAGGACATAGCTAACATGTTGGAAACATGACAAGCACGCCACTGATTTACATCAATTTTCTATCATCACTAGTAGGACACAGCATAAAACTATGATCTTTTTTTCATTAAGTGAAGTAATTGAGGATTTAAAATTAGAGAACCCATAGCAAAACCCATGGACAACATCCTATATTTTTTACATTTTTAAACACCTTTTAGTAGTGGGAGACTGTCACACAAAATTTTAGACACCTAGCCTCTCTTAAGAACTAATACCTTAACAATAAAAGCTTATATGCAGTCTTATATGGTACCAATCTCCTGGGATAAATAGTATCTACTGCCATTATTAAATCATATATTTTCACCCTACTACTCACTATGCCATATTGCTTATAGTCTTTCATTTACATTTCAATCCTTGTCTCCATAAACATTTGAGTTTATGATGCTATTAGTTTATCTAAAGTTTGTGTGGCTGAATCAACATATACACTGTCAAAAATCAATTCAAGAGATTTTTTTCAAATTGAAGTAAATGTACCATTTTATCACAAACATCCAAAAATGAGATACATTGTTAATCCAGAAATAAGTTGATATAAATAGTTATAAATCATCACTAGTTTAATTACGAGATTTTGGAATCACTTGCATGTCACTTTGCTGGAAAAATAAAGATGACAGTTTTTGTCAAGCCTAAGTTTCATCCCAGTAATATAAATCCAGGACCTTCAAGAAATAAACCTAAATGCAAAACTCAATCCATTTTTTCAGTAAAAATTTATTTATTTTTAAAGTCTAGTTGGTACTAGTCTGTTCTGGATGGGTGTCATCATCAAACGTTTAGGACTTAAGGAGGTACACACACTGTGTCGTGTCATGTGGATATTATTTCAGGTACATGACACTAAAAACTAATTTTTGGTACAGAAACGTTTTCAGATATTAGAAACATAATCAAAATGATTTTCATTTTTTCTATTGAAAATATAGGGCACATTGCACAGTGTCTTCTACATCTCTCTCAAAGTCCTATGATGTTTCTTTTTATTACATACATACAGAAACCCTGCATCCAAGAAAGAAGGAGGGAAACCTCATCAGAAAAGAGATTTCACTTGAAAAGTGCAAAAGGAAGATGAGACAATACTGCCAGACAATATCGAAATATGCTTTGTCATTGTTATTCTTTTCTACATTAAACCATAAAACATGGGAGATTCTGAGTAACATGCTATAGTAAATGATTTCAACTTAAATAAAACTGTCATAACTCTTTTACAAAATTTCATATAAATCTTGTCAATTAAAGGTTTTTAAATTTCTTATCAGACTGGAATTTCAAGTACTTAAGGACTGTTAATCATATGAACATATTCCCATACCAAACAGAATAATTCAGGTTATCTTCTAATATTTTTGCAGCACACTTAATAATCTGTGGTGCCCTGGAAAAGTGAGTGTACCTTCCTAAGAATTCCATAATCCGAATGTATGTAGGCATTTCAATTACTGTCCTATTATATTACAAGAGTGGTTTAGTTTTTATGGCACTGACTCTCACTCAATCTCCATCTACTTGTGGTTTTTCTCTAACTTATACTTTCATTCCCAGGAAAAGCATTTCTTACTTTGTATGCAAGCTGTCATTCTTTTGTATGATTTCATCATACAATCACAAGTAATAAATATAAATGATCACTAATAGAAAATAGTAAAATCATAAAAATTCCAATTAACAAGAAACTTCATATGAATAGATCAGTTCTAATCCAGATTTCTAATTTTCTTATCGTTAAAGCTTAAGCAAAATTACAAGTTTGATGCCGAGAATTTTAAGGGCTTTCCTTTTCTGTCTTCACAAGTATAATACAGAGAACAAGGTTATGAAAATTGGGCTGAATCTGCAAAGGCTCCAGGACATTCCCAGGGAGTGGATTTTTAAAAAATAAACACATAAATACCTGTTTACAGCTTGTTTTCTTGTCATTTGCCTCTTCCTTCTAAAAGGAGAGTGTAGCAAAAAATAAATAAAACTGGTTAATTGTGAATTTTAGTTAGTTAACTTCCAGTTATTCAAGGCTTTATTATATTTCACAAAAATATCTCTTAAATTGTGCAGATATATTACTTTACACACATAAAATTCAAGAAGGGAAGACCACAAAGAACATAGGAAAGCCTGAATTACTTCTAAGTACCCTTTAAATATATGGAAATGTAACGTTTCTGGTCTAATTCCCACAGTGTATAATGTGAACATGTCACACAGTCCTCCTGTTTATTTGAAGGCAAGGAAATCAGGTTACAAGTTTCTACTAAAGAAAATGGCCTTGGGTCGTAACAATTCAAAAGAGAAAAAAGAAAAAAGAAGATTCAGCGATATTACATCCTTTCTTTTTCCCTAAACAGCTTTCTTTCCCATCCCATTGGGCATTCCGGCACATTTCTGGGGGTCAGAAAGAAGTACATTTTTTCTTTTTCTTATATGGCCAACAAGAAGATGAAGGTAAGCCAATATCAACATTTTACTTGTTTTCTAAACATAAAGCCATTTATCATATCACTGTCTATATATTTATTTCTGGAGTAAGACTGAACTCTTTTACATCATACACACAAGGGTGACATTCATGCACACACATGTGCATACATACATACACAAACATATACACACTCGCACAGGTAAAATTAAACATGCAGAAAACAGTAAAACCTACATATTGAGTTTCACTAACAAAATAAATATACTTTCCAGTGGCATGCCAATTTTCCATGTTTCCCAACCATTTAATAAGGAAGAAAATCTAAGGTGGTTGCTAGATAAGACTATCAGGACTGTAAGAATCCTATAGCGTTTACACGTGTGTGTTAAAGAAAGTAATCTATATTGCATACTAAATTTGCAAATTCATTTGGAATAATAAAAAAACCTAAGATAGCAAAACCTATTCTCAACAATAAAAATACTTGCAGGGAAATCACCGTCCCTGACCTCAAGCTGTATTGTACAGAACAATCCTGATAAAAACTGAATTAAATTGGTACAGAGTCAGGCAGGTACATCAATGGAACAGAATTGAAGACCCAGAAATTAACCCACACAACTATGGTCACTTGATCTTTCACGAAAAAAGCTAAAAATGTTCAATGGAAAAAGGACAGCCTCTCCAACAAATGGTGGTTCAACTGGCAGTCAGCATGCAGAAGAATGCAAAATGATCCCTTCTTATCTCCTTGTACAAAGCTCAAGTCCAAGTGGATCAAAAATTTCCACATAAAACCAGGTACACAAAATCTAACAGAAGAGAAAGTGGGGAAGACCTTAGAACACATAGGCACAGGGGAAATTTTCCTGAACAGAACACTAATGGCTTATGATCTAAAATCAAGAATCCACAAATGGAAACTCATGAAATTGCAAAGCTTCTGCAAAGCAAAGGACACTGTCTAAAGGACAAAATGGCTACCAACAGATTGGGAAAAGATGTTTACCAATCCTACATCTGATAGATCGCTTGTATCTAATATATACAAACTACTCAAGAAGTTAGATTCTAGAGAATCAAATAATTCTATTAAAAATGGGGTACAGAAATAAACTAAGAATTTTCAGCTGAAGAATATCAAATGGCTGAGAAGCACCTAAAGAAATGCTCATCATCCTTAGTCATCAAGGAAATACAAATCAAATTAACCCTGAGATTCCACCTCACACCAGGCAGAATGGCTAAGATAAAAATCTCAGGTGACAGCAGATGCTGGGGAAGATGTAGAGAAAGAGAAACACTCCTCCACTGCGGGTGGAGTTGTAAGCTGGTACAACCACTCAGGAAATCATTCTGGTTGTTCCTCAGAAAAATAAACATAGTATTACCTGAGGACCCAGCTGTACCACTCCTGGGCATATACCCAAAAGACGCTCCAACATATAACAAGGAAACATGCTCCACCATGTTCAGAGCAGCCTTATTTATAATAGCCAGAAGCTGGAAAGAATCCAGATGTCCTTCAACAGAGAAATGGATACAGAAATTGTGGTACATTTACAGAATGGAGTACTACTCAGTTATTAAAAAACAATGACTTCATGAAATTCCTACACAAATAGATGTAACATGAAGCTATCATCCTGAGTGAGGTAACACAGTCACAAAAGAACACTCATGATATGTACTCACTGATAAATGGATAATAACTTCAAAAGCTCAGAATATCCAAGAAACAATTCACAGAAATTATGAAGCTCAACAGGAGGAAAACCTGAATGTGAATGCCTCAGTCCTTCTTAGAATGGTGAACAAACACTCATGGGAGGAAATAATGGGACATATATAGGTGCAGGGATTGGAGAAAAGATCATCCAAAGACTGTCTCACCTGAGGATCCATCCCATATGCAGCCACTAAAACCATGCACTATTGCTGATGCCAAGTAGTGCAGGTTACAGGCAGGAACCTGATATAGATGCCTACTCAGAGGCTCTGCCAGAGCCATACTGATACAGAGAAGCATGTTCAAAAGTAACCATCAGAGTGAACCCCAATGAACGAACTAGAGAAAGGACCGAAGGAGCTGAAACTAACCCATGGGAAGAACAATATGAGCAACTGACCAAACACACCAGAGCTCCCATGAACTAAAACACCAACCAATGGTTTTATAACGAGAGACCCATGGCTCCAGGTGCATAAGTACCAGAGGATAGCATTTTTCTGGCATCAATAGGAATATAGGCGAAGGCTCATTTTCCAAGTATAGGGGAATGTCAAGGTGCTGAGGTGTGAAAGGATGGTTAGGAGAAGAAGCACCTTCATGGAGGCAATGGGAAGGGAGGGGGGATAGGATTGTGGGAAAGGAATAACATCTGAAATGTAAATGCAGAGTATAGCCAATAAAAAGCTTGGGGGAGAGAAATAAAAGAAAAGTCTCCAAATCTAGTAATAGATTTTTCTATTGGGTTAAGGAAGTGCATAGTAATATTTATTTGGTATGTAGTGTATTCTATTTACGAGAACATCATTTCAAAATGTTCTAAATGAATGAACTGTTAAACAACCAAACAGTTCTGCTCACAGTGAAGTAACAATGAAGAAAGACAGATAAAAAGGTGTTTATTTTCCTCCTGCCTCTACCCTAGTAGTAACTCTAGATTGATGTTTGCATATGGTATTTATTTATCCACCCTTTCACAGATCATTGAAATAAGGAAGCAATTACTAGAGATAAAACTATAACAAACAACAGAAAATTGAAGTTCATTAAATAAGAAGGTCATTAGAATAAAAAAAATGACAACACAAACACGTGGAGTATTTTGTTGTCTTTTTTTTTTTTTTTTTGAGAAAGTGTTTTTATCACGTTTCTTCTTTCCATTTTTTCCCTCCAAACGTCCTCATGTGCCCGTTTCTTATAGCCTACAAATTCATTTCCCTCAATTTTAATTACATGGATATTGCATTTATAACATGGTGAATCTATGTAACGTTACTTATATGTATTTTTTTCAAGGCTGTTTGGTACTGAACATCAAATCATGTGCTGTGCCTTAGGGAGTACCACCTGTCCCATTCCCAACTTGCCTCAGTTGAGTTTTTTTTTTTTTTCCTCTTGGATATTCTCTGCATTTACATTTCAGGTATTATCCCCTTTCTGCCAAACCCATTCCCCTCCCCCTCCCCTGGCATTGCCTCCATGTAGGTGCTCCCCCTCCCACCTCCCTCTCCACCTCATTTCTAACCATCACCATTGCTACACTTCATCTCAAGAGTGTATATACAACTTTAGCTTATCGATCAGAGCAAAATTTATAGTTAACAGGACATTTTCACTGCAGTTGAGAACATTTTAAAACGTATCTTATTGATAAATGAATTTTCGTACATTTATTCTTCAAGCTATGTGGCTGTGAATTAAAAGCCCAACAAAATTAAACATTTCACTGTATTGAGTTTCATAGAACTCTCAGAGATATGAAATTCTCATTCTTCAAGCCCAATACTTAGACCATAGGAAAATTAATTTGCCTGATAATGTAAGTCTGGAAAAGAACCTATGGTGAGGGAGTTCAAAGGTCCCAGTGGTAAACAAACTATGATACTGCTAAAAAGCACAGTAGCAAACATCCCTCTAAAATTTTAATCCATGAATACATTCCTCTCAAACCTTCTCAGAGAAGGTTCTTTGTGCAGTAGGCAGTGGTTAATGCAGAAATTTACAACTGATTAAACTGCAAAGACTAAGTGTTATTAGAATAATGCTCAGCCCTAAATGGAACATCTATAGCACTTCCTTCAAAGGCTTAAACCATCAAAGAAGGAGTGAAAAATTCTAAAAGCGAGAAGTCAGAGAGGGCTGAAACAAATTGGTGTCCTCTGATTGTAATAGGAATGCTGCCCTTCTGAACTCACAGTAGCTGTGTCTTTCTGCACAAAATCAAAATAGGCAATATTCTAGCACAGAAGTAAAGTCGTCAATAATGAAATAAACAGGTAAGAAACAGCATTATGTTGGTCCCTACAATATTATATGATCTTAGACTAGTACTTCCTAAAGATTTTATGTTGTTCCTCTCATACTAATAGAAATTTGAGTTTGAGTTGTATAAAAAAATTAAGTTCTGAAATATGATACACATAAATATTTGTCAATTTTCTCTTAAGTTTAGAGCCTCTGGAAATTCTATTATGTGTATGTTATTGGTGGGGGAATTTATTCAAAAGTACTAGATTGATTATCTATTATAGAAAAAGATCTATGATCTTCATGTAATGAAGAAAAACACCCCTTTGGCCCTTGAAGTTGCCATTGTCATTTACAGAAGTGTACTTAATGCAGGTTGTTCAGATGAAGACAGATTCCATAAGTCACAATTAGATTTGGTCAATGTTGCACAGACTTACACACATCTGGGGAAAGAATTGCTTTCATAAGATTGGACTGTGGGATTATTTTCAGTGTTTTCACTTGATTTCATATTGGCAAAGGTGGGCCCAGTCCACTGCATAGAGTGCTATACATTTGCAACTGGTGCCTTAATGTGCAGCACTGTGAATACCAGCTGAGCAAGCCAGTGAGCATTGTTTATCTGTTTTCTCTGTTTCACTTCCTCCATTCAGGTTTCTGCCTTTACTTACTACTTTAGTATCCTCCCACGGATGATTCTAACAATCTAGGCACACCAAACATTTCCTCCCGTGATTGGTTTTGGTTAGCAGTTTAGCACACTATCCAAGAAGCAAACTAAGATACTAAAAAGAACTTTGATCCTGCTCACAGAAATTATGATATTGAGTTAAAATAATAAGTACATATTAAAATTCTAATGAAAATAGTCATTATGCTTTTAGAGTGGATACAGTTATTAACTTACAAGAAATTTATGTTTTGGTGGAACTGCTTAAATAGGATGCTTCTTTTTTATTGGTCAATGAATTACTTTTATTTGTATTTTTAAATATTGCTTTCTTTCCAATTTCATCCACTTAGCCTATACCAGCCCCCAACCATGAAATTTTACACATGTTTATTCCCATTATCAGGTTTATACTGTCTTTTTATTTATTATTGTTTTATTGACATATATATGAATGTATATACACACAACAAACATATGTGTAACTTTATGCATGTATGTGTGTAGATTTAAGATGTGCAATGGAAATGTAAATGAAGAGAATATCCAATAAAATAATTTTAAAAGAGAATAGTTATTAAATTAGATTTTAAAAACAAAAAAAAATAGTACATTCTAGAAATCAAGTTCATATCAGGGAACAAATTGATATCAGGGTAATTTGTATATTCACTCCATCATAAGGAATGTCAGTATGAACTGTATACATATATAAATTGGTGTGGTTGTAATAGGCTGATTTTTAAAATCTTCCAATCTTGTCCTTCAGTAGATGAACAGATACAAAAATTGTGGTACATTTACACAATGGAGTACTACTCAGCTATCAGAAACAATGACTTTATGAAATTCTTAAGAAAATAGATGCATCTAGAGAATATCAATCTGAGTGAGGTAACCCAGTCACAAAAGAACAGACATAATATGCAGTCACTGATAGTGGGATGCTAACCCCAGAAAGCTCAGGACACCCCAGAAACCACACACAGACTGTAATGAAGTCCAAGAAAAACAAAGGCCTAAAAAAAAGAGAAAACTCATTATGCTTAATCTTTACACACCAAGAAAACTTTGACTAATTCTAGGTTATACCTTGTTTTACATGAACTTTGTGCTCATTGTAACTAATAAGATTTTAATGCATACTATCAAACCTTTAAAAAACCAAGTACTAACAAAAATGTATTCATATACTGTTATGCAAAAAATGCTTTTAAAATCTATACATTTATCTTTGTGTTTTAAAATAAAGTTCTTCAAGTAAAAAAAATCTTCCAATCTTGACATTTGTGTCTCTAGCACAATATATTAATTAAATTCTTACTCAAAAATATAGTAAAGAAATAGAATGAAGCAATTTCTTTCCATCCCAACCATTGTTAATGACAGAGAAAATAAGTTCATTAAAGTTGTCTTTTGAAATCAGATCACATTAGAAATTGTATAAATTTTGTTTGAGGGTTATAGGGAATTATCTTCATTCTTGGTTGATAACTTCTTTCATGCAATTTATGTCTCAATATGTTCTGTAGCACCTGATTTAAAGCTATTCAATTCCTTTGGGTATTTGGATACAAATGCAGCTTTATTGACTTTTAGTTACTTCTAAGGTCATGATACAATATGAAATTGAAGCAATAGAAAACTTGTCTGCTTTGTAAACATTATAGCTTCTATATGAGGACTATAAAACCAAACTTAATTTTGAGTTTGATAACTAAAATGTATCCTTCATAGTATGCAATGATTTTTTATTTTTATTTTTAATGTATTTGAGATGGGTAAGTGGCCCCATCCCTCGAAGAGGGGCTATTTCTAACCTCTGGATATTGTCCCTACAGATTTCCCCCCCCCCCACCCTTTGCTGGGTTTTTCAGCTAAATTCATCCACACTGGGTCCTGGGAGCCTCTTGTTTTCCTGGCATCAGCGACTTTCAGGTGGCTACCCCCAGTTCCTCATCTCCCACTGCTACACACTTCTGTTCAAATTCCTGACCTACCCCCTGTATATTATCCTTGTCTCCTACTATACCAGATCCTGCCTCCCCTTTTTTTGTACCCCCCTTTTTCTCCCAATTTTCTCCCATCTCTACTTTCTGTGATTATTTTGTTCCCCCTTCTATGTAGGACTGAAGCATCCACACTCTGGTCTTCCTTTTTGAGCTTCATGTGGTCTGTGAATTGTATCATGGGTATTCTAAGCTTTTTGCCTAATATCCACTTATCAGTGAGTACATACCATGTGTATTCTTTTGTGATGGGGTTACCTCACTGTGGACGATATTTTCTAGTTCCATCTATTTGTCTCCGAATTTCATGAAGTTATTGTTTATAATACTAGAGTAGTTCTCCATTGTGTAAGTGTACCTGAATTTTTGATCTTAGTCATTCTGACGGGTCTGAGGTAGAATCTCAGGGTTGTTTTTATTTGCATTTCCCTGATGATTAGGGATGTTTAATATTTCTTTAGGTGCTATTTGGCCATTCAGTACTCTTCAGTTGAGAATTCTATGTTTAGTTCTGCCCCCTATTTTTTAATAGGGTTATTTGGTTCTCTGGAGTCTACCTACTTGAGCTCTTTGTATATATTGAATATTAACACTCTATCAGATATTGGTAAAGATCTTTTCTCAGTCTGTAGATTGCTGTTTTTTCCTGATGAAAGTGACTATCAATTAATGAAAGAATCAATTTTCCTTTTTATTAGATGTTAATCATAATGTAATACGTAACACCTAAGATAGATGTTGTCTTGTAACAATCATCAAGAAATACCAATCAAATAAAATAAATCAATATTTTCTGTGTGGAGGAACATTTTAAATTTACTAAAGATTATCACTATATCACCTTCTATGTTATTTTCATAAAAATATTTTAAGAATCCATTTTTGCTCTCCAGTAACCACATCAATTGTTGCAGAACATAATTTGTATAAAAATCATCATGCTTTGCAAGTTGAGTGAATGTTCTTTGAAATCAAAGCCCATCTAAAGATGTTAAATCTAAATGTGTTTAATAGAATAATACTAAATTATTTCATTATAAGACTTTCTTTTCACATTTGCCTCATTTGTCTAATGAAGTTTAAATTAGATTTGATGAGCTGATAGTTCTATAAGCAAAACTAGACTGAGTTGCTCCTAAGAAAATAAATTCATTTACCAATTAATTATTCTGGTAATCCTCTCTGGGTTAGTTAAGCTGCAGATAAAGAAAATCAAGCAGAGTCAGAGCAAAGGAATCCTGTACAGGACCTTACTTGTATTGCTGAAATTAAAGGGGGGGCAGTATGAATAAAGAGGATTACTGTTTAGAAAGTCTGTTAAATCCTTTTTGCTCATCCCTGACTTAATCCTTTAAAAGGACCATTCTACTATTTAAAGATAAATAAAATGCACATTCTTCACTAATTAACAGAATAGAGTCAGGCACTTAAAATTACAAAGTATTAACTTTTGAGAAAGGAGACATAGCTACTTTACTCTTTACCAGTCTCATATCTAAATAGTATTGGTTCATCCTTTTACATTGAACAGAGCATTTCCTAAACATCAGATAATGCAACTGCATTATTTTGCATGTGTGACCATGAGTCATCATTGAGCTTTTATAAATATACCTTTTGTGTTTAAGGTGTTCTTTTACTTCTCATTGACGTTTATCTATTTAATAATACTGGAATAATATTTATCTTGATACTCTTCTTGGTAAAGTCTGTGATTTTTAAGTTACAGAAAGAATAAACTCCCTTAAGAACTGAAAAATCTCTTCTGTATTAATACCTGATAGCCCACAGTTCGCATATGAAAACCACAGTGGCCTCCCACTGTCACAGCTACTTCTGGACTCAATATTTAGTATGCAAATACTTACTCATCATCAGCTATGTTCAAATGGCTATGTACTATGGACTGTGAAGAAGATAAATATCTTCAAACACAGTGTCTACCATCAAGAATATTATAATCTAGAAAGAGACAGAAACAAAGGTCACAACTCTGACTTTATTTCTTGGCATACAGTATTCACTCAAAGACTTGCTATTTATATTGAGTCAATTAGTGAAGTAAATGCTATAAGAATTTTCTGATGAAGGTTATCATCTTTACCTCGAGTGGTTAGTAAAATCTTAATTGTTAAATGTAAATTTGATTTTGATATTGAAAGTTATGTTTTAAAGAATGAAGACTGGAATAGAACTATGTTTTAGGAAGTAAAACTAACAGGGTATAGAGAATGGATACAAAAACTATATGACGAGGAAGAGATGGCTGAGAAGGTTGTCCCAAACAAGTGAAAATAAAAGAAAGAAGGGGGAAACTTTCAACTGAAAGTCTCAAGATAGCATTATCATAGTGAAAGCATCCTGTGGAAACAAGGATCACTGTGATCATGTGATTTGGTTACCAATAAATAATATTCTTGAAGTTCATGAAATTGTGTTATAAATCTACTTAAACAAGACCTACAAGTGGTAAAGAGAAAACATGTTGAACGAGGCATAAAACTTGGAATTCATTATTCAAACGGGACAAGTAACTACCTACGTGACTATATACAAATTGTTTTTTTTCTGTAGAACACAGCATGTTTATTTTTAAAGCAAAACTAAATAAACTGACCACTTTAGTCACAAAATATGCCATCTGCCTTCTTGCTAAATTGTTGAAACCTACCTAGAATTTATTTATATAAAATTAAAATTCCTGTGGGAAGTTGTTAACATTTGACAGGAGTTAACACTGAAAATTATAGAAACACAGAAATGTGTCCTGTCTATAGTTCATACTTTATAATGGTAAAGTCAATCTAATCCTTAGTTTTAAATGGTAGATTAAAATATTATATATATATATATCAATATACAGTGTATCATATATCATATAAATGTACAAATTATATACATATGTATGCAAATATATTAGATCTAAACCTAATAATCTAAGTGGAATCTTACATATAAGGTTTTTCCATCATATACTCTACAGATAATCTTTTTAATAGACACATATGTAGATGAAAATAAGGCTAATTTTTATTTTAAAAACATTCTTAGTTTCATTTCTCCAAGCAATTAACTTTCTTTTGAAATTTTGGATTGGAAAATTTCTATAAACACATACAAAGTGTTACAACAATTATGTAGTGAAAATTTCTGTCTTTCAACTACTTTATTTTCCTCTGGATTTCTTTATAATAATTATTATTGTATTAATATTAACACCAGTCACTTAAAAAGAAAACATAAAGCCTGAATTCTACCTTCTTACTCTCTGTACAGTCGGTGCTTTTTATGTGTGCCCTTAGGGCTTGTTGTAATCACTATTCTGACATTCTTTAGGAGCAACAAAACATAACTACTAAAACACCCCATGGATATAGAGACCAGTCCAAGATTACAGGACATTATAAAAGTCTTTATAAGCTATGGGTTGGCTAATGAGTCTTTGGAATAATTGTTGATTTCAAAGAAAATTTTCAAGATGAAACCTCATTAGTTTCAGGTCCTATCTCAAGGTTTTAATAAAATAAAATATTTCATAGTAGTTTTTTATTTTTAAGTTATAATATAATCATATTATTTATCCCTGTCCCTTTCTATATATATTCTAAATACATAAATACAAATTCAGGTCAAATAGTTTGATATATATATCAATTAGAAAATATATATTGATATATACATATATATCAATATATATATATATATATATATATATATATATATATATATATATATATATATATATATATATCAGTTAGAAAAAGTTTAAAGTTATTATTGGTTTACTTATATTATCTCTCACAGACTGATAAATGATATTTGAATATTATGAATTTTGATATTTTTATAATTTCAAATTTAAATAGTACTATTTCACTGCAATGTTAAAATTTGGGGATTAGAAAATTGCCTAAAATGGAAATTACCTCTGTTAAAGAACAGAAAGCTCTGAATACCCCAAAAACAACTCACAGGCCATGTGAAGCTCAAAAAAAAAAAAAAAAAAAAAAAAAACCAAAGGCCAAAAAGTGAAATCCTCAGTCCTTCTTATGAAAAAAAATAAATAAATAAGTGTATAGCATCCTCTCAGAGTGTAATACACCTGGACCTTAAATCATTAATAATTCAAGAGCTAAGAATATAGCCTTGTGGCAATTTTTGGTATTCAAAAATCATTATGTTTAATCTATAAACACCAAGAAAACTCTGACTGTTTCCATGTTACATTCTTTTCTACATGTACTTTATGCTTATGGTAACAAGCAAGATTTCAATGCATACTATCAAACCTCTAAAAAATATTAAGTACTGACAAAAATATATTCATATAGTGTTATGCCAAAATGCTTTTAAAAATCTGTACACGCATCTCTCTGTTTTAAATAAAGTTGTAAGAAAAAAAGAACATTTTGGTCCTTCCATTTCTTTTTATCTTTTCTGATATCTCAAACATCTTCTAAATAATCTCCTTTGTTCACCTAAAATTTTATCCTTGCCTTTATCTCTTGATTCTGATCAAATTCAAAGAAATTTTCTCTTGGTTAGAATAAATAAATATTATGTTCTATCTTAGATATCTACTATAATGTTTTAGTAAAATCACAAATCCCACCAAGTCTTTAGATAAAATTTACAGTATTTTATGTGTATCTAGAAGCTTATTCAAAGCTCTAGTTAAAACTTTTACAATGTTTTACAATATTACTGAATGAGCAGATCTGGTAATGATTATTGAATCTGGTAATGATTATCTTTTTGGTTATTCTGGCTGTCTACACTTCAATGGTATTTCTCCTTTGAAGAAATTATCTATACTTTTCTACTGCATAGCTCTACTTTTGTCTTTATCTCTTACTAATGGCTATTCCTGGAGATTAGATCTCAATTAATGTATAAGTACATTTTATTCAAAAATGGCCCTGTGTATAGATAGCATCATCTTTAATGTAGGTCATTTTCACTTTAAGATAATACCAACCACAGATTTTTTTGAAAGGTTCCCTAAAAGCCACCTCAAAAGTTTTCAGTGAAAATTCTTTTCATCATTTAGTTTCTTAATTCAACCAATTGTGGAAAAAATTCTTTGTAAATTGAAATAACAATAAAGGAAAAAAGAAAGAACTCCCCACCCATGTTCATGATGGGAAAGTATTTTTTTTTTTTTAAATAGGGGTAATGATAGCACTCACCAGATATGACTTATACATGCTTTCTACCTATCACATCATGATTTTCTTATGTGTCTCTACCCTCACGACTTTTTTGGATTCTTTGGCATTGCATTATTTGTCTTCCACACAGAATAAATTATAACAATCTTCACACTGAAAATATCTCCAAGGCAACTAGGCCTTCTTTGTTTTTCCCTTGCCTATTGTTGCAGTCCAATATGAGATTCTTGGTCTTTTACTCTGCTTATTTGTGAGGCTGTTGGTGTATAATGATCACATCTTAAGGAATGTCTTTGTATCTGTGAATGCCCTCTTTAAAAAAAAAAAAAACCCACATCAAGTGTCAGTGAAAGACCACCCAGTACTTTCTGAAGGTACATTTGTAGTGGTAAACAATACATTTTGGCTATGCTCACAAATAGCATTTCCCCATTACCTCACACTCCCCATTTACCTACCACAATCAGAACAAATGAAAATGAAAAAATCAATAGCAAGTAGACACTAAATAGATCTTAAATTCTTTAGATACAAATTACAGACCATTTAATGAATAGGAACAAAGAACTCAAAAAAATGTTAAAAGCCTTTACTATATAATTTAAATCACCTTTGCCTTTACAAAATTTAAATAGAAAAGTAACTCATATACTATTTTAATAGTCTCTGGGTGCCAAAACTAAAAACAATCAACAAATAAAATAAAATTGAATGTAACCATAGCAGTAGCACAAGAACAATTACTATACATAAAAAATTATTCTGTTAATTATATAAGAATGGCATTTCTGTTTTCTGCAATTACTGTGTGCTATAGAATCTTTATGTGCTGAACACAATATGAAATTCTACATATAAATGTCTATGTGTTCTCTGTAGAGAAACAAAATGTTGAAAACAGACCCATTGATTTTTTTAACTGTTTTTCAGAAGTAAATACAATTTTATCATTCATTGTAAACATTAGGTTTTTAGCATTCATTTGTTCACAATACATGTTATAAGAAAAATAAAGAAACAAATGAGGGAAAACACCTATGCTTACACATGAATGTAAGCAAGCAGGCTTGTAGATGATATATTGAAAATTCAGTATAATATATATTTGACAATGGTTTAAAGGCTAAATTCATGATGATATTTCTCAGGGGAGAATGGACAAGGCAGTAAGTTCAGTTCAATGTCACCTAAACATTTGGCTTATGTGACTTGCTTCACTATGTTGTTGTATAACAAAATTAATATGCTCATTTATGTAATTGAAATAGTTTAATGATAATCATATAATAATTTGTGGAAACATAAATAATAGTCAGTTGGGAATAAAATGTTCTTTGCCTTACAGTTCAATTATCAAAAATACCTTTGAAAACAACATGGCTTAAGGACACTTTCTTCTAAACTATTTAACTTAGGACCATCTGATACTAAATAAAGCAAGTAAATCTAACATCCAAACTCTAAATTATTATATTTATTATAGTTTTAGTTTCTTAAAATGCAATTTAACATATAATGTATATATAACTAACTAAAAATTTAAAATGTTGTATACTATTAATAGGAATAAATTCTATATAATCTAAATCACTTGCCAATTATTTTTTTACTTTTAAACATATTTTAGTTGGGGAAAATTTGGTCAGTATTATAATTTAGATTCTAGCATTATATTCCTATATTGGAAGTAGTGAAATTACCAGAAACAAAGAATTGTTAATGCTGTGCTATCTAGAACAGAAGTATCACAATTGAAATCTTACTATTTACAATGATCATAAAGTATATTAAAACAAATGTAACATGAAAATAGTCAAAGTTTTCTTGGTGTGTATAGATTAAACATAATTATTTTTAAATATCATAAATTTCAATGCATACTATCAATCCTTTAAAAAATCAAATACTGACAAAAATATATTCATACAGTTTTATGCTAAAATGTTTTTAATAATCTGTACATGTATCTCTGTTTTTCAAATAAAGTTGTAAGGAAGAAAGTATGCACATATTAGCTGTAAAGCTTCATATGACTGATATGTTATAGACTATAAACTTTAAACGTTGGATAAAATCACATATTGTGATCTTATGAAAAATGTTATAGTCGTACTTTTCCCATAAATGTTTGTAAGTTCTTCAAACACTTATATATTCAGTGATCTTGTTTCTCAGAGAGAAAAGAGGTGAATAATTTTTATCTTAGGTTATGTGCTTGATGTGTGTGTATATTCTCATATTAATACTCCATATATAACACTTAAAGTATCTCACTGAAATGTAATCAGCAAAATGAAACTTTGTGACACAATGAACAAAACCTCAAAACATTTTACTTGTAATAACGATGTAAAAGTGTACCATTTCCCATAAGTGACCTACTAAGATTCATACTGTCTTGAGAAACAAAAGATAGATCTATAGCACACTGTTTGTAAGGGTGATTATTTAACTTGAGAAAAAATTATCTTAAGGAAGCAACAGTTATACACTGAAAATAATACTCAAATGAGTCTACATAAATGGGCATAAGAACATTTCTGGTGAGCTCAAACCAGAATTTAACATTTCTTAACCTTCCTTTTATTATTCTAAATGACAATACAACAATATGCTTTCTTTCTCTGGTCTGCATTATAAATTATATTAAAAGACAAAACACTTCCTCTATAATGACAGAAATGCCAAAGATAACAGACTATGGATTTAAGTTGTAGTGCTGAAATGTATCTCCATCTTAGGTAGTATTTCATGTGAAAAATGTTATTGCAATATTTCTCAGGAACTTATCATGAAACTTTGAGAATTTCTCACGTATCATATTTTTATGATAATAACATTCATATTTAGCATAAAATACAAATTATCTCAACTATATAAAAATAAAAAAATAATAAAAACCCAAAGAAGCTAAACACATTATTTTAATTCAGTACATAAAAGCATACCACACAATTCTCTCTGTTCTTGAGGAAACTTGTTTTTGACAAACATAAAACATGCATTAACCCATTTCAATTTCCAGTAGCCATGCATGTTTAAGTAACACTAATCCATCATTGTAGAATCCTATATACATTTTTAATGAAAACTTCAGTTTTACAGGTCTAGATTCTTATCAGAATACTTCAAGATCAGTTAACTCATCAGAATATTATCAGGATATGTTACCAATAAAATAATAAAAATTACTTGTCCTATATAAACTGCTATCAATGGACTATTACAAAAAAGTGGGGGACAAGATGTTAGAAACAGGGTAGGAAACTGGGACTGTACCTCAGGAAATATGGGGAGTTGTACATGTAAATATGATCAAAGCATTCTATATAAAATTCTCAAGAATCGTTTTTAAAAGCTTCTGTAAGCAAAGGACACTGTTAAAAGAACAAACCGGCAACCAACAAATTGGGAAAAATCTTCACCAATCCTACATCTGAGAGAGGGATAGCATCCAATATACACAAAGAACTCAAGAATTTAGACTCTACAGAATCAAATAATCACTAAAAAATGGGGTATATTCTAGGATTTATGCTCATTGTAACTAGTAAGTTTTCATTGCATACTATCAAACCTTTAAAAAAATCAAGTACTGAAAAAATATTCGTATAGTTTATGCAAAATGCTTTTAAAATCTATACTTTATCTCTGTTTTTAAAAATAAAGTTGTTTAATTTTAAAAATGGGGTACAGAGCTAAACAAAGAATTCTCAACTGAGAAATATTGAATGGTTGAAAAGCAGCTGAATCTAAGAATGCTAATGTGCTGAGGAGGCTGGAGAGGGTAGTTTAGAAAGTTTGTACCTTGATGAAGGCAATTGCTGGGGGAGGGGTGATAGGATTAGCGAAAGGGATAACATCTGAAATGTAAATGCATAGAATGTAAAATAAAAATTGCATCATAAAAACAACAAAAACAAAACAAAACAGTCTAAGAGCAGTTCAGCTGATATCCTTGGGAAACCTTCTCTTTTCTGAAGGAAAGCAGTGGAGTGGCTCTGAGAAGTGAGAAGGGGGTGCTGGGAAGGAGGAGGAGTAGATAGGATGGTGAGACTGATGTAGGGATGTATTGAAAACAAATCCCACAGTTCCCAAAGGTACAGGCCTGCTGATAAGTTAATAGGAGTAGCCAGGGGGCAGAGAGATCTCTGCCTATTGCGCACAGAAAGGGCGTCCTGCCCTGCCTGATCCAGGGACCAGGAACCCAGCATTGGGACCTCTGTTCCCACCCTGCAGCTTTTGGGCGCTGAACAGGGCTCGGCCCATCTGCCACCTGGACCAGCAGTTCCCAAAGGTACTGGCCTGGTGAGAAGTTTATTGGAATAGCCAGGGGGCAAAGAGATCTGCCAGTGCATACAGAAAGCACACCCCTGCCCTGCCTGATACAGGGACCAGGAACCCAGCATTGGGACCTCTGTTCCCACCCGGCAGATCTGGTGCTTAGAATAGAGCTCGGACCATCCACCACCTGGACCAGTGGAGATCCAGGGACACAGAACTAGAACACATCACTGACAACAAAATGGGAAAAGGAAAGCGAAAGAGTATATCCCAAGGAAACCAAGACAACCTGGCAACACCAGAACCCAGCTCTCCCATCACAACAAACAGCAGAATGCCAAACACTCCAGAAAAACAAGACGGAGACCTAAAATTATACCTCAAAACATTCATAGAGATCCTTAAACAAGAACGGGAGGAAAAGCAAAAAGAATCAGAAGCTTTTAAAGAGGAAACAAGAAAAACACTCAAAGAACTCAAAGAACTAGAAGAAAACAGAACCAAAGAGATGAAGGAATGGAAGAAGGAATTTAAAATGGAAATGGACACAATAAAGGAAACACTAAAAGAGATAACACTAGAGGTAGAACGCCTAAAAAAGAAATCAGGAGTCACAGATGCAAGCATTTCCAATAGACTGCAAGAGATGGAAGAGAGAATCTCAGGGGTGGAAGAAAACATAGTAAACATATACAAAACAGTCAGAGAAGATGCAAAAACAAAGAAGACCTAACCCAAAATGTCCAAGAGATCCAGGAAACAATGAGAAGACCAAACCTAAGGATAATAGGAATAGAAGAGGGAGAAGAATATCAACTAAGAGACACAGTAAATATCTTCAACAAAATTATAGAAGAAAACTTCCCTAACCTTAAGAATGAGATGACCACAAGCATAAAAGAGGACTTCAGAACTCCAAATAGGTTGGACCAGAAAAGAAATTCCTCCCAACACATAATAGTCAAAACACCAATGACCAAATCAAAGAAAGAATACTAAAATCAGTAAGGGAAATAAGGTCAGGTAACATATAAAGGCAGACCAATCAGAATCACACCCAATTTCTCAACAGAGACTATGTAAGCTAGAAGAGCCTTTATGGACATCATGCATATCCTAAGAGAGCACAAGTGTCAGCCCAAGCTGCTATACCCAACAAAACTATCAACCACCATAGATGGAGAGATGAAGATATTTCAAGACAAATCTAAATTTACACAATATCTGACCACAAACCCAGCACTACAACTAATTATAGGTGGAAAACCCAATACAATGAGGGGAACTACATCTTAGTAAAAACAAGAAAACTCCTAAGCAAGAAAACCAAAAGAAGAAAGAGAAACAGACACAACTCAACCTACAAAAGCAATAATAGCAGGAAACAGCAACCACTATTCCTTGATATCTATTAACATAAATGGACTCAACTCCCCAATAAAGAGACATAGGCTATCAGACTGGATACATAAACAAAATCCAGCATAGAGGAAACTCATCTCAGAGACAAAGACAGACACTACCTCAGAGTAAAAGGGTGGGGAAAAAACTCCCAAGCAAACAGCGCCAAGAAACAAGCTGGAGTGGCTATTCTAATATCTAAAAAGTAAATTTCCAACCAAAAGTAATCAAAAAAAATAAGGAAGGAAACTTTTTACTCGTTACAGGGAAAACTGTCAGGAGGAACTCTCAATCCTTAACATATATGCTCCAAATACAAAAGCACACACATTCATAAAAGAAACCCTACTAAAGCTCAAAAAATACATTTCACCCCACACAGTAATAGTGGGAGACTTTAATACCCCACTCTGACCAATGGACAAATCATGGAAACAGAAACTGAACAAGGACACTGTAAAACTAGCAGAGACTATGAACCAACTGGAATTAATAGACATCTACACAACATATCATACTAAAGAATACACCTTCTTCTCAGCACCCCATGGAACCTTCTCGAAAATTGACCACATAATTGGACACAGAACGAGCTTCAATCGATATAAGAAGATTGAAATACTCCCATGCATCCTCTCAGATCACCATGGACTAAGGCTGGTCTTTAACAACAACAAAGACAACCAAAAACCCACATACACATGGAAACTAAACAATGATCTGTTAAACGATAGCAGGGTCAAAGAAGAAATAAAGAAAAAAATTAAGGATTTTCTGGAATTCAATGAAAAGGAAGACACAACATACCCAACATATGGGATGCAATGAAAGCAGTACTGAGAGGAAAACTCATAGCTCTGAAAGCTTCCAAAAAGAAACTGGAGAGAGCATACATCAGCATCGTGACATCACAGATAAATGCTCTAGAACAAAAGGAAGCAGATACACCCAAAAGGAGTAGACTGCAAGAAATAATCAAACTTAGGGAAGAAATAAACCAAACAGAAACAAAAAGAAAAATCAAAAGAATCAACAAAACCAAAAGCTGGTTCTTTGAGAAAATCAAAAAGATTGATAAACCCCTAGCCAGACTAACTAGAATGCAAAGAGAGAGTATAAAAATTAAAAAAATAAGAAAGGAAAGTGGAGATATAACAACTGAAACTGAGGAAATTATAGAAATCATCATATCCTACTACAAAAGCCTATATTCCATAAAGTTGGAAAATCTGGAGGAAATGGATGAAATCCTAGACAGACTCAAGATCCCAAAGTTAAACCAGTACCAGATAAACCACCTAAATAATCCCATAACACCTAAAAAAATAGAAGCAGACATCAAAAGCCTTCCAAACAAAAAAAGCCCAGGTCCAGATGGGTTCAGTACAGAAATTTTATCAGACATTTATCGCGGATATAACACCAATACACTCCAAATTATTCCACAAGAGAGAATCAAATGGAATACTACCTAACTCATTTTTTGAGGTTACAATAACCCATGTTCCTAAAAGACACAAAGACCCTACAGGGAAAGAGAACTTCAGACAAATCTCACTTATGAACATTGATGCAAAAATACTCAACAAAATCATTGCAAACCAAATCCAAGAACACATCAAAACGATCATTCACCATGACCAAATAGGCTTCATCCCTGGGATGCAGGGATGGTTTTAGATGATGAAATCCATGAATATAATCGACCATATAAACAAACTCAAAGAATAAAATCACATGGTCATCTCACTAGATGCTGAGAAAGCATTTGAAAAAATTCAACACCCCTTCATGTTAAAGTCCTGGAAAGAACAGGAATCCAAGATCCATACCTAAACATAATAAAAACAATATACAGCAAACCAACAGCTAACATCAAACTTAATGGTGGGAAACTTGATGCAATCCCACTGAAATCAGGGACTCGACAAGGTTGCCCAATCTCCCCCTACCTATTCAACATAGTACTGGAAGTCTTGGCTGGAGCAATTAGACAGCAAAAGGAGATCAAAGGGATACAAATCAGAAAGGAAGAATTAAAAACATCACTCTTTGCAGATGACATGATAGTGTACTTAAGTGACCCCACAAATCCCACCAGAGAACTCCTACAGCTGATAAACAAGATCAGCAAAGTGGCTGGGTATAAAATTAACTCAAACAAATCAGTAGCCTTCCTATATTCAAAGGACAAACATGTGGAGAAAGAAATTAGGGAAACAATACACTTCACAATAGTCACAAATCTATGAAATACTTTGGTGTGACTCTAACTAAGCAAGTGAAGGACCTTTATGACAAGAACTTCAAACCTCTAAAGAAGGAAATTGAGGAAGATCTCAGAAAATGGAAAGATCTCCCATGCTCATGGATTGGAAGGATCCACATTGTAAAAATGGCCATCTTACCAAAAGCAATCTAAAGATTCAATGCAATCCCCATCAAAATTCCAACACAGTTCTTCACTGAGTTGGAAAGATCAATATGCAATTTCATCTGGAATAATAAAAGACCTAGAATAGTGAAATCCATCCTCAACAGCAAGAAAACTTCTGCGGGAATCACTATCCCTGACCTCAAGCTATATTACAAGTCTATTGTGCTAAAAACTGTATGATACTGTTACAGAAATAGGCACGTGGATCAATGGAATAGAATAGAAGATCCAGAAATGAGCCCTCATGTATATGGTCACCTGATTTTAGACAAAGGCGTTGTAAACATTCAACGGAAAAAGGACAGCCTATTCAACAAATGGTGTTGGTCCAACTGTCACTCAGCATGCAGAAGAATGAAAATAGACCCTTTCTTATCTCCTTTTACAAAGCTCAAGTGTAAGTGGATCAAAGATCTCCACATTAAACCAGATACACTGAAACTATTAGAGGAGAAATTAGGGAAATCCTTAGAACACATAGGCACTGCAGAAAATTTTCTGAACAAAACACCAATGGCTCAAGCTCTAAGGTCAAAGATTAACAAATGGGACTTAATGAGATTGCAAAGTTTCTGTAAGGCCAAGGACATTGTCAAGAAAACAAAACGGCAGCCAACAGAATGGGAAAAGATCTTTACCAACTCCACATCAGATAGAGGCCTAATATCCAAGGTATACAAAGAAATCAAAAAGCTAGACACCAGAGAATCAAACAACCCTATTAAAAAATGGGGTACATATCTAAACAAAACGTTCTCAATTGAGGAATGTGGAATGGCTGAGAAACATCTAAGGAAGTGCTGGACAACCTTAGCCATCAGGGAAATGCAAATCAAAACAACCCTGAGATTCCACCTCACACCAGTCAGATTGGTTAAGATCCAAAACTCAGATGACAGCAGATATTGGCAAGTTTGTGGAGAAAGAGGAACACTTCTCCACTGTTGGTGGGGTTGTAAACTGATACAACTACTCTGGAAATCAGTCTGGCGATTCCTCAGAAAATTGGACATAGTACTACTTGAAGATCCAGCTATTCCACTTCTGGGCATATACCCCAGAGACACTCCAATATACAACAAAGTTACATGAACCACAATATTCATAGCAGCTCTATTTATAATAGCCAGAAGCTGGAAAGAACCCAGATGTCCTTCAGTAGATGAATGGATACAAAAATTGTGGTACATATTCACAAGGGAGTATTACTCAGCCATCAGACAATGACTTAACCAAATTCTTAAGAAAATGGTTACATCTAGAGAATATCATCCTGAGTGAGATAACCCAGTCACAAAAGAACAGACATATATATGCAGTCACTGATAGTGGGATGTTATTCCCAGAGGCTTGGACTGCCCCAGAAACAACTCACAGACTGTGTGAATTTCAAGAAAATAAGAAAACAATACAAAACAAAACAAAAAAAAAGTCATGCTCAATCCTTACACACCAAGAAAACGTTGCCTAATTCCGGGTTATACTCTATTCTACATGTACTTTTTGCTCATTGTAACTAGGAAGACCTTAATGCAGAGTATCAAACTTTAAAAAAAAAGAAAAAAAAAAAAAGCCAAGTACTGACACAATTGTATTTGTATACATTTATGCAAAAATGTTTAATTTTTTTCTTTTATCTTTGTTTTTTAAAATAAAGTTTAAAAAACATAAATAAAATAAAATCTTGAACCAGAAAAAAAAAAAAAAGAATAGCAAAGGCTAAATAGTGGAAGCCTCACTCCTTCTTAGGAAAAAAAATAAGCGTATAGCACCCCCCTCTCATACTATGGTACAGCTAGACCTTAAATCATTAATAATCTAAGAGCTAAGAATATAGCCTTGTGGCAATTTTTGGTATTCAACGATTATTATGCTTAATCTTTACTCACCAAGAAAACTGACTGTTTCCATGTTCTGTTCTGTTCTACATGTACTTTATATGCTTATGGTAACTAGTGGGATTTCAATGCATGCTATCAAACGTCTAAAAGAATTGCCTAAATGCTTTTAAAAATCTGTACATGTATCTTTCTTCTTTAAATAAATTTATAAGAAAAAATAGATTTCTTTTAATTCTGGAAAGATTCAAGTATTAAATACATTCCAATTCAGATGACAATCATGTAACAATAAACTCAAAAGTAGAAAAAATAACCTCAAGAGAACAAAACAAAGAGATGAGGTGGAGGGTGGCTGACCAAATATTTAATAAAATTGAAAATGAATCAGTATGGATGCGGATTGCAATTAATGAATCTAGTTTTCCAATATTTACAATTTACCCCGCAGCAACATAACACAATGTCTACCAAGAAAATTTTAAATTGTATGAATTCGGCTCATATGTTAACTTGCTAATTTGTCCTGCAGTTGATAATACTAAACCATTGTCATTAAACTGAAATACAGTTTTCATCCTATACAACTATAATTTTATTGGTCAGTATCACTATACCATTGAAACAAAGGGCAAATTATTTAATTTTTAAAAGTATTTCCAAAAGAATACTATAAGTATTACAGAATCACTGAATTATTTAAATTCACTCAGAGATATAAACTGTAATTTTTAGAAACATTCCAAAGTATTTAAAAGCTAACCCTAGGTTTGTTATCATAACCCACATTGTATGGCTCATAGTTGCCTCTACCATGTCCAGGGTATCTGTGACCCTCTTCCTAGTCTTTGCTGTCACTCACAAACATATGGTATGAATATACACAAATGCACATAGATAAACACAATGCATATAAACGTGTTACCTTTATTTTGAGAGTGTAACACAATTATATAATTTCTCCTGTTCCTTTTCTCCCTCCAAATATTCCATATTCTCTTGCATAATCCTGGCTTTTGACATTATATATATATATATATATATATATATATATATATAGATAGATAGATAGATAGATAGATATAGATATATAGATATAGATATAGATAGATAGATATAGATATATATATAGATAGATATAGATATAGATGATATAGATATAGATATAGATATAGATTAGATATAGATATTGATATAGATATAGATATAGATAGATTATATGTTTCTAAATACAATTTGCTTGGTCTACATATGTTTCTAGTACATTTTTAGTGACTACGTTTTTACTTTGTATTGGATAACCAACTGGTGTAACCTTTCTTGAGAAAGTTTACTCTCCCACTCTCAACTTTCCTTAGTTTCTTGTGGTCTTTAAGTTGGATTGAAGCCTGTGGACTTCAATCACCTATTTTTGGCATGTTTATTGATGCCACACTTGCTCATCTCTTGTGTCAGGGAGATTTTTTTACATGTAGCTTCTGACATTAATAATGTTGCTTTTTTGAAAGTAATATTTCAGGAAATAAAGAGTTTGAGCCAAAAGTTTAAACCATGATGCTGTTGGACATGAGCAATACTGACTTATTTTCAGTTTTGCTACATGGGATGCATGAGCTTGAGTCTCTCTGGAAATATTTCTGAATTCTTTGTAATGAGTCATCTTGTGCAAGCATCCAGCTAATGTGCCTTATCAAAAAACCAATTGTGTATAGATAAACTTGAGATTTTGTCTAACTTATATATCAATTCATTTTTGGACTGCATTTTTATTGGTTATTTTATTTAGGGTTAAAGTGTTATCACATTACCCAGTTTCCCCTCTGCAAACTCCCTATTTCTTACCCCCTCCCTTTGCTTCTATGAGGGTACTCCCCCACTCACCCACCAACCCAACCACTCCAGCCTCACTGTGCTAGCATTCCCCTACATTTGCGCACCAAGACTTCACAGGACCATGGGCTTTCCTTCCCATTGATGCCAGATGAGGCCATCTTCTGCTACAGATGCAGATGGAATCATGGGTTTCTCCATCTGTGCTCTTTGAGTTGATGGTTTAGTCCCTGGGAGCTCTGGGGGGTCTGGTTGGTTGATATTGCTGTTTTTCCTATGGTTTTCAAACCCCTTGAGCTCTTTCCGTTCTTGCTCTAACTCCTCCATTAGGATCCCTGTGCTCATTACTATATTTTTATTGTATACTTTCATTACACACATTTCAAATGTCTTCCCTTTTCCATTTTCCACTCTGGAGTCCCCATATCCAATCTACCCTTCCCTACCTCTATGAGTTTGAAGTATCAACTCATATTATCTGAAGGCAAAATATAAAGACATGAAATAGGAATATACTAGATAGCAATCTTGAAGGCTTCAGAATTGTTTTCACATTAATATTGTGTAGGGAGAAGGATAGAAAAAAAGCACAAAAAACTAGTGTCTCAAATTATTTGATGCCCATGAACAGAATGAATGCAGTCTCTGTATTTTAATTTAAAATGCCGAAATCTTAGCTTCAATAGCAACATTTCTGCTTCTTTGAAAGGGGATGGTGAGTCTTTAATTATTAAACCAATCATGTTTAGCAGATGGTCAAAGAAAAGTACTTTTAAAAAGTTGCCCAGAGGGTTATATAAATGAACAAGCTAAAACAGCTGGCAGCTGGTGCATGAAATCAATAATGAGAAAATGAGTTCTACTGTATCTTTGTTTTCATTGTCTGGTTAAAGACATTGAAGACAAGAGAAAAAGTGAAGGGGAATCAACTTATGAACCTCACAATCAGACTGAATGGATTATGTGGATCTAATTAGAAGGGAAAGCATTTCCTGAAGTTAACCTATGTGCAAACAGATAAAGTATGTGTGTTTATATGTGTGTGTGTGTGTGTGTGTGTGTGAGAGAGAGAGAGAGAGAGAGAGAGAGAGAGAATATAGCCATGTAGATTAGGGTATGATACAGAAGTGTTATTGTCTTTTGTGAATAATTCAGTTGTTCTTTATAGGTGAGTTCATGCTGTGAGAAAATTTAAAATCAATTAAATCAGTGAAAAATCCTTCACCAGTCAACAACAGTATTAAGAAGCAATAATGATTGATGATTTCTCTTGCCCTCAGTTCTTATATTTTTAAGTGATTTTATTAACTAGAATGTCTTAAGCAAGAATAAAATTAAATAGGTATAACCACATTCACCCATAAGCCCAGCACTAAGCATGCTAACACAAAAGAACTAAAGCTGGAAAGAACCCAGATGTCCTTCAGTAGATGAATGGATACAAAAAATGTGGTTTATTTACACAATGGAATATTACTCGGCTATCAGAAACAATGACTTTATGAAATTCCCAGGAAAATGGGTGCACCTAGAGAATATCATCCTGAGTGAGGTAATCCAGTCACAAAAGAGCAGTAATAATATGCAGTCACTGATAATTGGATACTAGCCAAGCTCTAAACACCCCAGAAACAACTCACAGACCATATGAAGCTCAAGAATAACAAAGGCCAAATAGCGAATGTCTCCGTCCTTCTTAGGAAAAAAAAGTAAGTGTATAGCACCCTCTCAGACTGTGGTACACCTAGACCTTAAATCATTAATAATCCAAGAGCTAAGAATATAGCCTTGTGGCAATTTTTTGTATTCAAAGATCATTATGTTTAATCTATACACACCAAAAAAAAAAAAAAAAAAAAAAAAAAAAAAAAAAAAACCAAACAAACAAAAAAAAAACCTCTCACTATTTCCATGTTACATTCTGTTCTACATGTATTTCATGATTATGGTAACTAGTGGGATTTTAATGCAAGCTATCAAACCTCTAAAAGAATTGCCAAAATGCTTTTAAAAATTTGTACATGTATTTCCCTTCTTTAAACAAATTTTTAAGAAAAAATGAATTTCCAAGACATTGGGGGCTATACTGTTCACCCAGAAGTGCTCTCCCTCCTGAACCCAGGACACTCGATTTGCACCCAGAGCTAGAGATTGCACATCACAATCAGAACACAAAGCCTGCCCATAGAGTTGAGCATGCAGGACGGATCTCCCTCCAAAGCTGATGGCCCACAGAAGCACAGGAGAGACAAAGCACCATTCAGAAACAACATGATCAACTAACATCAAAAATAAGAATATGAAAAGAGGCGAACACAAGAATCTAAGGCATAGAAACCAAAACAACCTAGCAACATCAGAACCCAGCTCTCGAGGAACAGTGGAGATCCAGGGACACAGGTCTGGTGACACTGCCTGCACTGTGAGTAGCCAGGGAGCAGAGAGGTCTGTGCTGACGGCTCAGAAAGTGCACCACCTCCAATTGGTTCAGAGAAGCAGTACCCCTGCCGTGGGTCTCTGGTTTCCACCCGGTGGGCCCATGCATGCAGAACAGGCACTCAGGCCATCTTCCACCAGGAACAGCAGAGATCCAGGGACACAGGCCTGGTGATACAGCACTCTAAGTAGCCGGGAAAGGAGAGGTCTGTATCAAGCACTCGGAAAGTGGCCCCCCTCCCCAGATTGGTTCATAGGAGCAGGAACCCTGCCATAGGAGTTGGTTTCAAACCTGAGGGCCTATGCATGCAGAATAGGAGCTCAGGCCATCTGCCACAAGGAACAGCAGAGATCCAGAGATGCAGGCCTGGTGAGACTAGGCTGCGATTATCCGGGGTGCAGAGAGGTCTGGGTCAAGCACCTAGAGAGCAAACCACCCTTGGTTCAAGGGAGCAGGAACTCTGCCTTAGGGACTTATTTTTCAACCTGAGGGCCAGTGAGTGCAGAACAGGCACTAGGCCCATCTGCCACCAGGAACAACTGAGTGCAGGGACACAGGCCAGGTACAAAGGAGAGACCGAAAATAATCACTGACAACAAGAAAACAATCACAGACAACAAGAGAGAAGGGGATAGCAAAAGAATTTACACCAGAGAAACCAAAACAAACTGGGAACACCAGAACCCAGCTCTCCTATCACAGCAAACAGAAGGCTAAACACTTCAGAAAAAAAAGAGTCAGACCCGAAATCATACCTCAAGATGACTATAGAGATCTTTAAACAAAAACAGGAGGAAAAGCATAAAGAAATAGAAGTTTTTAAAGAGGAAAGAAAAAAATAAACACTCAAAGAAATCAAAGAACTAAAGGATAACAGAACCAAAGAGATGAAGGAATTGAAGAAAGAATTTAAAATGGAAATGGAAACAATAAAGAAAACACTAAAAGAGACAAGCCTAGAGGTAGAACACCTAAAAAAGAAATCAGGAGTCACAGATGCAAGCATCTCCAAGAGACTACAAGAGATGGAAGAGAGAATCTCAGGGGCTGAAGACAACATTGAAAACATAGACAAAACAGTCAGAGAAGAAGCAAAAGCCAAAAATATCCTAATCCAAAATGTCCAGGAGATCCAGGACACAATGAGACCAAACCTAAGGATAATAGGAATAGAAGAAGGCAAAGAATATCAACTAAGAGGCACAGTAAATATCTTCAACCAAATCCTGGAAGAAAACTTCCCTACCCTTAAGAATGAGATGACCATAAGGATAAAACAAGCCTTCAGAACTCCAAATAGGTTGGACCAGAAAAGAAATTCCTCTGGACACATAATAGTAAAAATAACAAGTGACCAAAGCAAAGAAAGAATACTAAAATCAGTTAGGAAAAAAAAAAAAAAAAGGTCATGTAACATATAAAGGCAGACCAATCAGAATCACACCCGACTTCTCAACAGAGACTATGAAAGCTAGAAGATCCTGGACAGATATCAGGCTGACCCTAAAAGAACACAAATGTCAGCCCAAGAAAAACTCTCAATTACCATAGACGGAGAGAGAGAGATATTCCAAGACAATACTAAATTTACACAATATATGATCACAAACACAGCACTACAACGAATTATAGGAGGAAAACCCTATACAAGGAAGGAAACTACATCCTCGTAAAACCAAGAAAATACCTAAGCAAGAAAATCAAAACAGAAAGACAAACAGGCACAATTTTACCTCTAAAAGCAAAAACAGCAGGAACCAGCCACCACTATTCCTTACAATAAATGGACTCAATTTCCCAATTAAAAAAACAGAGGCTATCAGACTGGATACATAAACAGAATCCAGCATTTTGCTGCCTACAGGAAACTCATCTCAGAGACAAGAACAGACACTATTTCAGAGTAAAAGGTTAGAAAAAAAAAGAAACAAAAACAAAAACTTCCAAGCAAATGGCCCCAAGCAGCAAGCTGGAGTGGCCATTCTAATATCGAATAAAGTAGATTTTTGAGCAACAGATATCAAAAAAGATAAGGAAGGGCACTATTTACTCATTACAGGGAAAATTTGTCAGGAGGAACTCTGAATCCTTAACATATATGTTCCAAATACAAGAGCAAGGATATTCATAAAAGGAACACTACTAAAGCTCAAAAAATATATTGCACCCCAAAAATAATACTAGGAGACATCAACAACCACACTCTCATCAATGGACAGATCATGGAAACAGAAACTGAACAAGGTCACAATGAAACTAGCAGAAGTTACAAATCAATTGGAATTAATAGATATCTACAGAACATATCAACCTAAAACAAAAGAATACAACTTCTCAGCACCTCACAGCACATTTTCGAAAATTGACCATATAATCAGTAACAAAACAAGCCACAATAGATATAAGAATATTGAAATACTCCCATGCATCCTATCAGATCACCATGGTCTAAGGCTCGTTTTTAATAACAACAAACACAATAAAAAGCCCATATAAACATGGAAACTATACAATGCTCTATTAAACGGTAGCTTGATAAAAGAAGAAATAAAGAAATAAATTAAGGATTTTCTAGAATCTAATGAAAACGAAAACATAACAAACCCAAACCTATTGATGCAATGAAAACAGTACTGAGAGGAAAACTCATAGCTCTGATTGCTTCCAAAGAGGAACTGGAGAGAGCATACTCTCACAACCTGACAGCACAGTTGAAATCTCTAGAACAAAAGGAACCAAATACATCCAAGAGGAGTAGATGGCAAGAAATAATCAAACTCAGAGCCAAAATTACCAAATAGAAACAAAAAGAACCATTCAAAGAATCAACAAAGCCAAGAGCTGGATCTTTGAGAAAATTAACAAGATTGATAAACCCTTAGCCAGAGTAGCTAAGAGAGAGTATCCAACTTAACAAATCAGAAAGGAAATTGGAGACATAACAACAGAAACTGAGGAAATTCAAGAAATCATCATGTCCTACTATAAAAGCATATAGAAAACAAAGCTGGAAAATCTCAAAGAAATGAATGAATTCCTAGACAGATACCAGATAGTTAAGTTAAACCAGGACCAGGTAAACCATATAAATAACTTGATAACACATAAATAAATAGAAGCAGTCATCAAAAGCCTCTCAACCAAAAAAAGCCCAGGTACAGATGGGTTCAGTAGAGAATTTTATCAGACATTTATTGACGACCTAATACCAATACTCTCCAAACTATTCCACAAAATAGAATCAGATGGAGCACTACCTAACTAATTTTTGAGGCTACATTAACCCTTGATCCTAAACCTCACAAAGACCCTACAAGGAAAGCGAACTTCAGACCAATCTCACTTATGAACATTGATGCAAAAATACTCAACAAAATCACTGCAAACCGAATCCAAGAACACATCAAAAAGATCATTCAACATGATCAAGTAGGCTTTATCCCTGGGATGCAGGGATGGTTTAATATATGGAAATCCATCAATGTAATCCACTATATAAACAAACTCAAAAAACAAAATCACATGGTCATCTCACTAGATGCTGAGAAAGCATTTGACAAAATTCAACACCCCTGCATGTTAAAAGTCTTGGAAAGAACGGGAATCGAAAGCCCATACCTAAACATAACAAAAGCAATATATAGCAAACCAATAGCCAACATCAAACTTAATGGTGAGAAACTTGAAGCAATCACACTAAAATCAGGGACTAGACAAGGCGGCTTACTCACCCCTACCTGTTCAACATACTACTGTAAGTCCTGGCCGGAGCAATTAGACAGCAAAAGGAAATCAAAGGGATACAAATTGGAAAGGAAGAAGTAAAATCATCACTCTTTGCAGATGACATAATAGTGTATGTAAGTGACCCAAAAATTCAACCAGAGAACTTCTACAGCTGATAAATAAGTTCAGCAAAGTGTCTGGATATGAAATTAACTCAAACAAATCAGTATCCTTTCTCTACTCCAAGGACAAACATGCAGAGAAAGAAATTAGGAAAAAGATACCCTTCAAAATAGTCACAAACAATATGAAATACCTTGGTGTGACTCCAACTAAGCAAGACCTGTATGACAAGAACTTCAAATCTCTAATGAAAAAAATCAAGGAAGATCTCAGAAAATGGAAAGCTCTCTCATGCTCAGGGATTGGAAGGATCAACATTATAAAAATGGCCATCTTACCAAAAGCAATCTGGTTCAATGCAATTGCCATCAAAATTCCAACCCAATTCTTCATGGAGTTGGAAAGAGCAATGTGCAATTTCATCTGGAATAACAAAAGACATAGAATAGCAAAATCCTTCCTCAACAACAAGAAAACATCTGTGGGAATCACTATCCCTTACCTCAAGCTATATTACAAGGCAATCGGGCTAAAAACTGCATGATACTGATACAGATATAGGCACATGGATTAATTGAATAGAATAGAAGATCCAGAAATGAGCCCTCACATGTATGGTCACTTGGTTTTTGACAAAGGAGCTGTAAACTTTCAATGGAAAAAGGACATCCTTTTCAACAAATGGTGTTGATCCAACTGGCACTCAGCCTGCACAAGAATGAAAATAGAGCCTTCCTTATGTCCTTGCATAAAGCTCAAGTGCAAGTTGATCAAAGATCTCTACATTAAACCAGGTACACTGAAGCTACTAGAAGAGAAAGTAGGGTAAACCTTAGAACACATAGCCACAGGAGAAAATTTCCTTGACAGAACACCAATGACTTGTGCTCTAAGGTCAAATATCAAAAAATGGGACTTAATGTGATTGCAAATTTTCTGTAAGGCTAGGGATACTTCTAAGAAAGCAAAACGGCAGCCAACAGATTGGGAAAAGATCTTTACCAACCCCACATCTAATAGAGGCTTAATATCCACAGTATACAAAGAACTCAAGAAGTTAGACACCAGAGAATCAAACAACCCTATTAAAAATGGTGTACAGAGCTAAACAATAATTCTTAATTGAGGAATATCAAATGGCTGAGAAGTATCTAAGTAACTGCTGGATATCATTAGCCATCAGGGAAATGCAAATCAAAACAACCCTAAGATTCCATGTCACACCAAACAGAATGGCTATGTTCAAAAATTCGGATGACAGCAGAGGCCGGCAAGGATGCGGAGAAAGAGGAACACTTCTCCACTGTTGGTGGGGTTGTAAACTGTTACAACCATTCTGGAAATCAGTCTGGCAATTCCTCAGAAATTTGGAAATAGCACTAAATGAAAACCCAGTTATTCCACATCTGGGCATATACCCCAGGGAAGCTCTAACATGCAACAAAGTCACATGCACCACAATGTTCATAGCAGCCCTATTTAGAATAGCCAGAAGCTGGAAAGAACCCAGATGTCTTTCAGTAGATGAATGGATACAAAAATTGTGGTATATTTACACAATGCAGTACTACTCAGCTATCAAAAACAAGGACCTAATGAAATTCTTAAGAAAATGAATGCACCTGGAGAATATCATCCCGAGTGAGGTAATCTAATCACAAAAGAACAGACATAATATGTGGTCACTGATCATTGTATACTAACCCCATTAAGCTCTGAACACCCCAGAAGCAACTCACAGACTATATAAAGTTCAAAAAATTAAAAAAAAAGAAAAAGAAGAAAAGAAAATGAAAAACCATTATGCTTAATCTTTACAAACCAAGAAAACTTTCACTATTTCCAGGTTACATCTTGTTTCATTCGTACTTTATGCTCATTGTAACTAGTAAGATTTTAATGCATACTATCAAACCTTTAAAAACATCAAGTACTGACAAAAATGTATTTGCATACTTTTATGCATAAATGCTTAAAATCTGTACATTGATCTTTGTTTTCTTAAATAAAGTTTTTTTAAAAGAACCAAGCTCTCCCACAATAGCATGTAGTGTATATCCCAACACACCAGAAAAACAAGAGTTGGACTTAATATCTGTCTCATGTTGATGATGGAGTGTCTCGAGAAGCACATAAATAAGTCCTTTAAAGAAATATAGAACACAAATCAGCAAGTACATGCCCTTAGAGAAAAACATGAAAACTCACACAAACAGATGAAGGAATTTAACAAAACCATCCAAGATCTAAAAACTGAAATGGAAACAATAAAGAAAACACAAAAGAAGAGAACCCTGGAGATAGAAAATCTTGGAAAGAGGTCAGGAGACATAGACACAAGCATAACCAACAGACTATAAAATATGGAAGAGAGAATCTCAGGGGCAGAAGATAACATAGAAAGCATTTAAACAGCAGTCAGATAAAATGTAAAAATTATAAAGCTCCTAACACAAAACATACAGTAAATCCAGAACACAATGAAGAGACCAAAGCTAAGGATAATAGGTATAGAAGAGAGCAAAAAAATCTTAAATAAAAGGCCAGGCAAATATCATTAACAAAATTATAAAATAAAATTTCCCTAACCTAAATATATCTAAATATGAACATACAAAATCCTACAGAAATCCAAATAGATTGGACCAGGAAAGTAATTCTTCCTGACACATAATAGTCAAAATAACAAATGCTCAAAACAAACAAGGAATACTAAAAACAGTAAACGAAAAAGCATAAGTAACAAATAAAGGCCCAGAAGTCAGAATTATACCAGATGTCTCAACAGAAACTATGAATTCTAGAAGATCCTGGACTGATATCATAGAGACCCTAAGAGAACACAAATATCAGCCCAGGTTACTATACAGAGCAAAACTGTCTGTTACTATAGATGGAAAAAAACAAGATATTCCAGGAAAAGGTCAAATTTGCATAGGATCTGTCCACAAATCCAGCCCTACAAAGTATAATAAATTCTAACACTAGGAGGGAATCTATACCCTAGGAAGACCAAAAACAAACAATCCCTTTGCAATAAAACTAAAAGAAGAAAAGCACACAAATATAACTATACCTCTAAAAACAAAAATAACAGCAAACACAATCATTATTCCTTAATATCCCTTAACATTAACAAACTCAATTCTCCAATTGAAAAAAAAAAAAAAATACATAGACTGTCAGACTGGATACATGAACAGGATCCAGCATTTTGCTGAATACAGGAAACTCATCTCAGCAGCAAATACAGACACTACCTCAGAGTAAAAAGTTGGGAAAAGTCGTTCCATGCAAATTGTCCCAAGAAACAAGCTGGAGTAGCCATCCTAATACAGAATAGTATAGATTCCAACCAAAAGTTCTCAAAATGGATACAGAAAGAAATGTTTTATTCATCACAGGAAGAATCTATCAAGGTGAGCTCCCAATCCTGAACATCTATGCTCCAAATAAAAGGTCACCCACATTCATAAAAGAAACCTTATTAAAGCTCAAAGCATATATTGCACCATACACAGTAAAGCTGAGAGACTTAAACACCCCACTCATATCAATGGACAGATCATATAAGCAGAAACTGAACAAATACACAGTGAAACTAACAGAAGTTATGAACAGAATAGATTTAACAGATATCTATAGAATATTTCAGACTAAAACAAAAGAATATACCTTCTCAGCACCTCATGGCACATAAACCAGAGAAATAGACAGCAGAAAGTAATGAAACTCAGAGCTGAAATCAACCAAATAGAAACAAAAAGAACTATATAAAGAATAGACAAAACCAGAACCCTTTGCCAGACTAAAGAGAGGGCACAGAGAGCATATACAAATTAATAAAATCAAAAATGAAAGGAAAGACATAACAACAGAAACTGAAGGAATTCAAGAAGTCATCTGATCCTACTACAAAAACTTATACTCAACAAAACTGGAAAGCCTAGAGAAAATGGACAATTTTTCTGGAAAGGTATCATGCACCAAAGTTAAATCAGGATCGGATATACCATCTAAACAGCACCATAACCCCTAAAGGAATAGAAGCAGTCATTCAGAGACTCCCAACCAAAGAAGCCCAGGACCAAATATGTTTAGTGCAGAATTCTATTGGACCTTTATAGAAAACCTAATATCAATACTCTCTAAACCATTACACAAAACAGAAACAAAAGGAACACTACCCAAATAAATTCTAACCACAATTATGTTCATTACTAAACCACACAAAGACCCTACAAATAAAAGGCATTCAGATCAATTTCCCTCAGAAACATTGACGCAAAAATACTCAAAAAATTCTTGCAAACTGAATCCAAGAACACATCAAAATAATTATTCATCATGATCAAATAGGCTTCATTCCAGTGATTGCTAGGGTGGTTCAATATACTGAAATATATCAACTTAATCCACTATATAAACAAACTCAAAGGAAAAAAAAACACATGATCATGTCTTTAGATGCTGAGAATGCATTTGACAAAATCAGCAGCCCTTCATGTTAAAAGTCTTGGAAAGATCAGGAATTCAATGCTCATACTTAAACATAGTAAAAGTAATATACAGGGAACCAGTAGCTAACATCAAACTAAATGATGAGAAACTTGAAGAAATTCTACTAAAATCATGGACTAGACAAAGCTCCTAACTCTCTCTCTCTACCTATTCAATATAGTACTGGAAGTACTAGCCAGAGCAATCATACAGATAAAACAAAAAACAAAAAAGGTTAAATTGATGCAAATTGTAAAAGATTTAATCAAAAATATCACTATTTGCAGATGATAAGATACTTAAGTGACCCCAAAAATTCTACCAGAAAACTTTTACAGCTGATAAACAACTTGACCAAAGTGGCTGGATATAAAATTAACTCAAACAAATCAGTAACCTTCCTCTACTCAAAGGATAAATAGCTGAGAGAGAAATTAGAGAATCAACACTCTTTACAATATTCACAAAGAATATAAAATACTTTAGTATGACCATAACGAAGCAAGTGAAAAATCTATATGACAAGAACATCATTTCTCTGAAGAAGGAAATTGAAGAAGACCTCAGAAGATAGAAAGATTTCTCATGCTCATGCATTGGAAGGATCAACATAGTAAAGATGGCCATCTAAGACACTCTACAGATTCAGTGCAACCCCCATCAAAATTCCAACTCAATTTTTATAAGAGTTAGAAAGAGCAATTTGCAAATTCATTTAAAATAATAAAAAAACCCAAGATAGCAAAAATTATTCTCTACAATAAAAAACTTCTGGGGGAATCACCACACCTGACCTTAAGCTGTATTAGAGATCAAATGTGATTAAAAAAAAAAAAAACTGCCTGGTATTGGTACAGAGACATGTAGGTAGATCAATGGAATATAATTGAAGACCCAGAAATGAACCCACACACCTATGGTCACTTGATCTTTGACAAAGGAACTAAAAACATTCAATGGAAAAAGAACATCCTCTTCAACAGATGGTGTTGGTCCACCTGGCACTCAGCATGCAGAAGAATGAAAATAGACCCTTCTTATCTCCTTGTACAAAGCTCAAGTAAAAGTGGATTAAAGACCTCCAGATAAAACCAGGTACACTGAAAGTAATAGAAAAGAAAGTGAGGAAGAATTTAGAAAACATAGGCACAGGGGAAATTTTCCTGACCAGAATACCAATGGCTTGTGCTCTAAGATCAAGAATCAACAAATGGGACCTCATGAAATTTCAAAGCAAAGGGACACTGACAAAAGGACAAAATGGCAACCAACAGATTGGGAAAAGTTCTCTCCAAATCCTATATTTGATACAGGTTTAATATCTGATATATACAAAGAACTCAAGAAATTAGACTTTAGAGGATCAAACAATCCTATTAAAAATGGGGTACAGAGCTAAACAGAGTATTTTCTATTGAGGAAATTCAAATGGCTTAGAAGCACCTAAATAAATGTTCAACATCAGAGAAAGGCAAATCAAAACAACCCTGAGATTTACTTCACAATAGTCAGAACTGCTAAGATCAAAATCTCACCTTTTCAGAATGGGGATCAAAATATTCACAGGAAAAAATACAGAGACAAAGAATGGAGTACAGATGGAAAAAAGGAGGTCTTCCAAAGATTGTCCCACCTGGGAAACCATCCCATACATAGTCACCAAACCCAGACATTATTGTGGATGCCAAGAAGTACATGCTGACAGGAGCATGATGTGGATGTCTCCTGAGAGGATCTGCCAGAGCTTAACAAATACATAGTTGTATGCTCTTTACCAACCATTGGACTAATAATGGGGTCCTTAATGGAAAAGTTATAAAATGGAATGAAGGAACTGAAGGTGTTTTCAACCCCATAACAAAAACAATAATAAAAACCCCATAACAAAAACAATAAATCAACCAACCAGACACCCCAGAGCTCCCAAAGACTAAACCACCAACCAAAGAGTACACATGGAGGGACCCATGGCTCCAGCCATATATGTAACAAAGGATAGTCTTATCAGGCATCAACTAGATGCCTTGTGAAGGCTCAATGTCCCAATGTAGGAGAATGCCAGGGAAGGGAGGTGGGAGGAAGTGGATGGGTAGGGTAACACTCACATAGAGGTAGGGGGATGGGGAGGGGATATGAGGATTCCAGAGGGGAAACTGAAAAAGGGGATAACATTTGAAATGGAAGTAAAGAAAATATCCAATTTTTTAAAAAGTAAAAAGAAAAACCTCAGGTGCCAGCAGTTGCTCCCAAGTATGTGGAAAAGGGAACATTCCTCAATTGTTGGTATGACCACTTTGGAAATCAGTCTGCCGGTTTCTCAAACAAATGGACATAATTCTACCTAAAGACCCAGCTACACCACTCCTGGGTATATACCCAAAAGATGTTCCAGTCTATAACTAGGACACATGTTCCACCATGTTCATAGCAGAAGCTGGAAAGAACCCAGATGTCCTTCAGTAGATGAATGGATACAGAAATTGTGGTACATTTACACAATGGAGTACTAGTCAGCTATTAGAAACAATGCCTTCATGAAATTCACAGGCAAATGGATGGAACTAGAAAATATGATCCTGAGTGAAGCACCCAAGTCACAAAAGAACATACATGGTGTGCACTCGTTGATAAGTGGATATTAGGCAAAAGGCTCCGAATAACACAACTTACAGACCATATGAAGCTCAAGGAGAAGGAAGAAAGTGTGGATGTTTTAGTCCTACTTAGAATGAGCAACAAAATAATTACAGGAGGTAGAAGGAAGTAGGGACTTGGGATGAAGAGGGGAGAAGGCAAGGAAAAGAGGGACAGGATCTGATGTGGTTGGAAGAGGCAGGGGATGGTATAAAGTGGGTCACAAATTTAAACAGAGTTGTGTAGCAGTGGGCAAGCCACCAGAAAGTCCCAGATGCCAGGAAAGGAAAAGATTTCCAGGACCCAGTGTGGATGATATTAGCTGGAAAACCCAACAAATTGGAGAAAACCTGTTGCGATAAAGGGGAGAGAGAATCTATAGAAACCATATCCAGAGATTAAGCACATCCCCTTGTTGAGGGATAGGGCCACCAACCCATCTCAAAAATATTAACCCAGAATTGCTGCTGTCTAAAGGAAATACAGGGACATGGGAATCCATCCCATATGCAGTCACCAAACCCAGACACTATAGGGGATCCTTAGGGGAGCTTGCTTACAGGAGCCTGTTATAGCTGTCTCTTGAGAGGATTTGCCAGAGCCCGACCAATGCAGATGTGAATGCTTGCAGCCAACTATTGGACTGAGCACAGGGACCCCAATGGAGGAGCTTGAGAAAAGACTGAATGAGCTGAAGGGGTTTGCAACCCTATAGGAAGAACAAAAATATCAAACAACCAGAACCTCCCCAGAGCTCTCAGGGGCTAAAACACCAACCAGAGTTCACATGGAGGGACCTGTGGCTATAACTACATATGTAGCAGAGGATGACCTTATCTGGGAGGAGAAGCCCTTGGTCTTGTGAAGGCTAGATGCTCCAGTGAAGGGGAATGCCAGGGTGGGGAGGTAGGGGTAGGTGTGGAATACCCTCACAGAAGCAGAGGGAAGGGGGGATCAGATAAGGGATTTGTGGAGGGAAAACCCCCAGGAAGGAGGATAATATTTGATATGAATTTAAATAAAAGAAAAAAAACTAATTTCAAAATATCTTTAAAAATATCAATATTATAAAGAATAATTTTGATTACAAAGTATTATTACTGATCTTTGAGAAATAGTACAAGTTTTAGAGATAGCCCATTTTGTGGTGTCATCTAATACAAGTTGGTTAATATTCCTTTTAATTTATTTTTGTACTAATTATCAAAGTGCTAACATTTTTATCTAGATTAACCCCATGAAATCTCATATCCCCATGCTTTCTCCCAATTATCTATGGCTCTTTGATCAGTATTGCTAAAAGAGTGCTATATAAAGAAGTTTTAAGCTTGTTTGATGTAAATCAAGAGCACTTTTTCTCCTATGTTTAGACTTGTCCAGTAGTTACTAATTCTCATTGTTAGCTTTCAATCTCTCTTTACAACCCCCTTGCTTCCAGTTCACATTAAATGACCACACTTGCTACTGTCAGGAGTGTGAAAAGGTCAACAAGGTCATTCCTTTAGACAGACTCACTGGAGAATTCAGACAAAGGTTGGGGGTAAGCTTCTATTGCATCTTCCCTGCCATATAATGAAGGTGTTCAATGACATAGCATTAAAAAATTAAGCAGCAGGAACATCCTTTTTAAGAGTTTCTGACAGCATTAAACAGGAGATATCTTTAAACGTCAGTTACAATACTTAGTATTCAAGAAATTATTATTTATAATACTGCTTTTTAAAAGTGATCAGAGCAGAAGAATTTGGCAGACCACAGCTACACATGATTTTTTAAGTATGTACCCACTACATCTACTGAAAGTTTTGATTCATTTGAGAATTTAGGAAATAGCATTAAATAGTCATTGCTGAGAACAAATGCTTGAAAATGTAAGTTAAGATGTATAAAACAATAAAATTGAAAACTGATGTATTTATCCAGAATCATTAAATCACAATGATTTATGCCTTAATTTTCAAAAATAAATCTTTATTTTAAGAAAAAAATTGAAATAATCTAAAATGAACTCTAAACAGTATTAATACATCTAGATATGAAGTACTATGCCAATAAGGAATAAAGAGTAATAACTCTCCCTCAGACTTTCTCAGATTAATACATGTCTCTCACACACAATGCCCATATACATATACACAAAAATAAGTACATAAATTTGTTTTAACTGAGGCATTTTCAAAATGAAACATTGTATGTTTTTTAAAGTAAAATGAAAATCATTAGGTCAGTCTAGCAAGGTGCTACACAATATGCCATAAAACCATTACTAACCATCTGCATGTTTTAGCTATCAAATTTTGTGACTCTAATACCATAAGTAAAAAAACACTACCTACAAATTAAATGGAAACTTACTCTTTCCTCTTTTTTTTTTTAACTCTAGCACACATCTCCCTTCTAAGCCTGCAAAACTGCAGGCAAGTGTCCTCCCTCTGCCTGCTCCCCTGAAGCCTCTCCACTAGCTGCTTTTATTCTATTCTATTCAGGGAAATGTAATCCTTTACTTACCTTGATTTTTAGCTTTACCAATTATAACACCCAAATTTCCTATATTGCTAAAAAGCCTTTCAAACTGAGGCTTGCTTGTAGGCTCAGATCAAAACAATTCAATTCTTGCTTTTCTTTAAATTTGCTTTGTTTGTTTATGTATGTATCACTATTAACACAAAAAGCTTCCTCTAATAGAAAGTAAGGCTCTGAAATTGTGATATGTCGCTCGTTCTTCTCTATTACTATAACTATCGCATGCATGCACACTGCAAATCAAGTGTTTAGATCAATCATAGTACATTCTTAATAATCTATTATTTTTAAATTGTGAATAAAAGTAGTTATTTGACAGCATAGCACCATGTTCAACTAATAGAAATATTGATAGTTCCATAATAATGATTATATTTACATTTTCTGTTAGTTACTCTTAAATTGAAGTGGAATAAAAAACACTTCCATAATATTAATGTGAGACTGAAAGACAGGCACCTGCCTATGATTAGACAGGCAAACTTGTTTGTATCTTCATGGATTTACGTTGAATTTTAGAGTATTTGTTTTTAAGGTAAAGGAGAACAAAGTATCACAATCTAGGCCCTCTGTCATATATTCTGTAAAGAACTTTCATATTCTTTTAAATTGTGTTTATTTATTTGTGTGTTTGTATGTGTATGTATGTGTTTGTACGTATGCTGAATATGTGTCAAAGTGCACACGTGGAGGTCAGAGTACAACTTGCTGAAGTTGATTCTCTAATTCCACCGTGTAGGTACCAAAGATCTAAGTGGTCAGGTTGACATCAATCCCAAGTGCACACAGAGCTATCACTTTGTCTAACTTATTATTCTAAAGCCCAGTTGGCATCAAACAGTATAACTGTATTTGGTTTGTTATTATTGATGAGAGCTTGTATTTATTAACGCAGAATCTTTACTTCCTACAACTGTCTCAATTGTAGAAACTCGCTAAAAACATCTCATTCAGTGAAACCTGACAGCAAAATTTCCTTATTTTGACATTGCAAACTCCATAGTGCCATTTGAAGGCTTTGAATATAGTTTCCAAATTCACTTTCAAGGTCAGTCTTTTATGCTTTATAGTCTAATTTGGTGGACTCGTAATTCTGTAGTAAAAATATATTTTTCTTCAGATATTCAGCATATCATTAAATTTTTTGTTATAAAAGTAAAATTTCAATCATTAAAATATGTATAATTGAAATAATCTCTTTAAATAAAAATCATGTTCTCTGTTAGTGTTAAAATATTTTATGAAACAATAAACTTATTTGGTCGTGGATGAATTTAAATGATTTGCTTTCATTTATAATACTTCCACCTCAAGGGAAAGTGCTTTCCAGTTCAATGTGTCTTCAATTTTAATAAGTTGTCATCTAACAGAACTGTAACAGTGTTTCTTACTTCTCAAATCAGGTACAAACTGTATTTTATAAACAGCCTTCCAAAGAATGGGAAATTTTAAATGCCTTTATGATCTATACTTCATTAAATCGCCATACTCAGTCAACAAGATTTATTTAGCTACATACTGTTAGCCAAAACAAAACTTCAATTCCTTATTATTCTTATTTTTGGAGCACATTACTGACTTCCAAGCATATTCTAGTACAAGGGAACACCACACTTTCATGTGACTTACAATTCTATTTACATTGCTATAAAATCAAAAATGATAAATAAAGTTATAACTCTAAGATTGCCACCAGAATAAATCTTTTGCTTAGTTCTATGGTTTTGGGTTGTTTGTTTATTTGTTTGTTTTACTATGGTCACAAAGTCAGGCCATCATATAAGTTAGCATGTAGTGAAATAATTTTTAATACAAATTACCAACACAAGCATCTGTGGAACTTCAGTTAGATTACCCTCATTTTATACTTGTTAATTATTTAAGATTTCTGTTGTAAAGCATGCCTAAATATGCATAGCTGTAATCCCAGCACTTGGGAAACCAGGGAATTTGAGGCCAGAGTGGTCTACATAGTGAGTTCCAGGACAGTCAGAGTTAAATAGTGAGACCCTGTCACAAAGAACAAAAGCCAAAACCAAAGTGGGGGAAATAAAAAGGAGTTCCTTTGTAATCAGACAACATTCTGCAAAAGTATTCTTATTTGTAGTAGCAAAAAGATTTTGATGCTCTAGAATCAATTGTATATTCTTATAATTAACACTCCTGTGAAGAAAGTATCTTCCTAACTACATCCTATTTGCCCACTTTCTTAAAAGAAATGTTAATGAAAGATTAGATCACCATAAGCAAATTTAATAAAATACCACATGCCTGACCACTAAACTTCTAATTTTGCTGGTTTTATGTGAGTCAGCAGTGAACACTATTTGAGTGATCCTCAAAGCATGTAGCTTTCTACATTTTCCTGAAAAATAACTTGAAAACAGTTCTAAAACACTAGCCCAAAATAAAGCCAATCTAAGAGATTTCCTAAAATATATGAATCTCATACCAGCCACAGTGTTATAAACATCTGAACACTCAGCCCAGTGTCACCAGTGATTTGTAATAAAGAGTCCTCATGAATTCTAATGGGACTCAAATTTCCACTAGCTGTTGATAAGTTATCAGCAAATTAAAGTCCCATAACACAATCTAAAGTAAGGTTAGAAGTACTATTGTGATAGAAGACTGTCTCTTCTTTCTGTTCTTTTCTATAAACAAAAATGCTCACCAACTTAGACAACCTTCTGTCCAACACCAACCAAATGCTGTGTTCACTTGTACTCATATAGAGCAAGGTCAGAATATTTTTTTAAGTAAGAAAAAAAAATCTTTGATTAATGCTGAGAGCTGCACCATGTTTAGACAGGGTCATGACCTCAGGCATCCATTTAATCAAATTTCTCTGCTGCCTGTCCCAGTGGAGCCATCACAACAAGAAACTCTCAATGAAAAGTGGGGGAAGGGGAAGCATACTTCACATCTCACATTGTTTACACGCTGTTAAGTAATTATTTCACTCTTCCACCCCCACTGGCCATCAACAGACAAGTCACCTCCTTGGAGATTCTGAAAAGCCTATTCAGCTGTATATAGCTCATTTCTGCTTTTTTTTTTTTTTTCTTCTTCTTCATAGTGAAGCTAACTGCTTAAAGACTTCTTTTTGATTATTAAAATATACTCTGTCAATGCTAATGATCTTGCTAATTATAAGAGTATTTATCATATAGATGCTCAGCTTCTCTTCATGTTTCTCAACTATGCTATAGCAATCATTTATGCACAATTCTTTCACCCCTATCATGCCACTTTAATCTTCCAAGATGAACAATCCTCCTGATTCACATATACACAGAAAAGCCTGTTTTGTGAAGTAATTGTTTCGCTGTGGACAATTCAAACCAATTACTACTTTTGAGTGATTTGAAACAACACTCTGATATTGAATGCAGTTCTTCTCCATGGCAAAGAACATAAAGAATACATCAGATATAAAGAATTACACTTTCCCTGTATTAAATAGTTATATCAGCCAGAGAAATAGAGATAAAATAGTAACCTATGCACCCAAGCGTTTTTAATTTCTGTCCTAATGTGTAAGAAGGAAAATATGAGCAAGTAAGAAAGGTTTATTTCAAAATTGAAACTTGGGCATAAAAAGCAATTTGAAAGCCAAATATAGGCAGAATCTTTCCAAAAACCCTGGACAACAAAGCCTACTGTTTAGTGAATCGAAAGAAAGGGCAAGGTCCAGGTCTCAAAAATCAAATGCCATTTTTTTCTGATTTTCATTCTTCAATTTCTGCTGATGTAAAAATATTTAGATGATTTTGCTCATCATGGGAAATGAAAAGTCCAAATATATTTATGGTACAAATTAAAAAAAAAAAACACAAAACTTCAGAATTATTTAATTGGCCTTCAGGATTTTTTTAAATTATTAATCATTTTATTTGATTACATTTTAAATGATATCCCCCTTCCTGGTTTTCCCTCCACAAACCTCCCATTCCATCTCTCTTCTCCCCCTTCTCTGCTTCTATAGAGTGCTCCTAAACCCACTCATCCACTCTGACCTAACTTCTCTAGCATTTCCCTACTCTGGTTCATGAAACCTCCTTAGAACCAAGGACCTCTCCTTCCATTGATAAGGCTATCCTCTGCTACATACATATCTGGAGCCACAAATTTCTCCAAGTATACTCTTTGTTGGTCATTTAGTCCCTGTGAGCTCTGGAGGGATGGGCTTCAGTTAGTTGATACTGTTTCTTCTAAGGGGTTGCAATCCTTTTCAGTTCCTCAGTCCTTCCCCTAGCTCTTCCACTGGGGTCACCAGGCTCAGTTCAATGGTTGGCTGTGAGTATCTGCATCTGCATTGGTCAGGTTCTTGTAGAATCTCTCAGGGAACATCCGTACAAGTTTCTTGTCAGAAAGCCCTTCTTGGCATCAGCAACATTACGGGGGGAGGGGGGGTGTGATTAGTGTCTGCAGATGGGATAGATCCCTAGGTGGTTCATTCTCTACATGGTCTTTCCTTCTGTCTCTGTTCCATTTTTTTTAATCCCTGTCTTTCCTTTGGACAGGTACATTTCTGTGTTGAAACTTTTGAGATGGATGGGTGGTCCCTTCTCTCAACTTGGGGGGAGGATAGCTATCTACTGGATATGGTCTCTACAGGTACTATCTCCCTATTGTTGGGTATTTTGGCTAAAGTCATCCCAGTTGGGTCCTGGGAGCCTCTTGATTCCCTGACTTTTGGGACTTTCTAGTGGTTACTCCCAGTTTTTCAGTCCCCACTGCTACATATTTCTATTTAATTTCCTGACCCTCTGTAATTCTCTCTTGTTCCCTCCAATACTTGATCCTGCCCCCGTTCCCTCCCATTTTTTCCCTTTACAGTTTCTTCTATTCCTCTACCACCTGTGATTATTTTGTTCCTCCTTCTATGTAGGACTGAAGCATCCACATTTTGGTCTTTCTTCTTAAGCTCAGTAAGGTTTCTGGGTTGTATTATAGGTATTCTAAGCTTTTGAGTTCAGAATTTTTATTTAAAAATCTGATTTTAAGTGAGTAGTTTCACATATTTTGCCTCCAACATTGACTTTATGGCTGATGGTGAGTGACAATTGCTTTCTATATGGTATGCAGTTACCTGATTTGAATCTTCTATAGATAAATTTATTTAAAATAAGTGTCCTGGGAGCTGAAGAGATGGCTTCATTGTTAAGAGCATGTGTTGCTCTTATAAAGGATCTGGGTTTAATTCTTATCACCTACATGGTAGCTCAAAGCCCTCTGTAACTGCAGTTCCAAAGTACAATGTCTTCTTGTGGCCTCTGTGGGCACTAAGCATAAACACTAAGCCTTACATGAAAGCTAAGCAATCATACACATAAAATTAAAAAAAAAAAAAACTCTAATTGTCTCAGGGGTTCAATAGTAGTTCTTATATCCTGGATTAATCAGAGACTATCTAATAGTAATTAAGGCCTACTTAATAGACAAGAGTTCATTTCTGGTCCTAGATACATAGTTTACCAGCATTTGGTTAATCCACAGAATCTGGAGGAGAACCTACTACACCTATTTACCTAAATCAATATGAGGCCAAATTGCATTCAGAATGCTTATTCTTGTACCTACAGAAAAATGTAGAGCTTAAACCTCATCAGTGTAGCTTCTGTTTGCAGCAGACATATTATTACAATAAAGCCAAAAGTGGTCAAATTAAAGTGAACAATTGATTCTTTGAGGGATGGTTCCAAACCGCAACAGATAAATAAACACCACTTATGCACCTTAGGCTCAGAGGATATAAGACAAGAGGCAGCATCAACAGGAAGATTGTGAGAGCCATAGAACCAGGACATCTGTTATAAAATGTGTGTTCTATATATGATATCAACTAGAAATATGAAATCTTAACAATATGGTTGCCTATACAAGACCTAAACAATGATAGTAGCAGTTGATGTGCCAGTGTAGATGGGAGAAACCTCACAAGGATCTACCACCAGATGAAGAACTACTGTGAATTAAGGACCATCAAGAGAAGGAGAACATTATAAATAGGCTGTTATAAACATATGGAGCATGTGTGTGTTAGAGCATATTTTGGGTATATGTCCAGGAGTGTTATAGCTGGGTCTTCAGGTAGGACTATGTCCGATTTTCTGAGGAACCTCCAGATTGATTTCCAGAGTGGTTGTACCAGTTTACAACCCACCAACAGTGGAGGAGTGTTCTTCTTTTTCCACATCCTCTCCAATATCAACTGTTATCTGAGTTTTTGATCTTAGCCATTCTAACTGGTGTGAGGTAGAATCTCAGGGTTGTTTTGATCTGTATTTTTTTCTGATGATTAAAGATGTTGAACATTTCTTTAGGTGCTTCTCAGTCATTCTATATGCCTCAGTTGAGAATTTTTAGGAGTTGAATGGTTTGCAACCCCATAAGAACAACAATACCAACCAACCAGAGCTTTCAGGGGGTAACCCACTATCCAAAGGGTACCATGGACACAAAAGTGCAACATACAGAAACAAAGGAATTTACCTAAAACTCTATCTAGGGAGTTTCAAATCATGGATTACTTCTATGCCATCTCTATTTCCAAGGCTCCACTAAGATATTAATATCCTATAATCCCTGAACTGTCTACTATTTGATATTGATATAACTTATCCCAATGCATTCTTTGTCTTTATAACTAAGCTCTTTTCCCAAATTCACAAATCAGAACACTATGTTACTTCCAAAGTTTGAAATGTAAAAAAAAAAAATTAATTTGCAAATGACAAAAATGTGGATATAAGTAACTATCTAACATGACAATAATCTGACTAAACAACATTCTTATATAAAATGATAAAGATGTAAATTTAGTAAAGTAATAAAATGGCAATGATAAAATAAAATTAATTGTAGAAAGTGAATTAAAATGAATTCAAATTTACTATTCACGAGCTTAAATTTAGTCCACTTTTCAAAAAACCTACCATCCACAAAATTCAATCACAATTCTGTGATAGAATATGCAAGGATACTCAGATACTGCATTAAAGTTATGTTTTGAGTTATATAGCTTGTTATTAAAATGGTATTGAAACATAATTAATAGATGTTCCATTTTTCTGACATTTCACTTATTTTTTAACTTTTTATAAGAATGACAAAGTGGTTTTTTTCTTTCTTTCTTTTTTAAGGAATGAGCTCATTGACGAACACTTAGAATATAAACATCTAGTTTACTTGACACTAGTTTACATAAAAGTCACATAACAATACTGATATTATAAACACTAAATATACTATCAAACCTTTCCTACACTTATTCAGAAATATTTAAATTTCATCCACATCATCACATGTAGTAATAGTAAAACCAGTGTTTTTTTTCCTCTTGAGTCTGTATTAGATTGCACCCAGTTGTTTGAGGAATACATCTCTACACTACCATTCCTCATACAGTTTCATCTACTAGGATTTACTACATTCTGAAATGTCTACCTAGTATGGAACTGAACCCTCTTGGACAAGAATGTTGTAAATCATATTCTTAAATTTTATTCTTTCTAACCAGAAACTCTGTAGCCATTTTTGTTTAAAATATGTGCAAGTGTCTTCTATAGCCACAAGCTTTTTAATAGATAATAAAAATGTGTTGAATACTCAATATAAAGTCAAATTAAATTCTCTCTCTCTCTCTCTCTCTCTCTCTCTCTCTCTCTCTCTCTCTCTCTCTCTCTCTCTCTCTCTCTCCCTCTCTCTCTCTCTCGGTGTGTGTGTGTGTGTGTGTGTGTGTGTGTGTATGTTTATGTGTGTTTACACACAGTTTAAGTATATTCTGTTAATTAAATAAATTAAAGAGATGCAGCTGATACTTTTAAAAACAGAAAATCTCAAAGTATAAAGAAATATAAAATTTATCGAGTCCTTCCATTGCCCAGCTGACACATGTTCTGCTATCTTGAGTACTTCACACAATAGACAGTTGACTTGTACTTAAGACATTTTTACTTGATTCTCAGTAAGTGTAACCCTATGCTGAATCAGTCTATTCAATCTCATATACCTCAAAGTAAAAAGCTCTATTTTATCAAAATCAATTCCTCTTTACTTTGTCAACTTTAAAATGCTATATATTCATGCAAATAAACCTAAGTTTTAAATGTAAAACCTAAGAGAATTAGTTTGCTTCTGAAGTTCCAGCAAATCCAGATTACAAATTTGCCTGGTTTTCAAATGAAGAAGCATAAACCAAGAAATAGCATTGTTCTTTGGCACAGGGCAAGTTTACTAACAATAAAACAGGACTTTGCCCAAGTTTTTATCTTAATGTTATAGTACATGCTAGCATGGGTTAGGCCGCATGTTCTTTATATGTCCTGTGTACCCCAAAATGGAAAACCTAAATTAAAATTTACATGTCATATTTCTTAATACAGAGCTTTTTATAGGTGTAATGAAATAAACTCGGCAGTTTAAATAAATCTTGTTCCAGATAACCTAAATTTTAATTCAAGTTCTATATTTTAGTAAATGATTTCTGCCATCCATCCTACCACCTTAATGCCTTCATTTCAAAGTATCTCCCTCATGTATTTTAGGAAAGTTTTAGGTGCTACCATATAAAGTACCCCCTCAATAAAAAGAAAGAAAGAAAAAAAAAGAGTGCAAGAAACACAAGGAACTCTACAAAATAAAATAGTTATCATAATCAGTATTATTTTTCAAAACTATACAATTACACATTAAGGAACTAAAAAATGAAAGCCCCCCTGTTTGTATATCTAATATGCATTTAAACGGGATTTGTAACCTTTTGCATACTACTTTTTGTTTTTCTCATTAAAACATTTTAATTATGCTTTAACTCTAAAGAGGTTTGAGGAAATTTTGGACCCTTAATTATCAAAGGGCAAACCTTTAATTCTGTCAAAACCAAGAAGTTTTTCCATATATTAAAAAGCAGATATGAAGAATTGCAATTGCATAGTAAAAGGAGAAAATCGCCATATAAGCTTTCATCCTCCTGAGAGGAAAAATTGCAAAAGCATTAGATTAATTCTCTGTAAAGAAGCATCAGCTACCTAAGCATTTTCTTCACAGATTCTATACAAACGCATGCTATAAACTCCACACATAAATTTCTTATCAACAAATTTCTAAAGGTGCCTATTCATTCATAAGTTAGGGTTACGTGGAGAATTTCACATTAAAATAAGGCATATACATAAGGGATCTTTTTTATATATTTATGCTAAGTTAAGACACCAAAGATTATGTAAACAATATTGTCCTAAATATCAAAAGCTTATCTATAGATACTTAGAAGAATTTACGAACTTTTCATTTACAAGTAAATCCCTTCTATAAATTATATGTATAAAATATCTGACTATATATAATATGTTCTCCATATGCCCCTATGTAAAAAGGATGGTGAAATAAAAGTAAAACTTATAAAACCCTGGCATTTTCCTTTTATATTTTTATTGATGCATTAAGAGAAGAAATGTACTAAAACAATTTTTATAGTATTACAGAAAAGAAATATTCACGAAGTAGTAAAGATGATAATTATATATTATCACTAAGTTAATCAGGTAAAAATTGCTATTTCTCTCCATTAAGGCACCGTGAAGCAGCAGAAGAGAAACTAGAAAGAAGAAAGGTAGGATCAAAATAGCGATACACTAGCATCCCATATGTGCAGAGAAGTCTTTTGAAAAATTGTGAAAAACCTACTGTTTGTGCATTAACATAATGCGCAGATACTGATAAGATAAAAATTCCAACCATGTAACAAAACTGCAGTTGACAACTTGTACATTATGCAATTATGACTGTCATTTTATTACTGTTATTAATTTATTAGTATAATTGCAATTTTTTTCAATGTCATAACATGATAATAAAGGACTTGTCATTACTAAGTTAACCTCAGAACATCTCTGACCTCAAGGGAGGTAGTAGCATGCTTTCAGCCCAAAATGAGCTGTCAGTTACCACAACGTCATTTTGATGACTACATTATCTTGTAATTAAATGTCTCAACAAACTTCTGCTATTGATTGACAAGTAGTTAAGACTATCATTGATCATGAAATAGTTTCTTTATATTTCCAGACTAATTTCCTTTATATTTCAAAAACAATTTTAGCACTGAAGCATAAAGACAAGGTTTACAAAAATTAAAATGCTTTCCATGTCATTTATTAACCTATATTTGACACATGTATAGCAAAGAATATTCTGCCAAATTAATTACCTCTATTGCATATCCCATTGTGTTACAGTAAAAATATTAACAAATTTTATCATGTTCTTTATTAACCTTCTACAATGTATAGGATGATCCTATCTCTTCTCTCTGCCAAGTCTATTTTTCCATGACTGAAATAATTGGAAGGTACAATAATGGACACATGCACATGTCTTATGATCATTATTCCTTTTGCAATCATTGAATCCAACATGTTAGTTCAATATTGTAAGGACAATATAGGTCACATAAGATACACACATTGTGTTTCTTCTTCCTATTCCTGTTACTGTTCATAAAAAAAAAAAAAAAAAAAAAAAAAAAAAAACAGCCACTAAAAACAAGAACTTCATACTACATCTCTAATACTTATATGAGCATTTTCATTGTGCTTGAAAGAAAACTATTGTTAGCTGAGTCTAAATATTTGTTCAGTTTTAATAAATTGAAATTTAATAAATAAATATATCACAAGAGAGTAAATGAGCAGAAAGCTAGCAGAATATAATTTTCGTGCATCATATCATAAGATTTCTATAAGCTAGTATAGTCAGGTTTAACTATTAAGCTACTAAATGACTCAATTTTATTTTCATTTGTTTAATCTTATTGATACTGATAAAAGTTTTTTTAATTAAAGATATTAAACTTGTGAAATATATATTTTAAGACTGTGGACTTCTCCAGGTCAAAATAAAACTGCAATAAAGTGAATATTTCTGCCAGCAAAATAAAACCCCGGGACTGGAGAGATGGCTCAGAGATTAAGAGCACTGACAGCTCTTCCAGAGGTCCTGAGTTCAATTTCCAGAAACCACATGGTGGCTCACAACCATCTGTAATGAGATCTGGAGTGTCTGAAGACAGCTACAGTGCACTCATATACATTAAATAAATAAACCTTAAAAAAACCTAAAATTTCCATCTAGAATACACACTATCATACTAAATTCAAGACAAAATTTTCACAGACAACTGTTTTTATTATTTCACAATCTTCCAAGAATTATTTATCATTAAGAACTCAAACTATGGCATATATACACACAATTATACTTTAAAAACACATTATGTTTTTGCTAAGAAAATTGAATTTTGGGTTCAGTAATGTGGCTCAGCAAATTCAGGAAATTGCAGCTAAACCTGGAAAACTGAATGATCCTCATAATCTACAAGGTAGAACTGAAAGCTGACTCCCTTCCAAAGCTGCCCTCTCACCTCCAACTCACACACACAAATAAACTCCAACACAGAACTACCATAACTACTAACACCATGGCCACTACCAAATGAATAATTTCTAAATAGCATATTTATTAAAAGAAAAATGAACTTTACAGAAAGACTACTTTCATCCAAGTCCAGGGATACATCTCCAAAAGCTGACCAATAAAGAAAGTCAAAAGTGACAAATTAAACAAATGGCCATTAATGGCTGAACTCTTTGTGAAACATGATTATTTGGAAATATTTGCTTCCCTATTTGAATTAGCATTGTGACTCTCTTTTTGTGGTTCAGGACATCTTGATTCTCAAAATATAAAATAAATTTCTGGAAGGTTGCTTAAATTTCTCCCACTGCAAATAACAATTCTTAGCCTAAAGCAATTATCAAAATTCCAAGTTATCCTGAATATTAATTATGGATTCATATCTTGAGCATTTTTTTCAGATATAAACATAAATTATATACCCAGCTTCTACCAATAAACTGTGTACCAAGTGTCTACATAGTGATGATCACTTTTACAGTCACTTTAGCTCAAATGACCTTTGCATACACATCACTATGTATAAGAAAGGAGACTTAGAAAAAATGTTCATGTTGGGTCATGAGAAATACAGTGAAGTTCTCCACAGCATAACATAAAAATGTAAATGAAGAAGCTAAAAACATCCAGTGGGGAAAAAGAGCATTTTCAAGAAATGGTGCTGGTTCAACTGGCAGTCAGCATGCAGAAGAATGCAAATCAATCCATTCTTATCTCCTTGTACAAAGCTCAAGTGCAAGTGGATCAAAGACCTTCACATAAAACCAGGTACACTGAAACTAGTAGAACAGAAAGTGAGGAAGAGCCTCGAAAACATGGGCATAGGAAACATTTTCCTGAACAGAAAACCAAAGGCTTATGCTCTAAGATCAAGAATCTGCAAGTGGGACCTCATAAAATTGCAAAGCTTCTGTAAAGCAAAGGACTCTCATTAAACCTCTCATGCAACCAAAAGATTGGAAAAAGATATTTATCAACCCTATATCCAAAATATACAAAGAACTCAAGAAGGCAGACTCCAGAGAACCAAATAACCCTATTAAAAAGTGGACTACAGAGCTAAATTGAGAATTTTCAACCCAAGAATATTGAATGAATGAGAAGTATTTAAAGAAGTGTTCAACATCCTCAGTCATCAGGGAAATGCAAATCAAAACAACCCTGAAATTCCATCTCACACCAGTCAGAATGGCTAAGATCAAAAACTTGGGTAACAGCAGATGTTGGCAAGGATGTGGAGAAAGAGGAACATTCCTCCATTGCTGGTGGGACTGCAAGGTGGTAAAACCACTTTGGAAATTATTCTGGCAGTTCCTCAAAAAATTAGACATACTAATACCTGAGGACCCAGCTATACCACTCCTGTGCATATACCCAAAAGACACTCCAACATATAATGAGGACACATGGTCTACTATGTTCATAGCAGCCTTATTTATAATAGACAGAAGCTGGAAACAACCCAGATATCTCTCAACAGAATTATATATATAGAAAATGTGGTACATGTACACATTGGAGTACTAAGCAGCAATTAAAAGCAATGACTTCATGATATTCACAGGCAAGTGGATGGAACTAGAAAATATCATCCTGAGTGAGGTAATCCAAACACAAAGAACACACATGGTATATACTCATTAATAAGTGGACATTAACCCAAAGGCTGACAATGCCTATAATACAATCCACCGAACATATGGAGAAGGAAGACCAGGGTGTGGATGCTTCAGTCCTTCATTGTGGGGGAAACAGGACAATTGAGGGAAGTGGGGGTAAAGGGGTCCCATGAAGAGGAAGAAAAGGGGGAGTAAATATAGGTTACAGCATCAGGACCTTGAGAAGATAGATGTGAGAGTGTTTCAGAGGGGCAGGAAGTTGAACAAAAATATGTAGCGGGGGGTATGAGGAACTGGAGATGGCCACCAGAGATTCACAGACAGCAGGGAAACAAGAGGCTCACAGGAACCAATGGGATTACTTTAGCCGTAATGCACAGAGAATAGGAGATAGAACCTATAGACACCACCTCTGGTATATAGGTATGGATCCTCGGTTGTGGGATAGGGCCACCTACCCCTATCAAAGTTTTTAAACCGGAAATGTTCCTATCCAAAGAAAGAACAGGGACAAAAAAAAATGGAACAGAGACTGAAGGAAGGGCCAATCAAGGACTGCTCCATCTGGGGATTCAAGTCTACAGACACCAAACCCAACACTTTTGCAGTGGTCAAGAATTGCTTGCTGACAGGAAATTGGTGTGGCAGTTAGTGAGGAAGTCTGGTTTGCAACTGACCAATGAAGATATAGATGTTTGGAGGAGTGAAACATCAGATGGAGCTCAAGAAACCTGATTGGGAAGCTGGAGGAAGTTCTGGAGCAGAGGAAGGAGACTGCAACCCCATTGGAAGAACAACACAGGCTGGCCTGACCATCTAGTTCTCCCAGAGTCTAGACCACCAACCAAGAAGTGTACTTGGACGGATCCATGGCTCCAGATACATATGTAGCAGAGGATAGCCTTGCCTGACAGCTGCAGAAGGAAAGACCCTTGGTCCTGGAGAGGCTTGATGCCCCAGCGTAGAGGGATGCAGGAACAGTATAGCAGGAGAGTGTGGGTGGGAGGGGGAGCACCCTTATATAGGCAGTGTAAGGAGTAGGTAAGATGTTGGTGGGATAGGGGATTTATGGAGAGGTAACTAAAAAGTGGGATATCATTTGTGGTGTAAACAAATGAAATGATAAAAAGGAATGCAATAGAAATTAAAGATACCAGGAAATTAATAAATTCCCAGTCTGTATTTAAAATAAAGAATGTAAATCAATTCTTACATATTTATCACATAAAGATTCATCCATAGCAACCTAATTATGAAAAGTAGCCAACATTTCTTATTTTCCTTCAAAATATACAATCCATAGATAACTTCTGTGTGCTTTACTGAAATTAAGTTTAAAGTCATTAAAATCACAAATAAAGGAAGGAGGAAGGATGGGAGGGAGGGAGGAAGGAAGGAAGGAATAAAGCTCTTAGAACACCAAACAGAAGAGTCATAGGTATCTCTCAAACCTCACTTTAAGCAGACATATCTGTATTGCTTTTGTATAAAAACAAAACCTAGGCTTGAAGAAGAAAGAAGTAAAATGAAACATGTTTTTCTAGATCAGAAGTTGTTTGGCAAAAATTGAAAGTGGGAACAAACTTGAAAAGAGAACGATTGTCAAAATACATGTAAAAATCATGACTCTCCTCACAAAATTATTTTGAATGCAAATCTCTGTACCCAGCACTTCCATCAAGCAAATGGAAACACAATAATATCTCAGCTTTAGGGAAGTCAAATGGAATGCCCATATAAACACTATGCAAGGAACCATACTTCATAATCCTGCTATAAAAGGGATATTATAGCAAAATAAATTCATTCAAATAAGTGTTATTTCATTATTTGTGAGAAGATTCCAAAAAACTTCATTACCAGCTAAGTTAATGTTCTCTGTGAAACTCTACTGCATACTTATAAAATTTATACTTAGAGTGAGATGTATAGCCTACTTTGGAAAAGCATGCTTCATGACATATGCCTCTAGATCCAACGTAATTAGTAGTAGTCTTTGACTGTTGAAATTTTATATTGTATGTGTTCCTCAGATTACTTCCCATCACCAGTTATTCAAGTATGAAAGAATTATGTTTCTATTAATATCATTATAAGTTAATATACTAAGAATTATAAGTTATATCTACCCCATTGGCCATATATAAATACTTGCAATTATCTACTAGCAGAAACAACTTACTTCTTTATCCAGCAATTATTCCTCACATAAATATGAGCAAATCATGGAGCAATTTCAGAGCCAGCCTGAATATGGAATGACTGACCACTGAACATTATTGCTCACAATTCCATAGTATAACTTAATATATGTAGGCCCTGAATTACTCAGTAATTTATTAAGAAAAAAAATGTGACTTGATTCCAATCATTTCTTCACTGCTCTTGTCAAAAACATTTTAAATTATCTGAAATGTTTTACATAAAATTAAATAAAAAACCCAGGTATATCTATTCTAATATAATTAATGTCCAATAATGCAGCTTCTATATGCTTTAGTATTTAGAAAGATGCTTATAAAAGAACATACACTTATCAAATTAATACTTTTTAGACTAAAAACCAAAAAGCCATTTGCTATAGGTACTTGGGAAAGAAGTTTATGAAAGCATATTGGGAAACAGATATGACCTACTGACTGCAAACTCTTGTCTTGTTTGTTCCTTGGTATTTGGGAAGAACTTAACTAAGAATGGCAGACCTCTTTTTTTTACTTTAACTTCATAGTATTATAAAAATTGAACTACCAATCACTATATGATTGCTTAATCATATAATAGTGTAGAATTGCCTTAGCTACTTACATTATATTTTTTATATAAAAGTGAAAGTTTCTATATTTAATTCTGATGTCAAAAAGGTATGTTTACATATATGTGAATTTTTATATGTGTTATTAAATCTATGTATGCATTTCTATATCACTGCTTCGTAGTGGTTTTCCCAGAGATATTGCAAATCATTATCTTCTAAGGCACCCTCTACACATTCATACACACACACACACCTACATATGTATATGTGTGTGTGTGTGTGTGTGTGTGTGTATGTGTTTATAACTAGAGACTTCATTGTGAAATTTAACACTCTAAAATACAATATTAATACAGTAATTATGTTATTTTCTTAGTCTTTCAAATTGATTTCATGTTTGAAATCATATATGTAATAATCTACTGTCATACAATAAATAAATATATTAATATATTTTCATTACTGCATTATATATGGAATTATATTTCTCCAGATATCTTTCAGAATACCTTTTAAATGAAATTTGTATTCATAAATGTCCAATATTCTCTAAAATCAAAAAGTCACTTTTATAATTAGTTTACAAACTGAAAAGCTCAATAATAAGGAGGATCTAATTAAAATTGTTAGACACAAGCAGGAGAGATGGCTCAGCAATTGCATATGTATACTGCTGGTGCATATGACCCAAGTTCATGTCCCAACAACTGTGCCAGAAAAACTTAAATAACCTGTCATTCTAGTTCTAGAGGGATCTGTTGCCTCTGGCCTCCACTGTCACCTGCGTTCATACATATCAACACACATAAACATTATTTTAAGAAAAATATTGTGGACTGGGGACTAGGTTCAGCGTTTAAAATAACTTTCTGCTGTTACAGAGGATCTGGACTCAATTCCCAGCATTATCATGGCAGTTAACAACTGCCTGTAACTCTTGTTCCAGGAAATCCAAAACCTTCAGGCCTCCACAGGCACTGCACGCACATGGTGTACTGACATACATGGAGTTAAGATACACATGTGAAATAAAAAATGAACCTTAAATTTTAAGTGACACATTTTATATAAACTTATTCAAGACACTAGCTAGATAAATTTAGACATGGGATCTACCGAGAATAAAAAGTAAGTTGGCCACATAGTTTGAAGTGATGATATACATGTCAAAAGTTACACATATTAGAAATAATTTCATGTATTTCACATATACCTCTCACAGATAACTTGGGTAGAAGAGGTAGCTCAGTGGTAGAGTCCTATTTTCAAACTCTAGTACCTTATATAATTAATCGATATAAAATGTTGACCATTATAAATTAATATCATACCATAACTAAAATTAAAATTTTAAACATGAAATCATTTTGAAAGACTAAGATAAGAACATAACTATCATATTAATATTATATTTTAGAGTATTAAGTTTCACAATGAAGTCTGTATTTATAAACTCACCATATTATATTTGTTTTATTAAATGTATATAAGAAGGGGACAGAATTAAGGAACTTCTCAAATGTAATTTTTTGTTTTGCTTTTTTAGTTTCTTCAGCAATGACTTGCAGTGGTCATGTGCTCTAATATGTGCTTTATATTCTGCGATACCCCAACAACTTTGTGTCTCTAAGGTTTCAAACCCTTTTGTATTCATTGAAGATGAGGCTCTTTTGTTTTTACCTATTTCAGCAAGTGTCACAACCTTATCAATAGTATATTCCTTCAGTACCTACATAGTTGAAATGTTAAAATGATTTATAATGTAAAGTGTCAGCTCATTTTAAATCGATCCTTAGACAATGTTACAATTCAGGTTGGGGTAGGGGAGAATGGTGCCCTTAAATCTTATTGACAAGTACATTCAGCCCAAGTGGTTAGTTTTATTGTCATTTCCATAAAGTTTTGGAATGGGGCCTGGATTGAAATTGCTTCCCATCTCTTTCAAAATTATGTCAGTCAGATGGCAAACTACACTGGGATGCTTCCCAGCACAGTGTAGGTTTCTTCCATTTTAAAAAGTGCAGTGATTCATCAGGAATTTAGCCTATAGACATCTGAAGGTTAGAACATACCTCTGAGGGGCTGTTGACCTTCAACAACAGAAAGAACTGAAACTCCAGCCTCAGTCAATATATATCTATTTTTCTGTTGAGAACATTACAATTGTGCAAGAAATACTAACCTTGAACCGTCTATCTCAGGATACATACAAATAATATTTCCTAAAGGAAAAAATGAAGATATATAGCTGGATATTCAGATCTAAATTGCACATTCTGGAATGATCAAAAAATACCTTCTTGCCACTGAAACTGATTTAAAAGAAATACACATATTATTTCTGGAATCTACAAGACCACTTTTAAATATTTGTCTCAGTATAACCTCAATAGACAAAACCCCTAGAATTTAGGAATTTTATCTTTTTCTAATTTTCTAGAGTGTTGTTGATATTAAAGGCAAGGCTTGCTTTTAGGTGAGCTAATCCACTTTGTTCTGAACAGTCTTGGTGTTATAGGCCCCCTAAAAATCATCTTACCTTTTATTGGTTAAATTATCTCACAAAACAGTTTACTTATAATCTACAGAAAAAAACTAAGTAGTGACATGCAAAGGGTTTTAAAACTGCCCATTGAATCTTATGAAATATTTGCTTCAACTCAGAACATTTCTCTTTATTATCCACAAACTGTAAAGTTATTAATGATCAATAGAAAACAGCTATCACTAAATATGTAGCAAATCAGGTGTCCTAAAGAGACATCTAAAATAGTTACTAGAAATGTAAAAATCAGTAAAGAATGAATAATCTAGAATTAGCTGGTCATCTATTAAATTAAACTTGGAGACTTCAGCAAAGAATAAAATCTCATTTTGTGTAAACAATTAAGGTATTGATGTATAGGTTAATTAAAAGGTAGAGAGAAATAAAATCTTCTGGAAGCACAAATAATCTAAATTATTATTGGTAAAACTGAACTCTTTTATTTCTATAATTTATTCTGAAATATATGTATGTGTGTGTGTGTGTGTGTGTGTGTGTGTGTGTGTGTGTGTGTGTGTGTGGATAACAAGAGTACTACAGAAAAGTCCATGAATGGTAACAGAAAGATGGATGCATAGATTTTCTTTTACAAAAGCAAAACCTTCCTATTGTCAAATAATTGGTTTCTTGAGTGGCATGAGGTCATTTGCATGTCTCATTTGGATGTCATCATTGTTTCAAAGAAAGACAACCAAGTGTGAAGGAGGAGAAGCTCTTTTGTAGACCTGTCAGCATTAAAAATCTTTAGACCTCTCTCCCCCTGAAAAAATGATTACAATGCAGTCAACAGATAAAACAGAGACCAAAAGAAGTTCAGACTTGCTAATATATTGATTGAAAACAAAAGAAGCCATTATTCCATTGTCAAATCTGGCAGTATTTACAGCGTTAGGAAAAATTTACTTTATTTCAAATACAGTTTTCAATTTTTGGTGTAGAATCATCCAGTACACTTTTACAGAGACTTGATCTTTTGACATATTTAGATTGACTTCTATGCTAATTTATACAATTTAACAGAAGTCTAAACCTAGTTGCTTATCAATGGCACTGTGGTGCTCCATGTTCCCCGGTATGACGGAAAACTAGGGGCCTGTCTATTCCTTTTATTGACTATCTAACCTATCTGACCTACAATTATCTTAGTAGCACATGCACATTAGTGTTGTCATAGACCTTTTGTAGTGTTGTTGTTGTGGCTGTTGTTTGATTTTAAATTCACAGAAGTTGTAGGTGCTTAGTTCTATCTGATCTAAATATTGCCATTCTGACTGCTTCAGTTTTTCAAACATTTATCTTCTGGATAAACAGCTTATATACTATATTGGTCATCATTCTAAGAGGAAATATGTAAAATGCAGTCAGTCATTTTATAAAATTAACTTAGCAAGATCATGACAAAATGTAAGGTAGCACCTTTTCAGAACTGAATTAAAATCTTTTGGCTCTTGTGCTAAAAGTTTGAAACTACTTGATTAAATTTAAATCAAATGATATTTCATTGTGGTTGTCATATCATTTAATACACCTCTTCAAGGTTATACTTCTTATTTCTCTGGCACCTGAATAAACCCTATTGATTATGCATAAAATATGTTTTAATTTTCATTTTAATAACAGTATCTGAATTAAACACTTGTTGAGAGTTTGCCATAAAGAAAGCAAGGTACTGTAATGGATACACAAGACCAAAGGACAAAAGTACCATATTATAATATTCTACATACTGAAAAGAAAATCCAATTAATAAAAATGTTTGAATTGGCTGAATCATTCGAAATAGAAATGCAAGTAAGAAACATTGAAGAAAGAAATATTTCCACAAAGAAATAACTTTTAAAAAAAAAGAAATAATTTCAACTTGCTCAGAGGATCGAACAAACATGTCTTTATAACATTCAATTTCTATCAGTTAGCTGTATGCTTTTTCTGGACTCTAAACCCTATCATTACTCCTATAAGAGAACATGAACTTTCTAGGTACAACAAATTATACACTTTTTACAAATCTTAAATAAAATGTAAATATATAATCTGTTATATAATTGGCACATATTAAAAAGTCACAATGAAAACCTGTTCATAGGTTCAAAGTGAAAACTTTCTAAATCTAAATTTATGAAATTCTAATTATTTTCATGTTTTTGAAAACTGAAGACTTATAAGTACCCCAAATTTACATCTGCACATTATTCATAGTGATAAAAATCAGCGCAGTGGTGAATAAAATGAGGAAACATATTTTAAATACTGCTGTCTTTGATATGCTACATCCTGTTTTTCTATTATCTGGATATAATAGTTGGGAACAATTGAAATCAATGCATAATGAAAAATTAACATATAAACGATAGAAATCTGACATAAAACTAATCTCAATTCTCATTAATAGTGTCTTGTAATCCAAGTAAATTCAAGAGCTGGCATATAACAACTGGCTCACAGCATTTTATAAAAAGCAAGAGATTCACAGGTGAATGTGTAGAGAAATATGAATAACGGAAATTCTCTCCTTTTTCTTTCCAGTTTGCCCCATTCTTAGTTGTCCTGTTAGAGTCTCAAAAAATGGTATGCCATTTTCTTTCTTTACTTTAAAAAATATTTACTTTTAACTTATGCATATGTATATTTTACATGCATATATATTTGCACACAACATATGTGCCTAGTATCTGTAGAGGACAGAAGAATGTTTCAGAGCCAATGTGTGGGTGCTGGAATTCAGACACAGATTTTTGGAAAAACAGCCAGTGTTTTTAGTAACTGATCCATCTTTCTAGTCTTTCATTTCTCTTCTATATTCCATGTAAAAGTTGAGGTACAGGCTGTAACATGTAAAAATTTATTTGTGTTTTAAAATCTAAGGAAAAATATATTAGTGATCATAATTAAGTTTGGATAGCTTCCTAAAAATGTTCAATAAATCATTCGTTTTTATTAAGAACAAATCACACCCATGTGGAAAAAAATTTATTTCTACAATGTACATATATCCTTCATCTAAACTTAACACAATCCAACTGAGTATCCATTAGAATTTTTTTTCAAGAGACATGATAGTTGCTAATTATTTTAATTTCTTATCTTGATTCATCAATTTAAAGTGTGAAAGGAAAATTGATTCCTATTCAATTTCCTAAAAGTCATTTATTTTTCCAATCAATACCCATTAGTCAATAATTATTAGTTTATAAAACCAAGGAATTCCTAACATTTTAGAGTAAATTTTAACTCAAAATAAGTAAACCTCAATAAACTCCACATGAAGCAAAAGTTTTGAACGCTAGTCTACACATATTTTGCAAATTGATTTCTACCCTCATTTACACATAGTACATGGCCTGTTGAAAAAAATACATCTTAAATTTAGGACTGTATTTGATAGAAGCAAATGTCAGGTCATATAAATATCTGTTTTTAAAATGTATTAACTCAAACATTAAGTACTTTATCTCAGACACTGAAATATGAATAACTGTGCTGTATCTCATATATTAATAGTAAAAGAATATTAAAAGTAGAATAATAAATAATAAAATAATCACATAATTTTGTTACTGAAATAAATATTAAAATAATTAATTTTAGTCACATTATTATTCATAAAGTGATATACCTTAAAATTATTAAAAAGAACTGCCTAAAAACACACAGACTGGTCTGTGGATATTTCAAATACTTTAAAAGGTATTTCAAATATTAATTTCTATTTCAGTTACTGATTCCCAAGAAGATGAGCCTAATACACATGAAAAATTCAGGACAACAAAAAAGCTTTCAAATCTTCCAGAATTAAAACTTTAAGATTTTATTTATGATATGCCTAATCATAAGTATGTAACCAAGAATTACTCATACTTGAATTAATTTTACAAATGTTTATATGTATGATCACTGACCTCAATTTCTTTTCTTATACCTATAGTGTTATATAGCTATATTTCACAACATAAAATGAAATTTTGTTACATTAAGTAAAATAACTCAGATTCAGTATTACAAATGTTATAAATATTCTTTCATTTCTAGATTACAGATTATTTAGAAGAATTTTAATCCAGCAACATAGCTGCTCTGGCAAAGGATCATATCCAAGCACCTTCTAGGTCTCTGTGATCCAGTTGGAATAACACACCTTTTAAGCCCTATGGCTGAAATGTAAACATGACTTTAGTACACACCTTTAACCAAAAACAATGAAAGTAAGGCTAGTTTGTAGAAGGAAGCAGTTATGTTTGAAAGTAAATATCCAATTGATTTGTAGCAAATCAGAGAAATATTTGCCATTATGATTCAAATGTAGCATATGCCCAACTCTCATGAGAGTATACAGGAAAGAAAGGTGACTAAAGAGAGCAATGCAGAGAGAAAGAAAGAGAGAGGAGAGAGAGAATGGAGGGAGGGAGAGAGGGAGGGAGGGAGGCAAGAAAGGAGGGAGGGAGGGAGAGGAGTTTTACTGAGACACTTTTACAGAGTCAGGTTACAAGTGAAGACAAAATGAGCCAGATACTGACATTATAACATTCTACCAGACTTAGTTTGAGGCCAAGCAGAACAATTCAGTCAAATGTTGAGAGAAGCAACTTTGAATCAGTCAGCTAAAAGAGGAGTTTGAGCCAAAAGAGCTGGGTTGAACCAGTCAGCCAGATTTCAGAAAGAGATAAAAAGAGTGAGCTTATTCAGCAATAAGCCTCCAAGACACCTAGTGAACAAAAGTTACTTTTACAAGATTATATATATATATATATATATATATATATATATAATTATATATATATATATATATATATATTATCACATATAACCATTTATATATACATGTAACATGAAAGTACAATTAAGAGTGTCTGAAAAGCAAGGAGTAATAGTATATGGAAGTTTGTTTGCATACAATCAAAGTGCATGATATATTTGAGTGAAAATGTATTAATGAAAACCATAACTATTTACAACTAATAAATGCCAATAATTTTTTTAAAAAGTTAAATGCTAATTTTAAAAGAAATTTAAATACTATATGATAATACAAACAACATTGCATCTGAAGTGAGTACTTAAAATTATCTAAATTATTTTATACCTGGAAGATATTAACAACCAAAGATAAGTAATATTACAATATTTTATATTGAATATTTTGAGATAAATGTAAAATACCATTTTCTAGAGACTTAAGGAGGATACAACAAAAAATTTGAGATTAGTGAGCTTCATTATTTACATTATAGGTTCTTATAAATTCAATATACAAGGGAGACAAACTTTTATAATAATTTTAGTAACTAGTAATCATATTCAACATACTATGGGCCAAGAACATGTTTTGTATGCTTTTAATGTAAAAATGTAATTTTTTCATAAACACATAATTTTAAAATCATATAACATTTGATAATTTTGGAGCATTGGAAATGAAAGTAACATGGCTGCAGACCTGCAGCTAGTGAGGGACAAACCAGCAACCCATCACAAAAATCTTTAAGAATCTACACTATTTAATGAACTGTGTCCATGTTTTTAGGCAATATATTGCTAGTACCTAATATGAAGAATTATTTTAGATAAAATTCTCATTATGCTATAAATTATTATTATCTCTTATCTTTTTAATATTCATTTGTAATGACCTTCAGATTTTTTAATCTCTTCATCTATACATAAAGAAACTAACATTAAACAATTTATTATTTTTTAAAATAACATTATTGAGATGAAAATAAAATAGCATTTACCAGAGAATAAAAGAGGACATGAAAAAAAAATAGAGAGATTAGTGAATGCTGTATGAATGTATGGAAAAGTTGTAGTGAGGCCATTATGTACATTATAGGTTCTTAAGAAATAATTTATTAACAATACATTATATAACATTATGGTATTATAAAAAACCTTATTTCTATACATTAGTGGTAGATTGAATGTGAAAATGAAATCTACAAAACTGATTTTATGACAATGTTCAATGTGGTTCATGTACCAGCAAAATCAGCACCATGTGGAAACTTCAGTTAGGAGTACAAGTTTTCAATCCCTTCCTGAATCAGAAAACTAGTGGATAGTACACATTAATCTGCATCCTCACTGGCAAGAAACAATCCCTTACACTATTAATAATAATTTGTTAATGCCTGTAGAGAGAAACCTAGCATCACTGTTCTTTGAGAGGACCCACTCACCAAGCAATGAAAGAGATGGAGATAGCCATAGCCAAACATTAAATCGAGCTAGGAAAGTATCTTGTGAAAAAGTTGGGAAATGGTTTAAGGGGCCCAAAGGGGACAGCGACTCCACAAGTAAACCAACAGAATCAATTAACCTAGACACTTTGGGTGTCCCAGAGACTGAAACACCAATCAAAGAGTGATCACAAGGTGTGCCTAGGCTCCATGAACATATGTAGCTGACATATATAGCAGTTTGGTCCCCAACAACAGGACCTTGGGCTCTTACTGAATCCTTGTCTGCTGGCCTATGGAATCTGTTACCATAAATGGATTGATTGCCTTGTTTGGTGTCAATTAGAGGTGATGTGATGCACCTATCCATTAGGCTACCTGATGTGCAGGGGAGATAGTGGAAGGTAGTGGGGGGTTGATAATAGGGGGTAGCAGGGAAACAATGAGACCTAGAGGGACCTCCCATTCTCTACAGAGAAGGGCAAGGGGGCCTGAGAGAGGTTCTGTGTGAAGGAGTACTGGGAGAAGGGAAGGCTGAAGTAAAATGAATAAATAAACATAAAATTTTAAAAAATAAATCTCTACAAGGAATTCTGGCACACAGTGAAGTTTGAAATCCAGTATTTGAGGATATCTTTTTATCTAAACTAAAATAATAGTTTTGGGATAGCTTTTGTTAGCATAAATCTCCTGTCATTTACTGGGCCACCAACATGGTAACATACACCAGCTGATATGAGGTCCTCAACAGATATACAGCAGAGGACTACCAGGTTTCAACTCAGAGAAGATGCACCTAACTCTCATGAGGCTGGAGGCCCCAGGGAGTGGAGAGGTCTGGTGGGTTGTGGGAGGGCGGTCACCTTTGTGAAGATAGGAAGAGTAAGTATGGGATGTGGAACAGGCAGAGGGTAGTCTGGGAGGATAATAAAATCTGTACTGTAAAAATAAGATTAAATAAAAATTTAAAGTTCTTTTTAATCTCTCATCTTTTATATAAAGAGAGCATAGTCCTGATGTCCATAACCAAACATAAATCCAAATAAGTAAATCCAATATCCATATATATATATATATATATATATATATATACCTGTACCACAACCATAAATAGCATGACACCTATAAATACAACTGAAATTATTGTGTAATGGTACATATGTAACACACCTAAGGTGATTTTGCTGTTTATAGTAGGAAAAAGCTCTGCCAATCTCTAGTGATGGTTCCTTTCCAACCTACAACCTTGCTACTCTTTAAAAAGAAATCCTTCTACTGCAATGGTTGTTCTTTAAGAAAGTAAAATGTCTACTTTTCTCATATCAGCATTTTAAAAATACAATCCTATTGGCAACACTTTTTTCACAGAATGAAAATTTATGAAGACTGAGACTTCTAAGAATGTAAAGTTAAAAAAAGACATTTTTTAATCAAAATTACTCATTTCTTTTTGCACGTGCCTCTCACAATCTGGCTATCTTTGGTGTTAACAGGCCAGGGTGTCTCTGGAGCCAGCATCCTGTGTCCCTGGTTGCTAAAGATCTCCTGAAAGACCTGGAGATCAAGCGGATCAAGGACTTCCTTGTAAAACCAGATACACTAAATCTAATAGAAAAGAAAAAGGGAAATAGCCTAGGACACATTGGCACAGGAGAAAATTTCCTGAACAGAATGAAAATGGATCAGGATCTAAGATCAACAATTGACAAATGGGATCTCATGAAATTGGAAAGTTTTGGTAATAACAAAGGACAATTTTGAAAGGACAAACTGGAAACCAACAGATTGGAAACCAATATCTTTACCAATTCTACATTCAATAGAGGACCAATATATAATATACATACAAAGAACTCAAGAAGTTAGACTCTAGAGAACCAAATAACCCTATTAAATGGGGTACAGAGCTGAACAAAGGATTCTCAACTGAGGAATATCGAATGGTTGAAAACCACTTAAATAAATGTTCATCATCTCTAGTCATCAGGGAAATGCAAATCAAAATAACCCTAAAATTCTACCTCACACCACTCAGAATGGCTGAGATCAAAAACTCAGGTGACAGCTGATTCTGGCAAGGATATAGAGAAAGACTAGCACTCCTCCACTGTTGGTGGGCTTGCAAGCTGGTACAGCTGCTCTCAAATCAGTCTGGTAGTTCCACAGAAAACCCAGCTATTCCACTCCTGCGCAAATACCTCAAAGATGCTCCAACATATAATAAGGACACATGTTCCACCATGTTCATAGCAGCCTTATATATAATTGTCAGAAGCTGGAAAGATCCCAGATGTCCTTCAACAGAGGAATGGATACAGAAACTGTGGTATGTTTATTCAATGGAATACTACTTCGCTATTAGAAACAATGACTTCATGAAATTCCTAGGCAAATGGATGGAACTAGAGACTATCATCCTTAGAGAGGTAACCCAGTCACAAAAGAACACACATGGTAAGCACTCACAGATAAGTGGATACTATCCCTAGAAAGCTCTGAATATCCAAGAAACAATTCATAGATCTTATGAAGCTCAAAGACAAGGAAGGCCAAAATGTGGATGCCTCAATCCTTCTTAGAAGGAAAAACAAAACACTCATGGGAGGAAACACAAGGTCAAATAGAGTGACAGAGATTGATGAAAAGAGCATTCAGAGGCTGTGTCACCTGGGGATCCACCCCAAATGCAGCCACCAAACCCAAGCACTATTGCTGATACAAAGAAGTGTTTACTGGCAGGGACCAGATAGAGATGCCTCCTCAGGGGCTCTGCCAAAGTCATACAGATACAGCTGAGAATGCTTGCAGTTAACCATTGGACTGAACACAGGGACCCCAATGAAGGTGATAAAGAAAGGAGTGAAGTAGCTGAAAGGGGTTGCAACACCATGGGAAGAACAACATTATCAACCAACCAAACCCTCCACAACTTCCATGGACTAAAATACCAACCACTGAGCACACATTGAAAGACATTTTTTTTTTTCATTTGCATGTGTAGCTGAAGATAGCAGTGTCTGATAAAAATGTAAGAAGAGGCCTATTGTCCAGGGAAGACATGTTTTCCCAATGTAGGGGAAAGCCAAGGCAATGGGGTGAAGAGAGTGATTAGGTGGAAGTACACCTTCCTGAAGACAAGTGGCTGGGGAGGGTGGATGGGAGCAGGGTGGGGGAAGGGGATTGCAGCTCAAATGTAAATACAGAGAGTATCTAATAAAAAAATAAGAGCTGCCTTGGTCCTGGTGTCTGTTCACAGTGGTAAACCCCTAATTAAGACAGATACCCAGAGGGCCTGGAGAATGAATCAAAATATGCAGCAGTGGGTCTTAGGGGACGGGGTAACTCTAAAATGACTCAGAGACCTTTGGGATGTTAGAGGCTTTTGGGACTTAATGGGCATGACCTTACCTGACATGCCCAATGATGGGGAGATGGAACTGGAAAAGACCACCTCTAGTAAATAGACAGGAGCCCCAGTACAGAGATGGGGCTACCAACCTACCTTCAAATTATTGACTCACAATTGTTCCTGTGTAAAGGAAAAACAGGGACAAAAGTTGAGCAGAGACAAAATGGCCAACCAATGACCAACCCAACTTGGAATCCAAAATCCAAGGAGAATACACATGCTGGTTCCTGACTCCTGCCACATGTGTAGCAGAGGACTGCTTTGTATAGCCTCATTGGGAGAGAATGCACTTAATCTTATGGAAAATTGTATCCCAGGAAAGAGAGATGCTAGTGGTGTGAGGTGGGAGTGGGTAGGCAGGTGAGGGAGCAACATTTCAGAAGTGGGGTGCACCAGAAAGGGGGACAACTTTTGGAATAAAAATAAAGTAATTTAATAAAGATTTTTAAAGGTTTGATATCAAAGATTTTTTGAAAAAAATATTCATTTGTTACCTGTTTTCACAATTCAGTCAATATTCAAAATTTACTTCAAGATAATGGGTGATTAGGAGGGAGTGTACCTTTGTGAAGGCAAATGGAGGGGGAGGGGGGATTAACATCTCAAATGTAAATACAGAGTATCCAATTTAAAAAAAAGAAAAGAAAAGAAGTCCAAAAGAAGGCACAAAAATAAAAGACGAACACTCGGAAATCCATAAAACACTAAACTGGAATCTATAATAAACACAGAGAAGACCCCCCAAAAGATAGTTTTTATCATCATTCTATTTTGGGTTTTAGTTTTTAAGGAGTATTTGTTTTCTGTCTTTGTGTTTCTCCCTGTACACATGTATGGACACACATACCACAGGGTATATAGAAAAGTCAGAGGACTACCCATGGCAGCTTGTTGTCTCTTCCCATATGCATAGTTCAGGTAGAAATAAGGTTACAGATTCACTTTGTATCAAATGAATCTACATTTTGAGGCATTTTGCTGACACAAACTAATGAAAATAAAATGTATATCAAGTGGAAATAATAATTAAAATGTTCTAATTGTGATTATATTCCCCTTTCACCTGTACTCTATAAGAACTGATTTAAAATGGCAAAATTCTTTTTGAATATAAAACATGACATTAATCTTTTAGACAGTTAATACACTATGTATTCAAGGTAAAGAATACCTATGTCATTAACAGGAGACAGCCTTTGCCCTATGAAAACTGCAAGAATCTATGTTTATATTTCACTTGCCTTATAACAGCATCACCTGTGTGCATCCATTAATAAATGCAACCATATCAATTAAAAACCTGGTAACCAAGGGGCTAGAAATATAGATGAGTGGTAGATTGCTTAACTCACATTTAGTTCATTCACATGTTGGCTTAATTAACTTAACTGAGAGAATAAGTGGATGTAAATATGACTTAAAAGGGGTAATGAAAAGTGGGTAAAATGTTTCCATTTAAATGTCCTGTAACTAAAATATTCTTGTCTTTAAATACATTTTGTTTGCATTTAGTAATTATGTCCCTATAGTGCTCAATGTGGTATTTCCACTCAGATTATCATAATCAAATTCAACTTCCCTTTTTACATAATGGCTTATTCTTTTTACATGTTAGTAATCTGATGTTTGTTGGTTTGGTTTTCTAAAAATTTGATAGTTTTCCTAAAACCCGAATATATCCTTTTAAATGTACATCTTGTTTTCTATTTTATTGTATTTATAACAAGTGTTTTAAGCCCATGTTATATACTAAATATTATTAGTAAGACAGCTTTCTATCTTTATGACTAAAGACCAAGGAAAAAAAATTAATTCTATTTTAAAATAATCAACGGTCTGTCTATGATACTTTGTAAAATGACACTAAGTTGTCTCCCGAATTTTATGTCCCATAGAACTAACAGAAATGGAATCCTGGGGAGCACTGGTGAAAGAACATAAAGGTCCTTTTATTCAAACCAAAAAAAAAAAAAAAAAGCTGTATTTAATTGTTTTGGTTTTGCCATGTTAAAAAAAAAAAAAAAAAAAAAAAAAAAAAAACCCAGCTAAGATTTCTACCTGTTACAAACTCATTTGATTGGAGCAAGCTCAGAGCATTATCATGGGTGAAAGCAGCATGCTTTCAGATTCACACAGAGAAAGAACAGCAATGACCATGGCATTCTGACAACCTGAAAGAAGCTGACATTCTTATTCAACATGTGAGGTTATATGCCAGTCTTAGCGGCTTGAATTATCAAAAGAAGAGTTTGTCCTACACTGGATAATTTTCATTGTTTTCTTTTAAGATAACAATATTAAATTCAATAAAATTGGAGAAAGCACATCAAGCTGCCTACAAGGGGTTTTCAAGTTTATGCTTTTTAACCAATTCGACTGCAACAATGTGAATATATACATGCAGTATTATTCAAATACCTAACTCACTTGTCTAAAATAGCTAGAACCCATTTGAAGAGCACTGGCTACTTAAGTGTTAAACACAGTAAATTCACTTTTCTAAATTGCCCCATTTATTATATTTAATTCTCCTTCTGTAATCAGGAGCACTGAAGTACACATTCATAGTTGCTGTTCTTTGAAGAGTTCTTTTATTGTTGTCTCCTTTCCCTACATAATGTCCTGCAGCAGCTGGTCTATTATTATGATGCTTTACTCCACTCTTTTTTTCCGGGGGTTTTCCTGGCACAAATAATTAAAATGTACTTACCTTCCACTTCTTTTGATGAAACGAAGAATGCTCTGGGTGCAAATATGGGGGGGGGGCAGGGGAAGTGCTGCTGTGGAGGGGAGCTGAGTTGTTTGTTTCTTTTCATTTTATTTCTGAATAGTGACATATTGATGTTTCAGATAATAAATCATTCCAATTTGTTCATGCCCACAAGCAATGGTTTTAATCTTCATTTAAGACTTGCAAAGTCCGTTTTGTTAGAAGCGTTTGATAAAATACTCAATTACCATTTTTTACACTGAAGTTCGACTGCTGTGCTGATAAAAGGCTCCAGCTCAGAAGATAAACTGCAAATAATTTGTGAAGAACAAGTGTCAGAGGCAGGATAGAATGAAGGGGATGTTTTTTATATTCTATTACCAGTGTGACAGGGAGGTTCAATATTTATTTCATTGAGGATGTCATTTAAACATTGACTGACACCTGCTGCTTATAGTCACATACTCATCATATTAAAATTCTAAGAGGTTTCAAAGTGAGATGTGACTCTATGTCCAATAATAAGAAAAAAACTCATATACAACTCAAAAGGAGAATACCTCACTAATATATGCAAACTATTTAAGTAAATGAAACTTTATGTAACTCAGTTCTGTGAGTTTTCATGGCAGTAAAAATGCATAAATTTTACATCTCCCCTTGCCTTATCTTTCATGAATTTAGTTTTGAGGCCTTTGCTAATATGTATCAAACAAATGCCTGTCCCTTAATTCATTGAATTTCCCTTTTCTAGGTAATCTACTGTTAAAAACTTTTTAATTTCCTCCTATATGCAGACAGTTCACATTGCAGAAAGCTATAATATGTTAAGTTTTCTTAATGTGAATCGGCTTATTAAATCTACCTTCATTAACTCAAGTTTAAAAGTTTCTATTAAATGCTCAATAAGAAGAGATAGCTTTGCTTTCAAGTTTGTGCCCCTCAAAACAATGTACTCCGTTAACTATTTTTCTCCCAGGAACTCCTCTCCATTCCCCACTCTCTAGTTAATCACTTTCAAAAACTTTATATCCAAAGCCTTTTTGCTGTGAGTTTAAAAGTCGCATGTTGTCTTTCTAAATTGCATCAAGCCATGGCCTCTAATTTTGATTTTAGCAGCAAAATTGGGGGAAATAGAATGAAGAATTTAAAAGCTTAGAACAATTAGCAGAAGAAAAACTAAAGAATTTGCCAACAGAATTTGGTTTGTATTTACAAAGCTTTAATTCGATGCCTTAATTTTCCACTAATTCCCCTTAGATGTGTTATTACATTGTCTTAGCAATTCATACCTCTATCCCTACATCACATGTAAAACCATTGGCAGTTGACAAATGAATCTAATTTTCAAGATTCTTGTTCTCATTTTGCTTTGTTTGGGCTTTTTTGTCTTATTGGTGTTTTGCTTGTTTTTTGCACTTGTTTGTTTGAGGATGAGAATGATCATAAAGTTGGATGGATATGGAGGTATGTGGGTCTGCTAAGACTTGTGGGGAGGGGAAAACACAATAAAATATATTTAAAAAGCATTTTTCAATTAAAAATCATTATATTGTTATACATCAACAATCCCAGTATTCCCTACTGTGAGATAGGAGATAAAGACAAAAGGAATAAGAGTCCAGATACCTGGATTATGTGGCACAACAGAATAAATACCAGGAGATCCTGCCTCAACCAAATGGAAAGAAAAACAGCTCCTGATAGTTGTCCTTGACTCTTCAGTTGCACATGGGCATGAACACACACACACAGAGAGAGAGAGAGAGAGAGAGAGAGAGAGAGAGAGAGAGAGAGAGAGAGTGGGAGGAGAGGGGGAGAGGGAAAGGGAGAGGGAAAGGGAGGGGAAGGGTGGAGGGAATAAATTTTTGAATTTGCCTTGAGGATTGGGTCTCAATCCCCAACACACACACATACACAAACACACACATGCAGGTTAGTGAATATACTTACATACTTGTAATTCCAGATGGGGAGGGAAAAAAACTTATTTTAGGGGGCTCAGTGATCAAAAGTATGTTTGTTAATCAAAAATGCATTATATGCATATGCACATATGAAATTCTTCAATAAGATTGTGTAGAGGTTATTTGAGCTTCTAGAAATGTAGTAGAAGTTGGATGATGAAATTTGCTTAAAACATCTCAATTTTAAGAGTACTCTTTACATACTCTTAAAATTGTATTTTGATTTTTAAGTTTAAGTCATTCCAATTTAGCAAATATTTTAGTAGCAGTATACCACATTCAAGATACTGTGCTAACTGGTTAATGTCTTTTAGGCATTCTCAGTTATGGGATCCTTTAGGAGCTTCTTTTCCCTTGCATTTCTTAATATTAAACATAAAAAATAACTGTGTTTCCAAATCTGTTTTTTTTTTTTTAATTCTCCCCTCATGATCCTGTCGCCCAATACAGACTCATTACTCCTATGTTAGCACAGTGATTCCTTTCGTCATGCCTGAAACAGCTACAATACAGAGATTAAATACAATCTATATCCACATAAATCATTGAATAAATGAATCATGAAATTAATATGTAAATTGTGTGTTTAACCTCTATTTATACAGCACTGTCTGTCACCATGTTGTAAATCTAAAACTAATTGCAAATTCACAACTCTGTAAAAAGAACAGCATGGTAAAAGCTTGACATATTTATTAACTAAATGTTGAACTACATTGAATAAATAATTAACAGCCATGCCAGAGCAGGAACAGAAAATTATATTTAAACACAGATGTCACCTGTATGAAGCGGCTTACACTACTTTAGATCAGATTTTTATATTAATCAAAGAACACTGCTGCTGTTTCATTTTGACAGACAAATCTGTTTCAATTTATTCATGATTTCATTAAACATTTTCTTTTAAAAAGGGATTTGTCATGATGAGCCACCAAAATACTCTTCTTTTTTTTATGCCTCTATGAATGAAAAAGTAAAGGATTCCCTAAAGGTAAATTACAGCAAGCTCATTCAAAGAGTACACAAAAAACTTCTTAATGCACTCAGCAGATTGTAGCTTTATAAATAATAAAATGCAAATTCTGTGAGTATTTTAATGATATGCAGATTAAAACTACTTTATGTTTAATGAGTCATTCGATCAATATGGTTGTCTACCAAAAACAATTTTCTATAAATAACAAGTTACTCGAATAACAACTTTGAACATAAAGCTAACCTGTGACTATATAAAATAAAATATGTTGAGTAATAAGGTCCCTTCATACATATACAGCATTCCTTTTATCATATGACACCAACTGAGACCCAAAACCTTCCAACTACAATTTGCCCAGCCTACAAGATGTGCTGTGGTAAAGGTGGCATGGAAATTGTGAGAGTAGCTAACCAATGACTGGTTCAACCTGAGAGCTGTGCCACCTCTAATAATACCTGGAAGGCCAGAACCCAGAAACTTAGGACAGAACCAAACACAACTGGCAAAAATGTCAATGAAAGGATTTCTTATGATATTCTCCTGTACTCATAGATTGGTTCCTAATTCAACAGTCATCAGAGAGGTTTTTTTTTTTTTTTTTTTTTTTTTTTTTTTTTTTTTTTTTTTTTGATTCAGAAACTGACGGAAACATATGCACAGACCCATAGGCAAACATTACACAAAGTTCAGGAAAGGAACCAGAGGAGCCAGAGGGGGCAAGGACCCCACAGGAAACCCAAAGAATCAACCAAACTGGATCATAGGAGGAACTGACAAGAGGGGCTTGCCCACATGAGACTGATGTACGTACTTTTTATATATGTTACAGTTGTGTAGCTTGGAGTCTTTATGGGACTCCTAAGATTAGGAAGAGGGGCTGTCATTGACTCTTTTTGACTGCTTTGGGGACCCTTTTCTTCATACTCTGTTGCCTCACACAGCCTTAATATGTGGGGAGGTACCTAGTCTTCCTGAAACTTGATATGCCATGTTTGGTTGATATTCATGGGATGTCTGCTCATTTCTGAAGGGAAGCTTACAGGGTGGATGGGGGATGCAGTGAGGAGGTCAGGGAAGGATTGGGAGGAGAGCCACAAAGAGAAACTATTGTGGTAGGGATGTAAAAAATAATAATAAAAATTAAAACTTGCAAAGTTTCTACATGACTTGCTCTAACTTCAACAATAGATTAAACACTTGATTTTTAAATGTTTACTATATAATTTAATAATCTGAAATAGTATTAAAATACTTAAAATTGGTAACCAAGATTGACATGAAAACCTTCACTCATTTCAATTGAAATTACTCTTGCAGATGAGAAATAAATCTTAGATCTGGAATTCTCTAACCAATTCAATCTGAGTGACCAGTACCACACAAAGTGTGAAATGAAACCTTTTAAATTCATAGAATACCGTATCACAGAGATTTACAACTAAATCAATAAATGAATGTTTTCTGTTTCCTCTTAATCCAATCTTTTATAATGTGTCTATATACCTTCAAAATTTTTAGCCTGAAAATTTAAGTTAACCAATATGAAGGAAACTTTAATTGTGATAATGGTTCAAAAATATGTAATCAATATTTATAATTTTTACCCTGAAAAAATTTTATTTTTGTTCAGTATGTATAAATTCCACTAAAACCCAGGCATACTGATGGATTGCTTATATCAAATTATTCATACTTTCCTGCATAATTTTCTTAATAACAAGTGTTATGTGTTCTTTAAAAAGCTGGCTGAATTAGCACATTGCATATTTGTAAAATTTTGAATATTTAAAGGCATCTAGAACCTATCAGTTCTGTATTTGTGTCTATGAAATTTCTAAACAAATACAGCACATTTCAAGATCCCAAGAATCCTGAATTGAAATCATGGGGACGGTGAAAACCAAGTACAGGAACAAAAATAATATCATAAAACCAGAACCTAAATACTTTACAGAGCTATTGCACATTCTAATGTGTTATAGTACAGTAGTTAGAATGGTTTACTTGCCTTTTATTCCTTACATGTCAAGAGCAAGAAAAGGACAAATATATGTTATTCCCTTTTACACATGGTAAGTCAATGACAGCCAGTGACAAGAGAAGAAAATTATTATAAAAAAAAAGAAGATTCAACAAATGGTGCTGGTCCAACCGGCACTCAGCATGCAAAAGAATGAAAATAGATCCTTTCTTATCTCCTTGTACAAAGCTCAAGTGTAAGTGGATCAAAGATTTCCACATTAAACCAGATACACTGAAACTATTAGATGAGAAAGTAGGGAAAACTTTAGAACATATAGGCACAGGAGAAAATTTTCTGAACAAAACACCAATGGCTCAAGCTCTAAGGTCAAAGATTAACAAATGGGACTTAATGAGATTGCAAAGTTTCTGTAAGGCTAAAGACATTGTCAAGAAAACAAAACGGCAGCCAACAGAATGAAAAAAAGATTTTTACCAACTCCACATCAGATAGAGGCCTAATATCTAAGTTATACAAAGAACTCAAAAAGCTAGACACCAGAGAATCAAACAACCCTATTAAAAATGGGGTACAGAGCTAAACAAAACGTTCTCAGCTGAGGAATATCGAATGGCTGAGAAATATCTGAGGAAGTGCTCGACATCCTTGGCCATCAGGCAAATACAAATCAAAACAACCCTGAGATTCCACCTCACACCAGTCAGATTGGCCAAGACCCAAAACACAGATGACAGCAGATGCTGGCGAGGTTGTGGAGAAAGAGGAACACTTTTCCACTGTTGGTGGGGTTGCAAACTAATACAACCACTCTGGAAATCAGTCTGGCGATACCTCAGAAAATTGGACATAATACTACCTGAAGACCCAGCTATTCCACTTCTGGGCATATACCCCAGAGACACCTTAGTACACAACAAAGATATATGCACCACAATGTTCATAGCAGCTCTATTCATAATAGCCAGAAGCTGGAAAGAACCCAGATGTCCTTCAGAAGATGAATGGATACAAAAATTGTGGTACATTTACACAATGGAATACTACTCAGCCACCAGAAACAATGACTTGACCAAATTCTTAAGAAAATGGCTGCATCTAGAGAATATCATTCTGAGAGAGATAACCCAGTCACAAAAGAACAGACATAGTATGCAGTCACTGATAATGGGATGCTAACCCCAGAGGCTCGCACTGCCCCAGAAACAACTCACAAACTGTATGAAGTCCAAGAAATAAAGAAAACAAACCAAACCAAAACAAAAAGATCTTTATACAACAAGAAAACTTTGACTATTTCCATGTTACATTTTGTTTTACATGTACTTTATGCTCATTGTAACTATTAAGTTTTCAATGCATACCATCAAACCTTTAAAAAAATCAAGTACTGACTAAAAAATATATTCATACAGTTTTATGTAAAAATTATTTTAAAATCTGAAAAAAGTACTGACAAAAATGTATTGTATAATTTTATGCAAAAAATGCTTAAAATCTGTACATTTATCTTTGTTTTGTAAAATAAAGTTGTTAAAAAAAGAAAAAAAGAAGGAAGAATATTTATAGAAAAAAATACCTGGAAATTCCAAATGAGGGTTAAATTTAATAAAGTACAAAGAATTTAGCTCACTGAGGACAGCATAATCAGGGTATTAACAAACTTTTAACTGCAATATAAGTGATGAAAACAACAAATCTAACTTTAAATGATATATGCAAACCACTAAATGCCTTTTATAAACATTTTGTGTGAAGAAACTCTCTTGACCTAAAAATAATTTATAACATTACAGAAGTATTCATAATATAAAGTGAAAAAAGTAAGAGAAATTGTACACCATATAATGTTTTATGAGCATGTTTGAGACCCCTTGAAAGAAGGCAAAGGAATATCTCTAGATTGTTTAAATGTACGAATATGGTGGATTTAAAGTTGAGGCTCAACAATTTCTAAAATGTTTCCTAAACTTTTTGTTATTTTTATAAGCTGAATAATCATATCTCTCTCTCTCTCTCTCTCTCTCTCTCTCTCTCTCTCTCTCTCTCTCTCTCTCTCTCTCTCTCTCTCTTTCTCTCTCTCTCTCTCACACACACACACACACACAGAATCTTTCGTTTTTTACCTTTGGTTCCTATAAACAATAACTTAAGATATTTTCTACTATTTTTACTAATAATTTAAAACCACAACACAAAACTCACCAACACACCACATATTAACACAATTATTAAAAGATCACAAATTTAGAAAAAGCAACCAAGTAACATTTCTTAGTAAGCTAAATGGCAATATTTTATATTTGGGACTTGTTAAATTATGAGTCTAGCATTTAATAGATGAAACATCTAAGCAGTTGTGTATTAAGTATAAATTATATGATGGCAAAATCACACAGCCCATTTGCCACCAGGAACAGAGGAGATCCAGGGACACAGGCATGGTGAGACTGCACTGCCAGTAGCTGGGGTGCAGAGAGGACAGGGCTGAGCTCGCGCAAAGCATGCTCCTCCCCAAAATGGTTCAGGGGAGCAGGAAATCTGCCATACTGACTCAGTTACCACCCAGAAGGCCTTTGCATGCAGACCAAATGCTCAGGCCATTTACCACCTAGAACAGCAGAGAACCAGGGACACAGGCCTGGTGAGACTGAGCTGCATGTAGCTGGGCACAGAGAGGTGTGGGCCAAGCATGCTGAAAGCAAAGTCAGCCCAATTACTTCAGGGGAGCAGAAACTCTGCCATAGGGACACAGTTTCTACCAGGAAGGCCTTGCTCACAGAAAAAATGCTCAGGCCATTAATGACCAGAAACAGCAGAGATCCAGGAACACAGGCCTGGTACACAGGAGGGGCAGGACCCAATCACTGACAACAAGACCACTTATAATCACAGATGACAAGATGGCAAGAGGAAAGCGAAAGAACTTACCCAATGGAAACCAAGACAAGCTGTCAACACCAGAACCTAGCTCTCCATCACAGCAAACACAAGAATGCCAAACACTACAGAAAAAGAAGACTCAAACCTGAAATAATACCTCAAGATGATGATGGAGATCTTTAAACAAGAACAGGAGGAAAGCATAAAGAAATAGAAGCTTTTAAAGAGGAAAGAAGAAAAACACTCAAAGAAATCAAAGAACTAGAGGAAAACTGAACAAAATAGATGAAGGAATTGAAGAAGAAATTAGAAATGGAAATGGAAACAATAAAGAAAACACTAAAAGGACAACCCTGAAGGTAGAAAACCTAAAAAAGAAATCAGAAGTCACAGATGGAAGCAGTTCCAACAGAATACAAGAGATGGAAGAGAGAATCTCAGGAGCTGAAAACAACATTGAAAACAGACAAAACAGTCAGAGAAGATGCAAAAACAAAAAAGGTCCTAACCCAAAATGTCAAGAAGATCCAGAGAAGACCAAACCTACGAATAATAGGAATAGAAGAGGGCAAAGAATATCAACTAAGAGGCACAGTAAATATCTTCAACAAAATCATAAAAGAAAACTTCCCTACACTTATGAATGAGATGACCATGAGCACAAAAGAAGCCTACAAAACTCCAAGTAGAGTGGACCAGAAAAGAAATTCCTCCCGACACATAATAGTCAAAATGCCAAGTGCCCAAACCAAAGAAAGAATACTAAAATCAGTTAGGGAAAAAGGTCCTGTAACATATAAAGGATGACCAATCAGAATCATACCCAACTTCTCAACAAAGACTATGAAAGCTAGACGATCCTGGAGAGATATCATGCAAACCATAAGAGAACACAAGTGTCAGCCCAAGCTGCTATACTGATCAAAACTCTCAATCACCATAGATGAAGAAACCAAGATATTCCAGGAAAAAACTAAATTTACAAAATATCTGACTACAAGCTCAGCACTGCAACCAATTATATGTGGAAAACCAAATACAAGGAGGGAAACTACATAGTAGTAAAAACAAAAAAATACCTAAGCAAAAAAAAAAAAAAAAAAAAAAAAAAAAAAAAAAGAAGAAGAAGAAGAAGGAGGAGGAGGAGGAGGAGGAGGAGGAGGAAACAGAGGCACAGTTCTACCTCTAAAAGCAAAAGAGCAGGAAACAGCAACCACTATTCCTTAATATCTGTTAACATAAATGGAGTCAATTCCTCAATAAAAAGACATAGGCTATCAGCCTGGATACATAAACAGAATCCAGCAATTTGCTGCACACAGGAAACTCAACTCAGAGACAAAGACATACACTATCTCAGAGTAAAAGGTTGAGAAAAAAATTTCAAAGCAAAAGGCCCCAAGAAGCAAGCCGGATTAGCCATTCTAATATCGAATAAAGTAGATGTTCACCCAAAAGTTATCAAATATAATAAGGAAGGAAACTTTTTACACATTACAGGGAATATTTGTCAGGAGGAACTCTCAATCCTAAACATATATCCTCCAAATACAAGAGCACCCATATTAATAAAAGAAATCTTACTAAAGCTCAAAAAATACATTTCACTCCACACAAAAATAGTGGGAGGCCACAACACCCCACTTCCATCAATGGACAGATCATGGAAACAGAAATTGAACAAGAACGCAGTAGAACTAGCAGAGGTTATGAACCAATTAGAATTAATAGACGTCTACAGAATATTTCATCCTAAAACAAAAGAATATACCTTCTTCTGAGAACCTCACAGCACCTACTCCAAAATTGACCATATAATCAAACACAAAACAAGCCTCAATCCATATAAGTATATTGAAATACTCCCATGCAACTTACCAGACCACCATGGTTTAAGGCTGGTCTTTAATAACAACAAAGACAACAAAAATCCCATATACATATGGAAACTAAACAATGCTCTATTAAACGATAGCATGACCAATGAAGAAATAAAGAAAGAAATTAATGATTTTCTAAAAATCAATTAAAATGAAAACATAACATACCCAATCCTATGGGATACATGAAAGCAGCACTGATAGGAAAACTCATAGCTCTAAGTGCTTCCAAAAAGAAACTGGAGAGAGCTTACACTAGCAACTTGACAGCACAATTGAAAGCTCTACAGCAAAAGGAAGAAGATCGACCCAAGAGGAGTAGACAGCAAGAAATAATCAAACTCAGAGCAGAAATTGGCCAAATAGAAGCAAAAAGAACAAAAGAATCAACAAAACCAAGAGCTGGTTCTTTGAGAAATGTAACAAGATTGATAAACCCTAGGCCAGACAAGCTAGAGGGCAAAGAGAGAGTATCCAAATTAACAAAAATCAGAAAGGAAAGTGGAGACATAACAACTGAAACTGAGGAAATTAAAGGAATCATAAGATCCTACCAAAAACAGCCTATATTCAACAAAGCTGGAAAATCTGTAGGAAATGGATGAATTCTTAGGCAGATACCAGATATTAAAGTTAAACCATGAGCAGGCAACCAATCTAAATAATCCCATAATATATAAAGAAATAGAAGCAGTCATCAAAAGCCTCCCAACCAAAAAAAGCCCAGATCCAGTTGAGTTCATTGCAAAATTCTATCAGAAATTTATTGACGACCTAATACTAATACTCTCCAAACTATTCCACAAAATAGAGTCAGATGGAACACTACACAACTCATTTTTCCAGGCCATAATAACCCCCATTCCGAAATCACAAAAAGACCTTACAAGGAAAGAGAATTTCAGACCAATCTAACTTATGAACACTGATGCAAAAATACTCAACAAAAGCCTTGCAACCCGAATCCAAGAACATATCAAAATGATCCTTCACCATGATAGAGTAGGCTTCATCCCTGGGATGCAGGGATGGATTAATATAAGGAAATCAATCAGTGTAATCCACCATATAAACAAACTCAAAGATCAAAATCACATGGTCATCTCACTAGATGCTGAGAAGGCATTTGACAAAATTCAACACCCCTTCATGTTAAAAGTCCTGGAACGAACAGGAATCCAAGGCCCATACTTAAACATAATAAAATCAATATACAGCAAGCCAACAGCCAACATCAAACTTAATTGTGGGAAACTTGAAGCAATCCTACTAAAATCAGGGACTTGACAAGGCTGCCCACTCTCCCCCTACCTATTCAACATAGTATTGGAAGTCCTGGCTGGAGCAATTAGACGGCAAAAGGAGATCAAGGGGATACAAATTGGAAAGGAAGAGATAAAAACATCACTCTTTGCCGATGACATGATAGTGTACTTAAGTGACCCCACGAATTCCACCAGAGAACTCCTACAGCTGATAAACAAGTTCAGCAAAGTGGCTGGATATAAAATTAACTCAAACAAATCAGTAGCCTTCCTATATTCAAAGGACAAACATGTGGAGAAAAAAATTAGGGAAAAGATACCCTTCAAAATAGTCACAAAAACTATGAAATACCTTGGTGTGACACTAACTAAGCAAGTGAAGGACCTGTATGACAAGAACTTCAAACCTCTAAAGAAGGAAATCGAGGAAGATCTCAGAAAATGGAAAGATCTCCCATGCTCATGGATTAGAAGGATCAAAATTTTAAAAATGGCCATCCTACCAAAAGCAATCTACAGATTCAATGCAATCCCCATCAAAATTCCAACCCAATTCTTCATAGTTGGAAAGAGCAAAGTACAATTTCATCTGGAATAACAAAAAACCTAGAATAGCCAAAACCATCCTCAACAACAAGAAAACATCTGTGGGAATCACCATCCCTGATCTCAAGCTATATTACAAGGAAATTGTGTTAAAAACTGCATGATACTGGTGCAGAGATAGGCATGTGAATCAATGGAATAGAATAGAAGATCCAGAAATGAATCCTCACATATATGGTCACTTGATTTTTGACAAAGGAGCTATAAACATTCAATGAAAAAATCAAAGCCTCTTCAACAAATGGTGTTGGTCCAACTGGCACTCAGCATGCAGAAAAATGAAAATAGACCCTTTCTTATCTTCTTGTAAAAAACTCAAGTGAAAATGGATCAAATATCTCCGCATTAAACCAAGTACACTGAAACTATTAAATGAGAAAGTAGGGAAAACTTTAGAAAGTATAGGCACAGGAGAAAATTTTCTGAACAGAACACCAATGGCTCCTGCTCTAAGGTCAAACATCAACAAATGGGACTTAATGAGAATACAGTTTCTGTAAGGCTAAGGACACCATCAAGAAAACAAAATGGCAGCCAACAGATTGGGGAAAGATCTTTACCAACTCCACATCTGATAGAGGCCCAATATCCGAGATATACAAAAAACTCTATACATTAGACACCAGAGAGTCAAACAATCCTATTAATAAATGGGGTACAGAGCTAAACAAAAAGTTCTTAATTGAAGAATATTGAATGACTGTGAAGCGTCTAAAAAGTGTTCGACATCCTTAGTCACCAGGGAAATGCAAATCAAAACAACCCTTAGATTCCACCATACACCAGTCAGAATGGTTAAGATCAAAAATTCAGATGACAGCATATGCTGGCCAGGATGCAGAGAAAGAGGACACTTCTCTACTCTTGGTGGGTTGTAAACTGGTACAACCACTCTGGGAATCAATCTGGTGGTTCCTCATAAAATTGGACATAGTCCTACCTGAAGACCCAGCTATTCCACTTCTGGGCATATACCCCAAAGACAACAAAGACACATGTACCACAATGTTCATAGCAGCCCTATTTATAGTAGCCAGAAGCTGGAAAGAACCCAGATGTCCTTCAGTAGATGAATGGATGCAAAAATTGTGGTACATTTACACAATGCAGTACTACTCAGCTATCAGAAACAATGACTTCATGAAATTCTTAAGAAAATGAATGTATCTAGAGAATATCATCCTGAGTGAGATAACTCAGTCACAAAAGAACAGACATAATATGCAGTCACCGATAATCGGATCTTAACCCATCTTTGAACACCCCAGAAACAACTCACATATGAAGTTCAAGAAAAACAAAAGCCAAAAAAAAAAAGAAAAACTATTATGCTTAATATTTACACACCAAGAAAACTTTGACTATTTCCAGGTTATGTCTTGTTTTATATGTACTTTAGGCTCATTGTAACTAGTAAGATTTTAATACATACTATTAGACCTTTAAAAAAACTCAAGTACTGACAAAAATATAATTGTATACTTTTATGCAAAAAAAATGCTTAAAATCTGTATATTTATCTCTGTGTTTTAAAATAAAGTTCTTCAATTTAAAAAATGTTTTTAAAATCTGTACATTTATCTCTGTTTTTTAAAATAAGGCTGTTCAATTAAAAAATAAATTAATGAATTATATTACTATATATAAATCCAGAAGGTAACTAGATTTTCACAACTGCTTTTACATTTAATCTGATAGATTATTTTGTGATTTTTATTGCATATACACTAAGAAAGCTATCCTTACACACATGTTGCATAAAAAGTGTTCTGGCTTCCCATTGCATGCATTTTATGGGACTTCAGGAGCACCTTAAATGATATTTTGAGAATTACTCCCTTAATTTGATTTATTATCCTTTGAGGATTTTCCCTATAACTATATTATTGTGGTGATCAATAGTATCTCTCTCTTTTTCTCTTTCTCTCTCCCTCTCTCTCCTTTCCTCCCTCCAGAAAATAAACTATTCTCTGCACTCTTGTCAAATATAATGGGCAAAAAAAAAAAAAAAATACCATGCTGCTCTTTGGGAAGTTATAATTTGGCATTAGTTGGTGACAAATATGTTGATAAATTAGATCAATTAGTATTTTCACTGATGTTCTAAACTTTCCCTACAATCACATCTCAGTCAATATTACATGCTTTTCCTTACAAATTATTCATCCTCTTATGTGTTATACTCGTTTCCCATTAATGTACATTTCTAAGTGAGTGCAATCTTCCCACAAAGAAAGAATATAAAATAAAAGCTTGGATGCTTAACTGTTAGAACAATTTTACTGTTCATGTTTATCCCTGTTAATAAACTCCCCCGGGCCTTTCGACAGGTCATGTAATTGATCTGTGACTTAAGTGATGATGATAAACTTGGAACCTTCCCAATGTCATTAATTTAACATGGATTCTTAACTGGAATTTTTGCTTTTATAAATTAGGTGTGCTTCCTTGTGTTTTGTTATTTTCATGCAATTCATTTGATTATTTGTGGTGCCTTAAAATGAGGTTGGCTAATATAAAAATGTAGTTGACTGTATTTTGCACAAAATATTTATTTGTGAAAGTTTTGCCATTTTAAATTGGCTTGAATAAAAGGAAATTACTAGATACATAAAGTAACACAGGCTGGTTGGGAGGGAGGTTAACATTTTTAAACAGTGTGTTATACTTCGTCATAGTGCTTGGTTCTTCTATCCTGTCAGCTCACTTGGCAGATAAGTATGATTTTTCTGAGCCTAGCAATCAGACCTATCCTCAAGGAGGGTGGCATCTAATCACAAAACAAAGTTTTGTTTATGTGGAAGATCTGGTTCTCCAGATACCAAAACTTCGGCTGTCCATTGACTTGCTAGATACTGAAATCCCCTAAATGAATATTTAGTCAGGTAAACTTGTTTTTCATGGAAACCCAGAGTGTGAATTTGCTTTTTGTTTTAAGCTTTATGGTACTAATTTAGAAAAAAATAAGAACCACATTAGAACAAAAGAAGCAGAGAATTGTCATAATCTATCTGTTCTATTTGCTGGATTGGGTAGGAATTGCTAAAGGGGAGCATTTTCCTTACCTCATGCTTAAGCCAGAGATTGGCACTATCTTATCTGTCTGTTTCCAGTGGAGATTTATGTTGAAGAGATAAACCTTTCCCCTACTTTTTTTTTTTTTTTTTTTTTTTTTTTTGCTTTCATCCATTCCTTGTCTCATCCGACATTTCATTCTGGAAAGGAGAAAGAACTGCTCATCTCAGTGGCAGGGAAGAACAAGCTTAGATTTATAACATGCAGGAGCTCATCAATGTGATAGAGCAATCTTTCCCCCTAGACAATTCTCCATTACTGAGGCTGATGCTTCCTTGCCCTGATGTTGCTTCCACACTGATCTGTCAGTCCCAACAGCAGGGCAAATGGCAACACCTGCCCCTATGTACATTTTTCATCGGTATCTCAGAAAAACTTGTGTTGTCATTTCCTTAAGCAGACTAGAAAAACATACTTCCGACAGTTTCTATTTTTTAGTCCTCCTTTCTTACACATATGCACACACTAAATATATGTATGTTTACATATTAATGTAAATTTCAATGACACATTATATATTTTGTAAACTATCTTAGATTGTATTCATTCATTTTTCCTCCCTTACTTAATACTGATACTCCAGTCCTGATGAAGTATAACAAAAAGCTACTAGAAAAGCATCATTTTTTCAAACAGTTTAGGAATAGCAAAGCAGACATGGTTTAATTAACTTAGGGAGTCACTAACATAAACACAAAGCTGTCTTGATACACAAGCTTACTTGCCAGAGCTGAATTCATTCAGATGTCATGTTTGATTTTGTAATACAAAGTAAATTATTTACTGATATGGGCTTTTTAATTTCAAATAATATTAAAGGCAAGCAAAAGAAAAGAGAGAGCAGCAGATGAGAATCTTGGGTTCCTAGAACAGTAATAAATAATAGAAAGGGTGATTGATTAATAGTAACTCACAGGCAGCTGAAAACAATCCTGGAGACTGTTTTTTTTTTTTTTTTTTTTTTACTTTTCTATGGCAAAAACCAAGAATATAAAAAATATTAACATCACACTGTTGGACTACTTTGTAGAGTGAACCATAACATGATCAAATTTATTGAAACATGAGATTGAAATAGACGATCAGGAAAAAAGCAAATTTCTCCTTGTTGTACTGAAAGTTAAGCACATTTTATAAAAGACATTTTAAAAAAGGATCGATACCCTGTCTCTATAGCGAGTGCGTCTTAGGATCTGATCCCTTTTAATACTAAATCCCCTGCTTTGTAATATTCATAAAACTCACTCAAAATATGATCTTATAAAACGGTTCTCAGGATTTGAAACATTTTCCTACAAATATGGGAAACGTAGTGAACAAATCAAAAGAACAAATAGCATTATATGAAATTGGCTTTGTCAATTTCTTTCTAGTTTCATTCAGCCAACATGGAGTAAACTTGTAGAATCCAAACAGATCTCAAGGTGGCTTATACACTATTTATAGATTTGGTTTATCTTTAACTTTTCCCTCCATCCCACAGCTATCTGGTTTTCAAAGTTCCATTTGGTTCTTAAGTTAAAGACAAATAGAAATAGAGTATAAGGCAAAAAATAATGTAGACAAGTAGCACATCCCTCAGTGAGTAGCATGTTTATACTAAGCTTCCTAAAGAATTTCAGAACTTAAGCCATGAAAGGCTATTATTTACCTCTTCTGTTAAAAATGGCTTAGAATTCTACATGCCAGAGCAAGCTAGATGTTACATTTGAATCTCACCAAAGTTTGTAAAGGGTTCTAAGATATTGAATCCATGCAACAATATGTAAAAATGCAATATAGGCAGACAGATAAATAGACAGACAGACAGCTGACTTGAACAATATCACTAATAGATCAGACCTAGGAGAAATGGAAAGTGAGTGTGACATTATATGAAATTCCAAAATAATAAAAATTATGTTGTTAAAAAAGACATCACTCTTTTAAAAATTGAAAGAATTGTCAAAGAATGACAAAGAAGATTCCAAACAGACTGAAACACGTCTTCATATAGTGAACTAGGGAAGTTTGCTACGTTTGTCAGTTTGATATTTCCATGAGACAGATCACTTCAAAAGTATTGTTTATGGCAGAACCATGTACAGCTGAATAGGTTCAATTACATCCCTGAATCAGCCTAATCAGGGTTATTACCTTGCCCCAGCCACCTCCTGCAGGGTATGTGTATGTATCTTATCTAAAAGGCTATGTTTCTCTTACACAGAGATGAATGGGCCAGGGTTCTATGGTACTTTGTGGGTGGATGTCAAAAATAAAATAAATGCTGAATGAGTGTTATAAAAAAGTATTGTTTAAAATATCTCCACATTTTGACTCACAATCATGAGTTACATGAATTTTTTTACAGATTTTAAAAGCATTTTTGCATAAAAGTATCCGAATACATTTTTGTCAGTACTTGGGTTTTTTTTTTAAAGGTTTGATAGTGTGCATTAAAATCTTACTAGTTACAATGAGCATAAAGTACATGTAAAACAAGTTGTAACCTGGAAATAGTCAAAGTTTTCTTGGTTTGTAAGGATTGAGCATAATGGTTTTTCTTTTTCTTTTTTTTTTTCTTTTTGTTTCTTTTTTGGCCTTTGTTTTTCTTGAACTTCACACAGTCTGTGAGTTGTTTCTGGGGTGTTCAGAGCTTTCTGGGGTTAGTATCCCATTATCAGTGACCGCATAATATTTCGGTTCTTTTGTGACTGCGTTACCTCACTCAGGATTTACATGAATTTTTACTACTCAAAAGATATACAGTCATACTGCAGAGCTGGGAAGTAAAGCAATCCAGCATTTGATGCCTGCCTGCAGTGTTTAGCAAAGGTGGGAGTCAGGTATGCCTACAAGAAAATGCGATTTTTGAAAAATAACTAAAACCTCACATTTCAGTGTCAGTCCTTTGATTAACTGATTTAAGGATAGACCAAAAGTTTGTTTTTTTTTTTTTTTTTTTTTTTTTTAATCTTAGAAATAAACTGATGGCAGTGCTGTTTTTACAAATAAATGTTACTATCAACTCTGTGGTCTCAGATGTTACTGCACTATTTTCCTTTAAGAGCAGCTGTAATAAACCAGAAGGATCACTATTATAAGGTTTTTATGCATTTGCTGCAAAATTATTATGGATTCACTGAATTATTGTATTGCAGAGTTTTATTAATGGTATTAAATTAAAAACTAAATACATATTATTTGGAATGATATATCCTATTTTCTCTGCCCTTGAAACTTTGTGGCAATCTACAAAGGCAATTTTTAATAGGAAAGTAGAGAATCCAGACAGCACTCCTAGAGTTTATAATCCATTTAATGAAGAGAATAACAGGATACATAAAAGAACTATGAAGTACAATTAAATACCATAAAATATGTGGTATTAGTACTTGTTTTTATAACTCAAATTAATTTTATGTGCAACCATATAATAATATGGACAAATTGTTTAAAAATAAAGTAATTCTCTGATTGAGTTAGAAATCTTCAAGTGGTTGGCACATATTGATAATTGGCTTGTTATACCGGAGTAATTGACTGAATTTTCATCTATGCACAGCTACTGTATATAAAATGGCCCCACTAATGACAATTTTAATTAGATTTCTTTTGAAAATTTCTATTTTCACAAGTACTTTAATTCTCTTTTCATAGATGATAATATGGGTTGGCAGAAAATTAACGGTGAGTTTTTTTTCTCAATTTTCACTCAAAATAATAACATGTTAGCAGCGTATTAAACCAGCTGTTATTGACACATATTTCTATTCCCAAGAATCTGGGGGCTAAAGTAGGAGAATCATGAGTATGAGACCAAGATTAGTTTCATAGCAGCACACTGTTCAAAACTATCCACAGAAAAGATTTCTTAAAAACATTCACACAAGGATTTTACATTTATAGTACATTATATTTATCACATCGCACTCCTTTTTTATTCTGTAGTTATTTTTATTTTAAAGTCTAATCTTAATTAAAGTATATATTAGGCGTGCACAAAGTCTTATTAACCAAAACAGTGTAACTTACATATAATACAAATTGATGGATGCATTTTCCTATGTTATTTAATAACTTTGCCAGGGATTACATATGACAAATATTTGTTTAGAGCCATGTATTTGTTTCTTTCTGTTATAAATTTTGGCGGCAACTTTTCTGTCTTGGATATGTGAAATCCTAATAATATTTATCATTTATATTTATAGAACATTACACACTTTCAAGATATATTAATGCTTGTTTTGACATAAAAATGATAAATGTAAAAAGATTTTAAATAGAAAAGACTACAGTATCACAAGATCACAATCAAACAGGGCAACCTGAAATCCATGAAGCTAGTCCTGAACTCACACACACCATCTTGCCCTGGCTTCCAAATTGGTAGGATAACAATTATGTACTACTCACACCTGGTCAAAGCAAGTATTTCCCCACGTTTTCAACTTGAGAAAAGTATACTCTAGAGAAGTTTATTCATTTGATAATAGAAAGGATTTGCCCAATACAACACAGAACTAAAAATTTTTTGTTGCCCAATCAATGGCCACAGCACACTGTTTCAACCTTGATTCAGTCAAACACCATACCTTATTCAGAAGTTATTGGCTTTTTCCATAAACTTTTAACCAATATGAGAAGAACAAAAAAATGAATTGTGGCATAAGAAATGGAACAGTGCTGCTCTACCAGAAGTCCTGAGTTCAATTCCTAGCATTCAGGGAGCGTCAGTTGAGTTGAGAGAATGCAGGAGAATTGAGTCAGTTTGGTGCACTTCAGAGTGCAGAACAGTTGAATTCTATTCTGTCATTGTAGTAGAGTTCCAGAAGTTCCCTGCAAGTCAGCAGAGGTAGTTTTATCAGGATAGTTTTACACAGACAAATTGCAGGTGAAGACAGAATGAGCGAGAGAATAAGAAGAAGCCAGAAGTTTACAACCAATTCAGACTTAATTTGAGCCCAGGCAGAGCAATTCAGTCAGAATCTGAGAAAAGCTGGTTAAAATCAGTCAGTACAGAGTGCAGTTTAAGCCAGAACAGCTGAGTTGAACCAGCCAGCCAGAGTTCAGTAAGAACAAGGAAGGATGAGCTTATTCAAAAGCAAGTCTCTGAGAAGACAACTATATCTGACAAATAAAAGTTATATTTACAGAAAAATAAAAATGATTCAAAGAAATTGCAAAAAAAGTTACAATACATATTTAAGTATTCAATATAACAAGAATTGCCAATTGACTAATGGAAGTATAACATAGTACAAATGTGTATAATCTGGTAATTTTAGACAGAAAAAAATATAGATTCATTCTATCACCCCGAAAACAACACTATTTCAGAAATAACTAATGACCTATTTTAATTCTCACTGAATAATGGACAACCTACTTAAATCTGAAGAAAAATAATTCCTCAAGAAGTAATGAGTAGAAAATTATCACTGAGAAAAAATATCGCTTCACTGTTATATAGTTGAAGAAACAATTTTGGAAAATATAAATAACCAAAAATTATTATTATTATAACACCCTAATGCAACAATCATGGAGGTATTCATGAAGGTGTTAGAACAAAGAAATTAACTTTGATGGTAGAAACTTAAGCATTTCAAAAGTATCATGAAGTATCATGGCTTTGCAAAATTCAAACAATTTTTTGATCACTCAAATTTAACTCAATTATCTGATGCGGTGCATGTATGTTTGTAATTATAAATTTTCTTATCCACAGTTAATTTTAAAATACTATTAAAAATTGCATGTTTCTTAATAACTTAGAAAAATGGCTTTGAAGAAGGGTCTAAATATAATGAGTTTTAAAGAGTATTTGTTTTTTAAGTTTAACAGTCAAGAAAAAAATATTATGTTAGAAGTGGACTGGGAGACACCTTGTTGGTGGTGATATTCTTACATCAGTCAGGGGCAGAGCAGATGGTAGTTCTTTGTTCATCCAAGCTTGATGCCTGGCCAAAGTTGTCTTGTGCCTAGGACTCACTAAATCAAATCAAATCAAAGTTTCTTTATGATGGCATGCACAGTGCTTTAATTCTTTATTTGGTTGATAATAAAGGAAACTTTGTGAAAAATAATCAGGAGGGATACTTATGATCTATGCACTGTTATATGTGTATGATTTTGTTAAAACAAGTTTAAAAGAAAATGAATAGTCTAAATCAGTTACCTCCAAACTAACACTAAAAATTGTGATTACATGAGTTTAACATTATCTTCTACAGACCTACATCAAGGATAGTGTAAACCATAATGGATAAAGATTAGTAGTATGGCCTTACTGCTTCCTCTGTTAGGAGAAAATTGGCTAACAAGCTTAAAAATGTTTCTTTTTGCTTTAACCTTTGATATATCTCATTTTTAGCAGTTACTGTATTAATCCTCATAAACATACACACACTAAATCCATCCTGTTAGTAGTATCAAGATTTACATTTATTTGCCTTGTTTAAAAAACAATGCAGATATTTTACATGAAAATCACTTTTATTGAATTAAAGAGTTGATTAGTGAAAGAAAAAATAGTACAAACAATATTGGAAAGAAAGAAACACAGGGAAAATACGTGGTTTGTTTTAAATAATTCTACATTTTTGATAAAGCTACACATTTAGTCACTGTATTGCAAATTATAGTTATGTCAGACTTCCACTTAAATCTGAGTACAGACATAATCAGAGCAAAACAGTGAATAATTTTACCACAGTAAATCTAATCTAATTAATGTGAGTAATACTGTAGTAGTTTAATAAGCAGGCAATTGCTTTTACTGGAACATTATAAATATATCTACTAACATATGACATTCTCAAGGTTTATTGTATAGTTTTGGTAACCACAAAAATAATCTTCTTAGTTTAGAATTTGCTTCTTTGTTATAAAATGTGGATTAGTTCTTGTGCAGTATTTGTTAATGCCATGAAATAACTTCAAATGGATAACTAAAGCTAAGTTTAAATTTAGCGAGACCAAAAAAGACAGTATTAAATGAAGAATAATGTCACATTTTTACTCTGGTTACTATTAACAAACAATGGCAGTTTCTCATGCCAAGAAAATCATGATGGCATTTAAAAAAGAAACACGGTCAAGTTGCATAGATTGCTGTAAATATATAAAACACTAAAGTCAATAAGGTTAAAATATGTATTAGGAACAAATATGAACTCAAGAAGCTAACCATGAACAAAACAACCACGGCACTCAAAAAAGGGGGTATAAAACTAACAAGTTGTGTATGTAGCTGAAGATAGCAGTGTCTGATATCAATGTGAGAAGAGGCTTTAGTTCCAGAGAGGGCACATTGTCCCAATGCAGGGAAATGACAAAGCAATGGGGTGGAGAGGGGGATCAAAAGGGAGTGCACCTTTGTGAATGCAATTGGAGGGGGAGGGGGATGGGGGCGGGGTGGGGTAAAGGGATAACATCTCAAATGTAAATACAGAGTATCTAATTAAAAAAAAAACTAAACAGAGAATTCACAACAGAGGAATCTTGAATGGCTGAAAAGCATATAAAGAAATGCTCAAGTAGTTCATCAGAAAAAATGTAAATCAAAATGATCCTGAGATTCTACCTCACACCAATCAGAAGGGCTGAGATCAAAAATTCAGTTGACAGCAGATGTTGGCTGTGGAGAAATAGGAACACTCCTCCATTGTTGGAGGAATTGCAAACTGGCACAACTACTCTGGAAAAACAATTTGGAGGTTCTTCAGAAACCTGAAAATAGATCTACCTGAAGATCCAACAATATCACTCTTGGGCATATAACCAAAAAATTCCCCACAATGCCACAGGAACACATATTCCTACACGTTAATAGTGGCCTTGTTTGTGATAGCCAGGATCTGGAAACAACCAAGATAAGATGTCCTACAACAGAAAAGTCAAGACAAAAAATGGGGTAAATTTACACAATGGAATACTACTCAGCTACTAAGAAGAGAACGTGTGCTTTGAAGGATAGAAACTATCTTACTATATTTTAGAAAATATCATCCTGAGTTAAGTAACTTGGACCCAAATGATATGCATTGTATGTACTCACTAATAAGCGGGTATTAGCCAAAAAATAGAGAACAGCCAGGCTACAATCCATAGAACTCAAAAGGCTAACAAGCTCAAGAAAAGATAACTCAGTACTACTTGGGCAGGAGAAGAAAGCGAGCACAAAAGGGTGAGAAAGGAAGGAAAAATCTGGGTGAGAAAAGGGACGTGGAGAGGAAAAGAGGAACAGGACTGAAGCCCTCGTGGTCAGCAGAAACATTGGAAACAGGCAATTTAAGGATTTAGGAGGTAAGAGGACCCTCTAGAATATATCAGAGACCTAGGAGATGAGAGACTCTTAGGGTTTAAAGGAAGGGGCCTTAGATGAATTGTCCTGACAATGGAGATACAGGGACACAGGCCTGGTGAGACTGCGCTGTGAATAGGCAGGGCTCAGAGAGGTCTAGGTCAAGCTCACAGAAAGTGACCACTCCCCATTGGTTCAAGGGAGCAGGAACTCTACCATACGGACTTGGTTCCCAACCTGAGGACCCATGCATGCAAAACAGGCACTCAGGCTATCTGACACCAGGATCAGCAAAGATCCAGGGACACAGGCCAGGTACACAGGAGAGACAGGAACCAATCACTGACAAGACCACATATAATCTCAGACAACAAGATGGCAAGAGGAAAGGCAAAGAACTTACCCCAGGGAAACCAAGACAAACTGGCAACACCAGAACCCAGCTCTCCCATCACAGCAAAAACCAGAATGCCAAATACTACAGAAAAAGAAGACTCAGACCCGAAATCATACCTCAAGATGATGATAGAGATCCTTAAAAAAAAAAACAGGAGAAAACACATAAAGAAATAGAAGCTTTTAAAAAGGAAACAGGAAAAATACTCAAAAAAATCAAAGAAATAGAGGAAAACAGAATCATAGAGATGAAGGAATTGAAGAAGGAATTTAAAATGAAAATGGAATCAATAAAGAAAACAATAAAAAAGAGAATCCTGGAGGTAGAAAACCTAAAAAAAAAAAAAAAAAAAAAAAAAAAAAAAAAAAAAAAAAAAAAAAAAAAAAAAAAAAAAACAGGAGTCACAGAAGCAAGCATTTCCAACAGACTACAAGACATGGAAGAGAGAATCTCGGGGGCCGAAAGCAACGTTGAAAACACAGACAAAACAGTCTGAGAAGATGCAAAGCCAAAAACCCCCTAAACCAAAATGTCCAGGACACAATGAGAAGACCAAACCTAAGGATAAAAGGAATAGAAGAGGGTGAAGAATATCAAATAAGAGGCACAGTGAATATCGTCAAAAAAATTGTAGAAATAAACTACCCTACCCTTAAGAATGAGATGTCCATAAGCATAAAAGAAGCCTACAAAACTCCAAATAGAGTGGATGAGAAAAGAAATTCCTCCCAACATATAATAGTAAAAAAAAAAAAAAATGAACAAAGCAAAGAAAGAATATTAAAAGCAGTAAGGAAAAAAAGGTCATGTAACACATAAAGGCAGACAAATCAGAATCACACCCAACTTCATAACAGAGACTATGAAAGCTAGAAGATCCTGGATAAACATCAAGCAGACCCTAAGAGAGCACAAGTACCAGCCCAAGCTGCTATACCCAACAAAACTATCAATCACCACAGATGGAGAGACCAAGATATTCCAAGACAAAAGTAAATTTACACAATATCTTACCACAAACCCAGCACTACAATAAATTATATGTGGAAAACCCAATAGAAGGAGGGAAACTACATCCTAGTAAAAACAAGAAAACTCCTAAGCAAGAAATCCAAAAAAGAAAGACACACAGGCACAATTCTAACACTCAAAGAAAAAATAGCAGGAAAGAGGAACCACTATTCCTTAACAACTGTTAATAAAAATTGACTTAATTCCCCAATAAAAAGACGTAGGCTATCAGACTGGATACATAATAGGCTCCAGCATTTTGCTGCATACAGGAAACTCATCTCAGAGACAAAGACAGACACTAACTACCTCAGAGTAAAAGGTTGGGAAAAAAACTTCCAAGCAAACAGCTCCAAGAAGCAAGCTGGAGTGGCTATTCTAATATCGAATAAAGTAAATTTCCAACCAAAAGACATTAAGAAAGATAAGGAAGGACACTTTTTACTCATTACAGGAAAAATTTGTCAGGAGGAACTCTGAATCTTTAACATATATGTTCCAAATACAAGAGCACAGATATTCATTAAAAAAAAAAAAAAAACCCTACTACAGCCCAAAAACTACATTGCACCCCACATAATAATAGTGGAAGACCTCAAGAAAACCAAAGGGCAACCAACATATTGGGACAAGATCTTTACCAACCCCATATCAGATAGAGGCCTAAAATCCAAGGTATACGAAGAACTCAAAAAGCTAGACACCAGAGAATCAAACTACCATATTAAAAATGGGGTACAGAGCTAAACAAAAAGTTCTCAATTGAGGAACATCGAATGGCTGAGAAGCATGTAAGAAGTTCTTGACATCATTAGTCATCAAGGAAATTCAAATCAAAATAACCCTGAGATTCTACCTCACACCAACCAGAATGGCTAAGATCAAAAATTCAGATGACATCTGATGCTGGTGAGCATGCAGAGAAAGAGGAACACTTCTCCACTGTTGGTGGGGTTGTTTCCTGGTACAACCACTCTGGAAATCAGTCTGGCGATTCCTCAGAAAATTGAACATAGTACTACCTGAAGATCCAGCTATTCCACTTCTGGGCATATACCCCAGTGACACTTTAATACACAACAAAGATATATGCACCACAATGTTCATAGCACCTCTATTTATAATAGCCAGAAGCTGGAAAGAATCCAGATGTCCTTCAGAAGATGAATGGATACAAAAATTGTGGTACATTTACACAATGGAATACTACTCAGCCACCAGAAACAATGACTTACCCAAATTCTTAAGAAAATGGTTGCATCTAGAGAATATTATCCTAAGTGAGGTAACCCAGTCACAAAAGAACAGACATAATATGCAGTCACTGATAGTGGGATGCTAACCCCAGAGGCTTGCACTCCCCCAGAAACAACTCACAGACTGTATGAAGTTCAAGAAAAAACAAAGGCCAAAAAAAATTAGGAAAACAATAAATCATCATGTTTGCTCCGTACACACCAAGAAAACTTTGACTAATTCCAGGTTACATCCTGTTTTACGTGTACTTTATGCTCATTGTAACTAGTAAGATTTTAATGTACACTATCAAACCTTTAAAAAAATCAAGTACTGACAAAAGTATATTCATATACTTTTATGCAAAAATGCTTAAAATCTTCATATTTATCTTTGTTTTGTAAAATAAAGTTGTTCAATTTAAAATTTTAAAAAATTTCTATGGTGGGGAGAGGACACCAGTACAGTTCATCTCCTTCAGAAAGAGAGGGCATCAAGTTGAGGGAAGAAGCTGCTATCCCAGTCAAAAACTCTGCTCCTGGATTGTTCCTGTCTCAAAGATCTGCAATGAAAAAATGGATGAGATCCTGAGGAAAATGAGGTCCAGTGACAGGCCCAAAGTGGGACCTAGTTCTGGGGGAGGCCCCAAGGCCTGACACCATTACTGATGCTATGGTGTGCTTACAAAAAGAGGCCTATCATGACTGTCAACCTCCAAGAGATCCAACAACCAGCTGAAAGAATCAGATGCAGATATTTACACCTAACCGATGGACAGAAGCTGCTGATCCCTGTGGTTAAATTAGGGAACAGCTTGAAGATGCTGAGGAGGAGGTTGAGTCTTTAGGAAGACCAGCTCTCTTAATTAACCTGTACCCTCAGTATCTCTCAGACACTGAACCACAAAGCAGGCAGCATACTACAACTGATATGATGCTCTGAACACAGATACAGCAGAGAACTGCCAGGCCTGAACTCAGAGAAGATGCATCTTATCCTGGAGAGACATAGAGCCCCAGGGACTGAGGAGGTTTGGTTGGGTAGAAGGTTGAAACTTTCTCTTGGAGATGGGGTTGGCAGTCAGGGGAGATGTGGGATGTGATACAGTGAGAGGGTGGACCGGGAGGTGATAAAATCTATACTGTAAAAAATAATATTAAAGAATAGATTTAAAAAACTGAAAAGTAATCTTTATTTTCTAAAGTCACTGAAGATTTTGTCACATAGTATGTAATAAAATTTCATAACCAGATTGATAAGAAGATCGGCTATTTTGATTAAGCAAAATATAAATACTACATGATAAAGATGATTGCCTTAGTTTCAAAATTCTATCCAAATTAATTTAAATTAACCCAGGACCTGAAAAGAATCACAAGGTCACAATTCTGTATATTAGTGACAATTTGATAAAATGGGAGGATGTGCCCACTAAAAAAATGTCATCAAAGTTACTCTCTCCAGCTTTCACAGAATGTCTAAATGTCTTGTTAATATGCCTCATTGCTATTTTTAACATGGTGGAAATGGATCTAAGGACTTCAGACATACTAGGCAAGTATTGCACCACTGAAGTATTCTCCAGGCCCAAGCCTCATTTTTAATTGGGAATTATGGAAATATTTAAATGGAATTGTATTTTTAAAATGTTTTATTTATGTTTTTGGAAATAGATTCTTATTTCATACAATATATCCCAAAGACAGTTTTCTCTTTCTCCACTCTGTACAGTGCTACACCCACTTTCTTCTCCTCAAGACCCACCCCATCATCATTTCCTCTTCAGAAAAGTTCAGGATTCTAAGACATGGCAGCCAAACAGAACAAAGCAAGATACAATAAAGCAAAAAAGAAGTCCTTATATTAATTCTGGACAAGGCAACCCAATAAGACAGAAAGAATACCAACAGTAGGGGAAAGAGTCAGAGATATACCCACTCCTACAGTAAGAGTCCCACAAAAACAACAAGCTAATAACTATAATGTATACATGGAGAATCTGGTTAAGACACATGGAGGCTCTATATTTTTAACTTTATAATTCATTTATTTACTCTTTGTTTATATTTTAAAATAAATCATTTTATGTTAACAAATAACACCAAGGATGTTTGATTAATCTTTAAAGAATCATTGTATACTTATCTAAAATTATCATATATATATATATTCTACCTCACACCAGTCAGATTGGCCAAGATCCAAAACTCAGATGAGAGCAGATGCTGGCAAGGTTGTGGAGAAAGAGGAACACTTCTCCACTGTTGGTGGGGTTGTAAACTGATACAACCACTCTGGAAATCAGTCTGGCGATTCATCAGAAAATTGGACATAGTACTACCTGAAGATCCAGCTATTCCACTTCTGGGCATATACCCCAGAGACACTCCAATATACAACAAAGATGCATGTACCACAATGTTCATAGCAGCTCTATTTATAATAGCCAGAATCTGGAAAGAACCCAGATGTTCTTCAGTAGATGAATGGATACAAAAATTGTGTTGTATTTACACAATGGAGTACTACTCAGCTATCAGAAACAATGATTTAATGAAATTCTTAAGAAAATGGATGCATGTAGAAAATATCATCCTGAGTGAGATAACCCAGTCACAAAAATAAACAGACATAATATGCAGTCACTGATAATTGGCTACTAACCCCAGAAAGCTCTGAGCAACCCAGAAACAACTCACAGACTGTGAAGTTCAAGAAAACTTGAACTAATTCCCGGTTACATCCTGTTTTTCATGTACTTTTTGCTCATTGTAAATAGTAAGACCTTAATGCACAATATCAAACCTTTGAAAAAAAAAGCCAAGCACTGACAAAAATGTATTCATATACATGTATGCAAAAATGCTTAAAATTTGTTCTTTTATCTTTGTTTTTTAAAATAAAGTTGTTCAAAAAAAAAGATATTATGTCAGTTAGACTGACAGTGAGATATTTGAACTACCTAGAAATACCCAAATATTAGACATGAGAAACTTCTGTTCAATATGTTGGTCAGGGTAGTCCAATTTTCTTCCAAAATAATATAAGCTATTTCTGTTGTTTTTCTTGCATCTCAGTGGTTAAAGATAAGGCACTGCACAATTACCACACAGGTTTCAAAAGGTATAAGGTAGGTTAACAGGAAAGCCTTCTTCCTGATATCTAAAGTTTAAAGTACCAGAAGTACTATATAATTTAACAATGGATAAGCAGTTAAGAGCCTCCTATGAAGCTATGATATCATACTATAACAATTAATTCTATAATAAGATACACACAGTGGTTCAACAATAACCCATAGCTGTCTAATTGAACCAAGTCCATTCAATGGAAAGGATATAATGCTTGGTACTAGAAACATCACCAACTACCTAGAATAGTGAATTCATATGTTTTGAAGATAGCCTACAAGCCTCACATAAACCAACATAATTCATAACTGCAATCTAAAAATACATCCTGAACCAACCGCCAGCCGGAAAGGCGGCTCGTACAGGCTGAGCAACTGTGACCTGGAACAGATCTTAGGAACTTCTGTTCCCACCCAGAGACGACTTCAGGACACAGAGCGGAGCCTGGCCCAACTGCCAGCCGGAAAGGCGGCTCGTACAGGCTGAGCAACTGTGCCAGGGAACAGAACTTAGGAACTTCTGTTCCCACCCGGAGACGACTTCAGGACACAGAGCAGAGCCTGGCCCACCTGCCAGCCAGAAAGGTGGCTCAGAGAGGCTGAGCATCTGTGACCAGGAACAGATCTTAGGAACCTCTGTTCCCACCTGGAGGCGACTTCAGGACTCAGAGCGGAGCCTGGCCCAGCTGCCACCCGGAACCTGGGCTGCCGGGGAGTAGAGAGATCTCTGCGGAGTGCACACGGAAAGTGTACCAGAGACACAGACCAGATACAAGGGAAAGGCAAGAACATATCACTGACAACAAAATGGCAAGAGGAAAGAGAAAGAGTATATCCCAAGGAAACCAAGACAATCTAGCAACACCAGAACCCAGCTCTCCGATAGTAGCAAACATCGGAATTCCAAACACTCCAGAGAAAGAAGACACAGACCTGAAATCATGCCTCAAGACGTTGATAGAGTTACTTAAACAAGAAAAAGAGGAAAAGCAAAAAGATTCAGAAGCTTTTAAAGAAGAAACAAGAAAAAAACTCAAAGAACTCAAAGAACGAGACGAAAACAGAACCAAAGAAATAAAGGAATGGAAGAGGGAAATTAAAACAGAAATTGACACAATAAAGAAAGCGCTAAAAGAGATAACCCTAGAGTCAGAACACCAAAAAAAAGAAATCAGGAGTCACAGAAGCAAGCATTTCCAACAGATTACAAGAGATCGAGGAGAGAATCTCGGGGGCAGAAGACAACATTGCAAACATAGACAAAACAGCCAGAGAAGATGCAAAAAACAAAAAGCCCCTAACCCAAAATGTCCAGGAAATACAAGACACAATGAGAAGACCGAACCTAAGGATAATAGGAAGAGAAGAGGGAGAAGAGTATCAACTAAGAGGCACAGTAAATATCTTCAACAAAATCGTATTAGAAAACTTCCCTACCCTCAAGAATGAGATGACCACGAGCATAAAAGAAGCCTTCAGAACTTCAAATAGGTTGGACCAGAAAAGAAATACCTCCCAACACATAATAGTAAAAACATCAAGTGCCCAAAGTAAAGAAAGAATACTAAAAGCAGTAAGGGAAAAAGGTCAGGTAACATATAAAGGCAGACCAATCAGACTCACACCCGATATCTCAACAGAGACTATGAAAGCTAGAAGAGCCTGGACAGACATCATGCACTCCTTAAGAGAGCACAAGTGCCAGCCCAAGCTGCTATACCCAGAAAAACTATCAATCACCATCGATGGAGAGACAAAGATATTTCAAGACAAATCAAAATTCACACAATATCTGACCACAAACCCAGCACTACAACGAATTATAGGTAGAAAACCCAATACAAGGAGGGAAAATACAGCCTAGTAAGAACAAGAAAAATCATAAACAAGAAAACTAAAAAAAGGAAAAAACACAGGCACAACTCAACCCAAAAAAGCAAAAATGGCAGGAAACAGAAACAATTATTCCTTGATATCTATTAACATAAATGGTCTCAACTCCCCAATAAAGAGACATAGACTATCAGACTGGATACATAAACAAAATCCAGCCTTTTGCTGCATACAGGAAACTCATCTCAGAGACAGAGACAGACACTATCTGAGAGTAAAAGGGTGGGAACAAAACTTCCAAGCAAAGAGCTCCAAGAAGCAAGCTGGAGTGGCTATTCTAATATCGAATAAAGTAAATTTCCAACCAAAAGTTATCAAAAAAGATAAAGAAGTACACTTTTTACTCATTACCGGGGAAATCTGTCAGGAGGAACTCTCAATCCTTAACATATATGCTCCAAATAAAAAATCACCCACATTCATAAAAGAAACTCTACTAAAGCTCAAAAAATACATTTCACCCCACACAATAATAGTGGGAGACTTTAACACCCCACTCTCACCAATGGACAGATCAGGGAAACAGAAAATGAACAAGGACACTGCAAAACTAGCAGAGACATTGAACCAACTAGAATTAATAGATATATACAGAACATACTATCCTAAAGTAAAAGAATACACCTTCTTCTCACCACCCCATGGCACCTTCTCGAAAATTGACCACATAATTGGACACAGAACGAGCCTTCATCGATATAAGAAGATTGAAATACTCCCATGCATCCTCTCAGATCACCATGGTCTACGGCTGGTCTTTAACAACAACAAAGACAACAAAATGCCCACATACACATGGAAACTAAACAACGCTCTGTTAAAGGATAGCAGGGTAAAAGAAGAAATAAAGAAAGAAATTAAGGACTTTCTAGAATTCAACGAATACGATAACACAACATACCCAAACCTATGGGATGCAATGAAAGCAGTATTGAGAGGAAAACTCATAGCCCTAAGTGCTTCCAAAAAGAAACTGGAGAGAACTCACATCAGCAACCTGACAGCACAGCTAAAAGCCCTAGAAAAAAAGGTAGCAGATATACCCAAAAAGAGTAGACCGCAAGAAATAATCAAAATTAGGGCAGAAATAGACCAAATAGAAACAAAAAGAACCATTGAAAAAATCAACAAAACAAAGAGTTGGTTCTTTGAGAAAATCAACAAGATTGATAAACCCCTAGCCAGACTAACTAAAGGGCAAAGAGAGAGTATCCAAATTAACAAAATCAGAAAGGAAAGTGGTGACATAACAACTGAAAATAAGGAAATTCAAGAAATCATCAGATCCTACTACAAAAACTTATACTCCACAAAATTGGAAAATCTGGAGGAAATGGACGAATTCCTAGACAGATACAAGGTCCCAAAGTTTAACCAGGACCAAGTAAACCATCTAAATAACCCTATAACACCTAAAGAAATAGAAGAAGTCATCAAAAGCCTCCCAACCAAAAAAAGCCCAGGTCCAGACGGGTTCAGTGCAGAATTTTATCAGACATTTATTGGGGATATAACACCAATATTTGCCAAACTATTCCAAAAGATAGAATCAGATGGAATATTACCCAACTCATTTTTTGAGGCTACAATAACCCTCATACCTAAGCCACACAAAGACCCTACAAGGAAAGGGAACTTCAGACCAATCTCACTTATGAACATTGATGCAAAAATACTCAACAAAATCCTTGCAAACCGAATCCAAGAACACATCAAAACCATCATTCATCATGACCAAGTAGGCTTCATCCCTGGGATGCCGGGATGGTTTAACATAAAGAAATCCATCAATGTAATCCACCATATAAACATACTTAAAGACCAAAATCATATAGTCATCTCACTAGACAAAGAGAAAGCATTCGACAAAATCCAACACCCCTTCATGTTAGAAGTCCTGGAAAGAACAGGAATCCAAGGTCCATATTTAAATATAATAAAAGCAATATACAGCAAACCAACAGCCAACATCAAACTTAATGGCAAGAAACTTGAAGCAATCCCACTAAAATCAGGGACTCGACAAGGCTGCCCACTCTCTCCCTACCTATTCAACATAGTACTGGAAGTCCTGGCTGGAGCAATTAGACAGCAAAAGGAGATCAAGGGGATACAAATCGGAAAGGAAGAGATAAAAACATCACTCTTTGCCGATGACATGATAGTGTACTTGAGTGACCCCAAAAATTCCACCAGAGAACTCCTACAGCTGATAAACAAGTTCAGCAAAGTGGCCGGATACAAAATTAACTCAAACAAATCAGTAGCCTTCCTATAATCAAAGGACAAACATGTGGAGAAAGAAATTAGGTAAAAGGTACCCTTCACAATCGTTACAAAAACTATGAAATATTTTGGTGTGACTCTAACTAAGGAAGTGAAGGACCTGTATGACAAGAACTTCAAACCTCTAAAGAAAGAAATTCAGGAGGATCTCAGAAAATGGAAATATCTCCCATGCTCATGGATTGGAAAGATCAACATCTTAAAAATGGCCATCCTACCAAAAGCAATCTACAGATTCAATGCAATCCCCATCAAAATTCCAACCCAGTTCTTCATGGAACTGGAAAGATCAATGTGCAATTTCATATGGAATAACAAAAGACCTAGAATAGTGAAATCCATCCTCAACAACAAAAAAAACATCTGCGGGAATCACTATCCCTGACCTCAAGCTATATTACAAGGCAATTGTGCTGAAAACTGCATGGTACTGGTACAGAAATAGGCAAGTGGATCAATGGAATAGAATAGAAGATCCAGAAATGAGCCCTCATGTATATGGTCACCTGATTTTTGACAAAGGAGCAGTAAACATTCAATGGAAAAAGGTCAGCCTATTCAACAAATGGTGCTGGTCCAACTGGCACTCCACATGCAAAAGAATGAAAATAGACCCGTTCTTATCTCCTTGTACAAAACTCAAGTGTAAGTGGATTAAAGATCTCCACATTAAACCAGATACACTGAAACTATTAGATGAGAAAGTAGGGAAAACCTTAGAACACATAGGCACAGGAGAAATTTTCCTGAACAAAACACCAATGGCTCAAGCTCTAAGGTCAAAGATTAACAAATGGGATTTAATGAGATTGCAAATTTCTGTAAGGCTAAGGACATCGTCAAGAAAACAAAACGGCAACCAACAGAATGGGAAAAGATCTTTACCAACACCACATCAGATAGAGGCCTAATATCCAAGGTGTACAAGGAACTCAAAAAGCTAGACACCAGAGAATCAAATAACCCTATTAATAAATGGGGTACAGAGCTAAACAAATCATTTTCAGTTGAGGAACACCAAATGGCCGCGAAACATCTGAGGAAGTGCTGGACATCCTTAGCCATCAGGGAAATGCAAATCAAAACAACCCTAAGATTCCACCTCACACCAGTCAGATTGGCCAAGATCCAAAACTCAGATGACAGCAGATGCTGGCGAGGCTGCGGAGAAAGAGGAACACTTCTCCACTTTTGGTGGGGTTGCAAGCTAATACAACCACTCTGGAAATCTGTCTGGCGATACCTCAGAAAATTGGATATAGTACTACCTGAAGACCCAGCTATTCCACTTCTGGGCACTTTAATACACAACAAAGATATATGCACCACAATGTTTATAGCGGCTCTATTTATAATAGCCAGAAGCTGGAAGGAACCCAGATGTCCTTCAGAAGACTAATGGATACAAAAATTGTGGTACATATACACAATGGAATACTACTCAGCTATCAGAAACAATGACTTTATGAAATTCTTAAGAAAATGGCTGCATCTAGAGAATATCATCCTGAGTGAGATAACCCAGTCACAAAAGAACAGACATAATATGCAGTCACTGATAGTGGGATGCTAACCCCAGAGGCTTGCACTCCCCCAGAAACAACTCACAGACTGTATGAAGTCCAAGAAATAAAGAAAACAAAAAATATACATATATTCACAAAACAAGAAGACTTTGACTATTTCCATGTTGCGTTTTGTTTTGCATGTACTTTACGCTTATTGCAACTAGTACGTTTTCAATGCATACTGTCAAGCCCTTGAAAAAAATCAAGTACTGACTAAAAAACATATTCACATGGTTTTATGTAAAATTTATTTTAATGTCTGAAAAAACAGTACTGACCAAAATGTATAATTTTAAGCAAAAAATGTGTAAAATCTGTACATTTATCTTTGTTTTGCAAAATAAAGTTGTTTAAAAAAAATACATCCTTATATCCACCAAAAATGGTAGCTCTTAGCCCTTATCAAAGAAGCCTTTTTGTATAATAGACACCGCTACAGAAAACCATAACAGATCAAAATAAATTGATCAAAAGATCATGGGAAACCCAGCCCCAACTGGAACATTTATACATATACAATGCAATTTCTTCACCTAAGACTTGGGGAATATCATCTAAGAGGAAACATTGTAAGAGCTAGAGAACCAAAAAGTCATCTGTAGGATCATTTCTTGCAAAATTGATAAGGTATCATTATCCCTAATACCATAATATGGCCAGATAAAGAAATCCTTAAAATTGATATTAATAGACATAAAAGCATAGAAGGGAGAAATTTCATAGTGTCCCACTCCTATACAAAGAACCACTGGCATCTAGTGACTGCTAGGAGACGGTGAATCAGCCTTTCCCAGGGATTGGTCCCTTAATTTGTTAGCTAATATAAAGTGGTCAGTTCTGAAATTATATACAGATAAGTCACACTAAAGGAATTTAGTTGACTGTATTTACATAGTTATGCATTTCTGTCTGTGTTTATGTATGTATAAAATTATAGTTAAAATTTGCCATAAAATTAGCAGGAAATGAAGGGGAACCAGAGGAAGGGTTGAAGAAAGGACAGGAAAGAAAGAAAGTTGTATAATTATACGAAGAATTAAAAAGAAAAAAAATCCTTACCTCAATATTTTTCCCAATTTGACCGGTCCTCAAATAATCACCAAAGGACATATATTCAAAGTTGTTTGTATAGAGTGATATCTCACCCTGTCTTACTCTATAAAATCTTATCAACTACATAAAGCCAAAATCATTGAGCAGTAACAGGGGCACGTTTATATGGAGTTCAATTAGTAACTTTTGGTGTCCTTCAAAACCTTCTATACAAAATGTGACTGAACATTTAACATTAAATGGAACAATACAAAAGAAGAGATCATACATGATGGGCAGTGAAGTCAGTAAACTCAAAAAGTTAAGCAAACATACAAAAAGATATGGATAAAATATGTTAATAAAAGCAGGAAAATAAATCTTAAAAACAAATATTACATTTTTCATGTAGATAAAAATATATATTACAAAAACCAAGAGGTTAAAAAAATAGATGTAGCAAAATAAAAATACTGGAAAGATAATTTCATATCATACATCATGAAATGATTTTCATATAATTGAGCTTGCATCTAAACAAAACATTGTCTCTTAGAAAATAAACATGTCTAATAAATAAAAACTATTATTCTTAAATACCTAATCATTTCAGTCATTGCTTCTGTCTAAAGGAAATAGAGATACAATGAGTAGAACAGAGATTGAAAGAAAGGCCATCCAGAGATTTCTCCAACTGGGGAAACATCCCATATGCAGACACCAAACACAAACACTACTGCTGATGCCAAGAAGTGCTTGCTAACAGGAGCCTGATATACCTGTCTCCTGAGAGGCTCTGCCAGAGCCTTACTGCTACAGATGAGAATGCTTGTAGCCAAACACTGGACTAAGCATGAAGACCCCAATGGATGAGTTAGAGAAGGGACTAAAGCTGCTGAATGAGTCTGCAACCTCATAGGAAGAATCACAATATTAATCAACCAGAGCCTCCAGAGCCAAAACCACCAACCAAATAGTACACATGGAGGGATCCATAGCTCTGGTTTCATATGTAGTAGTAGATGGCCTTATCTGGCATCAATTGAAGGAGAAGTCTTTGGTCCTATGAGAGCTTGATGCCCCAGTATAGGGGAATGCTATGGTGGTGAGGCAGAAGTGGGTGGGTGTGCACCCTCATAGAAGGTGTGGGGAAGAAAAAGCTATTTTTGGTGATACACAGATGAAAGTGTACTGATACAAATAGATTAAAGATTAGGTGGGATGTTTTCCTCCCAAACTTAATGACTAAATTAAAACTACAATAAAAACATTAATGTCAACTTCTCAAATCTTCAGAAGAAACTTATGTATAGTTAACCTTGAAAATTGTGGTACATTTACTACTCAGCTATCAGAAACAATGACTTTATGAAATTCTTAAGAAAATGGCTGCATCTAGAGAATATCATCCTGAGTGAGATAACCCAGTCACAAAAGAACAGACATAATATGCAGTCACTGATAGTGGGATGTTAACCCCAGAAAGCTCTGAACACCCCAGAAACAACCCACAGACTGTGTGAAGATCAAGAATAAAAGAAAAAAAGAATATATTTTAATTAAAATAAAACTGTATCACATCCCCCTTTTTCTCCTAAAGCCTCCCCCCCCCAGTTTCTCTCCTATCTCCTCAAATTAATAACCTCTTTTCCTATATCATGGTTACATATATAGATATGTGTATGTATAGGTACCCACAAATACTTAATTACAACCTTATAAAAATGTGTTCGTATACTTTTATGCAAAAATGCTTCAAAATCTGTACATTTATCTTTGTTTTTTAAAATAAAGTTAAAAAAATTAAAAATAAATAAAATAAATTTATCCTTTAAAAAAGTATTCTCCCTTGTATCATATAATTAATATAGACATATTAGAAGCATTGCATATATATATACATACATATATATATATATACATACATACATATATATATATATATATATATATATATAAACAAATTGTTGTATAACTTGGCTGTTTTTTTTGTCTATATCCATTTCTGTGAAAGATAAATATAGAATTTAAATGGGCCTGTGATTCCTTAAGAAAATACTTGTAACTCCTATTGCCAATATTTTTCTTTCATAATTGTCTTTACTTGAAAAATGTATAAAAGTAATGTGACTCCATACTGAAGTTTTAATTTCTAGTCACTTCCATGAGAGAAGGGTAGATCAGAGACCATAATTTGCCTTTGTCATACAACTCATCTCCTATGTTGACAAAAGAAATCCTTATGTTAGTTTTTCTTGGACAAATGTGACCCCATACTGATATGACACTTTATTTTTGCAGCTGTGTAAAAACACCATAAAAGCAAGTTTTTTTTTTTTTTTTTTTTTTTTTAAAGCTGTATAAGAGTCCATGAAATTTTGGTATGGATAGATACAAGCCAGCATTCATTTAACAGTCAAACTTGAGTTCACTGAAAATTACTTATATGATACCTTTACTTGAATCACAAGGCCTATCTTTTATGTATTTCATATATACAGAGTTGCCTTCATCTTTATAGAGTTCTCAAACTTTTTAACAGTCTAAAAAGAAAAGACGGTTGTGAATTCTACATTCCTTTACCGTATATCAATCTTTACTGTGATTTTAGTAAGATTTCTGTCGGTTCCATGAGACATTTATCTGAGTGTGTTTTTTTTTTTTTTTTTTGTTTCATCAATTATATTTATCAGTTAAAATAATATGGGAAGTAGAATTGGCAGCATATTGCTTTAGTACCTGCTGTAGAACTTTGCTCCACTGCTTTGAATTTACAACCTTCATTTAGCTATTGTGGTATTCAGCATACAGGTTTTAAATATCCTCTACACAAAAGAGACAGAGTACAGTTATTGTGTTATCAAAGGAAAGCAATAAAACACCCTGCTTGCTCTCCTTCATGTTTGTTTATTCATCTTATTTTATTTCAACTACTCTTAACAATTTCAGCATCCATTACCCTGGAATGAAACACTAAAGGGGATGTTTGTTGTTGTTGTTAGCCATAGTTCTAATACCCTTTCCCTCCTTTGCCTGTGTTTTGGTAAAATCTGGCTAATTGATAGCTAGATACTTACTTTTGTTTAAGAAGAAATGTTATGAACTAAAATATTTAGCAGATAATAGTTGAAGACCTAGTAATATCCACTTAGACGTATGTTGCTACACATTTTATAAACTGACATGAGTTTATGTAAAAAAAAAAAAAAAAAACAGTAACAGGAAAAAATATCTCCTTGGTAAATTCTAAAACTAGGTAATTACTAGGCTGAAGTTGACATAAAAGCATGCCAAGACTTTAAATCTTAAGATTCATGAGGAGAAAAGTTCAAAGTTTTGTTTTGTTTTACCAAAGTCCTAGTTCCTAGTAGTAAGAGAGAATATTTTACCATTTTGAAATAAAACACAAATTACAACAAAATTGTAATGGAACTTGAATCTATAATATATTTAAGCAAACCAAACTTCTCAAGGCAGGTGATGAATGTATTTAGAAATACAAACTCAGTCTCATTTTAAAATGCTCATGAATTTTAAGAGTGTGAATGTGATATATTTTAAATAGAGAATTAGAAAGCCAAAGAAATAAAAAACCATTTAACTTTGACTTTGATTACAAACAACAACACCATTCTCTATCCACATTCCTGCTCTAAGCAACGTAAGATTCTGTGAAGGTTACTCATGTAGACATAAATATACTCAAAGTAGTTTAGGTGGTAATAGACCAAAATGTTTTAGGAATAACAAAGTGCCTTTGTTGGATAAGAATAGAATTTGCAATGCCAATAATAGAGAAACTCTGTAGACTTTTTGAGAGATCACACATTTTTGAAATATGTGTGTTTGTGTGTGTGTGTGTGTGTGTGTGTGTGTGTGTGTGTGTGTGTGCGCGCGTGCGCTCTCGCACTATAGAGAGAGGGGGGAGGGAGAGAGAGGGAGAGAGAGGGAGAGGGAGGGAGGGAAAGATGATTCATGTTAAAATCAGCACTGCAAAAGTATGAGTAACAAAGCAATGAACCAGTTGAAAATTCTTTCTTCATAATTGTTTTAGATATTCTGTGTTTACATTAGAGATGCTATCCCTTTCTTCCACCCCCTCCATTTGCCTTCACAAAGGTGCACTCCCTTCTGATCCCCCCTCTACCCCATTGCCTTGGCATTCCCCCACATTGCAAAAACATCCCTTCCCTGGAACAAAAGCCTCTTCTCACATTGATGACTGACACTGCTATCTTCAGCTACATATGCAACTGGATCAATAGGTCTCTCAATGTGTGCACAAAGGTTGGTGTTTTAATTCATGGGAGTTTTGGGGGTTATGTAAAATACTCTTTATGTGAAATATTTCTTTGCATTTTTTCATTAGTCTAAAAATTATATTTTCCAATATTGTCTCCAAGAAATATTACAAAGTTCTACTACTAAAAAACAATGTATAATATCAATGTTTAAGTGATAACAGCCATTTTTAAAAGAATAAGAATGGTTAGTTTAATTTGATATTTCTATGTAATCTGGATCATATGCTAGCATTGTTGAAATTCAGTATGGAAGGTGATTAATAGTTTTCAAACTGTATATGCATCATAAATAATCATCAGATATATATGTGGATTCCCGGCAATGAAACAGCAAGTAAAGTAGTACACACAAACACAGTAAACAACCTAGAAAAAAACGCCAAGCACAGTAAAATAACTTCTTAATAGACTTCTCAAGATTTTTTTATTAGAAGAGCTAAATACAGCTTAAAATACATATGTTCTTGACGAAATTATTCTTTTTTCCCTTTTTTAGATACTCTCTGTTAACCAATAAATGTTATCCCCTTCCCTGACTTCCAAAATTGCATGCACTTCTACATAAATGTGAACATCTCTGTCCATATTCATCCTTTAAGTGAAAAAAAGTGATTGACTTAGCGACACATTGTTTCTGAGAGACAGCTTTCCTTCCTCTGGGAAAGGGCAAAGAGCAGGTCAATAGCCCAAATGCCAAACAGAAAGGACATTCCAAACTCAGGAAAGAGCCTTGTCAAGAAATCTCTGCAACTAGAATTTCAAAGGAAATGCACTTGATAAATGAAGAATCACCTTACTGTGTCATTAAGACATACAAGCTACACAGGAATACACTTCTTTCAAGGCCTTACTTCTAGGTATGTTGAAACATCAGTCTGGCATTCAATACTTTAGAATGTGTACACAAAAGACGATAAATAACTACAACTTCAACAATCAAATGAACAGCAAAGGGCTATTTCCCCGAGGTCTATATGTCCCTTTGGCAGAGAGACAAACTGTGACATCCCTTACAGTTTGCACCTTCCCTTGAAAACAAAGGTTGTCAGGATGATCTATGAACTGATAGCAAGTTCCTCATTATAAAGACATCTCCCAATTCTATTTTCAAGTACAAGAAAAATAGGAATTTGTTTCATCGAATATCAAATAAATAATGGAAAGCTTAAAGGGGGTGCTCTTTACTGTGTATACATAGAAAAGGAACACACATTTATTCAATACATATAATAATGTAAAGCTGATTTTTAGCACCAAAATTTAAAGTTTCCTTAAACTCAATGATTGAAGTTCATTACTGGGAAATCAAACTCTTACAGAAGTATTAACCCAGAGAAGTGTGTTATAAAACCACAGAAAATGAGAGCAATCAAAAACTATAGGTTAAGGGGAAAAAAAGAAATTCTCCTTTGATATTTCACATTTTTTAAAAAATGAACAAATATGAAGTATTTGGTGCTCATGATGTAGTCATGCTTAAGTGCTCTGTTGTTCATGTTACAGACCCCTGATTGAGTAGCATTTCAGTAGTACTAATTCTACTTTGTACTAATATCTTGTTCATGAGTTATATTCCAAACAATTATGTATATTTTGGAATACAACCATCAACTAACTCATAAGGAAAACTATAGTGATAGGGCTAATGAATTTTTGTGCCATGTTTACATTGCATCATAATTTGATATTTCTATCATCTTCTCTGAATCACCTTTTTTATCATTCATTTGTTTTGTAGAAATTTCTGACTCTGTCGTTTTCAGCTCTTGTCCTTAATTGGACTCTTTTCTGACAGGGTTGTTGAAATTTCCCTATTTATTCTTTTAACAGTATTCACATGTTTCTTCTCTAGTAATCTCTTGGTAGATTAATTAATCTCTGCTGAATAAACAGCTGTTTTGTCCAATTGCCTAGTGATGTGTTCTCTTTACTAGACTTCTTTTGAACACCACTGAAGAAAATGTGAAATTGAACCTGCTTTTTGAGGATCTTCAGTAGAACATTCCATGGGCTACTGTCACTATTCCTCCAAATCCTTAGTTATCTAAGAAATACCATCTAAAAATAAGCCCATGACCTGTAACTCTCAATATCTAGGCTCAGTATACTTATTTTGCATACAATTTCTGAAAGTATATGCCCTATCTTAAACATCACCTTGTACTAAAGGCTCAGGTCATTAGTCTATGTGGTACTGTTAAACTAGATCTTGCTCATTTTGGACTTCCAGAATGCTCTACTACTGTTAATTAAAATTAATAACTTTATGAATCATGTAATCTTTTAGAATTGGTCCATTATATCAAGCAATATAACTCTGAAATAATACTTTTCAGGATTCCATATTTTGCTAATACTTGAGAAGACTTATTTTGACATGTTTTAATTAGAGTTAATATAGTACTACTGCATAAAAATGATATCATTACAAGTCTACTGAAATAAATTATGTCCACCCCAAATTGATATGTTTATTTCTTAACTTCCTGTGTGAATATATGTGGAACTATGCTGTTTAAAGAACTCTTTAAAATTAAATATGATCATAAGGATAATTCCTTAATCAACATGGCCAATGCCTGTATAAGAAAAAAGACTAAAAATCTCTTTCCTTTCAGGAGCACAGGAGGAGCTAAAGGAAGAAGAGGGAGTATGAATGATATAAGGACAATGCCTATGCATAAAATTCTCAAACAATAAAAAAATGAGATAAAAGTCCAAACAAAAATGATGCTGTCATATGATGTAGGCAATACCTAACTATTATATATTGAAAATTACATAATAATCCTTTTGAATAGTTATTAGCCAAACTATGGAAATGATCCAAATGTTCTTCAGTGAATGCATTTAATAAGAAAAAATTGGGATGTGCACATACATACTATAGAATAATATTTAGACAAAAGTTCTGCCACATATCAAATAAATAGAGAAAACTTGAAGACATTAGCTAAGTAAAATAAACCAGCCACAGAAGAACATGACATACTTCATTTATGTGATAACCCAGTGCAACTCACATAAGTAATGAGTGAACTGTTAGGTGCTAAGTTCTGAGAGGAAAGGGAAATTAGCAAAAGAATGAAAATAGACACTTTCTTATCTCCTTGTACAAAACTCAAGTGTAAGTGGATCAAAGATCTCCACATTAAACCAGATACACTGAAACTATTAGACGAAAAAGTAGAGAAAACCTTAGAACACATAGGCACAGGAGAAAATTTCCTGAACAAAACACCAATGGCTCAAGCTCTAAGGTCAAAGATTAACAAATGGGACTTAATGAGATTGCAAAGTTTCTGTAAGGCTAAGGACATCGTCAAGAAAACAAAACGGCAACCAACAGAATGAGAAAAGATCTTTACCAACACCACATCAGATAGAGGCCTAATATCCAAGGTATACAAGGAACTCAAAAAGCTAGACACCAGAGAATCAAATAACCCTATTAAAAAATGGGGTACAGAGCTAAACAAAATGTTCTCAGTTGAGGAACACCGAATGGCCGCGAAACATCTGAGGAAGTGCTTGACATCCTTAGTCATCAGGGAAATGCAAATCAAAACAACCCTGAGATTCCACCTCACACCAGATTGGCCAAGATCCAAAAATCTGATGACAGCAGATACTGGCGAGGCTGGGGAGAAAGAGGAACACTTCTCCACTGTTGGTGGGGTTGCAAACTAATACAACCACTCTGGAAATCAGTCTGGCGATACCTCAAAAAATTGGATATAGTACTACGTGAAGACCCAGCTATTCCACTTCTGGGCATATACCCTAGAGACAGTATAATAAACAACAAAGATATATGCACCACAATGTTATTAGCAGCTCTATTTATAATAGCCAGAAGCTGGAAAGAACCCAGATGTCCTTCAGAAGATGAATGGATACAAAAATTGTGGTACATTTACACAATGGAATACTACTCAGCCACCAGAAACAATGACTTAACCAAATTCATAAGAAAATGGCTGCATCTAGAGAATATCATCCTGAGTGAGATAACCCAGTCACAAAAGAACAGACATAATATGCAGTCACTGATATTGGGATGCTAACCCCAGAGGCTTGCACTCCCCCAGAAACAACTCACAGACTGTATGAAGTCCAAGAAATAAAGAAAACAAAAAAAATATATATATTTACAACACAAGAAGACTTTGACTATTTCCATATTGCGTTTTGTTTTGCATGTACTTTACGCTCATGGTAACTACTAGGTTTTCAAAACATACTGTCAAGCCCTCGAAAAAATCAAGTACTGACTAACAAATATATTCACATAGTTTTATGTAAAAATTATTTTAATATCTGAAAGAACAGTACTGACAAAAATGTATAATTTTAAGCAAAAAAATGTTTAAAATCTGTACATTTATCTTTGTTTTGTAAAATAAAGTCGTTTAAAAAAAAAGAACACACAGACACATCAGCAATAAAGAAAAGGAGACCATGAATTGGAAAGAGAATAAGTCAAGGAGGGGTGGTGGTGGTATAAGGGAGCATTTAGAAGGAGAAAAAGATAGGGAGAAATGAAGCCATTATATTAAAATCCCAAACAATAAAAAAAAAATCTCCTAACCCAAAATATCCAGAAAATTCAAGACACAATGGGAAAAACTAGTAAGATTTCAATGCATACTATCAAACCTTTAAAAAAATCAAGTACTGACAAAAATATATTTATATACTTTTATTCCAAAATTTTCTTCAAAATCTGTATGTTTCTCTCTCTTTAAAAAAAAAAAATAAAGTTGTAAGGGAGAAAAAAGAAAAGACCAAAAATTCCCATCTTAAAATGCAGTAAATATCTTCAAAAAATTATAAAAGAAAATTTCCATAACCTAAAGGAAGAAATGACTATGAACATACAAGAAGCCTACCAAACTCCAAATAGATAGGACCAGAAAAGAAATTCCTCCAGTCGCATAATAATCAAAACACCAAATACACAAAACAAAGAAAAATATTAAGAGCTATAAGGGGGAAAGATCAAGTAACATATAAAGGCAAACCTATCAGAATTACACCAGACTTCTCAACAGATCCTATGAAAATTACAAGATCCTAGTCAGATGTCATGCAGACCCTAAGAGAACAAAAATGCCAGCCCAGGTTATTATATCCAGAAAAACTTTCAATCTGCATAGATGGAGAAACTAAGATATTCCATGACAAAACGAAACTTAAAAAATATCTACCCACAAATCCTGCCCTACAAAAGATAAGAGATGATAAACACCAACACAAGGAGGGAAACTACACTCTAGAAAAAGCAAGAAAGTAATCTTGCAACTAACCAAGAAGAAGATAGCCACACAAACATAATTTGATCTCTAACAACAAAAGATGGTGGAAATCAGTCTGGAGGTTCCTCAGAAAAATGAAAATAGTACTACCTGAGGATCCAGCTATACCACTCCTAGACATATACCCAAAAGATGCTCCAACAGCTAACAAGGACACATTTTCCACCATGTTCATAGCAGCCTTATTTTTAATAGCCAGAAGCTGGCAAGAACCCAGATGTCCTTCAACAGAGGAATGGATACAGAAACTGTGGTACATTTACACAAATGGAGTACTACTCAGCTATTAAAAACAATGACTTCATCAAATTCCTAGGCAAGTGGGTGGAACTAGAGAATATCATCCTGAGTGAGGTAACTGAGTCACAAAATAACAGACATAATATGCAGTCACTGATAAGCAGATACTAGCCCCAGAAAGCTCTGAACACCCAAGAAACAACTCACAGAAATTATGAATCTCAAGAGAAGGAAGGTCAAATTGTGGATGCTTCATTCCTTCTTAAAAGGGAAAACAAAACACTCATGGGAGGAAATAATGTGTATGTACTGTGTGTGTTTGTGTGTGTGTGTGTGAGAGAGAGAGAGAGAGAGAGAGAGAGAGAGAGAGAGAGAGAGAGAGAGAGAGAGCATCATGACAATGCATGTCAACACACACACACACAATTGAATGCTTATAAAACCGATGCATTGATGTCAAATCACTTCCTCTATCATGTTCCATCTCAGTTTTTGAGACATATTTCTCTTAGAACCTGAAGCTCACCAATTTGGCAAGACTAGTTTTCAGTGAACACAAAGGATCCTGTCATATCCTGTTCCCTCATTATTTCTAATACATGGCATTGTTATTCCTGTATACTATTTATGTGCTGGTGTCATAAGTAGGTACTTATGGATGTTTGTGAAGCACATTGGCTAGTGAGCTCACTCTTCAACCTAATCACTTTCATTTTTTAACTACCAATGGACTTTCATTTGTGTCAATGTCTTTGCTAGATAAACTTTAATTTTCAATTTTTAAAATCAAATTTATACTAGTGGGGTCATGGAATATTTGCTACAGAAAATACATAATTTTGGTCCCTCTATATGACTGCAAGAAAGAGAACTGATGTGTATATCACAGCTGGTTACTAATTAACTTGGTAAATGTCAGGCATCGAGTACATTGGAAGCATTATATTATACTGTTTGGTACTGATTTTTCCTCTTTTAATTTTTTTTAGAAATCAGTGATAGAAACAAATAGAATACTGTTAGAAGATTACCCTCAAAGATCTAAAGTAAGTATGTCAAGTAAATAAGTCACATGCCTTGACAGCAGTACTTCTTCTGTGTATATTAGGTAAAAGTTATAATATGAAAATTATTTTCACCCATGATCTATCATGAAGCATGATTGGGATTGGCAAAATAAATATCTTTTAAATGTGATTGATAGAAGTTTTCTACTGCATTAAAAGCGTACTTGAGAATAGTTTATTGGATCATTATCCAAGGTCAGTAAAATTTTCTAAGAAGAATATATAAGATCTATACATAGTTTATATTTAAATAACCAGGAAAAATGTGAGAAGGGAAAAGAGTATTTTTTCCATTCAAACTATAAAACCACAAAAAGGAATTATTTTGTTATTATATAATGACTTTTAAGACTCAATTTTAAAAAGAATCAACTGGTTTGGTACATAAAAAAATACAATAACTTATAAATATATATTAGGCACAACTTGAAATAATATGATTAAAGATAATTAAATTATAAATTCATTATAAACTACTCATACTTGCTAAATGCATTTCTCAGTCCAAACTACTCAAGATACAAATTAATAAAATATTACTAAAATAAAATAATCAATTATTACATACACATAATGCAAAAAATATTTTTGTCACACATGGTTTTATGTTTTCCAGCATACTAGATTTTGTAATTTTTCAGAAAGCCTTACAGTTCTCACAAAGAAAGTGCAAGGTCACTGCTTGGTAGTTCTTTAGAAATAAAAACAAAATTTAAAAAATTGAATGAAGGTATAAGAAATACAAAAGGAAATCTGTTGACTCTCAAAACTGACTAGGTCCCTGACTTTTGCCAAATAAACATGTAGTAATTCAATGCACAGTAATACCAACCAATGCAATGCATACCTTTTTTTTCACAACTTTTGAAGTCCAGATGTTTTCTTACTTTAGTGACTTTAATAGCTTGTAAACATAAACTGTATCTATAAACTGGACAGGGTCAATCTTTTGTCCATTAACACTTAACAGTGTGCAAAGACATTAGTGTGGTTGTCACAGAAGTCTGCATCAGTTCTGTCAACAGCCAATTGAAATAAAATAGGCAAGTGTTAATTGAAAACTCTTAGATTTACATTGTAAAACAAAGTCTACATGTATTATTTAAATTTAGAAAGGACTTGTCTTACCAACTCTACTCAGCCATGATAAAAAGCTATATTAATGGAATTACAAATATCTGAAATTATCATTTTGTTAACTTGAGGCAAATTCCTTAACACAAGAAAAAGGGGTTACACAATAAATACAAATGAATGCAAATGAATACTGGTCTGTTGACATTGTGTTCTCTGGCTTAGATATTCTATATCATCCATAAAAACAAGAAAAGACTAGTCATTATCAGATCCATGTTTGAGCCATGAAGTTCCCTATGATACCCAATTCATATTACACAAATTAGCTATAACATAATGAACCAACAGTTTTAGCCCAAATTTCCACCCAGATCGGCCCCAGTAGTTCATACAGTTCAAGACAGGAGACTTATAAATGACACATCTACTTGGAAAAGTAAGGTTGGCTTAAGAAGAAAAATATAGCATATACTTTAGAATACATATAATTATTCAATTGCAAGTAGAAAACAACTAAAGCAGCACACATTTTATGTAAGCAAGAATGTAGCTTCTACTCTAACAATGTCTCTGAAATGACTTCATTGTATTCTAAGTAAAGATAAAATACTTTTTGTTTGATTATTTCTTTTAAAAGCTCCTTTTTGGGGATTCATCAGGAGAGGAAAGCTCCAAGGTCACCTGTCAATAACAGAACAAACCCTCAGTAAATCACAGTGCTTCACAAATAAATTCCTCATCAGTAATTAAAACCAGGCCTCTCTGGCCCTGTGTTATCAGCTCATCAAATTCATTGCTCATCTAGAATAACAGATCCACATCTGCAGTCATTACAGCACGCCAGATAAATCAATCCTCTCAATGATGCTTTGAGCCATCTCTGCTCCCTTTTAACCAGCCCGATATTTATTTCCCCCTGACACTTCTGACATTCTATTTACTGTAGGCAAATGGAACTCATACGGCACCTTGTAATGGCTTTACCAAATCCCATTGTGGGGCATATCTTAGAAGACTGATGGTTGCAATAAACAAGGTTTTATGGTGTAAGTGTGAGCTTCCAACTTTTTCTCTAGAATTTGACTTCTGCAGTGAAGGTTTATTACACTTGATTGTAGGTGGAATACTAGTAGCCATATAAAGTGTTGTTAATTAAGTCAGGGTAAAAAAAAAGTTTTTGAGCTGATGTCAGGATTTCTTGTCTTTTGTTTATATACTTTTAACTCAATTCTCTACCGATGTATCATTAGATGTTTATAGAACACAAGTCTTTACATGAATCTACTAGTAATGTGTTCCTTTGATTTTTGAGAATTTTTTCATTTGAATTATTGCTAGTTAAAAAAGGGTGTGAACCTTATACTTGAAGGTAACAAATATGTTAACAGAAAAGTCTATGCATTCAGAGTTTGGAGTGGTTCTGTCAGTAGGGTTCCTGCCTTGTAAGCTGAAGAAACTGATATTAAACCTGCAACCCGTGTTCTAATGACATGCATAGTGGAGCCACATTTGTCATTCCAGCACTAGGGAGAGAAAGGGGAGGTGGGAGATAGATAGATAGATAGATAGATAGAGAGAGAGAGAGAGAGAGAGAGAGAGAGAGAGAGAGAGAGAGAGAGAGAGATAAGTGACTCACTTTGACTGCCACTCTAACTTAACTGTTGCTCTCCAGGCTAATAACACACCCGGTATTACAGAAGGTAAGCAGCATCCCTAAAGTTAATGCCACCACTTCTTCTTCAGGTTAAACACAGGGACTGAGAAGCAAGCAGTAACATGCTTCCACTTTAATCCAAAAGCTTTTGTAACTACTTCTTAATTTGCAATTCAAGAAAAATGTTAATGGTAAACTGGGGAGATTGTTCCCTGGGTAAAGCTCCTGCCATCCAATGACAAGGACCTCAAATCAAATCCCCTAAACCCACAAACCCCCGGGAAGAGTGGATTGCATCTACTACATAGTGTTCCTATGGGAAGACAGGAGGTAGAAACAGAAGATTCCCTTGGAACTCAGAAGCCAACTTGTCTACAGCACATAGCTGCAAACAACAAAGATATGCCTATCTCAAGGTGGAAGGCAAAAACTAGCTAGTCCCAGATGTTCTTCTTCACACATGTACCCTTAAATGTACTCACCAGTACTTAATACTCAAGTGTGCGTATACACACCTACACACACACATTTTTATACTTTTATTTATTTACATTTCAAATGTTTTCCCCTCCCTTGCCCCCCCTCCATGAGCACCTCACCCTCTCCTTCACCTCTAAAAGGGTGCTCCCCTACTCACTACACTCACATATAAACTGAGATCTCATACATATATACATTATACATGTATGATTTTAAGATGTTAATAATAAACATACTTTTAACGAAATTGACATTATTATAGTTTTCTTGTTCACAGTGAAGGAATAGTATGAAGAAAAACAAAACTAGCAACTTTGAAGGTTGTATTACTCTACTCAGTAAAATGTTGGATGGCTTTGTTCTCCACAAAGCTGTACTACCTCTCATGAGGATAATTACATGGGCTCAAAGGGATTTATTAAATTAATGCCAGAATTTTAGTGGAACTTAATTCTAGAATGTAGTAACTGTATTTATGTCACAATAACATTGAAATCAAACACTGCAAACTTCTTTTGTTTTCTTTTTCTTCTCCATAAGAGCAGAGCTAAAAAGCATGCAATGGGTTATGAATGCTGAGATGACCTTCTGGACATGCATTCAAAACTGGCAATAGACTTTTCATCAATGAAAATTCTTTATCTGTCCCTCTGCCATTATTGTATACTGATTCTCCTGCTCTCAGAGGCCAACATTTGAATAAATTGGATTTTTGAATATTAGCCTAACGTATTGAGTTGCTGGTCCAAGATACCTAGTGGGTAGTGCCTTCTCACCAAGCCTCCTGCCACACAATCAAGTGGAAAAGAGAAAGAAAAACCACATTCAAAGTTCAAACTTCAAGGATACCTGTGTAATCTGCCTTGTATACAAACTTTGTATGTATTTTCTGATGTCATGGTAGAGTACCAACAGTAAGAATATTCTGAAAAACATAAATATGCCTATGAAAAAAGTACTAGATCAGAAGAAGCCAGATATTTGAAAATAAAAGTTTTATTTCACCTTCACTTACCACTCTAGATGATCACATAATAAAATCCACAGTGGTTGACATCTTTCATTTCAAAGAATATAATCCAAGAAGAAAATACACTTGGTATAAAAGGTTTTTTTTTTTTTTTAAAGTAGGCTGGATGAGATCCCCAAGTTTACCATTTCTATTTGTACATGTTGTGAAAGTTGTCGTTTATTCAAGGGCATATTAGGCAATCTTCTTCAAAACATATTTCCAAATCTTAGTTGTCTAATGAATACTATCAAAATAGACAAATCTCTTCATCATATATGACAGCCTCACATCTATTAAAGTAGGCACCTCAAGATTCTTTCCTGTGAAATAGGAGGAAAAGGCAGACAAAATGATGCAACTGCACACTACAGAAAAGAAGAAACCAAGCTGCCAGCACTTGTTTATACATGCTATGCTCAAACTGACCACAAATATGCCAGTCAGTATAGAGTAAAGCTAATTAATAACCATTCTGGTCCTTTATATTTGAGGCTCTCAAAAATGGAAAGCTAAGGTTCATAACATTCTCTATGAGGTAGTTAAATATTATTACATTTTACAGAAGGTAAATTCAAGAACAATAGGTATGAAGTTGGATGTTAAAAGCCGAATAGGAAATTTATGATGAAACTGATAATATAATTCATGAACCCTGATCCTCAATTCATAACAGAAGCAATTTTGCCAGCTTTATTGATCATGCCACAGTAACAAAATATATTCTCTGATAGCTGTTCAAAATTCTATACAAATACACTGCATGGCCAGGAATAACAACCCACATGCATATACTGATAAGAAACCATGTCATCAAAACCCAACAAAAGTATTCAAAGTTAAAAAACATCCTATTTGTAAGCAAGAAACAGGATGAAATATTTTGATCTGGTATAAAGGGGGATGACCTTGTTATCATAAATATTTTTACCACATTTGGAAACATACAATGAAAGTGGATAATTTTATGTCAACTTGACACTAATTTTCATGGTGGGAACCTCAATTGAGGAAAATGGTCTCAGTCCAGTACCCTGTAGATGTGTCTAAAGGTGCATTTTCTTGAATGGTGGCTGATTTGGGATCCTAGATCCCTATGAGCAGAATTACCCCTCTCCTGGTAGTACTGGACACTTTAAGAAAGTAGGCTGACCAAACCATTAAGCAGAACTCTGGAACCTCTGTATCAGTTCCTGCCTCCAGTTCTGACACTAACTTTCACCATACTACCTAAGAATTGTAGCTGAACTAAACACTTTTCCTTCTCAGGTTGTTTTTGGCTGTGGCATTGTCTCACCACAAATAAGACATGAAGACATACTGAAATGTTCAACCTTCTAGGATGAGGTGTGTGTGTATGTCTGTGTGTTTGTCTCTCTGTGTGTGTGTGTGTGTGTGTGGTGTATGTTTGTATGTGTCTGTGTGTGTGTGTTTCTTTAGCCTGAAGTAAACACAATAAATTATAAGACTTCTACAAATTAATGAAAAATGATTTATATAAAAACAAAATAAAATAGTCTTAAATAGATCTAAAATTTTATCTAAAAACTATATGCTTGTGAAATAAATATTTTGTTTCTTTCTAAAGTTTGTAAGAAAATCATCAAAGGAAAAAATCTAGTTGTTTTAGGTCACATATCTACCTTCAATATGTGCCCTTATTTTACATTAGCAAAAACAAATCTTATGTTTTTTCATTATATTTACAGACCCACAAAAGTAGTATTATTTTCAAATACTGAAGCTTGATATTGACCTGTCGTGATCATGTAGGTAATAAACCCTAAGAATCAATTTTTCAGTATTCAAATATTTTATAATACATGTATCCAATGCAATAGCCAAACAAGATTTGTTACTATTAAACTGGAAACTTATAGAGGGTTTGCACCCACTAAAAATATTACACAAGAATATTATAGAAAGGCTGAGTGCTTCTTCTTGGTAACAAAACCAGAAGTATAAATGAGAAGCAATGTAGAGCTGGGCATCTGGGTACATAATTCAACCCCCACATACTGGCCCTCAGTCTGAGCTATACAGAGGTCTAAGTGATAGAGTCTAAGGGCACAGGATACCAACCTGAGCAACAGCAACAACAACAAAATCAGAGTATAGAAAGAAGTATAAACTGAAAAGTAATTCCCATTGGCTAGACTGAGAGGCAAAAAATCTATTGAATTCAGTATTTATAGACTGAAAGTGGAATGTCTCTCATTTTAAAGACAAAATCTTGTCATACACTCAAAAGTTGCTTTTTATGATGTGTTCTTGAAAACATATACTTTATAGGAATAAAACACAACTCTTACTAATTATGTAGCCCTGAATAACGCAACTTATTTTTTTAACCTCAACTTCCCTACCTATAAAAAAAATCATTTTAAGAATTCAGTAAAATAAAGCGTGTTGATATATTTTCTAAGTATATGTAATAATTTTGCTGTTATCTATTATTAGATGGACGATATTAGAGAGATTACTACAACCATCACTCCCATTAATAGTATGCTGTCTTGATTTAATGTGAAAAATGTTTCTGGATTTATTTGGATTTATATTTTTACTGTATCGGGATAAACTATTGCTCAGACGATAAGTACTTAGCATATGCATAGCCCTTGATTCTATCCCAACAAGCAAAAACAACAATAATCTGAACATTCCATAAATTAAAAATTTCAGGATGGAAACATATTTAAGATAGTATAACTAGCCTCTGGGTGTCATTTTGTTGTTTTTCAAGGCTTTAAGCCTATTGAAACCAATCATTCTAGCTGCATTACCCTTGTGCCACTCTAAAATGTATATTTAGTATGAAATATACTTCAAATAATTATTTGATTTGAAAAAATGCATACTTCTAAATAAAATGGGTAGGACCAAAAAAGAATTAAATACTTGGTTTTGCTCATATAATATATGAAAAAAATACTACAGAAAAGGTGATAGTTAGATAATATTCCTCAGATGCTTAGGACAGAGGAGGGAGAAGTAGGTAAAAGCTTGTGGACTGATGCCCAGCATTCAGTTTTTATGAGTGAGTTTTTACTACACTGTTTCACAATAAGATCAACATAGATAATGATAATATATTTCCATTCCACAAAAGCTGCAACCAAGGTTTAAATTTAGAATGGGTCAGTTGTAGAAGAAGGAACTCAACAAAGACTTTTTCAATATCAGATGCAGACATGCTTCTAGGTTCTTAAAATAAAATAGTGAATACAGTAAATGTTCTTTCATTTATTGAAATGGATTTTGTTTAAGCATGTACCTCATGTGTGATTCAACATAACAATTAAAGAAAATAACTAAACCCAGCAGCTGCAGCCGTAACTACTACGCTGAACCTGGTGCTGCATGCCTGGACACCTGAATGTGAAGTAAGCCTTTACAGCCTTCCTGGACTCTGTCCAATCCTCTATCACAATCCCATCACATCCTTTTAGATACTTCTATCTTAGATTAAACCTCCTCCCTTATTTCCATCATCTTTCACACTCCAAACTGGCCTACAAACATTAATAACTCTCAATTATTATCTACTGAAGCTTGTTTATTTTTTTAAATTTACTTTCAGGTCTGAGGAATCAAAATCAGAAGATAAATACAATTTCTTACATAAAGTTTGCCACCTGTCACCCTTAAAGGAGTTATTTCAACCACCTGTTTCTTCCACTACAATATGGGTGTACTATTTTCTCCCGATTTCGAAGGACTTCTTTTAAAACACTAACCAATTATTACACAAGAAACTGTTGTGCAAACAGAATCTATTCATTTAGAATATAAATCTGAAATTGGAAATCTGTCTGGCAGTTCCTCAGAAAATTGGACAAAGTACTTACTACCTGAGGACCCAGCTATATCACTACTGGGCATATACTCAAAAGATGCTCCAACATATAACAAGAACACATGCTCCACAATGTTCATAGCAGCCTTGTTTATAATAATCAGAAGCTGGAAAGAACCCAGATGTCCTTCATTAGATGAATGAATACATAAACTGTGGTACATTTACACAATGAAATACTATTCAGGTATTAAAAACAATGACTTCATGAAATTCTAAGACAAACATCATCCTGAGTGAGGTAACCCAGACACAACAGAATACATATGGCATCCACTCACTGATAATTGGATATTAGCTCAAAAGCTTGTAACACCCAAGATATAAATCACAGATCATATAAAGCTCAAGAAGAAGAAAAACCAAAATGTG